>NC_079402.1:16589857-17189857 GCF_029220125.1 Pseudoliparis swirei | reverse complement strand
AACATCAGTGGTAGAGTAATACATATGTTTGTTCTACGATACTAGAGCATATTAAAAGTACTAATTTTCCAGCCAGCCCGGCGGAGGAACACGTCTCCGCAGCACTCTGTCAAATCCCGACGTCATCAAAGCGCGCCTCGTGTTTACAGACAGCCGTCAAAAGAAATATTTTTAAAATATCAGCTGTTTTATCTCTAAAACGAGTCATAATTTAGATGATGACATGATTGCATGTGGAGGATACGCACAGAGTGAATTTGTCGAATCTATTAGTAACATTTGAATTTTGGGATGCAGATTTGTGTGACGTGTTAAGTGGATGGTGTCTGAATGTTGATGTGATTGGAAGCTGTGAACCAAAAACAAGTTGTCAGAGGTCAAAGTATTCTGTAACACCGCTGATTATAAAGTTACAGTATGGTGTAACATGGTGTCTTCATGTGAGAAAGCATGGATGCAGCAGAAGATCTGGAGACACTTGGTGAGAAACTGTACTATCTGATTTACCCCAAACACAAAGAGAATGCTGGGAAACTCACAGGTGAGGTGAACTGCATGGCACGTTGTTTTATTTAACTTCGATATTATGAATTGAAATCAAAGTTCCCAAGCCCGTGTTTGTGTCCCAGGGATGCTGCTGGAGCTGCCAGGTCCGGTCCTGAGTCAGATGGTGCAGGACAAGGCCACGTTGACCGCGGGCGTGGAGAAAGCCCTCGGAGCCCTACAGCTGGCAAAGGAGCCCAGGTACAGCAATGGGGATGGGGTTGCCAAACCTGATCTCCTCCCTCCATCATGCAGTCTGGTCCTAGTTTGTGGATTCTCTAAGTCGTCATTTCTGAGCCAAATGAATTCCCAGCAGAGGAGTGAGGTAGTGTTCAGATGCAGAAGAACAAAATCATTCAATAGTCTGAAGAAATGTCTTTATGTGGGTCGGTGTGCCCATGAAGGCAACATCAGCTGTGTATTATTTTGGTAACGAGGAACACTTGATAGATTATTAAAGAGTCTTAAAAATGGCACACCATGGAATTTATGTGAGCGTCAAAAAGCATTCGAAGCGTGTGTTAACGGGTCACTGCACCTCTCTGTAGCAAGGTGCCATGTAAGGACGTCGATAACGTGTCTTCCGACTCTCTGGGGGAGCAGCTGTTTGAGCTGGTGGATGTTTACAACACCGGCCACGCCCAGAAAATCACAGGTAAGCAACCAGTTTTGTGACTCCACAAACATCTAATATGATGCAGTACGATACCCGTTAGACATGAAGCTTGTTAGCGTTGCCATTGGGAGCATGTCGCCATGCAAGTGTCGGCATGTAGGTGGACTCTTAGTCTCAGACATGAGCAACTAGTGTGTCATGCATACTTGGTGTGACTTATTCCTTTTTTACGACATACTAAACAAAGACTTTCTATGACCTCTTCATGACATTTTAATGACGTGCAATATGCCGCGACTTTATTTATTATCACATTTATATGACATACTATACACATAGTTGTGACATAGTGAATAATGTGCTGTTGTTCAACAGGAATGCTTCTGGAGCAGCACAAAGAGGCCGTTTTAATCCTTCTTTCAGACCCCAAACTGCTGGGAGAGCAGGTGAACGTTGCCCTGAAGACACTTAAAGAGTATGCGTCTCATTTCAGTTGATTGCAAGGGAAATATACACAATTTAAAGATACAAAATAACCAATTTTGTTTGTGATTCACTTTTAAAACACATTTTTAAATAATGTTCCTGTTGCCTCTCTTCAGGCAGAACATGGAGACGGACACGAGTGACACGTCAGACGCTGATGACACAGAGAGGCTCGGGGAGAAGATCTTCTCACTGGTGGATGAGCTGGATCCACTTCATGCAAATGACATTACAGGTGACCTAATACTCTGGAGTGGCATTCCCTGTAAACATCATTGATCTTGCACATCGAATATATTTGGAGGTTTATCATCTTAGGCCTAAATGTTGATAACACTATTGTTATTTTGCTTCTATTCCTCTGCATCTACTTGTGCAGGCATGATGCTGGAGATGGACCCCGCTGCTCTCCATCAGCTGCTCAGTGACCACACGATGCTGCAGGTTGCCGTTCAGAAAGCACAAGCAGCACTGGACACACGCAATCAAACTCCAGAAGAGCACAGCAACATTTTACGCACAGAATGAGACATTAATAACCGAATGACTCCGATGAGCTCGGATAATTCGACTCTGGGAAGAGCGGGCATGTGCCTTTAGGAGATCATAGTAATGCATTGTTCCTCTATAAGCAGCTTTGTTTTATTCTCATGTGAGTGGACTGTGGAGTCTAATTCTGACTAAACTTAATATAAATAATTGAAAAGTTAAGTTAGCCCAAATTGATATTGTACCATATTGTCTCTCAGATAACTGGATGAGAATAAGTTTCCAGGTATACACCCAAGTCGCTCCACCTGGGAGCAGAGCTTCAGCACAAGACATTCTAATCGGCCGCTGGATGGAACGGTCACAGGATTTACTCGTAAGTCTGTCAAAGACCTGATGATTTTTAAGTGTTGCCAACAGTCATGCTCTGACAATTTAGTTTTTGTACTGTACATAATGAAGCAAGTGTAAATGGATGAAATGTTGCTTATATTATAAAATACGGCAGATTATATTTAACGAGTATTTCCACGTTAGCGATGCATTCACATGTATATTACATGGGAATTAAATGCTAACCTATTAACCACACCATCATTTAATCACTTAACATTGGAGAAATTTTCCATCATATCTGTGTTAGTTATGTGCATAAATATGCTGTTGTTTCCAGACATTCACTTTTCTTTCTTTTTTTAAACCGCACCATCCTGTACAGAATAAAACCAACACACAGTTCCTTCAAAGTGCTACAGAGCGTTAAAAATAACTTTATTACCATTTCGTTCTCATCTTCTGTATTCACTGTTTTAAGTCAACCATTTTACACAAGGAACTCTAAAACATTGGGCAAAAGTATTCCTTCTGTGAAACAAGAGACCTTTTAAAATCATAACCGGAGGTCTACAAAATCATTTAGGGTGACAAATAATCAAATTAAAATGACAATTAGAAGCACGTTTAACTCTCAATTCACAATTCAGATAAAGATTTATTTGTCTGCAGAAGCGGCCGATACAAACGATCAGTCGATGACTCCGTGGTCATCTCTGGAGAGTCAGAACTGCATTTCTTCAAAGCGATCAGAAAAAAAAAAGTTGCTCTCCACACACACCCTTATGCCTACAGCTCATAAATACAATCAATCTGATATACAAATATTTGGATAGATTTCTTTTTAGCGACATTTAAAAACAGTTTTAATCCCAATTCCTGCTGTTCTGAAGACCTTCAACTTGTTTCAGGAGAAAACTGAAGCCTAACTTGGACTGAAGACCCCAAAACTTCTTTAAAGTCAAGAGGACATTGAAAAAATAATATAAATATCTGAAACGAGCAGCATCCAAACACTGCAGACTGTTTCATACAACATCTTTCCTTTACTGGAGGGCGACTGAGGAAAAGCAAACACAGCAGACAACGCACTATTGACAATTCATTCTCACACGTCATCTCCAGTCGCCAGAGGGACATGAAGAGCTGCGAATGCACAGATAAGTCCACAATGTGAAATTAAAAAGGTGCCACTTTCTATCCATCACACATACAATCAATCGATCAAAACGGGGACATCTGGACTTTAGACACAAAGGGAAACCTAAAACGGGACCTGGGATGATCATTCTGGTAACAGTGTTAGATTCCAAGAGCAACATTATTATTTTGTATTCAGTATTTGTATGAATGCATCCATGTTTTAGCTTTTTATGTGCGTGTGTGTTAAAACCCATTACACAACGGTCTGTTTGCAGTATGGATGCAGAAAAAAAAAGAGGAAAAAAGCCCAAAAAGGAAATACACCAGTGACAATTACTGAACCGAAGAAGATGACCGAGTGGTTAAGTGTTGGGACGAAGGTCTACATGATGGACTTATTCGGCTCTTCTTAGGTGCGGGTTTAAAAAAAAAAAAAAAGGTCCAGGCAGAGCGCTGTGTGTCCATGTGCTTCATTTACTTCCACGATATCGCTCCATCCAACAAGTCTGTTTACACAATATCTCTGCAAGATGATGTTTATTTCCCCACTGGGTACTGGCGCTGACCGCCCAGACGGCCGGGGCGGTGACCGGCTCCCGACGGTGCACTCGTCTGGGAAAGAAAAGAAGAAAAAGGGGGGGGGGGTCATTATGACGGTAACAGGTGACAAGAGAGAGAACGCCTCTTCTACAACGTGCCTGTTTCCTCACCTGTGCAAACTGTGCGGGGTTATAAAAGGTGACGCCCCCGGCGGGTGGCGCTTCCTGGGCTTGGACATGACTCTGCAAAGAACACACAGAGTGAGCAGAGCGGGCGAAGTGTCGCCGTCGTATCTCTTCCAGGGGCGAGGGAGGCGAGGGGCACGACGTTTTACAACTGACGTCAAGGGAAAGGGGAACAGACGACGATTCATATATTTTAGTAACCATGCAGGCTTTATGACATGTTATTGAAGCTCGGGGTTAACAAGGGAGTCGTCCTGCCTCCAGCATGCGTCACGCTGAACTAAACACTAAGTACAGCTGAGGCTGATGCTAATATCTGGGTATGAACCCAGTGATTGGACCAATTATATTGTGACGTATAACGGCACAAGATCAAAATAAGGAAGGTCAATGTGTTTCGTTGTTCATGACGTGGAAAGAGTTACGTTAGCGATGCTGGAGGCAGCAGGCGGGGGAGGCGGCAGACATCCTGGGTTAGATCGGCGGAGAGGGTTCAGGGGCAAATGGAGACGCGTGCTACTCGTGACAAGGTGAGCTACGAGGGTGGCAGGCAGGGGGAGAGTGGACCGGTCGAGGCCCAGCTGCAGGTACCTGGTTTAAATGCTGACTCACTTCGCGTGATAAAGAACTCATTGAGCTAGAACGTGAGAGCTAAAGACAGCAGAAGGGAAATAAACAGTCGACAACAACACAACAAACCCATATTAGCGACATCCCATGCACCAGATTACATCGCCTTCCACTGTCCAACAGTTCAGAATGATAATGAACAACATTAGTGGTGGAAAATTATGATTCTTGGATACACAGACATGGAGAGAATTATATTAAAACAACAAATGGAACACAGATTTGACATTGCATCAAGACTGCACTTTGAGCGTGTTTATGGGGAAGGATTTTAAGTCGACATGCACGCGTTTCCATTTTCTGTCACCGGCTGACATCATCTTACACTCAGACTGATGAGCACACTGCACACACTGGCTGTTAGGGTGTCGGGCGTCATGATTCAAGGCGGCACGATGGGACTACGGTGGCTACAGGAGCAGTGGACAGGAGGAACGTGGCTTACCTCCCCGGACTGCGAGCCGTCGGGCACAGGAGGACCTTCTGGGGCGGGGGGTAACAACGTTGGGCTGAACATCTAATCGGATCAATTAAAATGCATCAAAAGAGAACGTGGAAGAGTAGAGCTTCAGCGTTGCACTTCATGTTTAAAGGCTAAATGAACACATCTGCCATCTTGACGTGTTCTGAAGACTCTCTTATGTGGTTTTGTATATTTGAAGAAGGCAACCAGCATATGGAAAGTTAAGCATTTTGGGAAATACTCATGAGAGAATGACTGGAAACGGAACAAATCAGCTTCATCCAAAGATAACAGAATACACCTGGAAGCATATGTCAAACTCACCAACTCATATCACAACATATACTGGAGTCAGCGTCAGAAATACATGAGAGCAAAGGGCAAAACTGCCCCTAAGAAATATAATTTTGCCCCCGATATCACGAGGAGGGGCAGAAAAAGCCCCCATAATTTTGATTATTATAATAGCGTTTTCTTTTTGTTCTTTGTTGTGTGTCCCCTATCTGGACTGCCTGTCCTAGGAAGGTAGATGAAAATTAATCTATAAATTTAATTTTGAATTATAAAAAAAAAAAAAAAAAAGTTATAATTGTTCATAGTTAAAAAATGCAATAATAAATAACAAAGAAATACAATATAAAATGATTGATTTATGTTTTCCGTTTATTTTTTTGTAAAAAAAATGAAAATAAAACACTGAATCTGTAGACTACTGCCATAGTCTTATTATTGCAATTTTTGCTCATCACAATTGCTCATACACTGTAAGCCTAAATAAGTATATTTATTATTTTAAAATAACGGTTAAATATTATTTCAGAAGTTTTAGAAAGTGCCCCCAATTTCTTTTTGAATGCCCCTGGATCAGTGGGGGGAAAAAATTCCCTCTAAAAAAAATGTAAATGTCCTACCCTCAATGTCGTTAACTTGTCCTCTGATTTCCCATTTCAACACTTACACAAGATGGAAAGTATGATGATTTAATAAACTTAAGAGAAAGAGATACCTGTTCAGCAGCGACGGTGTTTTGCTCCTGAGTTCCTCCTTCGCTGCCCTCGAGAGGTTGTTGATCGTCAGGAGCTGAACAAGAGATACAGAAAGATGTAGTATTACTTCAATCATTGGTTGTAGATTGGCTTCCAAAAAACTAACAACATCACCACCCATCATGAAATAAGAGCGGTTGTTTTTCGATCATTTAAATGCAATTCATTTCGACACCTGAACTAGGCACGAATAGGTTCGCGGGCATGGACATCGGCGCCAGAGGAGCGAAGATGTCTGCCGGAGCAGGGGCCAACCCGCCCGGCTTCGCCATCCTACTGGGGTTCAGAACGTCCACGTATCGGCTCCTCGTGCCTGAGAAGGAAGAGAGAAACACGTGGCGTCTCCTGGATTTGTTTTTAAGAACTTGTAACAAAGTTTTGTGCGAGATCCAGCGCGACGTTGGTGAAGCCACAGCGAGGAACTCTCCTCTCACCTGCTCTCATGGAGAACATGTTGACTGGAGGGCCGCCACCGGGAGGTGCGGCGGGCCCTCCGGGGCCGGGCATCTGAGGCATCTTGGGGAAGACGGGAGGAGGCGGTAGAAGGGGCTTGTTACTCTAAAAAGAAAAGAAAGAAAGAGAACTGGTTGATCTATAAAGCCTTCAACAACGCAAGTCTCCTTAAAAATGTGAATCTGTTATTAGAGACCTCTTCCTCGGGCTCGTTCGAGTCGACCCATTTCTGCTTCTGTTCGTCCCACACGATCTGACAACATGGGGCTATTAGTACTGGTCATACGTAGAGGGACACACACACACACAAGAATAAGACTTGTAACAGGTATAACTTACAGATTTGTTTTTGTCATCTGGCAAGTGAGCCTCGTTCTTCCCCTTCCTTTTGAGCCAGTTCAGCCAACCACCACCACCACCACCACCTCCACCTCCCTGTGTGAAAGAAAGGAAACAGCACTGGTGATCACTTATGGACGCTGTAGGAGCACCGAATTCGATCTGAGCGGTCGCGTCTGAATGTGAACCTTTTTCGGGGAGTCCTTCTTGGCTTTCTTGGCCTCTTCTATGCGCGGCTGCTCGGGGATCGAAGGTGGAGGCGGAGAGGCCTGCATGACAATCGAGTTGCTTCGCTCTCTTCCACCAGAGTGAGTGGACGATTCAGAGGTGGTGCGAGAGCGGCGTCCTGGAGCCTGGAGAGCAGAAAATACTGGTCAGAAAACACACACACACATACCTTGCTTTGGAGCATCATAGAGAAAGAGCTCGTTTATAAGGAGCCTTATTTTAGTTTATGTTAATATGCATTCTGAGTGTGACAATGCTACATGATAAATTAAATATTTAGAAATCACGCTATAGAGATTCAATTGATTTTCTGAAAAACAAAAGCCATATTATAGTTGAAATATAATTTATTGTTCAGAGCAGAAAAAAAATACGTGCTCCAAATCAGTTCTAAAAAATAAAAAAAAGGTGCAAAATCCTGCAGATTCAACATGAGATTATTTTTATACGTGACACACGAACGCACCATATACATTGAAGATTGTGAAGTAGTCCGTGATCTCCTCCCAGGACCCTGCAGCGCCACAGAAGACAACGTGGTTACTATTTTCTATCAAATCTATGCAACACAACGGCAAGGCAGGAGGCTATTCATCATAATTTGTTGGATATTCATTCATCCAGACACTCACCATGTGGGCCATGTGGTCGTAGAAGTCCATCTGTGGTGTGAAGGAGCTCCTGGGTGGGGAGGACGATATCGGCTGAGCAGGATGCATCTCCGGTGGGGCGTGGGACATCTGCTCTGCAGGGGGCATGTGCCCGGGAGAAGGGGGCATGTGCTGGGGCATGTGATGGGGCATCTGGGGTGGCGGGTGGTTCATCTGTATTGGTGAATGCGGCACCTGAGGGGGGTGCATGTGTGGCGGCATTTGGCCCACTTGAAGAGGCGGGGGACACGGCTGCTGCTGATGGGCTCCCGGGTACATCTCGGTCTGCTCCGGTTGTGGTTGGAAGGGAGGAGGGGCAAATCCAGGATTCTGTGGAGGATAGCCTGAGACGGCCATCTGGCCTGGTGGATCACTGGGGGGTACTGGGTAGAAATGGGGGACTTCGCTGGAGGGTAAAGGCTGAGGAAGTGCCATCCCGTCTTGGAGGATAGAGGTGGGAGCTGAGAGAAAGTAGAAGATATGATATCTGATGCATTCTGAAGCTTCTTCATAGGAAAGTGAGGTTAAGAAGGAGATCACAAGACACACACACACACCTGGAGGCATCAGCTGAACTCCCTGCGGGGGAGGCCCGGGCATTAATGAGCTCATTAGTGGGTTGTCAGGGGTGGGGCCATCCAACTCCACAGGTAAGCTGTACGGTTCGGATGGACTCAGCTGGTCCAAGTCAGAGCTGGGGCTGCTGCACTCAAACTGGGAAGGCGTTACTCTGTCTTCATTGTATGTAATCACTCCAGTCTAAAAAAATAAAAATAAAAGACGAGCATCAAACATTTGTTACATCGGAACATTAAATAAAATCGGAATTTTGAAATACATCCCTTTATGAAAAAGAGATGACATCTTGTTGTTCAATTATGCTTAGAATAAAGTCTACGAAGCACATAATGCAAACACAAAAAAACCACTACTAAAACAAAAAGCTTTATTTTGAAAATCCTTGCGTAAACAAAAATGAACACGCAGAACTACAGACACGTTTCCTCCTCCCTCTCACCCGTATCTGTCCGTCCAGCTGCCTGAGGTGGAGCAGCCAGTCGGGCTCGTTGAAGAGCTCCTGCTCCGGCTTCTCCTTCAGTTGCGGATCAAAGAATCGCAGCTTTTCCGACATCTGTCAAAATACAGCGTTCAAATTAAACTTCTCGGAATGCCGATACGAGTATGTATCCACGCAAAGGAGGTACAGAGGGGTGGGCAACAAGGAGAGTGAGTGCATACCTGGATAATTTGTCTGAGGAAAACAGGCGAGTAATAGGAAGGCTGCGTGAGGACATTCCTAGAGATGACTTCACAGTAGTGGAAGGCCTGAGCACTCAGGCCGGCTTCAGCTAAGCGGCATGCATAGATCAACTTGAACACCTTGAGACAACAAAAAGATTCAACAGTGTTATTCCTCAGGAGTAGCATCTTTAAATCCCGTTTCATGCCATATAGTGGAAGGGAAATGTAAACACTTCTTAAGTTAATTGAGTACAATCAATTACTTGTTGTGACATTTCAATAAAGAGATGCATTGTGTGTCGGTTTATTCTTTTATCTGCAAGTAGCAAAACATCTACCTGGAAATTGGGCAGTGAGCATGACTGGGAGCCCAGAGACTGAGCGTACTCATAGGCCTCCGTCCTCTGGATAGCCTCATTGGTCGCACATCGGTAAAAGGGCAAACTGAGGCGAAGAAACAAAGACGAGGTTATGCGTGTGGCATCATGTGTGACAACTGTATTGTGATCCAAACAGGTTCCTTTACAGACGTTTTTATGTGTGTGTGTATGTGTGTGTGAGAACACCTGTCTCTAACCTGTGGTTGGCGC
Organism: Pseudoliparis swirei; assembly: GCF_029220125.1. Taxonomy (NCBI): domain Eukaryota; kingdom Metazoa; phylum Chordata; class Actinopteri; order Perciformes; family Liparidae; genus Pseudoliparis; species Pseudoliparis swirei. The sequence goes on along the minus strand of NC_079402.1, from coordinate 17,179,881 downwards.
CAATCAGAACCATCTTGGTGCTCTTCTTGGTGAAAACTCCCAGACCGACCTGGGCCATCAAGTAGCAGAAGTGTGCAGCATCAACGAGCCCCTTGGAGACTGCCGCCGCACAAAATCAGCATAGAGAGATGGTGAGCTGACGTGATTGTTGTGGTGAGGAACGATAGCCGTACTAGCTCAGTGCAGCGAGAGGAATCCTACCGAGAGTGTCCCCCATCGTGGTGATTGTGCGAGTGTCCAGGTCCAGGGTGTGTGTGAGGTTGGACAGCACCATGGCCAGGTGAGGGCGCCAGTCACCCCACTTCTCCTCTCCGCAGCACTGTACGAGCACGACACACATCGCAATAAGGACCCACAGATCGTGAAACTTCTTCGGAATAATTGGGGGGGAAATAGCAAGTGTCAAAGAAAGAGAGCGGGAAGAAGAAATACTTACAGTGGCTGAGGCGGGCATCCTCCCCGACATCAGCTGGTACACCGTCTGAAGAGGGTCATTGATCGGCAAACTGTTGGCAAACCTGAACAACAAAATACATAGAACAGCTTTAAATCTGCTAGAATGATCACAGGATATCAGTGCAGCCAAGTCTAGGAGTCCCAACCGCTACCGTCACCGGAGCTCTACCTCGTCATGACACGTGCGTGCGTCCTGTTGTCCATCTTACTGGCCAGCAGAAGGGCGTGGCCCCAGAGCCCTCCCTTCATAGCGGCTTCTAGCGCATCCTATTTCACGGACAGAGCGGTACTCGTGTGAGATTTCACAAGGCGCTGGTTAGATGACGGCGAGCCAGAGAGAGAGCGTCTCTTTACCTTCTTGCGGCCAAACAGCAGCAGCTCCCTGAAGCGCTCGGTTTCCTTGCCGAGGTTCTCCGGGACGGTCATGAAGGTGTCGGACAGGAGGGATAGCGGTCCGGCTCCCGGCTCCTCCTCGGCTCGTGCCAGCGGCTCGTTGTTAAAATCAATCAAGTTGGCTTCGTTGGGACTTTTGCCCGGGAGCCAGACGGAGCGATGCTCCTTCATCAAGAGGTCCGCGATGTCGGTGCCGACCACAGTCTTAAGAAACCAGAGCGGGACAGCGAGACCGTTTTAGTTTTAGGAAGATGCACACGAGACTCTTTCCTACTTTGACGTATTGCCACAGTCTCACCCCGTTCTGTCTGCAGAGCAGCACAATGAATTCCCAGAGCAGGCAGCCGGAGTCCCTGTCCAAGAGGTTGTTGTCACGAGAACACTCCAGCGCTTTGTTCTGGGAGAACTTGATCACGTCCACTTTATGAGTCTCCTCCCTGATGAACACAAGATGTGAGAAGGACTCGCAGTGGCTCGTCACACCAGTGCTATTCTGTACTTGCAGATGTCAAGACACACATAACAACGGGAGCCACCATTGTCCTTCACGAGGTCAATGACAGAAAGATATCTGTACAAAAAGTGCTCAACATTTACTTTACAAGAGGTCCAGGGAAAGCCCGTAGTTCTGCCTGATCCGGGGTGTCTTGCAGAATAGTCTGCAAATAAAGGTGTGGATCAAATAAATGACTTTATACAGCCTTAGTGTTATATGCATGTTCTAACAGAAAAAATAGAAAATCATAAGGAAAGCTACCATATTCTGACAGTTTGAGCAAAATACAGAACATATTCTCAAGAGCCTGAAGAAGCAGTCTCATTTTATTTGCATGTTACAGGGTTCAAATTACTATGCTCCTTTAAAAAGAAAAAAAACTAGTTTTTTTTGTATAAAGGAAATAGGAAATGCCCGAAATAGCGAAACATTAACATCCTCCGCTTAAATCCCATCCTGCTCTTCATGATACAAAACTTACTGCAATGAGGTGCTGAAATACAACGTTTGACATACGTACCTCCATATTGTGGATATCAACGAGAGCCGGCTGTCCAGCTGAGGGGAGGTTGGGCAGAACTTGGACCAGATGGCCACCAGGTCCAAAGCGGGCACAGCGGTGGGGCATGCTGAACTTCTCTGGGGTGGCAGGACGTGGAGGAGCTAGAGGGAACACATCAGTCAGACAAATGGAGGAACCAGTAAAACATCCCAAATCTAGTGGTTTTTATTTGTACTCGACTGAACTCGAACACATTGTGTTGGTGTAGGCTTCAATAATCCTTTTTGAGCTCTAGACTGTGCACTTACGTTCCTCAGGGGCGATCCAGGTGCTGTCGGCCGTGTACTCGGAGGGATAGTGGTACTGGCTGTAGTTCTGGGTGGCGTCAGCCTGGCTCGGGTACTGTCCATAGGAGTAATCCACAGCCAGGGTGGACGATGTGGTGTCATAGACGGCTGACACCAAGTCAGGCTGGCTTCTGTACACCTGGCTCTGCAGGGTGTGAAGACAAATGAAGTTAATTATAAAACAAATTTAAAAAAACATAAAATAAGCACGCAAATACTGTAAGTTGCACACATTCCCAAGAAAAAAAACAGTTTTATAAGCGTAAAAACACATTTCAAGAAAGCAGTTAGACATTGGTTAAATATGACATCAGAATGAGCTGCCGAGTTAGCGTCTATATCTAAAGCCTATGCTGAGGATACTTGTTTGGATGATGCTGAGAACTTTATGCAGGTCCCAATAGTAGTAATAGGTTAAGAGTGGCAAAAACACACCAATGCATACGAAGGAACTCTGCACATTCACCTGTTGTGACCGGGAGCTGAAGCTGCTGCGTCTGCTGTGGTGGCTCTGAGAGCTGTGCACACTGTGTGCCGACTGCTCGCTGTGGACGCTGCGCCGGTCAAAGTCATCGGCGTACGGCTCTGCGCGTCGGCGGTAATCGTCATCGAAACTGGCATCGTACCCGGGATAGTAGCGCCACTGATCGTCATAGCCCTCTTTCCTGTGAGTAGAGTGTACGGCGTTTGTTTATCCATCTCACTAAGATAACCTTTCATTTCCATTTTTAAAATCCATTATCCACCAGCTACATACAAGTCAACAGAGGCGATACCCCGGAACACATTAATGCATCGTCAACAATTGAAAAGTTCATGAATGGTTTCTCTGCATACCTGGCGGGATACACCTGTTGATTATAGTAATTTTCTCTGCCTCTGTAGCTTTCATCATAATTAGCCCAGTAGGCGGGATCGTAGTATGCTCGGTACCGGGGGTCATACTGGCCATAGTTGTATCCTTCACACGGGAAAATATAGAGGAGATTTGATTTAAAAAAAATAGGTATATGAACACACCAAAAGATTAATGTGTATTGTGAACTAATTATTTGCTAGTACTTATATACAAGTAAGTAATCACCGCTTCTAACTCATACCTCCATATTCACATTGTTTGGTGTATTCTGCATAGTATTCATTGTAGGCACTTTGGTTGGCTCTCTGGTAATCCTCAGGATAGCCTTGCCTACGGGAGAAAGCAAGCACACTCTGAGCTTTACAGGTCGAGTACAAGGACCATCTGAACCTACTCTAGAGTTGATTTGAAACGCATGTACACAGAATAAAGCTAAACTCACCATGAGGGATTCTTTACCTTGTTCTAAATGGCGTCTTAATTAAGAAGACATTTAAAAACTGAAAAAACTAATTGACTTCGTCATATATAAACTATGGCAATGGTTTCACGGACCTGGAGGAGGGCCTGTCAGAGTACTGACTGGTTCTGGAGCTGGGTCGTTCCGGCTGAGGCTCTCTGTACTGGAGGTTTGGGTCGCGAGGTGGGATCTGCCCTTCATACCTGCCATACCAAGGCTCTGCTCTGCCCCTGTATGGACCCTCCTGGTAGATAAGCACAATAAGGGTGTTTTGGTTAAATCCTTATATGCCATTGCTGAATTTATGTTATAATATAGAGCATTTCATACATCTTTACATAAAGGTGTGGCAGATGAATATATTCAGAAGAGTGCAAACCAAAAAAAAGCATAAACTTACTTGATAGTATTGCTCTGCTCTAGGATCCCCAGGTGGAGGTGGGTATTGGCCAGGGGGATATGGTGCTCTGCCATCTGGGTATTCGCCATAATTACCATAATAGCCACCATACATCTGCCCTGGCCCTGCAGGAGGGGGCCCATAGCCTTGCTGGCTGCCTGCAGAGGAAGGTGGCCGGGGTGGTTCTGCAGGAGCTGGCTGAGAAGCTCCTGGAGGTACTGGTCCTCGAGGCCACGGGGGGTATGCAGCAGCGGATGGGGGAGCGCTCCCCGGGGCAGGCCCCTGTGCTGGAGGTGGATACTGGTCTAGGGACGGTTGTGCTTCACTCCCTTGAACAGGAGGAGCATAATTGTGTCCCTGCCGTGCAGCCTGAGGGTCTGGTGTCGGAGGGGGTTCAGCTGGTGGCGGCTGGGTGTTTGCGGGCGCTTGGGGGGGTGTCGGTGGCACCTGTGGGGTAAATGAAGAGGCCAGCGTCTGGACAGGGACAGCCCCTTGTGTCCTTACCCCCTGCTGAGCATCTTTGGTGACCTGTAGGTAAAATCCATTACTCGACTGTGGAGACTCGTGGAGAGAGGAAGGATGCCCAGGTGTTGGGTTCTGGGCTTGTGATTGGTGCATAGAAAAATCAAGCAGTTCATAATTTGATGGCTGATTAGGATTAGAGACAGGAGCCGTCACAAGTGAAGCCTGCGGATTAACTTGGAGAGCAGCGTGGCCGTCTCCAGCCAATGATTGGCCCCTTGAGAGAGGAGGGCGGACTGGCTGAGGCGGAGCTGTGACGTCTGAGGTTGATGCTCCGGTGTTGTCTCGGGTCAGATTGAGGGGGCCCTGGTTTGAGGCAGAAGAATTTAAATTTATAGGTCCAGGAGCAAACAGTGGATTGTGATTGGAGGTCATTGGAGGTGGTTGGGAGGTACTTTCACCCGATCCCTGTGGGAAAATTCTTACAGGGGGGATTGATTCCCGAAGGCTACTTTGACTGGGTGCTTGACCAGGGGTAGTGGGGGGAATCACACTGTAATTGGACACCGGCGGGGCAATCAAAACGGGCTGGTCGAGCGAGTCGGACACAAGGAGAGAAGCATAGCCCAGGTTGCCTTCAGGGTCAGTTGGCTTTGCCTCACTCACCTTTGGTGGGTTCTCTAGGTTCTCCGAGTGTTGCTGTGGAGTTGGCTGGATTCTCTGGGTGGGTTGCAGGTTCAGCGGGACATCCTCTGAGGGTTGGATGACGTGCGCACTGGGCTCTCGTAAAGGTGCAAGAACCGCTGGGGCCGCAGGGGCCAGGAGGATGCTAGCGCTCAAGCTGGCAGGATCATGCTGAGCCCACAGAGTCGTGGCCGGGCTCTCACAGGGCCGACTGCCCCCAAACGCACGGGACGAAGGCCGAGACAGAGAGTGCACTGCTGGGTGTGGTAGATGAGGAGCACCACCGACAGCCCCAGAAGGCAGGGGGGGTCCAGAGACGTAAATATTTTCCATGTTATCTGGCGGCTGCTCCAGGTTGCCAGGTGTAGCGTCAGCACCCCCTTCCGCGACCACTTTAGCCCGATCCACTTCAGCAGGACGCACCCCAACTCCTCCATGAGAGCGCACGGGTTCAAAAGAGCTGTTAGCACTGGCCTGAAAGATACCAGTCGGTTTTGGGGGGCTAGGTGTGGTAGGCCACATCTGCTCCAGGGAGCTCCGTTGCACACCCATATCGACAGCTGGAGAAGTGTCAATCTGCTCAAAGTAGCCTCCGGTGGCCGCAGGCAGGTTTGCATCATCACTGAGACGTGGGCTTTCCTGCTGAATGAAGGTGCCGACGACTCCCTGTTGCCGCCGAGCGCCACTTCCGCTTCCATAGCTCATATTGCTATAGTTGGATGACACACTGGCCGATCTAATTGGTCGTTGAATAGTATCGGGAGTCTCCAGGTTAGGCCCGGTTTCAAACTGGTCAACTCCATGAGCTGCAGTAGCAGCAGGGCTGCCATGGATATCATTGGGCAATACTTCCTGGTTCAGGACGCACTCCAAATTCTCCTTGTGGTCGTACTGGGAATCACGTGTCTCATGGGTACCTGCTTGTGGGGCATGGTCGCCATCATTCATATATGGTAGGTATGAATGATCTTGCGGAGGAGGTCTTTGATAATCCAAAGGGACATCTGCTTGTCCACTGTGGGCTTGAGGGTTGCTCTGGTACTGAAAGGATTCAGGGACACCATTCACTGCCTTGTTTCTCTCTCCAGCCAGTGATTCTTCATTTTCCACATCATTGTCTTTGAAGAACATTGAGAGTGCACCAGACTCCTGAGAGTATGGCACCGTGGCAGGGACAAAACTAGGACTAGGCCCAGCTCCAGCCCCAGTGTTGGATGCTTGTTGAGATTCAACAGAGTAAGGCCGGGGCTGAGGATGGGCTAAGCTGGTCCCCATTTGGTGGTAGCCTGAGTCCTGTGGCGGTATATTGAACCATGATTCCCGGGGGTCAGAGGTCTGACTGAAGTAGCTCTGAGTTTGGAAGTGGGAATTATGCTGCTGGGGCGCATTTGGGTCAGGCCACTGAGAACTGGGAGCATTTACAGGGTTCTGGGGAGGAAGCGGAGCTTGAATCTGAGGATGTCCAGTTTGTGTTGGAGGGGTGGCGTTGTTGTGATGGGTCGATGGGGTGTGGGAGGGGTACATCTGGGTCTGTGGAGGTAAATTGAAAGGCTGTGGCGGGGGGTCACTCGTAGGCTGGAAATAGTTCTGAACTGATGGAGGGCGACTACCATGATCAGGGGCCCACTGAGAATAGGAGGTGGTGGGCGGAACAGGCTGGAACAACATGTGCTGAGGAGCAGGCTGTCCTTGAGCGTCCTGGTTAAAAGGTGTCTGACCCGGTGCCTGGGCCACAGGTGGTGGCTCTGCGGCCATGGATGGCGTCTGTTCTGTAGAATTAAAATAGCCCTGTTCACTATGTGAGGATGCATATCCTACAGGACTAGGTCCTGGGTAAACGCCAGGGGATGCTGCACTGTGAGGGTTGAACAGCATCACTCCTGGTAGAGAGGAGGGCGGGGGACCAGAAAGAGGAGCTGGAACATCCCTCGGTGGCTGTGGTTGAGGAGCCAGCCCTGAGCCAGCCTGCGAGTACATGGCATTAGGTGGGGCGTTGCTGTTGGGTATTGTTGGGAGACCACCTGCAGCCAAAGGTGCACCTGCAGCCATGGGGGGAGGAGCTCTCACAAAAGCAAACGGGTCTGTCATGGGTTGAGCAATAGGTGGCATTGTGGCAGGAGCTGCTGCTGCTGCTGTATGCTTGTGAGGCCTGCGGAACATATTGGGCCCAGTAGGAGGTGGGCCCGAGGCGCCTGGAGGTCCAGTCCGAGGAGGGGGATGCATGGCTGCAGAGCTGACAGGTCCGAGGACCAGGTCACTCTAGTAGACGTCACTGAAGAGACTGAAGTCAGGCCAAGCTGGGTAAAGAAAAGAAAAGAGGGAGTGGTGAACAATTAGCTACACTTGCTTCGGATGGATTTGACCACACCTATATTTGTGTAATGGTCGACGATTGCATTGAAACGGATGGGACAACGTGGCAATTTCTACATCATCACTCAAATGTTATGAATACGACTACAGCACCTTATAGACAGTAATCGACTTGTAATGAATGGCAACTCTGATTACATCACGCACTCTTGAGTATAATGGTTTTACTTTAGCTTATCTCACTCAAACACAATAAACAAGCGCAAAAGCCTATTTTATTCTGTTGAACTGTGAAGAAAATATCAATTATGAGAAAATAGGACTTTCTTAAAAATAATATCACTGAAACAAGAGAAGCTACGGTCATTTTGTTACCGTCTTTACTGATTAAATACATACTTTTTTTTAAAAGTAAGTATATATTGGGATGAGAGTTGTTAGCTATTTTGTAAACAGGAAAGTAAAGCTGATGTTACTAAACCGGAACTGGCTGATGTCGCTAGCTGCCGGCTAGAAAGTGTCAAATATGCCTCGATGCTAACTTTTGCTTTTGCACAGCTTTATCACTTTTGTTGATAAGCTTAGTTGCTGGCAAGACAATATAATAAAGATCTCATAAATACTAAGAAAATATTGAGGAAAAAAACGCTGACTAAACAGATGAGATTATGACATCTTTCAGATACAAACATTGTGAATGTGCCAGTGAGAAGATCAGGGGTGCTAGCATGAACTGACTGAGTATTTCAACTGACAGAAAGATAACATAACATAGAGAGTTAGTGGTAAAGTAGTATTACCCGGATGAGCTCTACAAACCCGGATATTCTATTCACATCATCCAGATTAATAACATTCACCAAGAACCGCTGCAGCCCCGTGAACTCACCGGGTAGCAGTCACCATTAAAACGAGACAAAGTTAGCTCCCGAGATATACACTCTCTACATCCGATCGTGGTCCACAGGTGTTGAACTCTAACCGGTAAGGTTAGATAACCCCTTCTTGTTTTCACGACAGTAAATTAACGTCACACACAGCAAGCAGCCTGCAAGGAAAGGTCCAGAGAGCTCAAGAGCTAACGGTATATTGCTCCAACGCTACACGTCCTGTACGCCATATCCATCAAAACACTGCGAAATAAAGTATCCTGCCGCTTAAAGATTACCCCCAAAACAACAAACTTCTTCTGGTGAAGACTTTAGACACTGACAAGGACGCATGCCGAACAGTTAAAGGTCGCTGGTGTAATTTAAACAGGTTCACTGCCTGGTCAGCTAGCCTTAGCATCGGTGCTTAGTTAGCTTTGCTCGCTAACTAGCCTAAGCTAGCTACAAGGGTAACAGTTATATGCACCAGATTGAACCGTGCAGAGTGACGCATTGTTAACGATGGTAGATGTTTACTCTTTACCAGAGGTCGGAAATGTATCCAAAAATAATCAAATTCTTACTTGTGTGCAGGACAGCGAGTCTGACACACCGCCACCATCTCCAATGGGCTACGTGTCCATGCAGCGTCACGGGCCAAACACCCATTGCGTCACTACGTGGCGCGGCTTGTTAAAGGTACATTTTGTGTATTTATTTGAATCAATTACTGTGGCTCCAAGAATGATTCATTATTAATCGGCACTACCCTACGCCAGTGTGAATAAATGAAACATAGATGCAAAAACAACTAATGTCTAAATATTCCGGATTAAAGATGTACAGTGTATTTAAAATATATATATTAAAAGTCACATATGTCATACACAGATGACATTATGTATGTGCACAACAGATTACAGTAAACTATGATGCAATATATTATATGACCAAAGATAAGAGACAAAAGTGATAGATAGGACCCAGCAACACGAGAGAGTGCAGTGTGAACATTCGCCCACAAAGGGGCGCGTTGTGTGTGATATACACTTAAAAAAAAAATGTTACGTGTCATGCAGCTATATAAGACACGCCTATGGAGTCTAACAGTGTATTTAAATAATAAAATACTACCTGCCCCCCGTTTCCATCTAAATGTGTCATGTTTTGGAAAGTTTATCCACGAGTCAATTAAAACAAAAACAAAACAAAATTGTATGACTAAATATTAAAATGATAAACGCATAGTTGCATATACAGATGTTTTGGATCCGTGATACTAACACATTATACTATCTAATTATATGTCACAATTAATCAATCTTGAAGCATGTATCCAACAAGGCAAGTTACACTGAATGATCTATCTTGCTAATAGTTATATATTGTCTAACTTTCCATGCAACTAATATCAATTCTACATTAGCGCTCATCTAAAAAGTCATCCCCTTGTTTCAAAGAAAATGCATACATCTCTGGACAAGTTGTGAGCATGTACGACAAATTACAGGAACATACTTAAACTATAGTGCAGAGTTCAAACTCTCACAATACACACATTTATTTCTTGTTCACACACCCTCTTTTCTTCCACTTTCGCTCAGACTTGTCAACCGAAACCTTCCCTCCCACTAGACTGCGTCTTGAGACTCAGGGCAGGTTGGAACAGACCCTCAAGTTAACACCTAAAAACCCCTGGCTGGTCCTCTTGGTGTTGGATGAGTGTAATGAGTAACCTTCAGCTCTGCAGCTGCTGATAATGTGACAACTTGTCACAGTGCAGTATAGCGTCTCTCATAATCGGATAAACATGTACACAATCCTACAGATGTTATATAATTCAGGGTTTCACATCATTTTAGCTTCAGTTACTTCATTTTAGCACATGATTTAATGCAATAAAACATATAATAATAACCCCCTATGATGATCGTTTCACAATTGCTGACAACAAACCATTAAAAGTCATTATCTGTTTACAACTACATTTTAGTTTTACACGCGTGCAGAGTATATACACACTCTGTTTCTCACCCCCACCACAGTAAACAACAACCGCACCCTCACACACCTCCCGGTTCTCATTTCAAGCTTCATCTTTTCCCCGTCACTTCAATACAGTCGTCCATGACAAAATCTGCATCATGGCCTGCATCTCTTCCTCTGGGTACGCAGCTGGTCCTCAGAGACTTGGTCTGGTCTGTCATTAAGGTCGTGTTTATAGGAAAGCCAGGAGAGTGGTTAATGTTTGGTAAACCACTGTCTAAACTCCTGATAAGCCCCTGAACATCAACTTGAGGCCTGTGGTTTGTTAATAGCGCAGGGTCCCTGAACAATGTCCCTGGAGTGAGTTCATCCCTGCTGGGACACGTAGGCTTGTAATCAACTGACACGTTCTGCAGGTGTGTGATGACTGAGATAGAGGAGCAGAAGAAGGGAATAACAAATATTTAGGCGTAGAGTCCCATCGCACACATACACATACACACACACACACACACACGGTTGTGTTTAATAGAGTTATAGAAAAGAATGTATGGGCAGGTGTGGGCCTTGTTTTAAACTACAGGATGCAAAGATTAGAGGGATGATAGTGGAACATCTCCTATCAGAGTATCTCTCGCATCCCCTCGAGATAAACAAATGTTCAAGTTGCTGCCATGAGAAACCCACCCGTGTCATGCTGCTGGGTTATTGTTTGGATAAGATGAGATATTCCTTTATTAGTCCCGCATGTGTGGAAATCTACAGGTTAAAAAAATCTAAAAACAAGAGACACACATAAAAAACTGTAAAAACAGTCATAAAAACCAGTAAAGAATCTTCAATAACTGAATATTAGATGTACGGAGAGAATAAGTATGACCATTTTTCACAGTGTATTTATGTACGGGTTGATGTGTTTGGAGAGCTGGTTGTGCAGTATTGTGTAAATAAACCTTTTTAATCTCCTGAAGAGAAAACTAATGCAATGTGAAAACACTTAACTGTCTTTAAGTGTTTATTGAACAGATACTTGGAATATTCAAATGAATGAACAGAGCTGTATAACCACAGATAGTTCGGAGATCTGACAGAGTTTTTAAAGATAAGTAATATTTCCGAATGTGCTTGTTTTCTCTGGACAGAGGTTCAGTTGGAAGGTCCAGGAAAAAGCAAATAAGTAGACCTTGTATTGAGTGAGAGCTATAGCAGCTCAATTAGGCTGACAACTATAATACGAGTTATCAGGGTCTTTGAAATTAATCTATTAGATATTTGTTCTTGTTTTTAAATACAATACATCTCACAAGGAAAGAATGAAACATAAAACACCATTAAAATACGCGATAGTTAGATTTATCCAAAAGACTCCTGGGCATGTTGACGTTATAAATTAAGAGACATTATTATTGTTTCCTCTTGATTAAACATAATCAACAATCTCATGTGACTCTCTGCCAGACAGCGAAGTGTCGAACATCTCCTCTGAACATGTAAGTGGTGGAGTGTGTATCACCAGCCCAGAGCAGATGCAGATCCAAGTCTTTGACTGTGGAGAGCTAATGAGGGTAGTACGGGCCTGTGGTGGGAAGAGAGTGCAGGGAGATGGAGGAGGGTCCAGGGGGCAGAAGGACTTTATCATCGGGGCGATAGGGAGGGAGCTGTGCGTGGATCCTGGGCTGCTCTGGTGGGGGAGGTGGATGTGGCGGTAGGCCGGTCCAGAGGAGGAAATAGAGAGCGTCTTCCTGTCCATCCACGGGCAGCGCTGTGTGCGTGTGCACAGGTGAGCCAGGATCTCATTGGCCGTGGCATAAAATGAAATGACAGAGTCATCTAATAATTCCCCTTCAATCCAACGGTCCTGTATCACATCTAACCATCAACGAGGACTGGATGCAATTATCGCATTTGAAAATTAGGGATCATTTAGAGGTGGAAAGTAATGTTTTGTAATGGATTGTTTTACGAGCAAGGGACTGCAGACGTGCCATCTGCTCCTGCCACTCCGCAGGGGGCCTGAGGGCATGGAAACCTCCAGCGGATCCAATGGCTGCAACAGGCAGAGTGCACTTCATTAATCTCAATAAAATGAGTCGCATATGGATCTGAATGCATTGTATTTCACTTGAGAAAGGTGGATACTGAGTTCAAATTGTGTTCCACCCATCAACGTTAAAAATAAACTTGTGCATGATAAGTGTTTGGGTCCTGCAATAAAAATAAAACCATCCGTCGTCAGTATTTCATGCATGTGCCGTGTTCTGTCTGTGTAAATACAGCCAATGAAAGTATGGCTTGCATCTGGGGCTTCCTGTCTGTGGCTGGCGGCATGCACAGTGCTCCGTCTGCCAAAGAGGGTTTTGAGTTTCTCTCACTGTCTTATTCTGTGTTGGCCCCCCCGGAACGGCGACCACCACACTTTAATAAGCCATTTCACAGGGGTCAATTCTCCTTTCTCCACGGCGTCAGCTGGGTCGCCCCATTCACCCTCTTCACCCCTTCCTCACCCGGGGGCTCCCCCATTGGCATGTGTTCGGTCCGACGTTGTTTACTGGACGGAGCATTTAGAGGGGTTAGCGTTTCACCGTGGCAGCTGTTGGCACCATGTGCCTCCCTCTCGGGCGGCTGGTCGACGGCACGCAGGCCAGCGCTTCACACACCCTCCAGCATCCCCCCTGAGGACCCCCCTCCCTCCTGTCGCCCCTCGCTTGGCCTTGGTTGAAGCCAGTAGCCTTGATCGGATATCATATACCAGTTTAATGTGAAGACACAGTTTTGGTTTTAATTGATGGCTCACAGTCTGCAGCCAATATAGTTTGAGCTTGAAGTAGTAAATTCAGTGTCGACAAGGAGCGTCCACTTTCTGTGTATGCAGGATACAGCCGGCATGTGCGAATGCTATTCATGCTAGCATGACAGCTAATATGATCTCTTTAGCGGGATTATGAGCTCCTGTGACTGTATTCTCCATGTCCTGTCTCATTAATTGGCTTAAAAACTGTAACGACCACCAGGGTTTGTGGAAAAACCAAACTCAATGGCAAGATTCACCCCAAGATTGCACATGGTGACATCTGTCGTTAGCCATGCTAGCGGCACCTAGCCTTGGCCTGTTGGTCGGACAGTCCACCACTTTGTTCTCCTTATAGCTCAACAACTAAACTAAATATTTATTTTAATCATTACATACAAGTCCATACATGATTATTGACCCTTTATACTTAACCCATCATAAGTATTTATGGGCAGTAGAGGCCGTGACATTTAGTACAAACACTCGAGGTCCCCAGTGGATGAATCCTAATGACTTTGGCTGACATTTTAGTTTTTTGGTCACATGTCTCCACTACTATTTGATGGACTGCTTTGAAATGTGATAAATATATCCATGGTGGTCGTACGACATTGATGAGCCCCTGCTGTTTTCCATCTGTCATTCTCACACCCTAAACTAAGATGTGTCGACGTTTAGCTCTTATCACCACCGACAAAAAAACAGAGTCCCTAGCATGGCGGTAGACTTGTTTTGGAAATAAGAAGTAGAGGGGCTAAGATCCAGCAACAGAAGCGGAAGACAAGAACTGCGAAGATAAGATGAGTATAAAGGTAAGGAGAAGATGAGTGGAGAGAGAGAAGCGATATTCTACTTTCTGAAGACGTAGAGATAATCAAGGAAAGTATGTGACTAAGTATGTGACTTATTAATGTGACATTTCGTTCTGCGAAACAGACGTGACTCGGTAATTAGCCAATAAACCAGTCAGTCATTTCTGGCTGACTAGTGAATCAACTTGTTCATGGTGACATGGACGAGACTCATCCAAATGATCTTCAATATAACCCGCTTGAAGACATCTGAGATCCTAACATGTTAGTCTTCATACGCTTGCAGCTACACCTTCTTGGGTATATGTCCGTGATCGGCAGATGGTTGTGGTTTTTTGGAGAGACGGGGGAGATTGTGAATGTCGGTAATCTCATCCCACTCCACCCCAGAGAGAGTAGAGTGAGTCTTGGGAGAGTGGCGTAGAGAAGCAAGGTCAGGGTGACAGTTGTCGGACCCCCATCCATACCATTTGGATGGAAAGTGATACCGCAGACAGCTGAGGCAGCTTCTGTCACTCTCAAAGTTAATTTGGAGTATTTTAACATTCACTTTGCTCCGGACGGAATTTGTAATGGACGTGGAACTGGGGGGTGAATAGAAATCTCAGCATCCGTGCGTCCTTACATACCCTCCTGCTGCCTCTCAGGCGCTACACCTAATGACAGGCCACATCCCGAGGCCACAGAGTCGTCTCTCGGGGTTATTTTGTGACCACAGAGTTATGCTGTGCCCATAACTCATTCAACCACATTCACTGTGGAAAGGCCCGTCACCCCACAGCATACATCCCACCCCCCCCTCCATGCAGTCCCTCGGTGAATGTTGTTGCTCCTTTGTGACAGGCAGGCTGTATATCAGCAGGTCCCTAAAATAAACAGCGGGGACATGGGACGAGGCTCTCCGGACACCAGATATTCAATCTCCAACTGGTTCCATGTGGATTCATGGAGGTACGAAGGGGACAACAGTGTGATAATGGATGATATTGCATAATGTGTAATGTACAGAGCATGTACTGTCTCCCTGTAGAGGATGTTGTCTTTGCCATAAACAAGGTCACATGTTCATCAAAAGGGGATGTTGGTTAGCCTCTGGCTACACTGTGAGGTTGACCCTTTTGGTTGCAGAGGAACTCCACCAATGTTTCTCAACAAAGCCTGAAGACGACAAGTTTGAAGATAAAAGAAGATTTTGGATGAGTGGAAAAAGATGTGTGCTTATCAGACCTCTGTAGCCCACTCCTCAACGGAGGCCAGTGGCTCGATGCTACTGGAAATTGACCGAACTGTATTGTGGGTAATGGATACACCTCGCGGCTGCACGGTGGTGTCGTGGCTCGCACTGTCGCCTCACAGCGAGAGGGCCACAGGGTCGGTTCCCGGTCTGGGCGGTCCTTCTGTGTGGAGTTTGCATGTTCTCCCCGTGGCTTCTCCGGCTTCCTCCCACAGTCCAAAGACATGCAGTCAGATAATTGATCTCTAAGGTGTGAACGTGAGCATGAATGGTTCTCTGTCTCTACATTGTGCCCTGAGATGGACTGGTGACCTTTCAAGGTGACCCCGCTTTCGCCCAATGTCAGCTGGGATCGGCTCCAGCGACCCTAAAGAAGGATAAGCGGTTTGGATGATGGATGGATGCACCTGGTTTTGACGAGGACGAAGAATGTGTGAAATAATGAAATATCTGTTTCAAGCATCATTTCACTTATTTGATTCAATGTCCAGTGAGAGTTATTGTCATTCTAGTTATTGGAGTAACAGAACAAGTACAGTACTGATAGGAGTGAACTGTTTTGACAACTATTGGATGCATTGCTGTGGTGTTTTAACCGGCGGCTGACATCTGGGGAAGCGGCAACAAAAGAAGTCAGCGGGGGCAAATGAGCAGTCAGACAAGGTTTCAAACTAAAGTTAGCCAAACTGGGCTTTGAGGAAGACAAAGGTGAAATGTCGAATGGGCACCAAGGACGTCCTGGTTCGACCTTGACCGACTGTATACTTGCCAAGCGCACACAGTTTTCCTCTGCAACAATGGCGAGTACATTTCTGATGCCTTCAGCTTCAGTTGGAGCTTCACATGAAGTCGTCAGCACGTTCTCAGATCTTTGCGTTTGTAAACTCAAGTTGTACCCAACCAGAAGGATCCATTAACGAGGGAATGTGCCATCCTCATTTCGCTGACACTGGCACACTGCATGAACCCTCTCTTTGTACCCCACAACTTGGCCTGCTTTCAAAGAGAGAGGGAGAGCGCATACTGGCATCCATTAGTGTCCATTACCAACATCGGCCATGTACGCAAAAAGAGGGAGAGCATTACTCACTGTCACTGCTGTGTAGCAGGTAACACCAACATCCAGTTGGTCATGACAGAGAAGAAACTCTTTCAAGATGAACACAGTCCAGCTGTGTCTCGACTGGACCGTCGTTACTGCACACAGAGTTGTTTTTGTATTTTCTGTTCCCTTGTCTCACACGTGCTTCAGTAAATTCATAAATTTCCACGCAAATGTTTGCAGAAAACATATTTTTTCAACCCTGATCACCGCTTGTCTCACAGAGGGAGGAAGAATGATGATGATGGTGGTGGTGGTGGTGGGGAGGGAGGGGAGTTGAATCCTTTAAGTCCTTCTCTCCTCTTGCCTCTTGTTTACATTCCCCCCCCCCTAGCCCCCTAACCCCCTAACCAGAGCTCCATTGCCTAATCTCATCAGCAAATTCCCCGGCTGAACAAATATCTCCTCTCATGGTGAATATTCTCACTCTTTGTGAAACACACACACACACACACACACACACACACACACGCACAGCAGAGCTTCCAGGCACACAGTTCCAGTTGGTTTCCCTCGTCGTGTCTCGTCTCTGGAGCCTTTCCTAGATGGAGGAGGTTTACATTCAATTCAATTCAATTCAGTTTATTTGTATAGCCCAATTTCACAAATTACAAATTTGTCTCGGAGTGCTTTACAATCTGTACACATAGACATCCCTGCCCCAAAACCTCACATCGGACCAGGAAAAACTCCCAAATAACCCTTCAGGGGGAAAAAAGAGGGAAGAAACCTGGAGGAGAGCAACAGAGGAGGATCCCTCTCCTAGGATGGACAGATGCAATAGATGTAATGTGTACAGAAGGACAGATTTAGAGTTAAAATACATTCAATGAATATGACAGAGTGTATGAATAGTTCATAGTAGGCATATTCCACGATGGAGACCTCCACGATCCATCAGGCAGATGGCGGTGGGGAGGAGGAGGGCGGAGTCTCAACAGGACAGTGGCGTAGTCATGAGCAGGAATTCCACGACCCAGACGATCCATCAGGCAGATAGATCTATGCGTCTCATAGGGTCCGATGACCCCATGAGACGTAAAGTCAAAAGGACTTCCGGGAGAAAGCAGAGTTAGTAACGTGTGATTGAGAGATGAAAATTCATCCTTAAGGAGAGAAAAAGAGGAGATAGGTACTCAGTGCATCCTAAAACGTCCCCGGCAGCTATAAGCCTATAGCAGCATATCAAGGGGCTGGACCAGGGCAAACCTGATTCAGCCCTAACTATAAGCTCTGTCAAAGAGGAAGGTCTTAAGTCTACTCTTAAACGAGGTGACTGTGTCTGCCTCCCGGACTGAAATTGGAAGCTGGTTCCATAAAAGAGGAGCTTGATAACTAAAGGCTCTGGCTCCCATTCTACTTTTTAAGACTCTAGGAACTACAAGTAGTCCGCATTTAGTGAGCGTAGCTCTCTAGTGGGGCAATATGGTACGACAAGCTCCTTAAGATATGATGGAGCATCACCAATCAAGGCTTTGTAGGTTAAGAGAAGAATTTTAAAAGTGATTCTTGATTTTACTGGGAGCCAGTGCAGAGCAGCTAGTGCAGGAGTGATGTGATCTCTTTTCTTAGTTTTAGTGAGAACACGAGCTGCAGCATTCTGGATCAACTGGAGGGACCTAAGAGATTTATTAGAGCAGCCTGATAATAAGGAGTTGCAGTAATCCAGTCTCAAGTAACGAACGCGTGAACCAATTTTCTGCATCTTTTGAGACAAGATGTGCCTGATTTTTGAAATATTACGTAGATGAAAGAATGCAGTCCTTGAGATTTGCTTTACGTGGGAGTTAAAGGACAAGTCCCGATCAAAGATAACGCCAAGATTCTTTACAGTGGTGTTGGATGCCAGGGCAATGCCGTCTACAGAATCCACATCACCAGATAATTGATCTCTGAGGTGCTCAGGGCCGATTAAAATTACTTCGGTTTTGTCTGAGTTTAACATCAAGAAGTTGCAGGTCATCCATGTTTTTATGTCTTTAAGACATGCTTGAATTTTACAGAGTTGGTTGCTCTCCTCTGGTTTTATCGATAAATATAGTTGAGTGTCATCTGCATAACAATGAAAGTTTATGGAGTGTTTCCTGATAATATTGCCCAAAGGAAGCATGTATAAGGTAAATAAAATTGGTCCAAGCACAGAACCTTGTGGAACTCCGTGATTAACGTTGGTGGTTATCGAGGCGTCATCGTTTACAAATACAAACTGAGATCGATCTGATAAATAGGATTTAAACCAAATTAGTGCCGTGCCTGAAATGCCAATCGACTGCTCCAGTCTCTGTAACAGGATGTCATGGTCAATGGTGTCGAATGCAGCACTAAGGTCTAACAAGACCAGGACAGAGAGGAGTCCTTTATCTGCTGCCATTAAGAGGTCATTTGTAATTTTCACCAGTGCCGTCTCGGTGCTGTGGTGTTTTCTAAATCCTGATTGAAATTTCTCAAATAAACTATTATGATGTAGAAAGTCGCACAACTGATTTGCGACCACTTTCTCAAGGATCTTGGAGAGGAAGGGAGGTTAGAGATCGGTCTGTAGTTAGCCAATACCTCTGGATCCAGAGTGGGCTTCTTCAGGAGAGGTTTAATAACAGCCACCTTGAAGGAGTGTGGTACGTGGCCTGTTAGCAGAGACACATTGATAATATCTAATAGAGAGCCGCCAATTAAAGGCAAAACGTCTTTAAGCAGCCTCGTCGGGATGGGGTCCAAGAGACAGGTAGACGTGTTCGAAGTAGAAACCGTTGAAAATAATTGGTCACGGTTGATAGGAGAAAATCCCTCCAAATATACACCAGGGCATACAGCGGTTTCCAAGGCCATTCCACTTGAGGACAGATTGGCACTGGTTATGGGCAAGAGATTATTAATCTTGTCCCTAATAGTTAAAATCTTTTCATTAAAGAAGTTCATAAAGTCATTACCACTAAGGTTTATAGGAATGCTCGGCTCCTCTCTCTTCTTTAGCCTGGCAGCACGTCAGCGGGAAATGAGCGTGGAGGTCACACTCTCACCTCCTGTTTCATTTTCTCTTTTGTTCCACTTGTCTCTCTCTCTCTCTCCGTTTCTCCTTCTTTCGCCTCATGGGTCGTAACTGAAGGCTGCACGCCAGGCCCAGTTATAGGCTGGCTGGAGGGGATCAGGGTTTTGTGTGACGGGCTGTGGGTCCAGCAGGATAACGAATATCTTTGTTGCCGTGTTGCAGCTCTTGACCAGCAGTAGAAACGCACACACACACCGACACGCTGCCCACAGAGAGACCTCGGGGCCGGGCGGGGTGGTGGATGTGAAAGGCTGAGTGGACAGACAGGGACGACTATGGGCCTCCGACTGTGTGAGCATGACCCGATCATGCAGCTTTACAGACCGGGTCAGCGGGCCGGTGAAGGCCGACTGCGTGGTCTGCTGCATGCTCGTCCTCAGCCGACACCGGGCAATGCTTCGGTCTACGGGCTTTGAACGGATTTTTTTACCCTCTGTTTTTGTGTGTGCTTGTGATTGACAGTGGAAGTGTATTTCAATCAGGAGAGACTGGTATTTAGAGTTTAACAATCATGTATTTCAATTGCAGAATCCCTCCAGTCCAGACGCTGGTGGTGGTGTAGAAGAAGAGTTGCGGTAGCGCTGACTGGAGGAGCTCGGGGTGGAGGAGGGTCCCATCGGTTTGAGCTGAACCGACAACTGGAAGCAGCAGAGAGGAGAACATATTTAAAAGATTGCCAACGGCGCTGCGATTGGCCAACAGAGCTGCGCTGCCTCCGATAGGTTCATTCATCGCACCCGCCCCCCAATCAGCTGGCTACAAGCCTGCTAATGAATGAACCAGAGTGTAAAGAGGGTCTTCCTGACTCAACTTGATGCTTGAGCTACATTCACTGGGCTGCACATTTAAAGTACCTGTGCTTTCGTAATTTTATTTTATTACAACCTCTCAGAGGCAGATGCGGACATTTTTATTCCACTACATGTGTCTGTCGAATGTGTGTAAAAACATTTCGGGATTATATTTATTTAAGGTGTGCTTAAAAAAGATGATGTACTATATATCCTAAAAAACTTGGGAAAATACATCGTCACAGGATGTTTTTTCTGAGCTCATGAAAAGTCGACTTGATCGAGAGACTTGACACATTTCTGTAGATTAAGCTTCCCAATTTAAAGTAAAGTCAAATGCAATATACACATTAATGCAGCAATAGTATTAATCCACAAACTTCAAAGTAAAACACTGACATGGACCATTTGTCTGCATGATAAATACTTTAACTTTATGGTGATGATACTTACACATTTTGATTTAAGCAAAGTATGTGAAGTTTTATAATGTCGTGTTTTTCCTTGTGTCGTGGAGTATTATGACAGGATGGTATTCGTGAGGATTTGAATACTTCTTCCACCACTTGTGTTTCTGCAGTTGTCCTTTCTGTCACAAGGTTGCGAATGAGAGACCATTTCCTGTATTGTTCTCACTCTGGAGTATATAGTGGGGGAAGGATCCCCCCCCCCCCCCCCCCTCCGTTCTGTGTGTGTGTGGGTATGTGGCTCGTCTACAACAGCAGGGAGCCGAGCCCTTCCTGCGCTCCATTGTTCCCTCGTCAGACATGCAGATACGTACACATGCAGACACACAAAGCCAATTCATATTTAAGTTTGTATTAAAGCATACAACCACTTAAAAGACCTCTCACCCTTACATACTTTTAAAATGTCTTATTATATTTGCATACATTGCGTTCCAATTTCAACACAATTAAAATGTGCAGCTATACACGTCATTGATGAAGTAACACATGCAGTCTAATGCTGTCACCTTGATGATAGGCGCTGGCGCCCAGAGCCGACCTGCCAGAGGGGATCACAGTGATGAACATGTGGGAAAGTGTTTGATCTGTATTGCTCATTATTATCAGAATAGTGTCTGGGCTTGTTTGACATTAGCATGATTTTTATGAGAGGCTTGGAAAGTGAATGTGACGGCCATCAGAGGAAGGTGATAATTGGGACACCTGAGGTCCTCTGCTCTCTGATCCAGGGCCGAATGCTCCTCAGAGAAAACAACCGGGAGGGGTCGATGCTCCTCTTCATGAGGGGTCGGTGCTCCTCTTCATGAGGGTCGGTGCTCCTCTTCATGAGGTGATGTGCTCCTCCAATCACTTATCTTTAAATAACCAACAGAGAGGTTGTTTTCCAGCAAACAGCAGGCAATTCAGGTAAATACTGGGCCAAGAGGGACAAAGGTGTGAAGTACGTTTAGCAGCAGATTAGGAACAAAGCATTTCTTTTCTTTTGTCGCGAGAAGAAGGATTGTTTGTTTGTTTGTTTGCAAACTAATACAACAGGTTTTTAAATTAACACCTTTCAGTGGTCGTTGGAAAACGTGTAATTTATGCAACCACAGCATCAGTTATATTTAAACGAGGGATGATAACAAAGAGTAGTATTTGAAACTTACATCATTGTACACCTAAAGAAAATTTACGTTCTCAGTAAATGTATGCACCGGTCGGAAAGGGGGAATTATTTTTATATTAAGTGATTTTATTTTGTACTTCAACAGAAAAAAAAAGTAAAAGTTGACTGAAAAAGAAATAATCAACAGAGTATCGAACATAATTCATTACATTTTTATTAATTTCTTTGCAATCAAGTCTGAGATATATATGAAGACAAATGCTAATCATAAAAAAATATATAAAATGAGCTAAGATATAACTTTATCAACCCTGAAGAAAAATCTTGCCACAGATTATTAAAAGATTACAGAGGAATAAGAAAATAAAAATAGAGTACACTTATAAACATGTATGGACCAATAGAGTAATGCGTATTAAGTGTGTAGTTAGAATAACAATAAGAGTACAGTTAATATAGTGCATAAAAAGTGAAAAAAGACCCGTGCCTAGTTGGAATTAAAATATAAAAATGATATTGTGCATGGTATTGAAAAGTAATAACAAGTTATGTTGCATAAAAGCTGCATTTCAACTTGTACATGTCGTTGTCCATAATTTCAATATTTAATACAAGAATGATTCATCTAATTTGAAGCCAAATTTAAACACGTTCTAGAGATAATTCAATAATATTAAATAATACAGTAAATAACACTCTTCAATGGCTGCTCTGCAGCCTGGGTCATGATGCTTCTTTGAGACTTTGTCCTACTGGTTGGGTGTGAACTCAGAATAAAACCTCCATCTCTGGTCGGACTTTAAGGTCTGATAGTGATGACATCATATAGTCCTTGTCAAGGAGGACTACTTTTTATCACAACCTCTGGCCTCGCTCCATTCCTGCTCCCAGAGAAGGAAGGAAGGGGGTCTGGGCTGAATGAATTGCAGTGTGCTCCAGGTCGCACAGTCACATGTATATTTAATCTCTGGGTTTTTCGTTTCTATATTAAACTTTTGAAGGAGTTTGTTTTCCGAGCTTCGGGTCTTTCCCTCTCCGACCTTGTGAATCCATCACGGAGCATTTTCTCATGGCCTTAAATCCCCCTCCTCACGCCCCTCGACCCCCAAAAACAAATAAGTATCTCAAGAAAGAGAGTCTGACAAGCAAACACACAAGCTCTGATTTCAAGATAAAAAGACAGCACACTCTGCACGAATCAGCACTTTCTGACTCCCAAAACACACCTTTGAGGAGGCGGGAGGGCATGTGTTAACAGAAAGACTTGAGCAGAGCGTGTGCCGGATAGATTTGACGTTTCTCACACTGGGTCAGGTGTTTTGTTTACTATCACCCTACATGCCCGTACAAATCTCTTTAATTTCATACGTCCAACACGTCGC
Source organism: Pseudoliparis swirei (assembly GCF_029220125.1). Lineage (NCBI taxonomy): Eukaryota > Metazoa > Chordata > Actinopteri > Perciformes > Liparidae > Pseudoliparis > Pseudoliparis swirei. Next base: position 17,156,918 of record NC_079402.1, on the reverse strand, counting down.
ATTAGATTTTTTTGGGGTTATGCAATACATTTTGTATCTGATTGCTCTCACTCCCTCTTTCCCTTTCTTTTCTCCCGGTGTTTCCCACACTGTGCATGCACCTCAAGAGACCTAGCCCCCTTTTTTGGCACGGCTCCATTTGGCAGTCACGCCAACAGAAGGACCAGCATGTGCGTGGGCTTCATCATAAAATAATCTTTGCCCTGGGGTGCTGAAACTCCGCAGCTATACTTACTCCCTGGCAGTTTCACTTTGCCCTGCAGAGGAAGAAGAGGATCAAAAAAAGAGTCTGACACAGACTTGTAGACTTTCTGCATCTTTGCATGTTGTCACAGCTGAAATATCACATCATATCATGCTGTGACGAAACTAAAAGATCATGTGTCTTGGATATTTATGCGGAGAGTTATGATGTGAGAGTGAAACGGGAACAGGAACTGACACCTATCTGTTCTTTTATGATATAGAGCTTGAGTGGTTTGTGACTTGCAGACACATGAAGTTATGGATTCTCACGTGAGACGCTCACATTTTGAGTGTTTAGTTAGGAAAACTATTAATTTGATTTTACCTCGATTATTTCACGTTCTCTAAATAACTATAAAATTACTATTAATATAAAAATGTTGTATTGTATTGCAGACAAGTATATATTTTGTATTACCCTTTTGAAAAAAATCTTGTTTTCCTTTTTCTTCTGTTGTCATTTGTTTTTTATCAATCTCTGACACATGTATTTTATAATCTTATCTTAAAGTATCAATTGTGATGCTTGTGGAAAAAAACTTTTGTTTGCTAAAAAAAGAAGAAGGGAAGATCACATTTAGGATGTATTTTCAATGTAGTTGAAGTAGCGAAAGTAAAAGTACAAAAGTACAAATGGCCTGTGAGTGTTACGACAGGTTAACAGGATTTATTACTGATGTGTTTGATCAATGGTGATAGAAAGTTACCTTTTGGCAGGTAAATCAACAATGCATCGTATTTGTAAAGTAACTTGTAGTTCGATGAGAAGTAAAAAGTACAAGATGTTTTAAAGAATAGAACAATGTACCTAAACAATATCTATAAATACCTAAAGGTATAGTACCTATATGTTGTATATTAATTGTACCGATGTACGCTACTTGAGTAAATGTACTTATTTATTTTCCACTACTGCCTAATGCTAACACTTCTACTATTGGACAGTATAGGGAAAGTTCCACAGGTCACTCCCCTGCACACCTCTTTATACTTCATATTTAATATTTAATTTCACATTACACTTTAACACACACTTAACATACCGTGTCTACTGCACTGTTTAAAAAAATGTATACTTGATATTATATTCAGGTATTTTTACAGAAATACAACCTTCAAAAGTAAGAATGCATAATAATAACAAAACATACAAATAAATAAAAAATAAAGTAAAAATGTACCATGCATCTGACCGAGAAGGGCCATAAGGAAACACAAACACTAGCAGTTTGTGCACTTCTATTTTATACCGTTGTAAATGTAATACTATGTTGACTGTTGATTGTTGATTGTTGTTGTTGTTGTTGTTGTTGTTGTTGTGTGTCTGTCTAATGTGCACACCAGCTGCCAAGTCAAATGATTTGTGTGTCTAACAAGCAAATAAATGTTTCAGGTTCTGATTCTGATCATTAGTTCCTCCTGCATGTGTGGAGAGTGGCAGCCTTTATTTGGCCTGAGGAGAAGGAGGAGAGGGGGGAGGAGAGGAGGAGAGGAGGAGAGGAGGGGGAGGAGGAGGAGTGGGAGGAACTTGTAGAGTTGCCTACAGATTTCATTGAGAACTCGGAACGCGCCAGGTTAACATCGATGAGCTCCTCTTGAAGACCTCTCCGCTCTCGCCGTTTGGATTTACACCTTTTCTTTCCAGAGGGATTTTTTATTTCGCGCCCGGAGTGAACCGACCGTGAGGATCTATGCGAGTCATCCACATCTGTGAAGTTGAACAGGAGGAATGTATCGTTTCTTTGTGAAACTAACATTTCTGATTCCTGCAATCGTCATCTCACAAGGTAAACTTGCCCCCGAAAGATGAGCTGCAGAGAGCCGCGACGCCAGGAAGCCCAGAGGCAACTTTAAAGAAGTTATAGATGTATTTATCTGATCTCTGACTCAGGCATTTGAAGAGTTGATGTTTGATATTATAAACTGATGTAGTGGACCTCTCAGAAACCTTCTCAGAGTTTCTCTGAGCGCGTCTCTTGCTCGTGGGAACGAATCCACTACAAGTGCAGGAGCCAAACGCTCGTGCGCGCGCGCCGCTCTTTTAAGGTGTTTTACACAAGTTTGTTGTCTATTTGGTCTCGTGCAGGCAGTCGTGCTCGTGCAGCGGCACTTCTAAAGCAGCAATTCTAAAAAAAACATCATTTCATCTACATTTTAATTTAGCCTTGCAACGAACTTTTTTTAGATTAGTTATACTTTTTAGGAGTTGTAGATCCTAAATTGTTGGTAGAAGCGGTTTCTCAATAGCAAAGGGGGAGATAATGGAAGCGGGTGCGTGTGTTGGGGCCGGGGGACGCGGTGGGGGGCCACGAGAGTGGGGTGGGGGAGGCAGGGCACCTTTTGTCTGCATGTGTGGGAGAGTGTTGTGTGTGAGGGGTGGAGGGCGCAGGGGGGGGGGCGGAGGAGGCGCTGTTATTCCCGTCTGCCGGTAAACAATGCCCGAGGAGAGTGTTTTATGGCTCGTGCTGGACTCTGATTTCTTTTGTTCCGCATCTGAGCCCCGCAGCTGCTGCGCTTTCTCCGCAAAAGCGTGCGCCCCCCCCAACCCGCGAAGCCACGCACCACGCGCGCACTGGCCCTCACCGGTGTCCACAGGCAGGCTTCCCAATATCCCCCACGGACAACTGTGAAACAAATCAATTAAAGATACGGATGTGTACATTATATATATATTTGAAAAAAACCCTCAAATAAAGATGTATTAAATGATGAATTATTTCACACTAATAATTCCAACTCGGCGCCTAATCCGTGTTAATCCTATAACAACAGTGGAGATTGGACATATGATGTTTGCCTTGTGATGTCTGGGTGTGTTTCTAATATTCTTCATATCATCAACAGGTCTAAAATGCTCCCTACCCACTGAGTCGTGCCTGAATGGAGGATGGTGTGAAGCCACCTCCAACGGAAATGGAGAATGCAAGTAAGTAAAGGCTCCTAAAGAATCAGAAAGGCCCCTAAAGCATCAACACGGTGCACCAGATATTGAGCTGCAGACGCCACTCAGGATTATTATTTCCCGTTATCTTTTTGTGCCGTGTGTGTCGCATTATGTGCCGTCTTAGAAGTGCAGTCTGGTGTAATTTTGGTCCTTGAAAGTGCTTTATTTGTTCGGAAAAAGAAAAGGGGGCCACATATCCCCCCCCCCCTTTCATACCAGCCTTTGAGCGGGCCCCCGCGCCCAGCAACCAAGGGCCTTTGAGTTTTTCTGCCGGGCTGGTGGGCTCCTGTAACCGCTCCGTGAGCCACGTATTGCTCCACGAGGAGGCTGCACACATTCCCCCTGAAAAGAAAAGAGTTTAAAAAGAAGTGAAAGAATAAAAAAATAAAAAAAGTGAGTGCAGTTCCAGAGAGGTGGGAGAAGGGGAGCTGGACAAAAGCCCAACCCCCCCTCCCTTCAATCCAGTAGGCTCGTTAATGAATGCAGGACCCCTTCACCAGCAAAGTGAGAGGACGCGTCCAGTCCTAAATCTTGTTTTTCTGCCCTTTCATGAGCGACAGCTGGGGCTCGCCCGCCGCCCGTCACCCATTGTCCCGCAGTCAGAATAATGCTGTGTGACTAATCTGAGTGGGGCTTCCCATCATGCCACAGCCACCCCAAACACCACAACGCACACCAAACCCCTGCTTTAACCCCCCTTCCCTCCCTCCCCTCTTCCCTCCCCTTCCAAAAGGCTCCTTGTCTCCTGCCGCCAGAATGGGCAACCACCCTTCCACCCCCCCCCCACCTTACTCGCTTGTGATCTCCATTAGAAAGCCAGATGGCTGTGAAATGTAATTGGATTGGATGTCAAGAGAGTGAGATTAATTGGAATAAAGTGCAGAAATTTGAAGGCAAACAAGTGGGAGCAGACCGAGAGGCAGATTGTGGGCTATCTGTCTCGGGCATGGATTGATTTTAATAGTTTGTGGGTGAGGTGCTGACATCCTCTTTAGATGACCACCGTCTGTGAGCTTCATGATTCACATTGAATTCTCTAACGAAACTAAAATGGATCTATTTTTTTTATAGCTTGTATTCCTCGTCGGTCCTCAAGGGAGATATAACGGAGCTTTTTTAATCCATTCGTGGCATCGTTTATATCTGTCTGTAAAGCAGCTCGGGGGTGGCCTAGTTCACCCTCAGGACATGCGGTCAGGCAGGCGCTTCTCTGGTCTACAGGGACAAGGGGGAGCTATTGAAGGGCCCACGCTGCGAGCCTAGGGCCACCAATTCACAATATCTAATCTGCACACTCCACACACGCAGACCGCCACACCACACGTGTGCACACAGAAACTGTCCCTCCACCCTCCTTCTCCACAAAGCTGTTATTGTGGTCTCCATCACGGCTCAGCCCAATTAAAAACAGACAGGATAAGAGCATCACTTCATCCGCCCTCGCTCTCTCTTCCTCCTTGCTTTTCCTCTCATTAATCATTCATCCTCGCCAAGCCAAGCGGCCATCCGCCACTGGGAGATTCAGCCAGTGCTCAAGGGTCAGAGTGTAGAGCCTCTCTATACCGAGGGGGCTTCCAGTAAGGGTCCAACTTAAGCTTTTATCATCACTATCTGAATGTGTGCCACATTAACTGCTAACAACATTTAGGAATTGTGTGGTAAGTGAAAAGTCCACCTGGGGACACACTGGATAAAAAGAAGGAGAAGAAGATGGCACATGTGATGACACAGGGAAACCAATGCCCCGAAATGAGTCTATAGTTGGAGTCGTGAAATACTTTGAAATTCAAAAAGTGCTATTGGAGGACATCAAAATAATGTTTTATATTTAAAAAATATATATATTATGTTGTTTTTAGGTAGAAAATCAACATCAACAAAGTTACCTTATTTGGTTCCTTGCCCGTTTGTGGTAAAATAAAAGAAGTTACCATATTTGGTTCCTCGCCCCATAAAGGGTTAAACCGTGCAGTTCTTATTACGCAATGTTAAATGGAAGGTCAAACGGCTTTAAACCCACAGCTGTAATTCTTGGGGTTCTTTTCGTTCTATGTTTTGTAAAATGTAAAATATTATATAGACGGAGGCTTCAAATAAGCCCAGTTGGCTTTTTGTTTCTTCCTGCAGTGAGATATTCCTTTATCTCTGTTGTGATTTTTATTTTTGTTTTATTGTTTGAATTGTGCAAAAAAATAAAATAAATAAAGGTTAGGTTTTGTGCATGTATATTTGAGTGGTAAATTGGATTTAAATCCTCTTCCAGCTCAGTTCCCACGAGTGTGAGAGCAGTGAGTGAAGTCACATGCTAGCATGGAGAACGAGGTTAGGCTTGATGTAAACGATGGTAATCAGATGTCCCACAGATGTGTTTACTGGGATTACACTTGCGTCGAGACAGCGATAAAGAAAGGATGTTTTCTTTCTTCCTTGTTCTTAAATTAGACACCCTTAATTTAAAGCTTTAATCTGCAAATCATCTCCAAGAACTAGAAGTTTCTTTTCTCCTGTTTATGACATTACTGTGAGGCCGAGAGCAACAAAGTAAAACGGGAAGTTGACAAAAAGTTTTCATGCAAATTGTTAACAGAGGCCGTTTGTAATGCACTATTTTTAAAACCATACAAAATATCGCCACAGAAAGAGGAGATAAACATCACTGTGTTAAAGGAGAACCACAGGATCAACACACTTGTTCTTGCTTTCTATCTTTTTTCATTCTTAAAACTCGAATGGGGTAAATATATTCGATTAAAACAAAATCAACTAATCACTCTCTTCTTTTCATGTTTCTCCTGACATGGGCGACTCTAAATAATTCTTGTATTTTTCTGACGTTTCAATTTATCATTTGAAGACGTGCACACATCAGAAAGAAATATTGTAAATCTTAAAATGAGGAAATGAGATGTCCATCCTGACGTAATTAAAAGAAGCACAAAAGTGCAATTACTTAAAATAAAATATAGTCATTAGGTTCCGAGAACGGTGTAAATTGACATCTGCTTTTATAAGCATTAAATATTTTTAAAAACACATTTTCTCTACGGATTAATTCATCACGAGAACACAAATTCAGTTTGGGGAAGATCCGAAACACGTCTAGACTGGAGCGTGTATTTAAGTTTGCGGTCGTACGCGACGCACAGGAACAACAACGTGGCGCCGCGATGGGGAAGTAGTCATGATTCTGTGGAGTTAGAGGTCATCTGAAGGTCTTGGGCTTCCTGTTTCCCATGCGGCTGTAGTCGTCTTGTAGCGGAGGCACCTTAAAAAACATGTAAAGGCACCGCGAGTCAAATTTAGTCTCCATTTGTGAGACGGTGATGGAGGCACAGCGGGGTCAAAAGGTCGTTGCCCCTCGACCCCGCTTTTACACGACCGACTCACTGCCGATGCTGCTTTGCTGAAATAGACTCTGTTTTGTTCCGCGGTGACTGTTAATAATAAACTCTCAACCGTCTCGCGACGCGTCTCAAATACTGCTCGACGTCTGACAAAAATAGACCCGACTCAGAAAAACTGAAAGTCTACCGCGGTTGCTGCCGTCGGACCTCGCTGACCTTGCACGGAGCTGTTCGGTGTTGCATATTGACGATAAAATGTCTCACTCGTAAAGAGCGTCTCGAGCGAGCCCAGCGACCACTTAAAAGATGTTCCACGAGAAGGAATGTCGCTCTTCATCCGTCCTCCTATAGGATTACCGAGCAGGACTCTGTTAAGGCTCAGCTCCATGCGGGCTTAAAGGGAATCAGGTGCACAGCCGGGTCAAGTGCCTGTTGGCGTGGTGCTTTTATTGGGGTTCAAGCTCTATACGGCTGCCACTCCCCCTGGCTGGGCCCATTCCCTAGATGCCACGGGGGCCCTCCCTGATAAAGCACTCCAAGATCCTCTAAAAGCTACTGTGGAGAAAACCTTCACTGCTTAAGACGTACGTTTCCACATTTAGTGACTGGGCCGTGACCGGGATCCTGTGAGTCTGGAGATCCTCAGCGCGGGGCGATCAAAGCTGTGCTGTCACAGCACATAGATAAGAGGCTATTTGACTCTAGTGAGTGCTGAAAGTTCACATGTACCAGCACAGGCTGCCAAATGTAGAAACAGCAACTCCTCTGGCAGGTCAGTGTTACACCACAGGGCATGGGGCAATGGGCTCAGTGGGTCAGATGCTGGTGCCTTCCTCCCTATCTGTGTTTTAATCACACGAGAGGACATGCTATCAGCTAAAATAGTTGCTGCTCATGTAAAGTCAGCTACGAGAGACGAGAACAATAGGGGGAGAACTGGTCCCAGATCAGCTCCAAACTAAACATGTTGTGGTAACACGTCATGTAGGGACCTGATTAGTGGTGACCTGAGGTACTTAAGCAGATGTGTCACTGATAACCATTGTAGGAGTGGGAGTGGCAGGCAGGTGGTGTTCCGAGTTTGGGTGTGAGGTGGGATGTCTCCATGAAAACCAGTAGAACGAGGTCTCACACACACACACACACACACCGGTGCGGTGTTTGTTAATTGGCATTTGGGATGTGAAAGTGATCTTGCAGTCATTAGTGGAGCAGGTGGTCAGTTCTGTGGCTGACCCTCGTAAATCTTCCCCCGTCGCTCCTTTTAGAGAGTGAGACAGAAAATAGCGTACTGCCATCAACATTATCTCTTTATGAACCTCTGTGATTTGATATTTAAGTACAGCTTGAGAGACAGGGTAACTTGTATATATGACTGTATGCACAGCTGTTACGCTTATAGGTCTCCTACTGCAGCTTCAAACCCACTGATCCCAGACATGCTCTTCCAGGCCCCGGCACATTTCTCATTTCCTCTCGCAGAGCCTCACTGTTCACTTCTTGGTCTTACTAACAAATGTGGACTTGGGGGGTCTGATTCTGGCTAATGATTAGACACATCCAAGGGAGTAACAGCGAACTAGTTTATATGAATAAGGAGGAAAAGGCAGAAATGGGGGGCGGTGAGTGTTGAAGAAAAGCAGAAGTGAGAGAAGAGCTGATGATATTGTGCTTTCACAACCATCATAAAAAAGAAAAACCAAGATCATACAAGTCTTTACACATACTGGATGCCGCCCTCAACCATTTACATAACATATTCTTCAGCGGTGGCATTTCCAGCGCACAGTGGGGCTGGTTTTGTGTCACCAAAGAGTGGCAGATGGTAGATCAGGCCCAGAGGGGAAAGAGGAGAAAGAGAGGGGAGAGACGGCAAAGAGGCCGTCCCACAGTCACAAAAGTGTCCGGGGTCAGAGGTCGGGGAAGCATCTGCTCCAGCCTGAGGGGACATTGCGGCGCGGTGGAGAGACCTGTTGCCGTGGTGTGTGTGTGCTGCTTTACAGCGTGTGGGTGGATCTTTATCTCCGAGCGGACTGACTTCAGGACAAAGAGGATCTATTACAGTTAGTTAGCGTGGGATGACAAACACACGCATGAGTGCGCACACACACACACACACACGGCATTAATAACATCTGTTGCACAACTGAGTGAGGACTTTATATGAAGACGGTGAACCGACGTGGTGATTTTTCAGGATAAAGTGAAATGGGAAGCAGGGAGACTTCAAAGCGAACCCCAAATGCTTTTACAGTCTTCTGTCAATTGCAACTGTCTGGGCTCCCTGTGGGGCTTATGGCACTGTTAAAAACTCCCTGATTGGCCTCACCAAACTAAGTCAACAAGGGTGCTTTCGGCAGGCTCATGTGACATAAGGAGAGCGCTGTAAAAAACAAACTGCTGGAAGCTGTAAAGGAAGGAGAGAAACGAGAAAACGGAGCGATGGAAAGCTCGACGTGTGTTAAAGTATAAGAGACGGGGAGGAGACGCTCCAGTAACAGTGAATAGACAAAATGAAGAGGAACAGGTAAGGAAGAGAGGAGTAAAGCTTGACCGTCGTGATTGAGAGAAGGGGGAGATGGGGGGGGGGGGGGGGGGTGAAGAGACAGAAGTTGCAACAGCTGACTTCACATGGGTCCTTTATGTCCCTGGAGAAGAGGTTGGCTTGTCGGCACCCACCCCCCCCCTCCCATCTGATGAGGGGACAGAGGGGAAGGAGGGAGGAGAGGCAAGGGGGGAGGAGGAGGAGCCCCGTCCAACAGCTGCCTTCATTAACATGCACACCTGCTCCCTGTGGAGATACTCCAACAGATGCCCTCCCTTGCACATAGACACTCGCACGCTCATACACACTCACTACACACTCCCACTGCGCCAATTCAAACATAAGCACTTTTTTTTAATGGTGATTTACGGTTAAGCTGCACATCTGATGATGTCTGAGTGGTTTGTCTGGGAATAAATATCAGGGAATTTCTCACAAATTTCTCCTAATATTCCAAACACTGCAAAAGAGGAGGGACTCATCTTCATCCAGATCCTGTCCCGACTTTCTATGTCTTCACTTCCGCCCGTTTGAGCGATGTGACTGTAGCAGCAGCCATCCTTAGTCTGGATGGGAGGGAAGTGCCCGGGGGCTTCGGGCCCTGAATGCAGCGCTTCATCTCGTACATCCAGAGCCGGCACAGCCCCCTTGATCTCCACAGGCGTTCACGATGAGGGTGGACAGCGTGGGGGCGAAACGTAGATGGGAACGGGCTGCTGCGGCGGGACTATTTAGGGTCGTCTGTTGTCCCGGCAGAGTGTGTTTTCAAGCTTCTGAGGGAGTCTAATCCAGAGAGACACACTAGAACAACATGCCATTCCCACATCCCTGTCCATTTTTCTGGGCGGGAAACATTTAGTCCCTCGTCGTCTCATTCCCATGCTCTTTAGATAACTACTCCCTATGAATTAACCCTTGTTTTCTAATCAACACTACTTCCCACTGTTTACTCCCCAGGTGTCCCAGCGACTACGTCGGCAACCGGTGCCAGTATCCCAGCCCCTGCAGCCCGTCGCCGTGCCGCAACGGCGGCGATTGCCGCGCCGTTTCTCACGGCAACACCTTCGACTTCCGCTGCGTGTGCCGCCTGGGTTTCAACGACCGGCTCTGCCTGACGCCCACCAACCACGCCTGCATGAGCTCGCCCTGTCGCAACGGGGGAACGTGCGATCTCATCACCCTCTCGGCCTTCCGCTGCCGCTGCCCACCCGGGTGGTCAGGTGTGTAGATGTCACCGATATTCCTCCTTTGTCATCATTCCACCGAGAAGCAAAGTGAGTAACGGAGCTCTCTTTTTGTCGTTTTGTTTTTATCAGGTAAAACCTGCCAGCTCGCCAACCCGTGCGCGTCCAATCCCTGCGCGAACGGCGGCCAGTGCTCGGCCTTCGATTCCACCTACATCTGCACCTGCCCGCCCGCCTTCCACGGTCAGACCTGCAAGCAAGACGTCAACGAGTGCGCCCAGAGTCCCTCTCCCTGCCACCACGGCGGCTTGTGCGTGAACGAGGTGGGCTCGTACAACTGCCGCTGTCCTCAAGAGTACGCCGGCCGACACTGCGAGACGACCTACATGCCGTGCAGCCCCTCGCCGTGCCAGAGCGGAGGCACCTGTGTGCAGAAGGGAGACACCGTCTATGACTGCAGCTGCCTCCCAGGTAACACACACACACACAACTTCTATCTCCACTCGAATAAGCTGAACAATCGGGATTGACGTGTGTGTGTGTGTGTGTGTGTGTGGGGGGGGGGGTACATACAACTCAAAACATGCTTTTGTTTTTCTACAACCAAAGTTGACATAAAAACCAGCCTGCTGCGGAATGAATAGTCTCTCGTTTTGCCCCCCCCCCCCCTCTGCCAGCCTCCACTGGCAGGATGCAGTCACACAGACGCTTCCTGCTGATAGTTACCACCAACTCCAGGGGTGCACACATACAGATAACCGTATAGATACACACCCTATTTATGAGGTCACACACACACACACACACGTGTGATTGTTTTTCAGTTGAATACAGACAGTCTGCTCTTTATTGCGTTGGCACCCAACCGCCGTTGCGGTGTTGTGAAAAGTTTTGTTTGATTTTGAGCAATTGTGGATTCTGCCGTTAGAGACAAGTGGCTGTGAAGAATTCTCCCTCCCCGAACCGCGTCGTACGAAGCACATCTCTGTTCCCCTGTTTTATTTGAGCGAGGGATGTTGTGTGTGGCTGTGTGTTAAAGTTTAACCCATGCTGCGAGTCTCTCGCGGGGTGTCCTTGCTGGAATGCGGATAGATAGCGGAGCGGCGACGGGCACCTGCACAGCTGCGGGGTTGATAGTTAATCAGACGTTCGTGGCTGTAAAACACCCACTCGAGCCTTTGATGTTCGAGGAGGACATAAGTTGCCATGTCATCCGCACGGCATTAAAAACAATCTGCCACGAGGATGAGGAGGGCTTATTTTAGCCGAGTGATAACAAGAGGCGAAATGCTCTTATTAACTAAAAGCAAATGTCGCGATACCGTTTCCCTGAATGTTGTCTCTCTCCTGGCTGGTCAGGTTTCACCGGTCAGCACTGTGAGCATAACATCGACGACTGTCCAGGCCACAATTGCCAAAATGGCGGCTTGTGCGTGGACGGTGTGAACACCTACAACTGCCGGTGCCCGCCTCATTACACAGGTGATCTTCTGCTTTGAGAATAACCACAATGAAAACGTTCATAAACCTCCCCTCGCACTGGACTTCACGCTTTCCTTTCCCCCTTTAAAAAAAATGTTTTAGGTCAATACTGCACGGAAAACGTGGACGAGTGCGAGCTGATGCCCAACGCGTGCCAGAACGGAGGGACGTGCCACGACACTCACGGCAGCTACCACTGCGTCTGCGTCAACGGCTGGACGGGCGACGACTGCAGCGAGAACATCGACGACTGCGCCAGCGCGGCTTGTTACCACGGCGCCACCTGCCACGACCGCGTGGCCTCCTTCTTCTGCGAGTGTCCTCATGGACGCACAGGTACGCCCCCCCCCCACCCCCATGGCCGAGCACGCCGATCATAATCGAGCGATTCGAGGTCGCGGTGGATGAGTTGATGGAAACATGTGTCTCGCGGCGCTCGCAGGTTTGCTGTGCCACCTCGACGACGCCTGCATCAGCAACCCGTGCCAGAAGGGTTCCAACTGTGACACCAACCCCGTCAACGGCAAGGCGATCTGCACCTGCCCCCCAGGTTACAGCGGCTCAGCCTGCAACCTGGACATAGACGAGTGCTCCCTCGGTAAGTTGTGGAGTCCACTGTTTCTTTCTTTTGGTTTAGAAATAATGATGCATGAATGACCCAACACATGACAACTTGCATGTTTAATGTTGTAGGCGCCAACCCCTGTGAACACGGCGGCCGCTGCCTCAACACCAAAGGCTCCTTCCAGTGCAAGTGTCTTCAAGGATATGAAGGACCTCGTTGCGAGATGGACGTCAATGAGTGCATGTCGAATCCTTGCCATAACGATGCCACCTGCCTGGATCAGATCGGAGGGTTCCACTGCATCTGTATGCCAGGTCAGAACGGTTTATGTTGCATGGAGAGAGGAAAGGGGAAAGTTTAAACGCTCAAATCGTTGTTTTTTTTATCCAACGCTGGGACTTTGACGAGGATATGAAAAGAAAACTAATAATGTGTCTTTCCTCATGACTGTTTCAGGATATGAGGGTGTGTTCTGCCACATCAACGCAGACGAGTGTGCCAGCCAACCTTGTCTCAACAATGGCAAGTGCATCGACAAGATCAACTCCTTCCACTGCGAGTGCCCCAAAGGTGAGAAATGATCGGGGAATTTGAAAGATGAGTTAATGGAGTACAAATAATGAGGTTCTTGGATCCTTTCCGGTCTCTTTTTTTGGTCAAGGAAATGAAAGCAGATAAGAGGCGATAAGAGAGTGGATCATTAACTCATTTGTTAATGAGTAAATCATACCATATATGGATCACAGGTTGGATGTAAATGATTTACTCTGATAGTGTCACTGAGGTTTGTGGGTGAAGAGGACGGAGCGGATCAGGTTGCAGAGAGATTAGCATATTTGGCGGGCATGAGAGTTTTCTGGTACAGCTTAGCGACAAAATTTGTGGAGGGCGGGGATTGGTTTGTTGCCGGTGAGCTGGACGCCATTGTGTTGTGTTTTGAAAGAAAGATTTCACTGCACAGTAAGAGCCGAGGAGGGGGCGGGTGGGGGGAGGAGTGTTGTGGAATGGTTCGTAAGGACATCCAGCGTCCTGCAGACTGAGTTCAGATGCAAAGCAATTCATTTTGTGGCATTACACACACTGCAGCCGTGATATACCGAATACAAGAGTTAACATTTTTCACATTTAAACAATAATTGAAACAAATTTTAATCCTGTGTTTTCCTCCATGCATATGCAGGGTTTTCGGGGAGTCTGTGTCAGGTGGACATCGACGAGTGTGCCAGCACACCCTGCAAGAATGGAGCTAAGTGTACTGACGGTCCCAACAAGTACACCTGCGAATGTGCTGAAGGTAAAAACAACAATTGTCTTCTGAATTAGCTTGAAAATGTAAAAATGTTCTAGATAAATGAGCATTGCCATCATTCTATGAAATACCTACTCTCTCTCTTCCCGTCCAGGTTACACAGGGCAGCACTGTGAGACTGACATCAACGAGTGCTACTCGGACCCCTGCCATTACGGCACCTGCAAGGACGGCCTGGCCTCCTTCACCTGCTACTGCCGCCCTGGCTACACTGGCCGCTTGTGTGAGACCAACATCAACGAGTGCCTCAGCCAGCCCTGCAGGAATGGTGGCACTTGCCAGGACCGGGAGAACACCTATATTTGTGCTTGCCTCAAAGGCACAGCAGGTGAGACTTTAGACATCAACTTTCAGAGTAAATTTTTTTGAGATTTTCCTCCAATCCATTTCTAACATTTCTCCAATCTACAGGTTTCAATTGCGAGGTCAACCTGGACGACTGCAAGAGCAAACCCTGCGACTACGGGAGGTGCATCGACAAAATCAACGGCTACGAGTGTGCATGTGAACCCGGCTACATAGGTGAGCATTGGGAGGAGTTTACAGGTGCAGGGGGGGTGGTCTCCTGAGCTTTGGGAGGGGCAGGTAGGACAGGTGGCTGGCGGGTCTCTGGCGGAACAATGGTGTAAGATTGCCTGTGTGGGATGGAGTGGGGAGGGGGGGGGGGGTAGAGTAAGGAACACAGTCCCCAACCTGATACACACACACAAAACACACACAAAGCGCTAACTTTGTTTGCCATTTGAAAAGGTTGTGACGTTGAGCCTGCAAAGAGTCCGTAAGGTGATCCTTTAAAAGGAAAAGAGCCCGGCCTTTAATCACATATCTGATGTGTAGCGGCGTGTAACCGCATGACAGATCCCATAAACGTATCACATTGAAGCTCTTTCACTTCACCTACTTCACTGGCACATGCCCACCTGTAATGTACACATTCATGAAACTTTAGTGACAAAAGCTCTTCCTCCCTTTCATGGCCCAAACAGAGCCGGTTCTGACCGGTAGCGGCTGAGTGATTATGCTAGAAAAGGGGGGCAGGGAGGAACAAGTGTGTGTGTGCAGGCTTCTGTGCAGCCCTCCTCCTCCTCTTCCTCCCCTCCATCTTTTTGTGCTTGCCGGGGTGAGTGCGGAGGGCATGGCGGGACTGAGACACAGAGGGACAGAGGACTATTGTAACTGAAGATCGGGCAGTTGGGCCCTCCCCTCTTGATTGATGAAGAGCAGAGGAGGAGGGAGCTGGCTCGGGGATCAGAGGGGGGTTTAATTGTTACTCGCCGTGTGTGAAATGGCTCTGGCCTTCTGTCCCCTGTAAACAGCTCTGGGTGAAGTTAGTTCTCCCTGGATGGGGGGGGGGGGGGGGGTGAATTGGGAGAGAAGCTGCAGCCCCTCCCCCCTCCTCCCACCCTACCTCCTGGCAGCACCTCCCCCCTCTCAGATGCAGCTGAAACCCTCCTTCTGCCTATTCAATGGGGCCTCATTCAATCAATGAAGGAGAGGCAAAAGGGCCTCCAGGGGCCGCCAGGCTAGGCACACATTGGAGCTGCCACAGCGTCTGCCTGTTGAATGTTTAGGGAGTCTTTCGTGTTAGTTATCTCTATTGTCCAAAAAGCCACACAGAGCACCTCAACTAGCGGCTTACAAAGCCTCAAAGAATACCACATCAGAGGGCAACATGTCCAGCTGTGGGGCATTCATCATGGCCAGTGTAGATATGTCTCATTTCACATCTTTCAAAACGCATATATGCTGCATCAAACTACAAATCTTCTCTTATTGCCTTTCAGGAACAATGTGTAACATCAACATCGATGATTGCGCCATCAACCCCTGTCACAACGGGGGCACGTGCGTGGACGGCATCAACAGCTTCAGCTGCCTGTGCCCCGAGGGCTACAACGACGCCACCTGTTTGTCTCAGGTGGACGAGTGCGGCAGCAACCCCTGCATCCACGGCCGATGCCGGGACCTCATCAACGGGTGAGCCCAGATCCACGTTTGAAAATGCGGCAAAATAGAAGCGGAAAAATGAAACCCATCGAATTGAAATACAACACGACTGACCGGAGATTTTTTTTCTCCGTTGAAGCTACAAATGTACCTGCGATTCTGGCTGGAGCGGCCCCAACTGTGACATCAATAACAACGAGTGCGAGTCCAACCCTTGCATGAACGGGGGAACCTGCAAGGACATGACCAGCGGATACCACTGCACATGCAGAGCTGGCTTCACTGGTCAGTTACAACCCTTTGGGTCACTCGGAGCATGCGTGTGCCCTGTAGCCCACATGTAACCCACGCGTGTTCTCTAATCCCGCCACTGTAGGACCTAACTGCCAAACTAACATCAACGAGTGTGCCTCCAACCCCTGCCTCAACCAGGGCACCTGCATCGACGATGTGGCTGGATACAAGTGCAACTGTTTGCTGCCCTACACTGGTATGATGTCTAACTGCTTATTTTTCCACACTTTTTAACCCTTGTGTTGCCTTAGGGTCATTTTGACCCGAATCAATATTACACCCTCCCCCCGCCTTAGGATTAATTTGACCCCATTCAATGTTTAATGTCGGTGTTCTTTCGGTAGTCAACAAACAAACATAAAGTGCCTCACACTTAAACTTGGAAAACAATATTAATTCTAATAATTTTCTGGAGGTTTTAATTGCTGGCGTCAAATTGAACCCAAAGGGTAAAATATGTTAGTAAATATAAAGGTAACAGGAGGGTGAAACATTGAATCGGGTCAAAATGACCCAAAGGCGGGGGGAGGGTGTAATATTGATTTGGGTCAAAATGACCCTAAGGCAACACAAGGGTTAACTGGGTTGTTTATTGTAGTCAGCTGTTTGCACAGGTCTGATACCGTGGAGGATATCTTCCCCTTTCCACTCAGAAGGCGTATCCAGTCCTATCTCGTGTTGTTTTAGCAAACATTACCTAATGGCCACAAACTAGGATTGTCTGTTTTTGACGTGTCTGTGTGGAAAGATCCGCCTGTCTGCTTTGCAGGGATAACAGTGTGTGTGTGTTTTGGAATAACACGGCTAATATAAGCCGGCGAGCTGGAGCCTGTTCCAAACCCTATTCCCACTTCCGCCACGTCCTGTTTCCGGTCTATGATCAAACAATTGCAGGAAACAGGAAGGAATTTCCTGTTTGGCTAAGCCGTCATGGAAATGGATAAGGAAGTGGGATACAAAACTGGAATTTAGAAAATGGCTCAAAAGGAAACCTTTTTTTCCAGGGATTTTAACATTTTGTGACTTGGTGTTCAATATATTTACCACTGATGTTTTCTTTTCTTCGCCAGGTGAAAACTGTGAGATCCTGCTGGCACCCTGCAGCCCCAGACCCTGTAAGAACGGTGGAGTGTGTAAAGAAGCAGAAGACTACCAGAGCTTCTCCTGTATCTGCCCTGAAGGATGGCAAGGTATCTATCCATTCCTACATGGCCACCAACAGGCACGTGCTCAGACATGTTTGGGGGGGGAGGGGGGAGGCCCAAAAGAAGGGCACCTATCGCCAAAATGATCTATCGATTGATCACTGTAACTTGAAGTTAGCAAGTAATTGAAACACATTGTGTCGGGAGAAGACATGAGAGCTAAACAAAATATTTTTTTCTATTAACAATTACGATTTATTTTAATTTACAAAATGATAGGAGCGAAAAAAAATGCCATATAATAAACGCAGGAGGAGGAGGAAGAGGGAGGGGCGCGGCGGGGGCTTGTGAGCGCCGCGGTGCATGTCGGGGCGAAATTCTCACAAGAACTGGAATAGATGCCCCGTCAGATATCAAAACACATTTGGGGGGAATTGATGACAGAGAGTAATTTTTATTCTT
Source organism: Pseudoliparis swirei (assembly GCF_029220125.1). Classification (NCBI taxonomy): domain Eukaryota; kingdom Metazoa; phylum Chordata; class Actinopteri; order Perciformes; family Liparidae; genus Pseudoliparis; species Pseudoliparis swirei. Next base: position 17,139,451 of record NC_079402.1, on the reverse strand, counting down.
AAATACTTATTAATGAAGAAAACATGTGGCTCCAGCAGAAGGGGCACTTTGCTCATCCAGGGCAAAAGGGGAGGAGCTTGAGCACCACTAGGGATCTATCTGTGCAAGTGCCTGGCCACCAATCTATCCCCCTACTGGACAGTGTGGCAAAGTTTTCTATAACTATCTTTCTCCTCCCCCTCAAGGTCAAACATGTGAGATCGACATCAACGAATGTGTGAAGAGACCATGCCGCAATGGCGCTATCTGCCATAACACGATGGGGAGTTACCAGTGCAAGTGCCAGCCAGGTTATATCGGCCAGAAGTGTGAGACCGACACGGATGACTGCAAACCAAGTAAGGAACAGATTTCCACCACTTTAAATTCTCACGTTGTCGACGATACAAAACTGTAAAATGGTGATTCATCATTTATTCTCTGTGTTTCAGATCCCTGCAGTAATGGTGGTCTGTGTCGCGATGGCATCAACACTTTCACATGCACCTGTCTGCCCGGGTTTCGTGGCGGCAGGTGCGAGCAGGACATCAACGAGTGTGTGAGCAACCCCTGTAAAAATGGCGCCAACTGCACCGACTGTGTCAACAGCTACACCTGCACCTGCCCGCCCGGCTTCAGCGGCATCAACTGCGAGCTCAACACCAACGACTGCACGGACAGGTAACCCCCCTCGTCAAGAAGTGGTCTCTACTTATCTAACATGCCCCCAAAGCAAGTCTTATAAGGTTTTTTAAATTGTGTTTTCTCGTGTCTCTTTAGCTCTTGCTTCAATGGTGGCACCTGCGTGGATGGAATTAATGCGTTCACCTGCCGGTGTCTACCTGGATTCACTGGCAGCTACTGCGAATATGATATCAATGAGTGTGACTCCAAACCGTGTCTCAATGGAGGATCTTGTCTTGACAGTTATGGGACATACATGTGTACCTGTTCTCATGGCTACATAGGAGTCAACTGTCAGGTACAAATCATCCCATGTCAAGTTAATTGTGTTCAGGCCCTGTGGCGGTGTCATGCAGAGACCTCACCATTCACACGGTTCACTAAGTATTACCTGTCTTTGATTCCCTGTTAGATTCTTGTGCGCTGGTGTGATTTATCCCCCTGTAAAAATGGAGGCTCATGCTGGCAGCAGGGAGCGTCTTATACCTGCCAGTGTCAGACTGGGTGGACTGGTCTCTACTGTGACATCCCCAGTGTGTCGTGTGAGGTTGCAGCCAAACAGCAAGGTAACATAACAAACAATATTTTCCATTATGTGATGTGCTTTTTAAATGAAATATGTTGAATCAGAATCAGATTTATTTGGCCAAGTATGCATCACACGCAATTTGACTCTCTCACAATGTATTTACACAGAAATAGGATTTATATTGACAGTGACAGATGATGATATGATATGATTTATTTAAAAGCTAATGCATTGCATAAAACATATAATATATATATTATATATATCTATATATGTATATATAAATAAAAATAAAAATATATTTAATTTTAATTTTATATATATATATATATAATATATATAAAAAATAAATATATATATATGTGTGTATATATAATATAAAAAAATATATATATTTTAAATTTTTTATATATGTATATATATATATATATATAACAAATAAATATATATACTGTATATATCTATATATATATATAGATATATATAACAAATAAATAGGCTTTGAATGGTCTGCGTTGATGTTTCCAGGAAGGCAGGATCGACAGTCCTGTGTGTTGTTTGTGCATTCAGTAACTCTTTCCTCGTTGATTTCAGGGGTGGAGGTGGCTCACCTGTGCAGGAACTCTGGCCAGTGTTTGGATGCCGGAAACACACATTACTGTCGCTGCCAGGCCGGCTACACCGGGAGTTACTGCCAGGAACAAGTGGACGAGTGCTCCCCGAATCCTTGCCAGAACGGAGCCGCCTGCACTGACTATCTGGGCGGCTACAGCTGTGAGGTAGGTCGATACCGGTTGGAATTAATTAATGGTTGAGAATTACTGCGAGAAAAAAAAGAAAAAGTGATCACAGCACATAAATAACCGTTCTACAATGAATGATTTTCTCTCTCTCTCTCAGTGTGTCCCCGGCTACCACGGTGTGAACTGCTCCAAAGAGATCAATGAATGTCAGTCTCAGCCCTGTCAGAATGGAGGCACGTGCATCGATCTCATCAACACGTACAAGTGCTCGTGTCCCAGAGGAACACAAGGTATAACACCAGCATGGCAACTTCAAAGTCATTCATCGATTTTTGACCACAGAAATGCAGACAAGAATATATTTGTAATGCACTGTTCTCTCTCCTATAGGCGTCCACTGTGAGATCAATTTGGATGATTGCAACCCCTCCAGCGACCCGCTGACCACTGAGCCCAAGTGCTTCAATAACGGGAGGTGTGTGGACCGCATTGGAGGTTACCAGTGTGTGTGCCCGGCAGGCTACGTAGGTGAGCGCTGCGAAGGCGACGTCAACGAGTGTTTGTCCGACCCCTGTGACCCCATCGGGTCCTACAACTGCATTCAGCTCACCAACAGCTACCGCTGTGAATGCAGCACTGGATACACAGGTACTGATGCTCATCCGGCAGCACGTAACACCGTTGCAATGTTCCTGCGTGCGATGTTGAAGTGGTGTACACATGGTGACGTGTACGTTGTGCTTCGGTTCTCCAGGTCAGCGTTGCGACAAAGTGTTCGATGGCTGTAAAGGAAGACCCTGCAAAAATGGAGGGTCATGTGCTGTTGCCAGTAACACGCCTCATGGCTTCATCTGCAAATGTCCACCTGTGAGTACAGCTGAGTGATCCACTCAGACCACTGCCTCTTCTACTCTCCTTTTGACCATCAAGTATATCACAATGACCTTTAACCTCTGCCTGTTTCCGTCCCTCCAGGGCTTCACCGGCTCCTCCTGCGAGTATGATTCTCGTTCCTGCGGGAGTCTGAATTGCAGGAATGGAGGCACATGTGTGTCAGGCCACCTGGGCCCACGCTGCTTGTGTCCACCAACTTTCACTGGGCCAGAGTGCCAGACCCCCACCGACAGCCTCTGCATCTCAAACCCTTGCTACAACAGCGGCACGTGCCAGATCACCCCCGACGCGCCTTTCTTCCAGTGCAGCTGCCCCAGCAACTTCAACGGCCTGCTGTGCCACATCCTGGACTATTCCTTCGTTGGAGGTTTTGGCCGGGACATCACCCCGCCTCCGGAAGTGGAGGTGAGCTGCGAGATTCCTCAGTGTGACGAGTGGGCCGGGAACCACATCTGCGACTCCCTGTGCAACAACCACGCCTGCGGCTGGGATGGAGGAGACTGCTCGCTTAATTTCGACGACCCGTGGCAGAACTGCTCTGCGGCCTTGCAGTGCTGGCGCTACTTTAACGATGGGAAGTGCGACGGCCAGTGCAACAGCCCTGGGTGTCTCTACGACGGCTTTGATTGTCAGGGACAGGAAGGACAATGCAAGTAAGTGTAGAAAACAGATATACATGTGTGTGTGTTGGAGAAATATTCGTAGGATTTGTCATATAATCGTATATCCGACCGCTAACCCAGTATCCTTTTCTTCCAGCCCGCTGTATGACCAGTACTGTAAAGACCACTACGCTGACGGTCACTGTGACCAGGGCTGCAACAACGCAGAATGCGAATGGGACGGCCTGGACTGCGCCAACAACATGCCGGAGAAGCTTGCAGACGGCCACTTAGTCCTGGTGGTTCATATCCCCCCCGAACAGCTTAAAAATCGCTCTTCGGCCTTCCTCCGGGAGATCAGCAGCGTTCTCCACACCAACGTGGTGTTCCGCCGCGACGCCAAAGGAGAACCGATGATCTTCCCTTACTATGGCAACGAGCAGGACCTCGTCAAACACAACGTGCTGAAGCGCTCCGCAGACGGCTGGCCCGAGTGGGCCTCGATGCCCGCCAACGTTTTGGGTCAAGTGAAAGAAAGCGTTTCTGCCATGGTCAGCCCTCGCAGACGCAGAGAGCTTGATCCTGTGCAGGTCAAAGGGTAGGCACCACAAGGAGATTTTCATCAACCAAAAACATATCTATAATCATTGGAATTTCGTTGACAGAAGTGTTGCTTATCTATAATTCCACCCATTTCTTCTCATAGGTCTGTTGTGTACCTGGAGATCGACAACCGGCAGTGCTACCAGCAGTCCAGTGAATGCTTCCAGAGCGCCGCAGATGTAGCCGCGTTCCTCGGAGCGCTGGCCACTAGTGGGAATCTCAATGTTCCCTACATTGAAGCTGTCACCAGTATGTAACTCATTCATTTCCAACTCTTTTGAAAAGTCTAAATTCAGCATGTAATATTTAAAATGATCACCAAGTTGAAATCCAAGTAACACAACGTCATGTCGACACTTTTTCCAGGTGTGAGACCTACTTCCTCCAGTTCAGAGCTCTACCCCATGTACGTGGTCTTCCTGGGCTTGGCTGCGTTGGGCTTCATCTGCCTTGGTGTTCTGGTGTCTCGTAAGAGGCGACGAGAGCACGGACAACTTTGGTTTCCCGAAGGGTTTAAAGCGTCTGAGCCCAGCAAAAAGAAACGCAGAGAGCCGCTGGGAGAAGATTCTGTTGGATTGAGGTAAGGAGACTTTGAAAGTGGAACATGGAGGCTTCGGGTTAGGGGGTTCGGTGAGGGTGTAAACGTGGCCTCCTAGTGGAGGTCACGAGAGCGCAGGCACACAGGGATATTTATAAAATGTGTGAGTGTTCCTTTTAAAATGCATGAAAATGCTAAAAATCCCTCTATAAAATGTAATACAACCATTAATAAAGGGTTAGGGGGTGAGAGTTAGGGTTAGGGGGTTAGGTTGGGTGAAATGTGGGGTCCGAGGAGGAGGACCAAGAGGGGCACTGGCACAAGGGGGAGTCATGATTTAAAAGTGGGTAAAATGGGCTTAAAATAGATTTTTAGGCAAAACAAGATATAAATGAATATAATTTTACTTAAAATAATCTTGAAAAGAAGGGGAGGCTAAAAGAATAAAAAGAAGATTCTGTTGGATTGAGGTAAGGAGACATTGAAAGTGGAAGATGAAGGCTTCGCGGTTAGGGGGTTAGGGGGTTAGGTGGTTAGGTAAAGTCTACCGTTCTCAGCCTTGACTGGCAGCGCTGTACTTTATCATGTTTCTTTTGGAGTCCATGTCATGTCACTAATCCGCCTCCTCTGTCAAACAGGCCCATGAAAGACTCCGACATCAATCTTATGGATGACAATCAAAACGAATGGGACGATCAGGATCCAGACTGCAGGCGCTTCAGGGTGAGAGAAAAGCTGCGCCTTGTCTAAATAAACTGTTTCACCGTTCTCCACCGTTTTCCTTGTGTGCTACTCCTGCTGACGTCATTATGATTGCCGTGTGTTTCAGCTTGAGGAGCAGGCCATGTTGGATTTGAGCGACCGTACTGACCACAGGAAATGGACACAGCAGCACCTGGATGCAGCTGACCTGCGTATCGCTTCCATCGCTCCTACGCCTCCTCAGGGGGAGATAGAGAACGATTGTATGGACGTGAATGTCAGAGGACCAGGTGTGTACACTTCTTATTGGATGATTTACAGGATATCATGGAGAAAACACAACGTTTTAATCTTCCGTAAAGGCTGACAAACACATGACTCATTCTAATCTTCCTCCTCCAGATGGTTTCACTCCCCTGATGATTGCGTCGTGCAGCGGCGGAGGACTGGACAGCGGTAACATCGAAGAGGAAGAGGATCCCTCAGCGGAAATCATCTCTGACTTCATTTACCAAGGCGCCAACCTCCACAACCAGACCGACCGCACAGGCGAGACCGCCCTCCACCTGGCCGCTCGCTACGCCCGCTCTGATGCCGCCAAACGCCTCCTCGAGTCCAGCGCCGACGCCAACGTTCAGGACAACATGGGCCGCACGCCGCTCCACGCCGCGGTGGCTGCCGATGCACAGGGAGTGTTCCAGGTAACCTCTTCCTCCATGTTCCTCTAGGTCTCTCCTGGCTCTGATTTTGGTCCAGCAGCTTCGAACAGCAGCTTAACTAAACAAGTCCGCGTCCTTGCAGATCTTAATCCGAAACCGCGCCACTGATCTCGACGCCCGCATGCACGACGGAACAACGCCGCTGATCCTGGCAGCCCGATTAGCCGTCGAGGGCATGGTGGAAGAGCTGATCAACTGCCACGCCGATGCTAACGCCACCGATGATTCTGGTAGGTCACGCTTCATCGACTACTCATCTCCACGGTCTCTAAAGAGCCCTCTCAGCGTGCTGAGCTCATGATGATCGACCCTCATCCTGTTCACGCTCTCTTGTCAATCTCAGGTAAATCTGCTCTTCACTGGGCCGCGGCTGTCAACAACGTGGAGGCTGCTATGGTGCTGCTGAAGAACGGTGCCAACAAAGACATGCAAGACAACAAGGTATTTGAAATGTGACTGAGATGGTGCTAAATGAGAAGTATTGACACGTTTACATTGATTGAGTCGTGTGTTAACTGGGCTTTTTCCTCGTTTGCTTATTAGGAGGAGACACCAACCTTCCTCGCGGCCCGTGAAGGAAGCTTCGAGACAGCCAAGGTTCTTCTGGAACACTTTGCCAATCGTGAGATCACCGACCACCTGGACCAGCTCCCCAGAGACATCGCCCAGGAGCGCATGCACCACGACATCGTCCGCCTCCTCGATGAGTACAACGTGGTCAGGAGTCCCGGGCTTCACAGCGGCCATCTAAACACCTCCAGCCTCTCGCCGCCTCTCTGCTCCCCCAATGACTACCATAGCAACCTCAAGCCCACGCTGTCCGTCAAGAAGGTTCGAAAACTCAGCTCCGGGGGCAAAGGAGGAAAAGATGGGGGCAAAGATGGAAGGACGAAGAAGAAAAAGTCGCTGGATGCAAAGGGTAACTTGCTAGACACGTCAGCTGTCCTGTCCCCTGTTGATTCCCTCGAGTCACCGCATGGGTACGTGTCTGATGTGGCCTCTCCCCCCATGACATCACCCTTCCAGCAGTCCCCACCCATGTCTTTAAATCACCTGCAAGGCAATGGAGACCATATGGGTCAGATGAGCATGGGCAAGGACATGGGCTGCATGTCTTTTGACCCGAACCCACCCCGTCTGTCCCACATGCCTGTGTCCAGCCCCAACAGTCAGGGCACAGCATCCATCGGTGGCAGCAGGGGAGGCCAGTGTGACTGGATCTCCAGGATGCACCCAGGCGTAGGCCAGCAAGGAGGCTTCACCCAGGCGTCACCCATATCCCACAACATGATGGGTGCTCTGCATGGCGTCAGCACCGCCACCCTGTCTCAGATCATGGGCTACCAGAATCTGCAGAGCAGCCACCTCGGCTCGTCCGCACACATGATGCAACAGGCTCATTCGCGGCAGCTCCAGCACCAGAACTCTAACTCCACCACAGGGGGCCAGTCCCTCAGCCAGAGCTTCCCAAACGTGGAGCTGACCGGCTCAGACATGCAGCAGAACAACGGGCGCTCGATGCCCATCCACACCGTCATGCCACAGGAGACGCAGATCCTGGGCAACCAGTTTCTCACCCCTCCCTCCCAGCATAGCTATTCTGGCCCCATGGACAACACACCGAACCACCAGCTACAGGTGCCCGACCACCCGTTTCTCACCCCGTCACCCGGCTCCCCTGACCAATGGTCCAGCTCGTCCCCACATTCCAACATGTCTGATTGGTCGGAAGGCATCTCCAGCCCGCCGACAAGTATAAGTATCCATTCGCAGATGAATCTGATCCCAGAGCAGTTTAAGTAGAGACTTGTAAAAAGGAAAGAACTCTTTGGTGGGGGAAAAAATATATACAAAGAAAGTTCAAAGAGAAAAAGAGCGACACGCCTGCCTCAAGATTGAAGATGCTCCTTCTCTATTATCAGTTTTGATACTAACGTTGAGAACAGTTTGAGTTATTTCGTATTTATTTATGTGTTTAAAAAAAAAACTTGAAATATAAAGAAGATGCTTTTATATTTATGCTTTTTTTTCTGTTATGTATGGGAAGATTAGAAACTGTTTAAAAGGAGTGTATATCCAAAAGAATACTCCTAGATGTGTACACTGGCTATTTATTTGTGTCTTGTTTAGCTATATTCACTGGATTTATTTTAATATGTTGGTCTTCACAAATTTTTATTTTTTGGGATTTGCTTTATGTTTGTACATATTTTGTTTCCAACTTTGTAATAGATTATTTTAAAATGTTCAGTATTAATTAATTAATTATATTTTAACCTCCTTTGTCCTTTTAAATGACACAGGATTTGTTACTGAACTACATTTCACTAAGTCTTATCACTGAGTCTGTTAGATGATGATCAAATATATATATATATATATAAATATATGTATTTATATATATATATATTTAGATATATAATGTTACGCCTTTCATGATGTTGCTTCCTACACTGAGCCTTTGTGGCAAAATGATGAAGAGAGTAACTGAGCGAAGGTTTTAGAGACCTTAAAGCACAGAACAAAAATCCCTTATGAGTTGAGAGATGCTTCTCAAAAGGAGTCAAATGCATCTTAATCAACCTGAGCCTATTTTTTTCATTAAATAATGGTTTTGGCTGGTGCTGAATAATTGATTTGTAACACTTTATGTTTTCATATTGTTTACCAAATCAGCGATTATGGTTACCTGTTGAGTGTTAAATTGCAGACCTGTTGTAAAAACAATGAAATGTTACATATGCCACAATTGAAATAGTTCCAGATTTATTTTTAAAGAAATGTCTTTGAGGTGGAGAACATTGTTTGTGAAAGAAATGAGGACCTTTGTTTGTGTGTTACGACACCACCTGCACGTCGTGGAGTTTGAGGTGTCCACATGTCATGTTTTATATAAACTAATTCAAAGATAAAAGATGTTTTAAGAAAAGATGTAATTCAAAATCAATGTCCATGCAAATTTGTAGTTTGCAAAGAAGTATTTCATGATTAAAATGTTTTGTAAAAATGGTCTTGATTCAATAAAAGCTGATGTCAAGTTTTAAGATATGGTTTTCTTTTACTCTTCTAATTGTATTTCCTGAAATGAGATGTGGCTGACATTGTAGCCACCTAATATGTAGTTCATTAAAGTGAACGCAACACTTATTGCATTAATACGAAACGTAAAGTCAGACGTTGTTCTGTGACGCCCTCTGGTGGTGACAGCCTGGTAATACCACAATGAGGGCAACGTCTCTGCTGCTGTTAAAAATCATGCCAGTTCATTTTAGCTGAGATTTCAGACTTTAATCCATGTCTGGATGTCCTCTTAACCCTCCTGTTGCCTTCGGGTCAATTTGACCCGATTCAATATTTAATGTCGGTGTTCTTTCGGTAGTCAACAAACAAACATAAAGTACCTCACACTTAAACTTGGAAAACAATATTAATTCTAATAATTTTCTGGAGATTTTAATAGCTGGGGTCAAATTGACCCCAAGGGTAAAATATGTCAGTAAATATAAAGGTAACAGGAGGGTTAAACATTGAATCGGGTCAAATTGACCCGAAGGCAACAGGAGGGTTAAACATATTTACCACCAACTGGCTGCTAATGGTTTCCTTTTTAGATATTCTATTGATCTGTGCTGGATCCTTGGAAGAAAACGAATTGATAGATCATCTGGAAAATAGAATTCAGTTCATTTCTACACACTAAATATATATGTTTCTAGGTTACCTGGAATATACTGTTAAATACATTTCACATGTGTCTCGGTTGCAACCTAAAGACTAAAGCTACTGACGATGTGGAATATTGCGTATAGCAGTGTTTTCAGCTACAATTACAATTAACAATGGATGGAAAGGGGGGCTTTTGGTGGTGATCGAAATAAGCGATGTGTATAGCAGCCTTTATAGAAATATCCCATTAGCCTTCACAGATTTTATGGAGGACTTCCATATCCTTTTAATATAGATAATATAGTCTCAATCTGTGTAATATAACATTCACAGTTCACCTGTAATATTCATTGTTGATCTATGAGCATTAAAGCCACAGGCTGTGTATCAGTTGACTGCTGGCCATCGCTGACCAGACAACTCAAATATTTAACATCTTGGTAGAGAATGTGTATGTGAAAGTGGTGGTGTATATATGTGTGAACTGTGATCTATACATGGGGGAAACACACAATTATATAGTCATTAGGAGTACTATTTAGCCTATGTAGCAATTGTATAACATGGTGGAACAGCTGAGTATATTAGTCAAGCACTTTTTAAAGTATGTTCTCTGTATTTGTCCTTGTATCTATCTAAGAGGTACTATTGCTTGCCATAACTCACATGTTTTAAAACAGATACAGTGCCTGGATGTTGATGCTGAAATGTTAGAGGAGAGGAACGTTTTAATCTGGAAAAAATGCGATTATTAAATTAAACAAACATAGAAATAAACAATTCCACAATGACAATTGAGGTAACATGACCATTACCAATTTGAGAAAATTAGGATTGAATGGATTTTCTATTTGAATTAATTGTTCAAGTGAATACTTACTTCTTTAATTCGTAATGTCTTCTTTGTTCGTTTATTATGAAACACTATTGGGCTCCACGTCCTTCATGGATTTTATTGTGAAAGTGCACTACTCTTAGATAGTATCGCAATATCACCAGTAGGCTATCAGCGGTGCTTTCTGTCCCAGTCCGAGCCCACAGCGCCCTCTGTCGGCGAACAGGCGCGCTGCAGCCGAGCAGACAACAGTCGTCCCCATAGAGACAGGCTCCGACAACAGGGCTGCCGGAGCACCGTTAGACCCGCTGGTCCTCTCCCAGAGGCGATGACAGCCTTATTATGAAACAGCTGGCTTTCGGACATTCATAATTCCCTCGGAAACAGACTTCCGGGTGGTTGCCAAACATATTTGTTTTCTTCTATTGGATTAACGACCATCAGCCGCCAGTCGCAGCTTTTGCCTCAGAGGCCCGGAGATTTGTGTCCCTCGGCAGGGGAGGAGTCCTCTCGTTATTTCACCGCTAGCTGCAGACAGGCCAGCATGTCGGCGGTGTAGCCACACGTCTCGGAACACAACGCTGTCGAGAGCAACCCAATGCACTCCTAAAGGTGGGTCTTTTGTTGTATCTGTCGGCGTACATGTGTGTGTGTGTGTGTGTGTGTGTGTGTGTGTGTGTGCGTAGTTTAGCTAGCAAACCTAGCTCACGGTGCTCTGAACTTCATGGTGCTCGCTTGCCGTTGGGTCGTCTACTGGTCACCCAAGTCCTGCCTCGACTGGACCGAGCTAGAAAAACACAACTACTGTTGAAAACGCCCATAAATGTCTTCAAATACTGGTAGCTATAAAACACAGAGCGTTGGCTCAGTCATGTCCAAAAGGTGCTGCTTTTTCCATTCATTCCAAGCTAGTCAACTGCAACCAGGTGCAAATAAATAGTGTTTTTTTCTGACGTGTTAAAATGTGAGACGCGAACAAGACTTAAACGATGTGACTTTATGTTGTAGTTCGTCGTCGTCATCAGTGAAGGTGCTGTCAGTGAGGCCAGGGCCCTGCTTGTTGTGGTTCTCCGTGTCTATGACGTAATGCAACCGGCTGCTACTCCAGGCAGTGATGCGTTTGTGTCCCTCCGTGCAGGATGGACGTGGAGGTGAGTGCTGGCAGGGACAGCACCTGGAGGAGGAGGGCGGCGGCAGCAGCGGCAGATGATGCGGGTGGAGCAGGCATGGAGGCGCAGGTCGTGCCGCTGGAGCTCTACGACTCCGCACGAGCCAAAATAGACGCAAACCTCCGCTGGTTGTTCGCCATAGCTTATGGTATAGGTAAGGCTTCAACTATCTCTCACGTTAATATATGTATTGGAGCAAAACAATATGCGGTGCATGAGTGGGTCCAGTCTCCAGCTGTGTAGCCCTGAAGTAGGGTTCGTTATCTGTAAAGATGACATATGCACATGTATAGCCTCTATGTTGTTTGTGCTTTATAGACTCAGTACTGTAGTTGCATAGATAATTGGCTGGATGCAAATGTTGTAAATGGAGCTGGAACATTTGCAATAATTCATTTTCTGTCATGCTCTGATCAAGACTGAGCAACAACACTATACCTATACTACAGGCCTGGTATCAATGGATAGAAAGATACAGCACACAATTTAGTCATGCTTGTAAACAACTCCACCAGAGGATTTAGAAATGATGTCAGGTCATGTAGATTTAATTTCTTACACTTAGAGCTGAAAATATAATTTAAATACGATTAGTCAAACTAAATATTTGACAACAATCTGATGCAATTCTTCCTTTAACCCTTGTGTTGCCTTAGGGTCATTTTGACCCGAATCAATTTTACACCCTCCCCCCGCCTTAGGATTAATTTGACCCCATTCAATGTTTAATGTCGGTGTTCTTTCGGTAGTCAACAAACAAACATAAAGTGCCTCACACTTAAACTTGGAAAACAATATTAATTCTAAGAATTTTCTGGAGGTTTTAATTGCTGGCGTCAAATTGAACCCAAAGGGTAAAATATGTTAGTAAATATAAAGGTAACAGGAGGGTGAAACATTGAATCGGGTCAAAATGACCCAAAGGCAACAGGAGGGTGTAATATTGATTCGGGTCAAAATGACCCTAAGGCAACACAAGGGTTAAGTAACTACTAAACCCAACATGGCAAACATTACCTTGTTTGCCATTTAGTTTGTTGTTCTCTTGTGTGTACATTCAGATAGTAAATGAATGTTTGTTAAATTTATATTTTGACTTTTTAAAAAGTCACATTGGGTTGACGGAAATCGTGACTGACTTTTTTTGCCTGACATTATAATCCAGACCAAACTCATGTGCAATGAGTTGAGGAAGCCATCAGCAGATTAATTTATAGGAAAATAATCATTTGACCTTAATTGGTATGACTCGCTGGTATCTTGAAGGCCTGTCCAGAGTTTAAAGCAACAAGAAAGCTGAAGCCGTAAACCACCGATGACTTCACACATCTAGTCTCTGGACTGATTTAGATAGTAAAGTCAATGATGCCCACACTATAGTCATCACACTCATTACATTGAGGCCATGAGCTGAATTTGTCCATCTCCTTTTCTCTCATACGAATGTGTATTTTATTTGTATATAGTCATTGTAGTTTTCTTTGTATAGGAGTTAAGGATAGGAGTCAATTTAATACATCATCAGTTGATGCAGTTCGATGTTTGATCTGTGACTATACATGAAGAGGGTTAGTAGTGTTGTTATTATATGGTTTATGTCAGTATTTGGTCCGAAAAGACAATATGAATAGATTTTGTCTAAAAATCCAGCGCCCACTCCTGAATAAATGTGTTCAATATGTAAAAAGGTAAACAAACTTCCTGTATAAAAGACAACAGCTTAGCAACAGTCCAGACCTTCGCGTTAGCGAGTGAAGACCTCGGCCGACATCTCACGATCAGCCGACGTCTTTTATAGACGGGTCACTAGCCTTGCCCGCTCTTACAAGGTCTACTAAAACATAACAAATGATTTCTCTACATGGCTGGAAGTAAATGTCTTGAAGTGACTCCTTGGATGGTGGGAAGTGTGAGCAGGAGATCAGCTGTGCGGTTCCTGCTAGCCTACTCCTCTCCGTGGCTTCATTTCATCAGCATGACAACGAGGCATTTCAAAGGAGGCTGAGACAATCATCCGGGACAGGAAAAATCTCCATCATCATATTCATTCTCTGAGCCAGACAGTGTTAAGTGTTCTGGTTCGCAGTGGATGACTCAGTAAATTGACTCTGAGAGTGGAGCAGAACCCGAACACGTAAAGCTTGTGAAGTGATGTGAGGTTTATAGCGTCTGATCAGGATGGCATTCGAATATAAAGGAAGGATAATGAAACCTGTTTACAAAGGGAAGATGTCACTTTCACAAATGAAAACAAATCTGACATCCACAACCAGCCTTGCACCAAAGCACCATGGTTGATATCACACTGATCTCCTAACAGCTGGAGTGTTGTTATGCTTAGTGACAACAGTGGAAGTTGCTGGTTTAAGATGTACCTCCCTGATCAGTTACTCATGATAAACACCAAACCATCACCGCCCCCCCCCTCAAGCTTCCTCCTTCCTCTAATTTGATTTGCCGCCGTCCTGACGTCACATTGTGCTGAAACATTGACTTTTCAATTTAAATTTGTAAATTTTATTTAATTTATTCGCACAATAAAAGAAAAACATACAAATGTAACATTATTAAACGACACACTATGTATTTATAAGAAGTAACGGATTATGGGGACAAATGCTTGAATTTCTGGTTTTTTTTTTTTTTTTTTTTTTTTTTTTAAATATATACAGGACTGTCTCAGAAAATTAGAATATTGTGATAAAGTTCTTTATTTTCTGTAATGCAATTAAAAAAACAAAAATGTCATGCATTCTGGATTCATTACAAATCAACTGAAATATTGCAAGCCTTTTATTCTTTTAATATTGCTGATTATAACACAGCTTAAGAAAACTCTAAAATCCTATCTCATAAAATTTTAATATTTCCTCAGACCAAGTTAAAAAAAAGATTTATAACAGCTGAGTGTTTGTCAAGGCTCAGGAAACCCTTGCAGGTGTTTCGAGTTAATTAGACAATTCAAGTGATTTGTTTAATACCCTACTAGTATACTTTTTCATGATATTCTAATATTTAGAGATAGGATATTTGAGTTTTCTTAAGCTGTAAGCCATAATCAGCAATAAATCAGAATAAAAGGCTTGCAATATTTCAGTTGATTTGTAATGAATCCAGAATGCATGACATTTTTGTTTTTTTAATTGCATTACAGAAAATAAAGAACTTCATCACAATATTCTAATTTTCTGAGACAGTCCTGTATATATATAAGGTTCTTTAAAACAAGTTTTTTTAGGCAATCATAGGTTAGGGCACTTATAGCTAGATATCTTGAGCCTTAATCCTTTCGGTCAACCACAGGTATCTTTTTCCTTCTAAAAAAGTTTACTTGTTGTTGTATATTTTGCTGATCGGGAAAAAAAAAAAAATCAAAAATAAACTCATTATTCCATGTTAATCCTATAATATCTACGACTAACATCCCAGACGGGAGCAGCGGTGTTCCCCTGTTTTGAAACAACGTGGTGTTGACGTGCAGCCTGTTTGTTTACCGCGAGGCCGTCTCTGGTCACTCATGCTCAGTGTGGAGGTCACAGGAACCAAAACAGTTTTATTAGATTAGAGGGCACATTTGGAAGCACTGTGTTGTCTGCGTGTGTGAAAGTCAGCCGAGCCAGTCACATGTTTAAGTGGTTAAAGGGATTGGAACTGGAGGCCCGCCTGTTTGTTTAGACTCACGGCAGCTTTTATAAGGCCTTAAAATGACCAAAATGTTTCTTTTGTTTTCACTAGAAACCACGGAAATGTGTTTTCTGATTAGAGACGCTGTTTAAAAAAAATTCATCTTTCACATACTTTCATAAAGCTTTCCTCTTTTCCAATAGCGTGAAGACTTAAATACAATACTGGAATACATAAGCAGTAGGAGGAAATATACATAGGCGACAGAGAACGTGTGTTATGATGACATTTGACTTATATTTTCTTCGATACATATTTCCTGTTTGCAATCAAACCTTTAAATCAATGTGACTCGGCAGGTTTTCCGACAATAACTAGTTTATTATTCTTATATTATCATTATGTTTATCTGCGATCAGCCAGCACACCCAAAAAATAAATGCATTGCTCGTTTATTTACTGTTCATGGATATATAATACTCGTACGTAAGAATGTGTGTTATGTTGAATATCATAGGCAAAACTGGGTTCCGATTCTGATATGTATAACAAAATTATGAGATTTATATATTGTCCAGGGGTATTTTTGTACATAAACTTTGCGATTAACTACCAGTGGCATTAAATCAAATGATGATGAAAAACTGAATTAAACTAGAAGTATTTGCTGCATGCACCACCAGCCTTTTTATTTGTCTTCCTGCAGGGTCAGACTTATAGGTGTGCCCACTGGGTGCAATGGCTTGGAGGCTATGTTCCCAACACACTGTTAGGGGGATTCTCCATGAAGCCTTCCTGCAGAGAGAAGTGTCTTCCCCCTGCAGAGCCCAGAGTCTGACGGCCCTGCCCGACTGTCAGAAAGATCCCTGCTGATCAATCTGACCTTGTGTCTGAACGAATAGGAACAAAGGCTTTGCCTGCATCCCCCCCCCCCCCACACACACACACACACACACACATGCACACCAGGGTGGGCTGTGACGCTTGGATCAGGTGTGGATGATGAATATTTAAGGAGTATTAGCAACTACGATGAGGACAGTTGCTACTCCTCCTCCACCAATTCCCTTCAGCCACACACACACACACACACAGACCTCCTGATGTCGGGGACCATAAAACGATTCAACGAGCAGGCCTTAGTGATGGGAGGAAACTGCAACCCAGCCCCCACCCTTCAGCCATGTTGGCATTCCCCATCACCATCTCCACGGCAACCAAGGAGGATGATTGGGCATTGTGGGGACAGCTGAGGCTGAGGAAGTGGCAAGATGAAGAGAGATGTGTTTGGAAATCGGCCAGAGGAAGACGGGAAAGATTTGGTCTCGTTGGGAGAAACACAAACGAGACGAATCCAGACCTGGGTGGACGTGTGATGAGCATTTTGTGAAGGGGTCTGGGATTCTGAAGCCGACATGCAGCACGACACAGAAGCACAGAGTGAGATCGTTACTGCAGGTGGACTGTGCCAGGCAAGCAGTCTGGATCAGCTCTGTCACAGTGTGCTGGAGCTCTGATTGGAGCCTGCCGTGTGTGTGTGTGTGTGTGTGTGTGTGTGTGTGTTTTCCGCTGATGGCTGTCTTACTTTGCCTGTTCACCTCAGTCAGCTGGCTTCTAAGTGAAGCTAAGTGAGAAAAGATGCTGTCGTTGAGTGGTTGACTATTGATCCAAGTATCATCATTTATCCTCTTTTTAAATGTGGGTATTTTAAAGCCTCTGCTTCATTCTCTTAGTATTTGTTTGGAGGAGCGGTCAGTAAATTCAACGCGCATTCTTTTCGTTGTGTCACTTCCATACTTTCATTTATTTGCAGAACAGCAACAGAAACATAAATTAAACTCATATTAAACGGAAAATCCTCGTTTTGTCTTAATATGCGGTTGAAAAATAGTATGCCCTTCCGCTCTATTGCCCAACACACCTGACTGTACTCAGGTGACATCTACATACGGTTAACGCCCCCTGACAGTAGGATGAGAGCGATATTAACCTTTACATTTGTTCAACTCTTGATTAAAAAAAAGAAAATAATCATATTCCTTTAGGCTAATTTGACTGGAGTTACATACTCTATATCTCTATAGATGGGACAAACTACTTAAATGAGGCCCAATTTGTGGAGGATTTATTTTTCTTCAAATAATAATAGTGAAACTGATAATTGATTCCTGAAAAATTCCTGAACCCATTTTTATATTTGAGTTTTTTATCCTCATCATATGCATTACAACACTATCAGACAACAGTCTCCTTGTTGATTCCTGTGGAAATCTACCTGGAAAGTGCTGGAAGCTCCATTTCCATTTTCTTCAGACATTAATTCTGGATTAACATGCCCAAGGCGTATAAAAATAGCGGCCCCATGTCTGTGTCCAGGAGCATGAACGCACCCCGCTGGCAGCTTACGCACCACTAAATCCTGTCAGCTTGGTTTAAGGCCTGCGCTCCACCTGCGGGCCTTCATGGCTGCTCGTCGTGCTGTTTGACCTTTGGCTTTCCCTCAGTGCTCTCCTCTTGCAATGGTTTCTCATTAAGTCTAAGACATTAAACGTCCGAGTCCTGGGAGAGTGTCTGTTACGTAACACGGTGAGGCACTGATGGGATGCACAGTACGGATTGTGACTTAATACAACTTTAATATATGTAAAATACATTATCAACCAGACCGTATTTTAATGGCACGCGCTTGCTCGTCATTGTTTCCAGATCACATCCCTGCAGACCTGCGGAATCCCTTCTACACCGACCAGTATGAGCAGGAGCACATCAAGCCGTCCATCATCCGCCAGCTGCTGTCCGGGGAGCTCTACTGCCGGGTGTGCGGGCTCATCCTGCTCGCCGAGCAGGCCGCCTCGCTCCAGAGCCACCAGGCTGTCCTCCAGGCCCTGTCCAGGAAGGGCATCTACGTCCTGGAGGCAGACAACATGCCGGTCTCCGATCTGGACCTCAGCTCGGCTTCCATCAAGATGGTGGGTTACTCGACGTCTACGTCGATTGCTATGATTGCTTAATGTGACGATACGTCTACGTTGGGTTAACACTGGCCGAGACGATCCATTGAGACTAATTTAAGAATTGGTAGATTAGTAATAAGACACAATATGTTCACTGGCATGCCAATGTTGGGAGCATTCTCTGCAGTAGTGGAACCTAGTGGACGGACAACCCACGCCTCCATCTGCCAACTAGCACACTTTGCTTTCCACAGCCAAGAAATATGAGCCACCAGTGGATGTTTTTTTAAGTTTCAGAGTGTTCACCTAAAATATTCATGAAGCAACATTCTCAACATGTTTCTTTTGATGTGAACCCACTCTTGTGAGGTATTAGTCACATCCCACAGGTGTGAAAACACAGAAGGCAAGAGGCGTGCTGAGAAGCAGAAGTTTACACGTCAGAGTGTGAAACTATGTCTTTTAGTTGAGTTTTATGACCTGTTTTTTATTATAGTGAGTTTTAACCACGTACTCGCTCTGTGGCACTCTGAGATTCTTGGATGAAGAGTGCCTTACAAATAGAATCTATTATTATTATTATTATTAATAATAAAGTATTCTTTGCTCTTGGCGACAGAGACACGGAAGAGACTGACAGCATCATTCAGGGAAATAGATTCTTTATTTGAGACGTCGGATGAAAAATTACTTTTTTTATGTAAAAAGAAATCCGTTGCCAGGCTACCAGCAAAGCACACACACTTTCATTGTGTCCGGCCTTTCTGCACCGCTAATGAACAGTGAGTCATAAAATAATGAACTTCAGGAGTGTTCCTCTCGCGTGCAGACGCGGATTTTGCTGTTTGAATCTGCATGTTCCAGTAGGAAAGTCTCCCGTTTCCACTGCAACTCTGTGATGGGGCATCTCCTACCTCTTGTGATTTTAAAATCGTCTTTTTCTTCACAGGAAAGCACACATATGTACGATAATACTGTTTTTAAAATGCAGTTGTATGCAATATAATCATCAACATATTAATCCTTCCAGAGCTCCCACATCCACCTCATTGACGCGCTGATGATGGCCTACATCGTGGAGATGATCAGCGTCGAGAAGGTGGTGTCCAGTGTCAAGCGTTTTCGAACTTCAGTGCCTCCAAGGACTTGCCTTTTGACCTGGAAGACGCGATGGTCTTCTGGATCAACAAGGTGAGAACCAGACTCGGGTGTTGGTGTTTGACATGCGTGCTTTCTCCTATCTGTGTGGACCCACAGCACCTTTGTCGTTACAGGTGAACACAAAGATGAGAGAGATCATGGGAAAAGAGCTGAAAATGAAGCAACATTTGCTGGAGTCACCGGGTCACCAGAAGGTAACAGCTTGTGTGTGTGTCACCTTGTCTCCTTGTCTCCTTCTCTCCTTTCTGTTGAATAGTGTCTTTCTTTTGTAATTTTGTTGCCTTTGTTTATTGTCTGTCTGTCTGGGATCTCATACGCGTCCTTTCCTCACCGGGTGCAGTAACAGTCGGGTGGAGATTTAGTCTTTGAGATCTGACGAGCACCTCATGTCACCTTCTGATCACAGATTGAAACACACAATGTTCACGGCCTGGCCGTGGTCGCCAATTTGAGCCCTGTGTATCAGCACTTCCTGTTTGTCATGTACAGGCAACTCTCACTGGATCACGTTGACACTGAAGAAAACTTTTAAAACAACACAAGGACTTTCAGACTCGTCCTAAAGTTGTAAGGAGCATCTTCCAGATGTCTGAGCGGATTTATGTCCATTTATCTGTGATGCTGATTGGAGATTATAATAATTGTTATGTCTGTTTATTCATATATTTGACTTGAGACATGTCTCTGGATCCCCTTCAACTCTCCCACGCCTCTCTATGAACCTTTAATTACAATATACACCAACACCTCAAGTAGTTTCCCCCTTTTTCTGCCAACCCCTTTCCAGTTGACATTAAGATCAGATCAGTCTCCATGGTAATGGGGGATAATCTGATTTCTTGTCACTGAATATGACCCTTGACTTGTCTGCTGCTCTTCCTGTTTGTGTCTCCCCAAACTTCCCCCCCTTTCCTGCCTCTTGGATACTAGTCTCCCTCCAAATGGTACTGGAAGCTTGTACCTGTAAGTGAAACCGCTATCTTTGTGTGAGTGTCTGTCTGAGGTGTGTGTTTGTGTGTGTGTGTTTCAGTGTCAGACAGGGATGTATAAATACAGTATTATTCAGTGAAGATGACACAGTGCCCCCTGGTGGCAAAGGAAGAAACAGCTAGCTCACGAGACACTCGTTTCCTGCTTATCTTTTTGATTTTACTTCGCATCAAAGCCTAACGCAGTGCCTTCAGTATTCAGCTGAGCTTTCACGTCACCCCGCCCCCCTCCCTCAAAACAAAGTGAAACAACACACAGTTCTCACTAATCTGTCTGGAGTCCACTCTCCCAGTTACGGCTTGCCTCATCTCATTTCACGAACTTCCTCCCCATCATTTCTTTCTTCCCTCACCAGCCTGATACGCTGCATGCTCTGGCCAGCTACCTATTGGAGCCTGTGGAGTTCTCTCGCATGGTAATGTACTCAACACAAAGCCTTTTTTTTATTTTATCCTGACCGCCCCGCCCCTCCCATCATTAGTCTTCATTACATTATGATACCTGAAAGCGCTGAGCATCCTTGCCAGTCCTTATGAGAGAAGTATTGTCTTTACAGTATTGTACCACACAGACTTTGCAAAGCTCCACATGACCACATCCATCTAAACAGCAGTAGATACCTCCTCTCTAAAGTGTTAAAGAGAGCCAGATCACAATGTACAAAGTGAGGCGTGTTGCGTGGTTGTGTGTGTGTGAGCATGTAACTCAGTTTCCTGATGAGATACGTGTGATCACTGTGTTAAAATTCGCGCCCTCTCCTCCGGTGTAGGTGCGTTACCGCAGAGATCACATGTCGGGTCGAGCACTTCAGCACTTCCCCCTGCTGGATGACCTCATGAAGGATGTGTGTGACGGCACCGCTCTGCTGGCTGTGATCCACTTCTATTGCCCAGAACTCATTCGACTGGAAGGTGCGGTAACACTGGACTGTAGATCGATGCCACTCTCAGGCCCGGACACGAAATATGAGGTCAACTGAGGTTGACTTTAATACTGGAAGCAGGGGGAAGAGATAGCTGTGAACAAATCAGCACTAAAGTTAAATTATTTGTGCTCCTTGGTATAACTCCTCTCACAGATAAAGCTGTATATCCTCACATTTAGTCTACAAATATGAGAGGGGTATTGATCTTCTCATGTAACTCTCTGCAACTCCGCAAATGGGTATTTTCCAAAATGCCAAACACAGTCTCTCATAAGAAGTAGGTTTAAAACAGGATTGATGTACCACTTCACTATAACAGGGAGTATTGACCTTTATTGTTGTGTGCAGATATCTGTCTGAAGGAGGTCCCCTCCATAGCAGACAGTATGTACAACATCCAGCTGCTACAAGAGTTCTCTCACGAGTACCTGAACAAATGCTTCTATCTGAAGCCCGAGGACATGCTGTATTCTCCACCGGTACTGAAGGTGAGCCCGAAAACACACCCAGAGAGTTATAATAAAAGAGCTGCCGACCACATTTCCGCGTGGTTGCGGTGTATCGGCCTCGAAGGTGATCATTGTGACTTGCAGAACAACGTGATGGTCTTCATCGCTGAGCTCTTCTGGTGGTTTGAGATCGGGAAGCCCGACTTTGTGCAGCCCAGAGACCTTCACGAAATCAGAGATGGTACAACACACTCTCTACTTTAACATATAAAACACACGGTTATTCACTCATTTACGCTGTGGTTGTGTGTTGTGTGTGTGTGGTGCAGACATTTAAACCTGTTTTTGTATTTGACTTGTATTCTCTGCATATGTTGTGCAATATATTTTATCATTCTGTACACTATTTACCCCTCAAATTGGTCCTTTATTTAAATGTGCATATATTATACTTCTTACATAAGAGCAACTGTAATGCACCAATCCCCCCCGGGGTTAAAACAAGTATTATAGATTTTGCTGCTATTGGCTCTTGATGGCACTTTATATTATGGGATCTCTTCTAAAGTTTGATATCATCATGTGTGCAAGTGAGATTGCTGCTGCAGCCCAAGACTTCACGATCCCACATTCCTATCTCCAACGTCACCAAGCGGAGTTTCCTGACGTCATCCAACTCGGCAGACATCTTGACCACGCCCCCGGGTCCCGACCCCAGGTGATACACACACCCCGTGTCTACCAGTCACATCACACACGTTTACTGATTAATGATCTGTATTTTACAGTTAAGTGTTTTATTGGCCTCATTATTAATCCCAGATTACATTTACTGCAGCACCTTAATTGCAGTATTATAAACATCTATGGTGGGATTTCCCCAAGTATTTAAATGATATAATCGCATACATTCGTGTCATTTTGGGAGGACACTATCAGAGTAGAGAAAAGTAACATTGTTTAAACATTAAAACCCAAACCTCTCCGTGTTCTCCTGACAGCAGTAGACCAGGCTCCGTGAGCACATCTCACTCTTTACTGCCGCTGAGACAGAGACAACAGAAAGTGGCTGAGGAGAGCACTCCAGGTAATATAAAACAATCATTTACTCCGGCTCCAGTGCAGTGTGCGGCTTCAAGTCACAAAGTTCCCCAAGCAGCTGAAAGAGAAACAAAGAAAAACAGTCCGGTTGTTTTCTGAAGGAGAAATGTACCGACATTCTTTTGTCTTTCTTATTTGAATATCCACATAAACAAGGTGCTCGACGAGTTAATGTCAGCATTTCAACGGGATAGATGTCAAAATAGTTCACTTTCATATCTTATTCTTTCGAGTCAGTTTTATATTAAATCTAGAGAGTTAATTTCCCATGTGTAGTCATTAAAGTCATCAGGTAATATTGATCTTATTTTCTTTGTACAGGGCTGGGAAATCGGTCCGACTCTCTGACATGTGATGCACAGCATCAGGGCTCAATACTGGCGTGGCCCGAGAGGAGGCCGAGGTGAGCAGTGTGATCACAATGCATCATGTCGGTCCATGATCCACGGCTAACACACATGGTATGTATCCCTCTCCTCCTGTCCAGGCCTTTATCCCAGCCAGTGCCCTACGCCTTGCACTGCCCCCTGGAGGACGACGCAGACAGTATCAGCCTCGCTCGCTCCATCAGCAAAGACAGCCTGGCCTCCAATATACTGAGCATGACCCCCAAACACATGCCGGGAGCGCAACTGCCTCAAAACAGGCTAAGCGTTCAAAGCCTGCTGAGTCACATGCGCATCGAGGACGAGGAGGAGGAAATAGAAGAGGAGGAGCTCGTCGCTGTGATCCACCCTTCTGCGCTTCCTCGATGTCGGCTTGGGAGCGACATGGAGCAGGATGAGTTGGAAATCCCGAGTGCGCCGTCCACCTCCAGGGTTTCCAATACTCGTTGCTCCCCCCGCCTCGACGTGGGTCCCGACGGCTATTATCTGGAGCCGTTGATGCCGGCCATCTCCAAGCCAGCCAAAGAGAAGAGCATCAGCCTGAACAAGGAGGAGGAGAGTGGCGAGAGTCGCTGTAAAGCCACAGCGGCTGCGAGGAAAGCAGCCATCAGTGCCCCCAGGAGAGCCCCCGCGGCCGAGTTAAACAAAAGTACCTTCACGCCTATACCTGTGGCTGAATCAGTCCGCCGCTCTCTCAGGCCTCCCACAGAGGGGTCGTCAGGCACCGCTCAGCCCGAGAAGAAGCAGTCCTCCGGCTTCTTCCTCCATTCGTCGGCCGAGGCAGAAACTCCTTCCACTGCGCTTGAAATGGGCCAAGACTCCGACTCTGACATCGCGGACCTCGAGGAAGACAACGAGGAGGACGAGCAGATGGCGCTGACGAAAGAAGTCCTGAGGAGAGGAAAGGGAGCGTTCTTAGAGGAGGGGGAGGGCCGTGAATTTGGAGAGGGCGAGTCGGCCAAACTGAGAGAAGACCTGAAGGTGAGCGAGCGGGACGATAAGGAAGGCGGCAGTGGACGCTCGAGCCCTTGCCTCAGCACCGCGTCGTGGGCGAGCAGCTGCAGCGCGTCGTGCAGCACCAGCGTCAAGATGACCAGCTTCGCAGAGAGAAAGCTCCTCAAACTCGGCCTCCGGGATGGATTCTCGAGCACCAGCAGTTCTCAGAAGACCACACCGGATGGTTCTGAGGTCGCCCCCTGCTCCCCCTGGCAAGTGAGGAGTGACACCACCTTGGGCTGGCTAGGAAAGGAGCCCAGTTCTGTTTTGGGGAAGAACTTGGCGGTGAGCCCCCCAGTTGTGCCTTCAGAGCTGCTGCAGCTCCACATGCAGCTCGAAGAGCAGCGGCGAGCCATCGAGTACCAGAAGAAGAAGATGGAGACCCTGTCGGCGCGGCAGCGGCTGAAGCTCGGCAAAGCTGCCTTCTTGAACATCGTGAAGAAGGGCGGAGGGAAGAGTGAAACGCTTCCCCTGCCCCTGAAACACTCAACGCCCTTCTCAGAGCTAAGTGACAGGAGTCACATGAAGACCCAGTCGTGTCGGGATGACTCGTGTCTCGCTGCTCTGAAGGTGGAGGCAAGGGCAGGTCAGACCGAGGGGGAGACGAACAGGAGCAACAAGCTGCCCCAGGACAACGGGGCCGAGCCGGACCTGAACGAGTGTTCCCACTCCATAGAGCTTCTCAACAATGCCATGAGTTCCATCCAGCAGCAGATGATGCAGCTGTCTTTCCAGCAGGACCAGCTGATGAAGCGGGTGGCGTCACCTCCACAGCCGCCTGTGAAGCGGGCGGCGTCACCTCCACAGCCGCCTGTGAAGCGGGCGGCGTCACCTCCACAGCCGCCTGTGAAGCGGGCGGCGTCACCTCCACAGCCGCCTGTGAAGCGGGCGGCGCCATCCCCCGAACCCCCGATGAAGTGCGCGGTGTCGCCTCCAGAGCGAGTAGAATCGAGCGCCAGCACAACGACACATTCCACGTCTCCTCCCTCGGACTCGAGGTCGTTTGCGGTTCACTTCGTGGACATCACCGGCGGCCCCGCCGCCTCGGCTCGCCGCCCGCCCAAGCTCAGCTCCGGCAAACGCAGCAAGACCTCGGAGCTGAAACAAAGTAGAGAGGACAGCAAGATGGCCGCCGTCAAGTCGCATTCTCAATCCCTGGAGGGCGGAGACGGTTCTGGTAGATTCCAGGAGAGGAGTATCGTCGAGAGCTCCAGACCGGAGACGAGCGTTCAGAGAAACTCCACCTTCAGGGTCGGCGGTGACCCCGAGCAACGTGACGGAGAGGGAGCCGAGAGCTTGTCGGGGAACGCGTTGACGTCTCAGGCTGCAGAACACGAGGAGAACACAAGGAGAGAGGCGGTGGGCGGAGAGGAGAATACAAGGGTCCAGGTGGACCAATCAGAGCTCACGGATCCACTGGCTGCAGACTGCACGGCAGATGGCGAGCAGAAGAATGTGATCGGTTACTTCTTCAAGGTAAAACGGGTGTCTAACTTTTGGAATATCAAAGAGTGCCGACCGGGAAGCTTAAATCACTCATTTCACCGGTGGCCTCCTCTCCATGTGTCTCCCAGGACGAGGAGAAGGCAGAGGAGAAAGCAGAGGATGAAATGGCGAAGCGCCGCAACGCCTTCCTCCTCAAGCAGCAGCGCAAAGCGGAAGAGGCGAGACTACGCAAGCAGCATCAAGAGGTGGAGAGTGAGGTGAAACGTGATGAGGCCAGGTATGTTTCTGTTTCACACTGAATTAGGACGTTGATTAAGACGTGTTCCTGCCTCATGACCTCATGATTTAGAAACATGCCCCACGTCTGTGCTTTACTTTATTCACATTATCCTACAGACATGATGTCAAGACTCATGGCAAAAAGCTTCATTCAAAACATTGACATTCAGATTTCTGTTTTCATTAAGTGAAATATTAAAAGCAATAGTCAAAGGGCTTTCACCTTTTCTTCTACTTCCTCTGTCAAACACAAACACAGGCCTCGTCGCTGTAATTGTCACAGTCAAAAAGTCAAAAATGTGTTAAAAATAGATTCAGTTAATCACTCCAAATTCACAACATATATATTTTGTTATCTTCCTAACTATTCTGCTTTCGTCCATATCAGTCAGAACCTGTTTGATCTTCTGCGTGCACCTGAACTAACACCGATCTAACAGCACCATGAATTACGTTAACCAAAATACAATAACAACAAACAATAATATATAAATATGATGACAGATATTCAAAGATTTATAGGAAAACCTCAATTGCAGTTTAAAATGTTTTAAAAAACAACGGCCCCTTGCCTCCACGCTGAATGTGCACCAAAAAGGCTGTTTTCCTTTTCTTCTTTTTTTTAATGACTCGAGGTCCCCAGGTAACGCTCGTCCCGTGTGAGTAAGGCTGAAGTGTTTGTGTGTGTGTGTGTGTGTGTGTGTGTGTCTTTGTGTCTTTAACATGCCCTTTTCTCCTCAAGGCGCAAGGCGGAAGAGGACCGCGTTCACAAAGAGGAGGAGAAGGCGCGACGAGAGATAATCAAGCAGGAATACCTGCAGAGGAAGCAGGAAGCGCTGATGGAGGAGCAAGGCCTCGTTAAGCCACGCCCACACACCAAATCCAGCAGGAGCAGACCCAAATCACTCCACCGGGCCGAGTCCAGCAGCCTCTCCAAAGGATCCACCACACGTAAGAACACCGCCGGACCCTAACCGGCGTGTATGTGTGTGTGGTGCTCTGCGTCTGGAGCCGTGTCGTCATCGTCCACAAAACGTGTGTTTCGTTCACTTGTGTGCATTTGTTGTCGTCCTCTGAGTGTGTACATGTGTGTGATGCAGGTAATTCTCTGAAGAAGTCCCTGTTGATCAAAGCCCAGGGCTCAGCAGCCGGCTGCAGGGCAGGTGAACCTCCTAACCTGCTCTGCATGACGTGATCTCCATACATATACGTGCACGGCCCGAAAATATAGTAAACGGGATGAACCCTTTTTTACTCCACCCACCCGTCAGGCTTTATAGAGTATCTGATTCGGACTGATTCATGATCCATTTGTTTGTTTGTATGTTGTTTTCTGTCTCTTGTTGGATCCCTGGCTTGTAAACGGCTATGAGACACACAGTAGAACCGCGGTGGGAAGAGCCAATGCCGTACCGACTGGTCCCAAATCCTTCCGTCTCTGTCGTTTTTCAGCCGACCTGAGCCGCAGTTATCGAGGGTCGACGCTCTCTTTGGCGACCGAGGCGGACAGCGTCATCTCCGGAGGGGAGGAGTCTCAGAGGTGAGACTTTGTGTGTTGTGTGTGTGTGTGTGTGTGTAAGATCGGAGGGCATGTAAATTATCCGAGGGGTTATTCGATTGACCCTGTAAGTGTGCTCTCCAGTGCCGGATCCGTGTGCTCCGTGGAGTCGTTCCCGGTGCTGAGCAGGGCGTCGAGCAGGAACCTGGAGAGGGACTGGGAGAGCGGCTCCATCGCCTCTTCCATCACGTCAACCGAGTACAACGGTGAGCAGAACTCTGGGGAAATCTGTTTGTTTTTCCGACTAACTTAACATTTGCTTTCCTGCTGAGAGTTGGATGACATCTCCACATTTTAGGGTTAGAGAAGTATCTGTACAAAGAGGCGGTGATGTGGCGTGACCCATCGGCTACATTCTGTGCAACCTGTCACAAACATGTCGTTTCTGATGAGTTTGATGAGAGTGTTTTCTGCACACATCAACAGGCGTGTTCAACATCTACTTCCTGTTGTTTCCATCCTAGAAACAGTAAGCGGGTCAACGCCGCCACACGTCTGTTATGTAATTGAACATGTAGCGCTCCAGGCTACGTCTCAGCCAGCCTCGTTTTAAAGAAGCGAGGCAATGCGCCCTGGAAGAGTTTCTATGTCCACGACTTCCTGGACTCACTGCGCCCATACACTGCTTCCTGTCTTTATGCGAAGCTTCTAATCGCTTCCCCGCTCCAGCGTCATAAGCAAAACTATTGCTTTAAACACTTATAAGCCTATGCATGCATCTTATTTAATCTCATTGTCGTGTTTTGTTTGTTAAAAGGTCCTAAACTCTTCAAGGAGCCGAGCTCCAAGTCCAACAAGCCAATCATCATCAACGCCATCGCCCACTGCTGTCTGGCTGGAAGGGTTAATGAGACCCAGAAGAATGTGATTCTGGAGGTCAGTGGGAGCACTTATTTACTGTGAATGTGTAAAGTAGTCAGCGTCGGAAATACACGAGGGCAAAGGGCCAAACTGCCGCCAAGAAATGTCATTTTTCCCCCGACATCACGAGGAGAGGCAAAAAATGCCCTCATGAATTCCTCTAATAATTAGGATAATTTAATAGCGTTTTGTTTGTGTTCTTTGTGTCTGTCCTATCTTTATTGTACTGTACACAAAAAAATCAGTTTAAAAAAAACTAAGAAATAAGTTATAATTGTTTATAGTGGTTTTAAAAATGTAATAATAATAATAATAACTTTATTTATATAGCACCTTTAAAAACAAAGGTTACAAAGTGCTCTACAGAGAGTCAAGGCAAAAATAAATAGAATAGTAAGAAACAAATATTTTTTATTTTATTTTATTAAAATAAAAAAATAAAATAAAAAACAGACAAACTAGATTAGGGGAACCAAAGATCCTCATAAAAGGACGACATCACTTAAAACTGTTCTATAAAAATGGGTTTTAAGAAGTGATTTAAAAGAAGTCACTGATTCTGCAAGCCTTATCCCCTCTATTATATTAATTATATTATTATATTAATAACTACTGCCGACTAGTGTTATTATTGCCTTTTTTATGACAATTGCTCATATACTCAAAGCCTAAATAAGTATATTTATTATTTTTGAACAAAGGTTAAATGATATTTCACAAGTTTCAAAAAGTGCCCTCAATTTATTTTGAAATGCCCCTGGATTTCAGTCAGTGGGGTCAAAAATTGCTCCCGAAAAAATATATAAATGTCCTCCCCTGAATGTAGCTCCAATGATCCTCACAGCCGACCGTTCCTCTTTCCTCAGGAGCTGGAGAAGTGCGAGTCCAACCACCTGATCATCCTCTTCCGCGACGGCGGCTGCCAGTTCCGGGGCATCTACTCGTACTCCCCGGACACGGAGGAGATCGTCAAGTACACGGGGACGGGGCCGCGCGCCATCGGCCGCAAGATGATCGACAAGCTCTTCAAGTACAGCTCGGAACGCAAGCAGTTCAACGTGGTGACCGCCAAGTCGGTGTCGGTCAGCGTGGACGCCCTGACCATCCACAACCAGCTGTGGCACGTCAAGAGACCTGGCAGCGCACGGAGGAAGTGAGACACTCGTTTCTGTTCCATCTGCTCCTGTTGGGCAGGACCCAATGAGAGGATGGACGTGTGATCATGTGACTAACGTGTTCTGAAGAATGAAGACGTCAGTCTGAATGTTTTTTTTCTTCTTTTCTTTCGCTTTTCTTTCTTTTGCATGTCACACTATTTATTTGAGGGGAACGTCCTTCAAAGATTTGGCACTATGGATGACGCACTGATTCCTATGTGGCGGTGACGAGGATACGGACCCTCACGTTGAAAACCACTGAGTCTACTTCACTGTCGTAAAGCCTGCTGCTGATACCAAGTGCAACATTTATGTACTTCATAATGCTGTTTCAGCAGAAAATACCCGACTGCTGTGATTAACCCAGGCTCCACACAAAGAGCCCGTATTATTCACCAGTAACGCCTACTGGTGCTTTGAGAAGATGGAACTAACCTTTTTTTATTTTTATGTAAGGATGGAATGAATTTTAGTGAGTGGTAATGTCCAGTCTTGTTTTCTATTCAGTGTGTGTGTGTGTGTGTGGAGAGAGTGTGTGAGTCTTTGTGTTGAGGAGAGCTGGAGGCACGCCGCTCTGAATGTGTTCTCTCTATTCTGCTTTAAAAGAAAAAAGGGAAACAGAACTACGGAGCCAAGCAAAATTTTTTATTTTTTTATTTAGTTTTTGTTTGGGAGCTTTGTGCCGCTGATGGAGACGCCAGAGGATTTAAAGTTTTACAGAAAGAAGGGAATTGTACTCGTATTCCAAACAGGAAGCGCTTCTCAGACTCGGTGAATTGTGTTGTATTGACTTCCTGCTTATATGCCGCCCATCCCTGATGCCACTGAACCCAAATGGACTGAGCTACGCCACCGAGCTGTTTGCCGCTCGCTAGCCGATCACTGGACTCAAGTGAGACGTTCGATGTCCCTGTAGCTGCTGGCGCTCAACGCGAGTCGATTCCATGGAACCGCCGAGTCGGCAGCCGGCGTGATGGAGGGAGAACTGCACAAAACTTGATATTTGTTTGCTGCATTTTGTACATTTTGGAGTAGTATTTTTTGGGGGTACGTTACGTACAAGTTATGTTTACTAAAAAGCAGGCACTATTTTAAAGGTTTTATTCTGTTACAGGCTTTCAGAGAAGTTACCAGTCTTATTTCATTGTGTTATATTTTATGTTTATTTATTTTGAAAAGATATAATAAAATGCAACTAGGTATGTTTTCTGATGAAGTGTGTGTTCTTGCTTAAGTTGTGTGTGCACTGTAATATATATATACAGGACTGTCTCAGAAAATTAGAATATTGTGATGAAGTTCTTTATTTTCTGTAATGCAATTAAAAACAAAATGTCATGCATTCTGGATTCATTACAAATCAACTGAAATATTGCAAGCCTTTTATTCTGATTTATTGCTGATTATGGCTTACAGCTTAAGAAAACTCAAATATCCTATCTCTAAATATTAGAATATCATGAAAAAGTATACTAGTAGGGTATTAAACAAATCACTTGAATTGTCTAATTAACTCAGAAACACCTGCAAGGGTTTCCTGAGTTAATTGACAAACACTCAGCTGTTATAAATCTTTTTTACTTGGTCTGAGGAAATATTAAATATTTTATGAGATAGGATTTTAGAGTTTTCTTAAGCTGTAAGCCATAATCAGCAATATTAAAAGAATAAAAGGCTTGCAATATTTCAGTTGATTTGTAATGAATCCAGAATGCATGACATTTTTGTTTTATTAATTGCATTACAGAAAATAAAGAACTTTATCACAATATTCTAATTTTCTGAGACAGTCCTGTATATATATATATATATTATATATATATATATTATACATATATATATATATTATACATATATATATATATATATATATATATATATATTTACGCCTCCAGGCTTGATGTGGCCCTCAACCCTGATCACCCCGTGGCTCAGTATATTTACTAAGTAGTGACATTATTATAGCTTAGACATCATTTTTAATGGACATACTTTAAGTAATGATGTCATTTCAATCAAAAACAAATAAATATAATAAATAATAAATATTTATACTTCGTGCTCCATACCACCACATTCTATTTTGGACCCTTCTGCACATCCTGACGGTTCTCATGTGTTCAAGTGGCCTTTATCCACATTAAAATCATCGGAACCATTGAGAGAGACTGTTTTATTCATGAATATCAACCATAATTTAACCCTGAGCACTATTTAAGGTGTCGTGTTGAAACTAGTTATTAAACTATTAAAGGAGAATGTCAACTTCCGCCACCTGGTGGTCATGTCTTACCTCACTTCATTTCTCCCGGAGCAGCCCAGCCGGTGGTGGAAATTAGAAAATGTCAGTAAAAGAAGCTTTTTAACAATTTAGGAAAACCCCAATTACAAGTTAAATTCCTGCATTTAAAATGTTATTTACGTAAGACTGAAGCAGCACCAGCAAAATATTCTGGAAGTTACTCATACTCAATTTAGAAAAGAAGTCCATGGGAATGTCACGCTATTACATATTAGATTATAAGATCTGTATCTCTGATTTATAGGAAGATGATTTATGGTATGTTTTATCATAATCAAATGTTTTCTTTGTAAAATCCAAATTCGTAGAAGTAACTACATCTGATAAAAAAAGAGGTAACACAGTAAAATAATTAAATAGAGTGAAAGTAAAATACTTACTTCTGCAGTATAGTTTAAAGTAGAATGAAATATAAATACTAGTATTAGTTGTAACCGTTTTTACTTTCACATTAAACTTTCCTCTAACTTTCTATCAATGGAGCCCAACCAGAAGTCCAGATGTGGGACCGGCAGTCTAACACAGGTCATGTGCACGTTTCCCCAAACGACAGCGCAATGGAAAATATGAATGGACCCTGAACTGCCGTTAAACTGTCTGTGGCTCCTCGTCAGTTAGCTTTCTTCTGCCTGCCGCTTCATTCAGAAGAAGAAGAAGAAAGCCGGGTGTAAAGTTGCTGTTGTCTCTGAGGAGGAAATAAACCTGCAGAGCTTGAATGGAGTCCTATTCTCCTTTAAGGGTGTGGGCGGGGAGCAGAGAGCAGCGTTGGGTTTCAGTGCCACCCCCTTTTTTTAATCTATTCTCACACACACACACAACACACACACAGTAGTGCAGTCCACACACAGCCCAGACAGACACGTTGGGCTGTGTGGGCTCTGGTTCTAGCCTCAAGCTCTGCTGGTCGAGCCTGACTGCCACCAATGAAGGACCACAAAACGAAAAACCACTGGGGAACTTCCACAGCTCGTCCGCACCTTTTTCAAAGGTCACCGACCTGTGAGGAAGGAGTGATCCGGTTTCATCTCTATTTGTCAATGACACTGAACTTTCATGTTCCTGACGAGAGCTTTTATCAAGTGAGACGATGGCCAAGGTGTGCGGCCTCTACGTCGGGGTAGTAACAGGTAAGGTACTCTCTCTACCTCTCGAGACTGCCACCTGCATATAAGTGTTATTTTGAATGTGTGGCCCTTGTGATTATGTTGTTCTCACAGGGACATAGTGTCAAAAAGGCATCATGTGACATAGTTTCATTACATTTTGATTGTTGCAGCATCTCTTTCATCTTCCATGAGTCTTCAAAGTAATGCAGTTTTAAATGTGCTCCCCCTATGAGCTGTATTGGTCCAGTAGACTCCAGCGTTGGTTAATGATTAAATACATTTAATACACTAGCAATATATCCCCTGTCAAAACAGTCTTCCCCAATGTGTAATTAAATATGACAGTACAACATCCTGTCTGTCTGTGTGTCTGTGTGTGTGTGTGTGTGTGTGTGTGTGTCTGTGTGTCTGTGTGTGTGAGAAACAAAGGTGGGTGTGAACGAGAGAGATCTCCAACCCTAAAAGGCTGTCACTTGACACAGCAGCTATTCTTTAATACCTTTGATCGTGCTCACGTGTTTCCCCTGTCATCTCTCCTGTAGATCCTCTTGTTTACGTGCAAGCTGGTCACAACTTGTTTAAATGTTCCCACCATTGTGCACGTGCACGTATTTGTTTGTTGTGGCGGCGTGTGGCCTACGTGTGAGGGTGTGATCGGCTTGTTTGTGTGTGTTTCTGGCTGCAGCTCTGGCCTTATGTAAATACTCCCTGGCAGAATGGAATGCCACCGACGAGTCGGCCAATCGAACCGAGTCCCTCGGGCATCACCACGGCAACGGAGACAACTGCACAGGTAGATGTGGACAGGTGGCGAGGGGGAGGGGCAGCGGGGCGGTGTCATGAACGGCAGCTCTGAAGTTGACTGGCGGCATTTCTATTGACATGTAAACTTGTAAAAACTGAAAGAGATGAATCATTAACATGTCCGCTAGCCAGTGCTCCTCCCCAGAGGGCCTGACTCTGAGTATTTAATCTAATTTAAACCAGTTTTTCAAATTATTATTAAAATTAATTAAATTCCCTGAAATATTTCATTTCTTTTTTTGTTTTTTCGTTCGAAAAAATAAAGTGAACAAGTGATTTAAGAGCTGCTCTTTTGAAAATAATAATAGTTCCAAATTTTTAGATGAGTGCTGCTTTGCTTTTCTTTAAGATTAATACCACTAAATAGGAAGCAACAGTGAGTTAACTTCACAATAAGAGGGTAACTCATCACTTCTAAAACCACATCTTATCTTTTTGCTTATAGTTTTATGGTATTGTACAGATATCACATGCTAGTTAGTTATTTTAGGTGCTGGTGGACGTTCTTATTTAGTGCCGTCAACGTCTCACCAACAACGCAAATAAACATGAAAACTCCAAACTCTTCCTTTGAACTTTTGCAACTCGATATCTTCCTCTCCAACAATGACACCGCGTCTCGTGTTCCCGCTCACGACTGTAGCGCTCTCTTTCATGAGAGAGCCTGGACGGCGGTATTCTTTTACCAGCTCATTTTCAAAGATAATAGGGCTGTAAAGATAGCGGCAGCCCGTAGCAAAAGAAGCATTACGTGTCATGTCGGGGGTCAGAAGGTCAGCGCTATGGCCTCGCTATAGCAGCCGGGTCGGGGGGGGGGGGGGGGGGGGGGGTTGTGGTTTAAAGTTAAAGAGAAGAGAGAGAATATGGGAATTGTTTTTGTAATTGTACCCCAGCTCAGCACGTGTTTCACTTGTAATATTTGAGTTAATTAGACTTTGATGACGGCTTCTCATGGCGATGATTAATGAGGACTTCTCTCAGGATCGTGTTGCATACGGTCTATTTATGAC
The DNA here is from genome assembly GCF_029220125.1 of Pseudoliparis swirei. Lineage (NCBI taxonomy): Eukaryota > Metazoa > Chordata > Actinopteri > Perciformes > Liparidae > Pseudoliparis > Pseudoliparis swirei. The sequence continues at coordinate 17,104,679 of NC_079402.1, read as the reverse complement.
CTCCAGCCACGCCAGACGTGAGGGTGTAAGTCAAAGAAGCAAGCTGACAGAACGTGACACACCCACAGGAATAGTTTGACATTTGAGCTTTCGCTCTACGTCACTCCTCCCCTGTTAATTAGTTTTTTCCACCGATGATGGGATGTTTTTATACTGGACTGTCTGAGCTCATTTTAAATGCTGTGATTTAGTTTCACCGACAGACCCGATAGATACAGGGCAGTGGACCGGTCACTTCTCCGAATGTCCAGAGGAACTGACGCACTACTGCATCCACGGGGATTGTCGTTACATCCGAGAACAGGAGGCCCCGTCGTGCAGGTGAGAGATTCCTCCGGAAGGTAATGGCGATTGAGAAAAGTGTCGCTGGGAAGAGGACAAGAAGGAGAAATTCAAAGCTCGGAGGAACAGAACAGATGAAAGAGGCGGAAGCGTTGTTTTATTGTCCGTCACATGAAATAAATTAAAGTACCACCCCCCCCCCCCCTCTCCCCTCCTCCTCTGCCAGGTGTCAGCGGGGTTACATCGGCTCCAGGTGTGAATATCTGGACCTCGACTGGCGGATAGGAGAGAAGCGACAAATCGTAATCGTCTGCATCATCGCGGGGCTCGTTCTCCTCGTCCTCCTCATTGTGTTCATGTGCTTCTGTTCACAGTAAGCGTGTGTGACTTACTTGTATAAAACGAACTGAAAGGAATCGTTAAATAGGAAGAGGGGAATGGGCTTATTGAGAGTTACATGAGAAATGTCGATGCCGCTCCCTCAAAGACGGAGCCGGAGCCAGGGACAGTTAGCGTAGCTTAGCATACAGACTGAAAACAGAGATAGCCTAAACAAGTTGGTCCAAAGTTAATGAAAATGCATCCACCAGCACCTCTTAAAAACATTAAAATAGTGAGATGTATTTTTTGTTCCTTCTTTTTCTGAGCAAATGGATTTGAATACTAAAATAACCTTGAGCCTCGTCCAGCATCGCTGTAAGAGGCGAGTCAGAGGCTCCAATCAACCGGTTTCAAATAAAAAAAGCTTTCTTGTTGATTTTGTGAGCCCACCGGGTGATACAGTCGACATTGACCCAGAATATAAAAGTCAATTGATATAAACTGATTGTAAAATTGGCTGTTTCCCTGTTTTCAGTCTTTACGCTAAGCTAAGCTAAGTTAAGCTCGCTAGCTGCTGTTTATATTTACTCCACACATACTGGTATCAATCTTCTCATCTAACTCTCGGCGAGAAAGCGATTAAGCATATCCTCAAGCGGCGTTGACGTGTTCATTTAAAACAGAAGTCTTAGCCTATTATTGAATTGGTTTTGCCGTCACTGCGGCGTGTGAACGAGGTCTCTGTCAGTCGCAGGTGCAGATTGTGGCGGCGGAGGGGAAGACGGAGGGAAGAAGAACACAGGAACGGGACGGAGAAGCTCCCCATGATGGACGCCGGCGCGTCGCACACGACCTCGAGGACCGGCTCCACCGAGGCCGCACACACCGACAGCGTATGAGACGAGTGCGCGACCTCAAGCCGGGGACTTGTTTGGACATCAGGGACTTTGTCTTTCATGGGACAGCTGCTGCCTCTTCTCTCACAGCGACGGCCGTGAGCCATCGGAGGTCCTCTGAGCGGGCAGGAGGCCCGAAGGCTGTTAGACCCTCCTCAAAGGCTGAGTTATACCCTTCTAAAGGCTGTTAGACCCTCCTAAAGGCTGAGTTAGACCCTCCTCAAAGGCTGTTAGACCCTCCTAAAGGCTGAGTTAGACCCTCCTCAAAGGCTGTTAGACCCTCCTAAAGGCTGTGTTAGACCCTCCTAAAGGCTGTTAGATGCTCCTAAAGGCTGTGTTAGACGCTCCTAAAGGCTGTTAGACCCTCCTAAAGGCTGTTAGACCCTCCTAAAGGCTGTTAGACCCTCCTAAAGGCTGTTAGACCCTCCTAAAGGCTGTTAGATGCTCCTAAAGGCTGTTAGACTCTCCTAAAGGCTGTTAGGCCCCCCTAAAGGCTGTGTTAGATGCTCCTAAAGGCTGTGTTAGACCCTCCTAAAGGCTGTGTTAGATGCTCCTAAAGGCTGTTAGGCCCCCCTAAAGGCTGTGAGACCCTCCCAAAGGCTGTGTTAGATGCTCCTAAAGGCTGTTAGACCCTCTCTAAAGGCTGTTAGACCCTCTCTAAAGGCTGTGTTAGACCCTCCTAAAGGCTGTTAGATGCTCCTAAAGGCTGTGTTAGACGCTCCTAAAGGCTGTGTTAGACGCTCCTAAAGGCTGTTAGACCCTCCTAAAGGCTGTTAGACCCTCCTAAAGGCTGTTAGACCCTCTCTAAAGGCTGTGTTAGACCCTCCTAAAGGTTGTTAGATCCTCTTCTTATAGGGTAGCCTTGCCTGGATAATTGATGAACCTTCCAAACAAATAAGATAAACACAAGTTGGAGACTTGGTTAAGCTGGGTGGTTTTTTCCCCGATGCCGCGCAGCAGCAGGTGCTTGTGTCTGTGTTTAGTAATCAGTGGTTGCTATGTCGGAAAAAAGCTGTGACACCAGCTGGCAGCCGGTAATAACAGTTGTTCTGGTTCGTAGTTTAAGTGGGAGACACGTGGACTGAAAAATGAGAGGGAAAGGCACTGTTAAGCACACTCTGTGTAAATAGATCATTTAATGTCTGGTGATGCTTCAGCATCACGTCTCTATGTGTCATGTTGTTTCTGGTGAGCCCACAGATTATTTATGTATGCCTCCATGTGGACCCTCGCAGAATATTGTTACTCATGAACGTCAGCAATGCAAGCGGAGCCTTCTCTGTACGACACGGTCGCACTTCTGGACTCCCGGGTTTGGACGAGGACAAGGAGAACTTGTGCCGGAGGCTTTTTTTGAACCGTACATTCGGAGCCGAGCGGTCTCCGAGGCTAGAACAGCCGAGCCTGTGTGCGGAGGCCCGGCGGAGGTGAAAGTGCTCCACTGTATGAGACACTTTCACAAACTGTCTGCCTTTCACAGGGCTGTTTTTACCGTGTGTGTGTGTGTGTGTGTGTGTGTGTGTATCAACTGCATCTAAATGTAGAAGGAAGAGGCAGTGAAGTCGGCTCCCGCTGTTTATACGCCACCCATCAATAAATATGTCGACTGTCTATTTTTTTTTTTTTCGGGGAGAAAATCAACATGAAAGATTTTAAATGGTTTGCAGTGAGAGACACATTACGCAACACTACACTGAGTCTCCTAAGGAAGATCACTCTGACTCTTTCCTTCTCATCACCGATGGGCCCTAGTGCACGAGGCCATGACACGTGCGCTCACACACACACACACACACACACATACACAATCTCCATGGCCTGCTGCCACCCTTGTTCCAGTTTAAATTGTGAAACTTTTTATCAAAAAGAAACATTTTTGCAAAATCACACTTTAAACAAAAGGGCATCACGTGCTGAGATCAAGTAGCGACTACTATACGCTCCTGTGATCACACTGTGCTTTACAATTGTTGTGTTGCCATGGCGCCTGACTACCAGCTCGTGTCGCCAACACATTCCAGGGTGAGGGTGTGAACACGACGCAGTATCAACATGTGACATGTTGGACTTATTCCCTGTCGGCACAAGGGATTTATCGTTCTCGGTTCTAACGCCATTTCAAATGTGCGAACACGTGAAGATTTGAAGATGGGAAGTGGAGTGGAAAAGCAGATATATGGAAGAGAGTCATTTAAATGTAGAGTTTATTATTATCTTTCTTGCTGTATGTCAGATGATACCACCCGTGTCTTTATTTCTACCATACAGACAGGCCAGTCACATTTAAAAAATATATTTTCCACGTCGCCTTCAGCAAGAAAGAGAATTAATTCATTTCCAAATAGGTCAAACTCCTATATTCATGTTCCTATTCTCCGAGTGCCTTTCCAAATCCTCATTAATTTTGTTTTGGTCACAGTTGGATATGTAAAAAAAGCACTTTGAATTTTTCAGAGACTAAGACCTGCTTGATGTGTACTGGGCTTCTGCTATCGGGACTTGTTTAGCCTTAAAATGCCCAAAAGAGTCAGCTCACTCCGAAAGATGGTCACAGTGACCCAAAATATGAGGAAAATGGATTAAAATGCACCGAATATGCTGAAAGAACATCTGCTCCTTTGTCTCAGAAGTGGGAAACAGCAGCCGACAGCGATGTACTGGAGGACATCTGCAGTGACCAATAAATCAATCAAAACTATATCAAGTGGCCTCTGTGGGTTTTGGAGTTAACTCAACCAAAAGAAAGTAATGTCCATGTCCGTATTCCATTATTCTGATAATTTATTTACTAAACAAACAAGCAAACAAACAAAATGTTGACACTGCCTCTCATGTGCTGGTAAAAAACCACAGGCCACCCCAGTGCATGCTGGTCCTGTGCCTACCCACACATATACAGGTATCCAGTGTTACCCAATCAGTGAACCCTAAAACTAAATATATTCAAACAACAATCACAATGAATTAAACTAAAACTATCATGAGAAAAAAGCTCTTCCAACATATTAAAATATCCAGTGGTACGCAAAGTATTCAGACCCCTTTACATGTTTCACTCTTTGTTTCATTGCAGTCGTTTGTTAAAATCAAAAAAGTTCATTTTATTTCTCATTAATGTTCACTCAAGGGTCTGAATACTTATGACCATGGGATATTTCAGTTTTTCTTTTTTAAGAAATGTGTGTGTGTGTGGGGGGGGGGGGGGTCTGACGGCTGATAAGCGAACAGATACCAGCCAGACCGGAGTGATGTTTGATGTGTAGCTTCGATGTATTACACACATAAACATATTGCAGCGTGTGTGTGTGTGTGTGTGTGTGTGTGTGCTGTCTCAACATGTGATTATGTGGGCAGTGTGTTGTCGTTTGCATGAGTTACACTGGAGATCCAACGCTGGAAAGTAAGGGACTTATAATGTATGTTTAATACTTCTACTTTTCAGAGGAACATACTTATACTTTTCACTGCACTACATTTATCAAACTGATATATTTTATCAATACCTCGCTGATTATATGAGGATATCATCGATGACACTAAGTCTAATATCAAACCAGGGTTCTTTAAGGCACCATGTCCTTCAAGAGTTCTTTAAAGATCCTATAAAGGTGTCCAAAGAACCTTCCATTTTTTTATTTAAGGCACCGTTTCTGGTTCACGAAAAAACTTTCAAACCAGTGTTCTTTAATGAAACTTAATTAGTTCCACCAAATATGACAATAAAAACATCTGCTCTGGTAATATTGAAGTCATTATAATTTAATTGCTTGCAGAATGAATGAGTACTTTTTACTTTTGATACTTGAAATAAATGTCAGCGTATTTATTGAGGTAACATTTTCAACGCAGGATTTTAGTTCTCACTGAACGACCCCCGACCTTGAACATATCTATAAGGCATAGAATGTGTTAACATAAAAACAGATTCTTATTCTCACTGAAGGACGCGTCCACGTACGCACAAGGGCTTTCTGTGAGTTCTTGTGTATATCCAATAATGACAAAACTACTACTAATAATAGCGAAGATATAGCACTTGTCAAATTTCTCAAAGACACTTGGACAAACAAGATGCTCGGCCCTGAGAGTGGAGTGGACACGATGTGATGGGAGGGAGTGTGGTGGTGGTGGAGCAGGCTGGTGGAGGAGGGGGGCCTGGTGATGAAGGGCTTTGGGAGTGAGGAGGAGGACGTTATAATGGATCCGTTGTGGGCTGCGGAGCCGGTGGAGGTTCTGGAGAACAGGAGGGAGGTGACCACGGGAGCCGGTGAGCGGACGAGCAACGGAGCTCTGGATGTTTATTTAGGATTTTGGATGGAGATTATACTGTTGTCGATTCTGGAGGCGATGAAGACGAGGATCAGAGAGTGATGGGCCGAGACGGACCTTGTTTTTTAAGTGGTTTTCAAAGGAGAAGGTCAAACATGACTGAGGTTATGGATGTGGGGAACACAGAGAGCATCTGAGAACAACCTCACAGTGCAAATATATTCTCCATACATTATTTTATTATTTTATTGAAACATTGCACTAAACCAACAAATACATTTGTACTTTATTCTATTTCGTGCCACCTTGCAGCGCTCCTGCTGCCCTCATCGGGGACCCAGTGACATGAGTGCAGCTTCAGCATCACTGAGCCCATCCGGCATTTATTTAAGTTATTCGAGTCGAGAAAGGTTTCTCACAGAGATGTGTGCTCCCAGATCACCCGACTGAACTATTTAGTCCGCTAGAGGTAATTCTCACACACATTGCCATGTCTGGATTAAGCTTTCAGATCACTTGCAATGCAAGTCAATCATTTGCAACATACGCTATAAAAAGGGTTCTGGAAACAGCTGGAAAGTTTCCAATATAGAGACATACACATCACCACTGAGTGATGAGCCCTCATCCACGAGAGATCTGCATGTTGGGAGACGGATGAGATTTGAGACAGAAAGCTGAGTTTTCCACCATTTCAGTTTGTGGAGAAGGTTTTTACATTTGCATAATCAGCTGTGATTAGCTGACCAGGTGTCTGGAGCTTCAGGTTCAGGATGTTCAGCTCCTGCCTGTGTTAATAATGCAATAATGCAAATTCCAGCTTGGATCATTACATTTAGAAACATGCATTCTGAAATCTTCCATGAAGTTCTTCACTTCTGGATTTTAGCTAAAACAATATCTTCAGGACATTACCCCTCTGAGCCGGAGCACCTACAGCACAAATAGGCCTCATTAATCTTCATATTGAGACAGAAATGCACAAAATGCAGAAGCTTTGCCAAAGAATTCCTATTTTTTTCATCATGTTTTGACTTAACTTCTTCTCAACACATTTCACCAATGTGCTGCTCGGTGTTGGTGCTCAGTGCAGAACAACCGCTGCGTCTGCGTCTTCCTCTTCTAACTTTCTTTGGGCCGGAAAATAAAAGCTTTAAAACGAAAGTTATTTTTCCTCTTTTGCAGGTCACGGTGTTGCTCGCGCGCGCGTTGTCCTATGTGGAGTGGCTGTAGGGCAAGAGGGTAGTCCTGCAAAGAGGTGGTTTGTGGTTGTCAGTTCGATCCCCCATGCTCCCGAAAGCCGAAGTGAGCAAGGCACTGAACTACCAGTTTGCAGTTGCGCATCATTGCTGCCTCCACTGCTCCTTAATAACTAAGGATGGGTAAAATGCAGAGAACTAATTTCCCCTTGGGGATTAATAAAGTATATATCTATCTATCTATCTATCTATCTATCTAAAAGCGCGCTCGCAGGAATAACGTGCGCGCGCAGTCCTGCTTCCGCTTCAGTCGGTTTCTGGAGGATGGAGAGCTGGCACGCGCAGAGCCAACACATATGAGCTGCACTGATGAGAACCTTTGGTCAGCTGTTTATTGCAGTTTTTTGCATGGACCTATTTTTCCAACTTGTTTTGACCAAGTTTGTTTTAACCTCACATCCATGAGGATCCTATAGGCATGACTTCAGGACATCACCTCGGGGATTAGGGTCGCAATGTCAGGAGACAGGCACTCCGAAGCCTCAGCAGGTGTCGTCCATGCTGCAAACATCAACCTCAGCTGTGTGTTCAACACCACCAACAGCAGCGACTCGGACTTCCTCCACCTGCCGGACTTCCACAAACCCGACTTTGTGGGAGATGGCGCGGCTGTCGTGCGGATTATCATCTCTGTCATCTACTCGCTGGTGTGCGCGCTGGGCTTGGTTGGAAACGTGCTGGTTCTGTACCTCATGAAGTCCAAACACGTGTGGAAAAAATCCTCCATCAACTTGTTCGTAACTTGTTTGGCGCTCACGGACCTGCAGTTCGTGCTGACTCTGCCGTTCTGGGCGGTGGAGAACGTGCTGGACTTCACGTGGCTGTTCGGCAAAGCCATGTGCAAGATCGTCTCCTACGTGACGGCCATGAACATGTACGCCAGCGTGTTTTTCCTCACCGCTATGAGCGTGACGCGCTACTGGTCGCTCGCCTCCGCGCTCAAGGGCAGGCGGCGGCGGCCGCACTGCTGCCCCGCGCGGTGCATCGCCGTCTTCATCTGGATTGCCGCTGTGTCCGCCGCGCTGCCGCACGCGGTTTTCTCCACGACCGTGAGCGTGTCCAGTGAGGACTTGTGCCTCGTCAAGTTCCCGGAGACCAACGGAAGCGCGCAGTTCTGGCTCGGGCTGTATCACTCTCAGAAAGTGCTGCTGGGGTTCGTGCTGCCGCTGGGCATCATCTCCGCCTGCTACCTGCTCCTGTTGCGCTCCATCACCTCCAAAAACATCAACAACGCGAGCGCCAAACGACGCGCGAAGGTCACCAAGTCCGTCACCATTGTGGTGTTGTCGTTCTTCCTCTGCTGGCTGCCCAACCAGGCGCTGACCGCCTGGGGCATCCTCATTAAACTCAACGTAGTCCACTTCAGTTACAAGTACTACACCACGCAGGTGTACGTGTTCCCGGTGTCCGTGTGCCTGGCGCACTCCAACAGCTGCCTGAACCCCATCCTGTACTGCCTGATGAGGCGGGAGTTCAGGAAGGCGCTAAAAAAACTCTTCTGGCGCATGACGTCGGCGACAATCAGGCCGATCACAGCCACCACGAAGCCCGCGATGGACGAGCAGGGCCAGGTCCTGGTGGTGCCGGGGAGCGCGCCCGAGGAGCCCGCGGTAGTGTTCTACCCTCCGGGGGCGGTGATCTACAACGACCGGCGAGACCTGCCGCAATAGGATCATAATGTAAAGGGCCAGTTAAAAAAAGAAAAGAAAAGTATTTATGATTGTTTGATTGTTATTAGTGTGCAGTACATGTTTGACATTCTTCATCTGCTGGTGATCCACGATATGCATTCCTCTTGTGCCAAGACGATAACTAGTGTTTTAAATGTGCCAAGTCTGTCCAATTCTTTTTATTATTATAAATAATACTGCTACTAATAATAATGTGCAAGTAAAGTGCACCTCTAATACATAAAGACGGTTGCTGTGGCGTGTCTCTGTTCATACACTCTGCTCTGCACAGTGATATTAAATGGGGAAGATGAGGTGAGTAATCTGAGGATTTTGGTTTTGAAGCATATAAAAAGGGCATTTGTCGTACATGATATAGACATCTGCATAGCCTTGCTATCGCTTTTGGTACTGCTGTATTGATGTTTTCAATCAAAAGAGAGAGAGAGAGAGAGAAGCAGAGAGAGACAGATACAGAGAGACAGAGACAGAGAGAGACAGAGACAGACAGTCAGAGAGAGAGAGAGAGAGGCAGCGAGAGACAAGACAGACAGACAGAGAGAGAGACAGACAGACGGCAGTCAGAGAGAGAGAGAGAGAGAGAGAGAGGCAGCGAGAGACAAGACAGACAGACAGAGAGAGAGACAGACAGACGGCAGTCAGAGAGAGAGAGAGAGAGACAGACAGACAGACAGTCAGAGAGAGAGAGACAGACAGACAGGCAGTCAGAGAGAGAGAGAGAGAGAGCAGTGGTGGTAGAGTGAGCTATGGAGAGGCACTGTGAGAACAAATCTGTGAATCAGAGAACTAAAGTGTTATTTCCTTATTGTTATTGTTTCTGTACGTTCCAAAAGCACAAATAAACACATCCACCTCTCCAAGCTGCCAGATATTGACTGAACGCATCACGAGGTTCGCTTCAACCGCCCGTCTCTGGGCCTTTCTTTGTCTCCGCCTGGCAACACAAAGAGACTGAAAGGGGGAACACACACACAAACACACACACAAACACACACACACAGGAGGAGAAGAACGACAGACAGCAATTTAACCTCCCACTTTGTATGAGCTTTACAGAGTGCCACGTCCTTGTGCCTCGGTGCGCATGAGGAGCGGCAGGGATGACTTTGGAGTGCTGCAGCGGAGGGAACAGCTCCCAGCCACATGAAGAGAGAGAGAAAATACTACCACCACCACCCCCCATCATACCTTTATATATCACCTGGAATTTATATTAATCATTTGCAATCAATGCAGCAACCCTCTAAAATCAATATGGAGTTATTGACCCATTGACACATATCCATTTTATATTTGCTTTCTTTCTAATAACGTGAATGAAAAATGCCAAAGAAATTCCCATTAGAATTACCTCAGTCTTAAAATCCTTTATTTCTCATGATCTTTTTATTTAAAGCACACAAAGGTGAAAGGTAAATGCTCAATGTTTATTAATTCAGTGTTTTAAATATCAACTTGAATGCAACTTCCCTTCATTTGTGTCTTCAGTCATCCCTTTACCCTTCAACATCTTGATTTAAAGGAGTAATTTGACACGTTTAGTGGATGTATTCACACGCAGAAGGTGGTAACATCGTGAGTATTCCTCTGTGTTTCTTTTATAGGGTCATTTATAAATAATCCAGAATAATTGAAGCATCAAAATGTTCTTTTTCCGCTTCTTATCGAACCGTCAGACACATTTGGATGCCATGTTGAGTTGACCTTTACAGTCAGAAATTACTGTTATAGCTGAAAATAAATCCCATCCTATAGAAGTTAATTTAATTGGGGCACTAATTAGACATTTTAACTCCCTTCATTAGGATAAGGTCTTGATTCAGGTCTTTTTTCTCTTGAAACTCATGTGGTTGATTTCCCTGCAATCTTTTCTGCATATACCTGACAGAGATGAGGCTGCAGGGATCTGGCTACCCCACATGACTCAACTCTAATCCGGAGATAATTACCACACCATTTGCATGTGCATTAAGCAACATGCAAATCTAGTGTAATTAACTAATTATACATAAATGTCATATTGAATGGGTACATCCGAACGATCGCATCCTGATCACGCACACGCAAATCAGTTTATTCTCAAACAGAAAGCATTTAATCTGTTTATAAAATCCCTTCAGAGAAAGAAAAATTACATCAATTAAAACCCTGATTGATGACGAGAGGAAATAGTAACAATGTGTGTTGCTCGAGAGAAGCGTTTATGTCTCCTTTGATGTGTTTGGGATGGCCAGGAAGCAGATTTATATTAAAGGGGTTTTGTTGGACAGAGGAGATAAAGCAGGTCGCTGGTTCGATACCCGACCCCTCTTGTCTACATGGGGATGTCCTTGAGCAAGACATTGAACCTCAAGTTGTTCCCGATGGGCAGGTAAGTGCCCTGCAAAGGCCGTTCCGACACTATTATGAATGAGAGGCACATTGTAAAGTGTTTTTATCCGGTAGAAACATGCTATATAAAAGCAATCCATTTACCACGCGAGAATAGATTTTGAAGGACCCCAAAAGACAGTAATAAACACCAAAAACATATGAAATGTTATCAGAAATAATATGGGGGGTCCAAAGGAAGTCATTTACTTCTGTAGATGTTTATCTATTACTACAAGTAACAAAACGTTTGAAAAGCTTTGAGTCTCTTTGTAAAGCCTGGAGGTAAAACAGAGAAATAATGAGGGGAACAGAGGGGTAACTTTTCTTTTCATTATGACTGAAAAAAAATTGAATAGCTGACAAAGAAGTCCATTAGCAACCTCGCACTTATACTTTTCTCTTTGAACAAAGCATTTCCTGCCATTAACTAAACTTGCAAAACATGTTTTCAGACAAAAATAATGGGTTTCCCACAACAACAAAAAAGGTTTGATTACCTTGTTAGAAATCCAAAAAATAAATCTTCTATTTCTCCTTTATTAAAAAATAAATATGCATAATTTTTTCATCTGCATAATTTTGTTCAAATCCATTGTTGGAAGTCGATTGCCTCCACGAAAACACAGGTCAGTTGCCGTTGGTTATGTGCATTCAGTATTTTCAGCATCCATCTTCACAGGAAACTACTTACTTTGAATTAGGAGAAGACAACAACAACAACAACTAAGTGCTGTTACTGAAATACGCAAGTTGCATGACAAATAAAAAATTAAAAAACATATACTAAATAATATAAAATCTATACGTTCTATACGTTTGTACATTACATCGCCCGTACTAGCGATATAATTCACCTCTAGAATAGATTTAGTATTTGGGATATATTGAGCATTTGTGAGTCAATATGTAAAGAAAAAAGAATAAAAAAAGGTTATGTGTAAAGCATCAATCTTCTCATAACTCTCAGCATATAAGACCTTCTTTCTGAATCACCTCAGGGTTAAAACTGTCACATTGGTCAAATGAATGCAATCCGAATAATTAAAGACATGTAGACGATATAATAAAGAATCTGTATTTATTAAAACAACACCATTAAATACTTTTTATAGAAGCAGAATTAGTCCACGCATCTGATAAAGAGGACGATGAAGATGCAGCCGAACAGGGACACGGTGGAGGCCGAGAGGACCACCACGATGACGCTCCCCGCCATGTTGACCAGCGCTCCCAGTCCCGCGCCCACAAGGATCTGAGCCAGCTGGACCATGCAGGTGAGGGCGGCGCAGTCCACCCCGGTGCCTCGGTCGCACTCGGCGCTCCCTCGCAGCTTCAGCTGTTCCTGGAGGATGAGAAAGGGGAAAAAGAGAGCAATATTTGATGTATTGAACTTCTTAGTAATTTTATATTACAAAAAATGCCCCGGGCAGAAAGCAATCAATAGGTACCGGTAGGTAAAAAGACTCAGCTCCTGGGCATATCTACTATATTAAGTACCTGTAGAAAGCTCTTCTCAGGCACCTCAGCCACATGCTCTTACATTCCATCACACGCTCCCCAGCTTCAGTTCATCAAGGTATTGAGCGAGCATGCCAGGATACAAGCACAAATAGTTTTTCTTCCAACAATCGATTAAGCCACAGGGAGTATCCTCTACCCTATGTTTTATTTATGAGTGAACACTAGTTGGATGTTATTTGACAGACATGATGTTCTGAATGGGGATTATTCCGTTCAAAGCGTGGTCGTTTGTTCATCAAGCAGAATCAAAAGTGATGTTTTGTTTATCCATGTGCAGAATCTGTAAACTGAATTTAAAACATCTGGTCTCCTCCAGAAACTGTACACCTGCCTGATATGACAGTTAAAGCTGCAGGGGCCCGGCAAGGAGAAGGATTTGTGTCCTGCTTTCTCGTCTTCTTGGATCGTGCATCTGGACCCTGGACCTGCCCGACACCTACTGCTATTCTCATTATTATTACCATTATTATTATTATTAGTTGCAATAGTATTGCCAACACCATTACTTATTTTATTATCATCATTACTCTACAACATCCAGTGTACTACTATAACATTTCTATGACATCATTCTGTACAATGACATCATTCTGTACACATGACATCATTCTGTACACATGACATCATTCTGTACACATAACATCATTCTGTACAATGACATCATATACATGACATCATTCTGTACACATGACATCATTCTGTACACATGACATCATTTACATGACATCATTCTGTACACATGACATCATTCTGTACACATAACATCATTCTGTACAATGACATCATATACATGACATCATTCTGTACACATGACATCATTCTGTACAATGACATCATATACATGACATCATTCTGTACACATGACATCATTTACATGACATCATTCTGTACACATGACATCATATACATGACATCATTCTGTACACATGACATCATTCTGTAGTCATGACATCATTCTGTACAATGACATCATTCTGTAGTCATGACATCATTCTGTACACATGACATCATTCTGTACACATGACATCATTCTGTACACATGACATCATTCTGTACACATGACATCATTCTGTACAATGACATCATCATTCTGCACAATGACATCTTTTGTTATTCTTGTTCATCGCAAGTTGAACGGTGACTCCACGCCATCCGGCCTGACTCTTCGACACCCTGATGAGTTTGTATTCTCTCAACCATGAAAAAAAACATTTCTTCTGCCAGCTTAGTACCTCTTCTTCCTGCTGGTACTTGGCTATCAGGTTGAATGGGATGATGTAGAGCGTGCTGGACATGACGCCAAATACGCTGCAGAGGATGAGCGTGGCGATGATGTTGGGAAAGAGGCCAATCAGGCTGGTTCCCATCCCGAATACAAAGTAGCCCACGAAATACAATCCCTTCAGGCCGATGTACGGGAGGAGGAAACGCTGCACGTCTGAAGGAGGAAAGACGTTTCACTTGAGAACCACAGAAAACCAACATGAAATCTGGATTAAGTGACAACTGTTATGAAACCCTCCGCAGCGTGCATTAGATTTGACAGTGTGACATTTCATTGGCTGGGCTACAGCAATGTAAAGAGAAAAAAACCATGTGAAGCATCAATTTTCTCAGCATCCTGACTAAATAGATCCAATTTCACACTCAGAGGCTCAGTGATGCCAAGTGGCTGAACGTTGCTTTGCCTGAAGCACTTTAGTGCTCTCCCTTTAGGACTTTATTGTTTATTTCCATACTGTCACTACAGCACTTACAGGAGTAGAGAGCTGAGGACACAGCATTGATGCACAGGCCCCAGCAGCCCACTTCTACACCCCTCTCATAGGTGGCGTAGGACGTGGAGTTATGGTCGGAATAAGGATTTCCTTTGTACACAATCTGTAAAACAAGTAGAGAAATCATTCACAATACGAGTGTTAAAATGCAGTCAAGGCACACAGCTCCACTGGTATAGATAATAAAATGTCCGCCACCTTTGTTGATTCGGGTTTTATCTTTTCTTTCAACTGACACCTCTAATCCCCGGTCATGACGTGCTGGTGCATCGGGTGTTAATGAGGCGGTGAGCGCCGCTTCCTGTTGTATGGCGGCACCTTTGATCAGCCGGCACTATTAATAATTAATCTTTATTATGTCGTAGGCAGGAGACTACACACGGCAAGAGGCCCACCTTCACCCCCCTCTGTCCCCCACACACACAGGTAATAATGGAGCTTCCATATAAAACATGTTGCAAATGGTTCTTCTTCACCTCTAATGATGTTGGACACTGACTTATTGGTGGTTTATTTCTTTGTTAAATATGTAAAATGTCAGCAATTAGTGGGAATATGTAGGAAGAGGGGGGGGGGGGGTTTCAAATTGCAGGCAGTTAAAAAACACCAAATATATTCATACTTAGTCATATATGACTTTAGAGAAGAAGAAAAATGGATGTAAAATAATTGAAGATTGGAATAATTGACATTTCTGCCTTTGACTTTAGTGATTAATGAATTTTCAAAATAATGGTGAAAATGTCAATTAATAAAGGGATGGATTTATTAAAAAAGATACTAACATGGAACTTCATATTACAGAAGACTTTGAGGGAAAAACATGTATTTTATAAAGTGTACACGTTGTACTCTCAGGGTATTGAGTTTCATCATAAGATCTTCAGTGAAATGATGCTCTACACCAGTACAAAAATACTGGTAAAAAATCCTCAAAATCAGTGTCAAAGGTTATGTTTTGATTTGTCATATTTCAAGTAAGCATGTGAGGCTTTCATCATCATCATCATCATCATCATCATCATCATCATCATCATCATCATCACCTGTCCCATGAAGTCTGTGAAGAAGAGCATGTTGCAGAGGAAGGCCGTCCATCCCAGCAGGTGGCTGACACACAGGTAGAGGTAGTGGCTCGGCATGTTGACGATGGCCTTCATCATCGACCTGAACGTCATCCTCTTCTGGGCCTGCACATGCACACACATGCACACGCACACAGACACATACACACACAGGCATCAGCCGCAGCACTGGTAGGATTTGAACTCGGTCTTCCTCTCACGGCGCTTGTTGCTCTCTTGGTACTTTATTACTTTATTACTTTATTCGTGTTGTGAGAGGCTTAAGTTCAAAAGCTTCAACAATACCCAACAATAGATGCTAGGAATTATTCTAAAAGATCCCTCTTCCTTTCATCACGACACATTAAGCAGAAGTCCACTCGGCTGGTCGGCTTCGACGAATTGATTGAAATTTCTTAAAATAATTCATAAATAATGAATGCGTAATGGAAATTTGCACGCGACACATTCAAAAAACTGCATATCATCTCCACAAGTTTGAATATTTGCTCTTGAATATGATATTATACCATGACCACCAACACGTAGGCACTTTATTGTGATATTTATTTCCATTTATAAAACAATTCGTGAGGGTTATAAGCGTGATTGAAATGTATGTATGTGGATATATATAAATATATATATATTTATATATATATCCTAAATTATTATAAACAAATAAATCAGAAAATTAATATAAAATAAAGAAAAATAATAAAGAAAAAAAAATTATATATATGTATGTCTATATATATATATAATTTTATATATATCATTATTTTATATTAATTTTCTGATTTATTTGATTATAATAATTTAGGATAGGATAAGCATTTTTTGCTTCTACCTATACCTTTTCAGTCTTTCTGTTTTGTATATTATATATAATAATATTGTATTGCAATGATTGTCTGAATAAAATACACAACAACAACAACAACTTAACTTTATAATAGAAGACTACATTACAAGTGTGTTTTCTCTCAGCTGCTGTATTAAAGTCTTGAGTATTGACATATTTCATTTGTATTCCAAATCCTCTTTCCACGAGTATCTCCATGCGCGTCCCCTGAGACCGTATACCACGTACCTCTTTGTTGGGCTGCTTAGCGCTGGAGGTCACCGAGTTGGCCTCTCCCAGAGCCGAGAACGACCTCGGCCTGAGGTCGGAGACGGCTGCGGGGCCTCCAGCGTAGACGGGCTCTTTAGCCAGACCTCCGTAACCATTGCTGTGGGAGCCCAGTCGGCGGAGGGCGGTGGAAGGTGAGGGGTCAGGGGCAAACGGCTCCTTGCCCAGAGGTTGCTCTGGAATACTGAAGAGGTGCACAGTGAGGAAGATGCCCCATGTCAACGCTGAGAAGAAGAAGATGACTTGGTACTCGGAGCCCAGCAGCTGACCCAATATGGAGTGACCCCAGTCCATAGCTCCAACCAGGTAGCCGAACGCACCGCCCAGACCTGCAACGCACAAAACACAAGGTCACAACCCTGCAGGCCGAGTCTCTCTCAGGAAGGAACATGCACAGCCTCAGATTCTGCAAGAACCCTTCCAATCTGTTACTTTATCCAACCCGCTCATCCTATGGAGGGGCGCAGCGGTGATGAACACGAGCAGACGTGGGGCGGAGGCAGAGCTCACCCTGGACAGGGCACACACATAGAGTCTCCATTTAAGCTGCATGTCTTTAGACTGTGGAAGGAACCCGGAGGGAACCCAGACTGACACGGGAAGAACGTGCAGACTCTGCACATAAGGACCGCCCGGGATCCGGGATCTGGGATCGGATCCGGGCCCCTCTAGCTGTGAGGTGAACGCCCCTCCCCCGTGCAGCCGAAGAACCCTTCCTTTCCAGCATAATGAAGTCCCTTTCAGAGAGGGATTTTTTTGGAGCTTTTTGTTGAAAACTGCTGAGGCTACAAACAAGATTGATGCAATACTGTATAAATGTGTATTATTAGAAAAAAGTCACCCATCTTAACTGTATGCTGACAAGAATATGGTTGTTGTTGTTGTGTATTTTATTCAGTCAATCATTGCAATACAATATTATTCTATATAATATACAAAACCGAAAGTCTGAAAATGTATAGATTCCTATCCTAAATTATTATAATCAAATAAATCAGAAAATGAATATAAAATAAAGAAAAATAATAAAGAAATAAAAAGTAATATATATATACAGTATATATAGATTTTTTATTTTCTATTTTCTTTATTATTTTTCTTTATTTTAAAGAAAATACAAGTGTGTGTGTGTGTTTCTTTAATTCTTTTAAAGAAAATAAAAAGTAATATATATATAAATTTTTATTTTATTTTTCTTTATTTTATATTAGTTTTCTGATTTATTTGATTATAATAATTTAGGATAGGATAGGACTTATAACCCTAAAGAAATATGGAATTATGTGAACAGTAAAAACATGAGTATGCAGAGCCTCTTTAAAATGACGTGTTCTTAACCTGTTTTCTTTATTTCGATGCGTCTCTTCCTTTTAGGTTTGGTGCTACAGTAGCTCAGGTTATGCATGCATAAAAAAAGAAATAATAATACATGATTTAACCAATTAGTGCCAGCATGTCTCCACTCTGACTTCCAGCTTTTTCTTTTGTCGCAGCTGAAATAGCTCCATCTGAGAAACACTTATATACGGAGATATTATATGTGCAGTATATATAATGGACATACAGCGCTGGAACAATTGGTTAAAAAAAAGAGTAAAGATAATGTCATCCTATAATGTTCACTGGTACACACACAGAATGAAAAATTAGGTATAAAAATCTAAAAGTGAAACAATTACTTTGTGTATTTTCCCTATGCTGCAGTAAATATAATTGCTGGAAATGAGGAAATCAACCCGGCTGACATGGAGCACACATTGAATAATGAGCGTCATATTTGTACGAAGGACAATATTCTCATATATTATTTCTACAGAAGGACGAGGCTACACACTTTAGACAACACGATTCAAACTCAATACCAACGCAGTGGATCGAGTAACGACTCATTTAGCACGTTTTCCACCAAGATGAGGCGTTTAATATTATATTTCTCTCCGCTCAGTCTCCTCTCCTGAGAAAAAAAGGACATTTATATGAATAAATAGAACCCTATATAAGTCCATTGCATGTACAGTATGAGTCACCAGCCTGATTTTTAAGTATGTAACTCAGATGATCTAAAAAACCTTTTAGTTTCAATGGAATGGAGTTTCTTACTCTCAAAAACGACCTTCATGCTCTGGAATATGATATTGATGCAGGTGAACAGCAGTTTGTTTGGACATATGCTTCTTTAAACTCAAATGGGTTTGAGTCAACGTTTAAAATAAATACTAAAAACGTAGGTCTCCCGAGATGAAGGCTATTTCTCTGCATTTTATCAACTGGTCTTTCTTTTCTCTCCCTCTTTTTAACTTCACCTCAGGTCTGTATCTCTCTGACCTTCAAAAACTCTGTTGAAGGTCAGTGCTGCATAGGCTTGGCACTCAACTGTGGACGGTTTCACACATCTAGCCAGAGAGAGTTCATGTGAGGATGGCACAATTTGATGTGCAAGGTATGGAGTGTAAATGAAAATATCACACACGAGCACATGGAACAACGTTAAAGTGGAAATAAGAATGGTCATCTCATTTTTGGTTTTCAAAAGGATTATTTATAAAAAACTTTTTTGAGGGTTATAAGTGTGATTGAAATGTATGTATATGGAAGATGTATGTGGATATATATATATATATATATAATTCTATGTTTTCTTTGTTATTTTTCATTATTTTATATTAATTTTCTGATTTATTTTATTATAATAATTTAGGATAGGATAAGCATTTTTTGCTTCTACCTATACCTTTTCAGTTTTTCTGTTTTGTATATTATATGGAATAATATTGTATTGTATTGCAATGATTGACTGAATAAAATACAACAACAACAACAACATTGCTTTGCAATGCATTGTGAGATTCCCTGCCACAATTTTAAACTGACACAAATGAAAGCAGATTAGAAATTCCAGGGATTGCCAAAGGTTTCATCCCCTGAGCACGAAGAATGTCCTTACCAAATGCCAAGGTGATGTATTCAATAGCTTTTAATAGATTTCAGTCTGAAGTGGTGGACCGATCAATCGGCCAACCGACGGACAAATCCTTCATTGATCCACCAAGCTAGCGTGCATGGCTAAATATTAATTATATCTTCATGTGTCCCGGAAGCTGTTGCCGTAGCAATTAGGGAAAGAGAATAAGCACCTCAGTGATTAAAGTATTTACTCATAGGTCATGGCGAGAGAGAGAGAAAAAGAAAGGTACGCTTTTATTGATCCCTGTGGGGAAATTATTCCCTGCATTTACCCCATTGTTAGATATTAAGGAGCAGTGGGCGGCACTGAGCTGCAGACGAGAGAGTATTGATCATATTTCACCTGTTCAAGTGTGTACAGAAGAGCTCTCACATAAAGCTACATGAAGCGTAGTGAAGCACACTACCCGCTCCCTCCTCCTCCAACCTCACATACCAGTTGGTGGCCGGGGCGTCTGGGGAGTCATGTGCCTGGATTCTGCCTCCCTCATCCCAGACCCATGACTGCAGCACATGACTAGCTCAGGGCTGGATTACGGCCTGACTAGCATGCTCACACCACCCCGGTGCCTGCTGACAGCTGAGCGCACACCGCCGACGCTCACGCCTCAAAAATATCCTCTTGACATGCGGCGGATGAAGAATATTTTTGAATGGCAATGTAAATGGAGTCGATGCAAACGGATGCTTTGGCTGACGACAGTCTACGCCCACTGTGTCGGCCGAGATCCTCAAATGTCTTCTCATAGCACAACCCTGAACTTTATAGACATGTGCTATGTCGGTGAATTCATTCATCCATTGGGCAAAATATTGTTGATCTGAAAGATGAAATGCAAAAGCGTTGATCCATGTTCCGAAACATGTCGGCACGTCCGGATCAACGGTGGCAAACATTCCTCTGAGAGGTCACGCTCCGGTGTTCTGCATGAAGGAGCGAGGCCCTCTGTAGCTCCCTGAGAGAGTTATTATATAAAAACGAAGCATTTGGAGGGATTTTGCACATGGGGACGTTGTAGCGGCAAGATTTGAGTGACGAATTTGTGAAACAATGAGCAAAATGTATGTTTGCTCAATGAGAGGTCTGTGTTTCCATTGTACATGTCAGTCAGTGTCAAAACGGTATAAAAACGACCACGAATGTGCACCGCGGGAAGCGTGAAACCAAACCGTGAAGTGGTGTGTTGTTCAACCCACACAGTGAGCTCAACACTCTCAAATGAATGCAGCATCAGGGCACGCTGTTTCCTCAACACACACCGCTGGACACTCAAATAATGAGGGAAGCACTGTAATGCACGTAACTCACAACACACAACCAACAACAGAGATTAAACCCACAACTGAATCGAATGGTTGGTTAGCAAACCTCTGAGATGTTCGTGGGTTTATATACCGTGAAACAGAGTCCGGCTAGCGGCGTCCTCTTGTTTCCAGTCTTTATATAAAGCTAACCAGCGTGGTATCCATCCTCTCATCTCACTCTGGGCTAGAAAGCCTTATTACAGCGATCAAAGGACAGTCATCCGAAGCCTCACCGAGCACACAGACCACTCTCAGACAGCGACACAGTGCATCGAAGTGTTCACACCTCCATTCGTGTCGTGCTGCTTCACCCACCAGGGTCACGCCAGAAGAAGAAGATACAGAGATGCCATCGCTTTTCTTCCGACCACTCCGAAGCTCTTTTACACTCCTTCACCCATTCATACACTCATTGCTAACGGACTAACTCTGTAATGCTTCCTTCTGGTCACATGACATCTGTTCTTCTGTGCATCCTGGAGAGGGATCCTCCTCTGTTGCTCTCCTGAAGGGTTCTTCACTTTTTTTCATTTTTTTCCATGTGAAAAGTTTTTTTACTATTTTTTGGGAGTTGTTCCTGATCTGATGTGAAAGGTCAAAGGTCAGGGATGTTGTACGTGTACAGATTGGAAAGCTCTCTGAGACATATGAGTAATTTGTAATATTGCGCTGTATAAAATAATCTAAATTGAATTGAATTGGCTCATCACGACTACCTCACATCCCCCCCCCCCCCCATTCATTCAAAGCAAGTCCATCAAGCTGCGAGATGGAAACAACCAAAGAGAAAAGATTGAAGACAAAAGATGAGCATACAATGTATGCATATTGAAGCAAGTGCTACAACAGTGTGTGTGTGTGTGTTGTCTGTGGTACACACCTGTGAGCAGCGCGTGGTAGTGCAGACCTCTCTCCTTGTCTCGGTGCGAACACACGTCGAACAGGTAGGCCTTGATGGGCCCGTCGATGAAGTCTGCGGCGAAGTCGAACAGCACGACCCCGATCATCACCACCACGATGGCCCAGGTGCTCCTGGACGAGCGGTCGCTGACGTGCGCTGCAAGACAGAAAGCGAGGCGGCGGATCACTCAACGATGTGGCTGTCAGATATGGTAGGTAGAGAAAACACGTTACAGGGGGAAAAGAGCCCGGCAGACAGCAGAGAGAAAAGCACTTACATTCTGCAGAAAGAAAACACAATTATATTTGACAGGTAAACGCTCTGTGCTGCTCTTACAAAAGGAAATGAAACATCGAGAATAAGAAGCATGCATATTTGGAACATAATTTTGTGGATCGACGTGTTTAGAAAGGGAAGAACAATGTGAAGGTATTTTAATCGATGTATTGTGGTAGAGAGATATGTAATTTACCCTAAGATGATTTTTCTGTTGCTTCGATACATTGAGAAAACTTTCTCTGGCATTCACTACAACTCTGAGAACTGGTAATCATCTTATCTGGAGTGTGTCGGCAGAAAGAAATACGAAATGATTATTGCGAAACCCCAGAGCGTTTAAAATAGAAACTCAACCACCAGAGTGTTCAACACCCAACACAAATATGGATGCTGCTGTTTCATTATAACAGAGATGTCTCAAACCCCGTTTTTCATTCATAGCCATCATCAGCCAGTCAAAAGGAATGATTGAAGTATCATTAAATAGTATTCAGGGCCAACCGTGCGTATAATTCCACGTGAATATGCACTCCACCCCGCTGTGAACCTGTTGGGTTGGGAACAATACACTGCAGCTCTCAGCAGAGACTCTATGCATGTGGCTGCAAACGTCACAGACTCTTTTTAAAACTTCTCGTGATGCTGCCTGCCGGATTCTCGTGAAACAGGGTCGGGTTGTTTGAACGTTGTCGGTTTTCCTACTTCAAAACAAAACAAAATGTGCAGTGAGATTTTCCCTCATCGTGCGTCGGTGCCAGTGGCTCTGGAGCACAAGACACATTGTAAAACTTCAGTCACAAGATTAAAAGTGTGAGCAGTCAATGCAGGCCTTCTGGCTCAAACCCGTCCAATTCAGGGAAGGAGGACCCAGAGGAATGAAAGTGGAATCTCATTCTCGGGTTTGCTCATGCTCAAGCTGTGCGAGGCACGGTTTGCGAGAGTCAAATATTCTGTGTAGAATCTACTAAACCAAATGTAGTTCTTCCAGAGATTGACCCACATGTTGGTGTCACAGTCCTACGACTAAAACATGTGAAACTCTGCCTGCAACACGGTCATCAATTCAACATTATAATCCAAATGTGGCAGAAAACGTCCCCATATACAACTTTATTTTCCCGACATCTCATGCTTCTACCCCCCCGCCCCCTTCCCTCACCACAGAAGTAAAGTGTGAGAACAAGGGGACATTATGCCACCGTAATCTTTCTTTTTTCTCTTGATGGATGTGTCACTTTTTAACGAGAACTTACTGCGAATTCAAAAGCCGGTGCCACTCTAAGTGATAAGAAAAGGCTTTGAATATAATCGAATTAGGTTATAAAACCTCATCTGTTTGCCTTGAGCTTTACAAGATAAGTCACAATTACTCCTCCAAGCACACGCATAATGCACGGGGATTGTCAGATTTCAACAGCATGCTCTGCAATATTTATGTTTCTGTGATTGAAAGATCTGCTAATTAAATTAAAACCTCTTCGACAAGGCTAAAAAAAACATCTCTCTTCAGATCGGATTCCTCGGATCCCTCACCTGAGACCACGGCGTCTCCGTTCAGGAACAGGGTGAGTCCCAGCAGCATGAGGATGCCCAGGGCCAGGATGTAGGGCCTCCGCCGGCCCCACGGCGAGCGGCAGTAGTCGCTGGCCGAGCCGATGACGGGCTGCAGCAGGAAGCCCAGGATGGGGCTGAGCAGCCACACCAGGCTGTACAGGCTGCGGGGCAGGCCCACGCTCAGGAGCACCGGCATCACGAACGCCGCCTCCACGGCGTAGCAGAATTCCCTTCCGAACATGACCGTGCCGTGGAGGATGAGGCGGCCCCGCGGGAGCCTGGGGGGCTCGACGGCTCCGAACGCCGAGCCGCAGTCCACGCTGTCCGGGTGGTCCTTGGAGCCGGCGAAGTCCGTCGGGTACAAAGAAGTGCCGGTGTGCCTGCCGGGCCTCGCAGACTGGTCCTCCAACAAAAGGGTCATGGTGGAGAGAGGACGGAGGGTAGACGGAGATGGAGGGCGATAAGAGGAGATTTAGGGGGGAAAGAGACAGAGAGGACGGCAGTGTGTCTCTCAGTCCGCCAGGAACCCGGTGTCCTCGCTCTGGAGCTCCGCTTCAGCTAATCCTCCCCTCTACTGCATCGTTGAGCAATGAGTCCAAGAGCCGTGTGAAGGTCTGCCTCCCAGTCTGAGTGAAGGTCTGCCTCCCAGTCTGTGTGAAGGTCTGCCTCCCAGTCTGAGTGAAGGTCTGCCTCCCAGTCTGTGTGGAGGTCTGCCTCCCAGTCTGTGTGAAGGTCTGCCTCCCAGTCTGAGTGAAGGTCTGCCTCCCAGTCTGTGTGAAGGTCTGCCTCCCAGTCTGAGTGAAGGTCTGCCTCCCAGTCTGAGTGAAGGTCTGCCTCCCAGTCTGAGTGAAGGTCTGCCTCCCAGTCTGTGTGGAGGTCTGCCTCCCAGTCTGTGTGAAGGTCTGCCTCCCAGTCTGTGTGAAGGTCTGCCTCCCAGTCTGAGTGAAGGTCTGCCTCCCAGTCTGTGTGGAGGTCTGCCTCCCAGTCTGAGAACAGCACCGTGGCGTCGAACAACACGGGAAGAAAGGGAGGAGAGAGAGAGAAGTGGGAGTATTTAGGAGATTACTGGATGTTTCTAGTACTGTAGTAAAGACTCTGGGCAGTGCATGTGAGTTTGGAATTACATGAGAATGTGTGTGTGTGTGTGTTTGTGTGTGTGGTAAAGAGGGTCCTTTGCTCTGTTTCCACAGTCACTAATGATCAGATAGTGGTAGTTATTTGGGTCGACCACACACACACACACACACACACACACACTCTTTCTGCTGAGGAGACTGAGGTCTGAGGAGGTCTTCATGAGTGCAGGGAGACCTCCTGAAGACCTCCTTTGACTCGGTGGGGGCATCAGACTTTTATGGAGTGGTCTTCTGGAGCAGCGGCTGACAGGAAGAGGCTGAACAAGCTGGGGGGGTGATGGTAAACCACTAGTCGACCACTTAAACACTTGAACACTCGATCACTTTATCTTGGACACTTTAATCTGTTGACTGTTCGATACACTTTAATTTCTACCATGTATATATTTTTGTATTCCCCTGTGTATTCAATATTGTTATTGTATTTAATATTGTTATTTTATTTAATATTGTTATTTATTTAATATTGTTATTTTATTAAATATTATATATATACATTTTAAAGAAATTAAAGATTAAAAAGTCATATTCCGAGTGGCATTTGGAATACATTATAAAAGTGTGTTTCCTAATGTGTGTGTTTCTCTGTGCGTGTTGAAGGAGTCTCAGTCTTCGTAGGTCCGACTCCTCACACCATTCAACACATGACATTTCTTTAATAATCAGAGTGAGATGATACGATCAACACCTTCAAACAATGAAGATGTTGCATTTAAATATTCTTTATTTGACTCACTATAACAAATAAATCACAGCTTGTACAATGAAATATTGCCTCTCTTGCTGGAGCTGTGTTGACTGATGCTCTGACCTTAACTCAGAGGTCTTCACCAAACAGGGACTCATTGGTTTGGGCTCATTGTGCTGAATTATGATTGTTCTGCACCATTTTTTTTTTTTCCGACCCGGGGCCACAAAGCTTATCGTTGCATCTCATGATGAAATTCGAAGATAATTCACCGAATTATGACTTAGGTTTCTAAGAATTGTTCCTTCCAGTTAGGAACATGTCCTGCTAACTATAAAACAAGTTATTCACAAAGCATCTTAGCCCTCGGGTTAATTTTAAGGAGGACGCTTCCGAGTTTCCTCAGCAGAGGAGCACATGGTGGACCTCCTTTGCAAAGAGGCTGGACAAATATTCTCCAAAGGCTGATTGACAGTGAGTTAATGAGTTGTGTGGCCTCTTATTACAGATGCCCTCACATCTCACATCCAATTTAATAACGCAGGGAATGAAAATAATCACAACACTATGCTTGGCACCTGGAAACAGGTTCACTGGTTAGAGCTGAGCCATTAACCCCGTTAATATCAGATTGATGAAGCACTAACATTATTATATATATATATATTGTATAGAATATGACCAGCTTAATCCTATAACATTTATATTATTATGAATAGTATAAATGTGTTTTATTTTGATCTTTTTATTAATGGCCTAATGTGCACTCACTGCTGTGATCCTGCAATTTCTCCACTGTGGGACTAATAAAGGAATATCTCATTTAATGTAATAATAATCATTAATTTATTTATTTTTGATAGGAAGAAAACGAGTAAGTGTATTTCTACAAAAGAAAAAAAAAATTAGTCAGCCCATTTACCGACTACCTGACCTTTTTAAATAAGCTGTAGAGGTCTGGAAGTAGAAATTAAAATACTCAGAGTGCACAGAGAAGAAATTGACTCTAGCCCCATTAGTGGAAAAGGGCCTTTCTAATGACTGAGGCTTCACGGGCTCCTCGGGGAACGGCCAGTGGCATTCAACCTCGGCCGGGCTTTGAATTCAATGCCAGAAAATCTACGGCAATTGAAGAGAGAAGGAGGAAAAGAAAATCTTCTTACTTACAAACAAAAAACAAGCGTGATTCATCACGTCTGAGATCTCACATTGACATGCACACTCGTGTGAGTATATCGATATATAACAGGGTACGTGCACATCTACGTGCGCTGTCATCTGGCAGATTTGAGTGTGTGTGTCAGACGCCTAGTTATTAATTCGGAAAAGAAATGGCAGATAATACAAAATAATCCATTCGCAGCAGC
This sequence comes from Pseudoliparis swirei, assembly GCF_029220125.1. Taxonomy (NCBI): domain Eukaryota; kingdom Metazoa; phylum Chordata; class Actinopteri; order Perciformes; family Liparidae; genus Pseudoliparis; species Pseudoliparis swirei. Next base: position 17,077,899 of record NC_079402.1, on the reverse strand, counting down.
CCTGGAGTACAGTGTGTTTTACAGTGAAATAAGTGTCATTGCACCTTGGGAGATAAGGCTCTTTAGAACTAAAGGGCCTTGTTATGTAATAGATGGCGCCATTAGCGAAATTACTTCTATGCAGTAATTGTGTAATTTCCATAAAGGTTTTTTTAAAGCAACACACAACATTCTACTCAAATCCAACAATTACAAAATTACACTTTGGACTTTTTCAAATCTTCTATTTTCCTAGTTTGCAGAACACCTGTCACAGAAATGAGACGTAATAGTCCAAAACAACTCTGCAGAATTCAGCTTACATATATATATATAAAATAAATATATATATACATGAGTAAATATATATATATAAATGAATATAAGTAAAGATATAAATATATATGAATAAATATATATGTATAAATAAATAAATATAAATATATATCAAACTGTGTTGAAGCCAGGACTAATCTCATGCTCCTCGTCTTCAGACAGTTGTCCCGGGTCGGGCCCGGCACCGTGAGAGTCAGATGTTTGGAGTCACACCACCCACATTCCTCACATCGCTGCATGCCCTCAGGTTTAAACTACAACCACGTACACAAGAGCACATTCACAGTCAGAGCAGGAGCTGCAGATGAAGGGAACGCCGCTGTGGACGCACATGCCCACACCGAGAGAAGGACACTGGTCTGTAAAAGGTCCTCGGAACCCACCGGGGCCTCCACAGGAGGTCGAGTGACACGCAGCCGACCAATCACCACACTGGGAATCAGGAAACTCGTAGCATGGACATCAAAATCCTCACGTTTCTTTTTTACGAAATCCCTTTGAACAATTGTTGTTGTGTATTTGTGTATTTTTATTCAGTCAATCATTGCAATACAATACTATTCTATATAATATAAAATACAGAAAAGGTATAGGTTCAGCTTCAATCTGCAACATTTAGAAGGTATTGTATTCATATTTGTTACAATATAAATCAAAAATTGACATGTTATGCTCATTTTCGAGCCACATTGGAGTTTCCCAATGGGTCAGTTCTTGTCTCGACAGCTTAAAACAAATTGGCTCAAGACAAAATATACAATGTAATAAACCAATAATCTGCTCTCCATCATATTACCTTAAGTCCATAAGCTTATTGTTGAGCTGAAAGTCATTCCAACATTCAGTTCCCACTCCCCGTTTCAACTCAACTTCACATGCTCATACACAACATTCACGTTTCACACATTTGCATCTTTATGATGATTATTTTACAAAATTGTTATACAGCCAGGCTTAAATGTCAATTTACTTCTCGTGGCGATGGCTAATGTAGTATTACAACCTTAAGTAAACGGGTGCACACATCAGAACAATATTTTAAGTATAAATGAGTGATGGACACTATTGCACCCGGCCCTCAAATTAAATAAATTACAATCTAATAAATGCCACTGATAAGTAAACAAATTAAAAAATCCCCAAAAATATATTTTGTTGTCATCTTGTATTTATTATTTTCTGCTCATGTGATGACTTCCATCACTCCAGGTGCTTGCTGTTTATCGTAAACATGCAATACACACAAATAACTAATGAAGTGATGCATATTTTAAATTGCCTCGCCGTGCAGCACTTTGGATTTGCACAAACATCTGCAACCTGTATATTTATATTCGACGTGGACCACAAAACCTGCGTTGTATTTCCACTTCTTTTGTTTCTGAAGCATCAACTTCAACCACGAGTGTTTATAAACTTCTTTATTTTAATTTTAAAATCAGTATTTAATGATAAATTTGTGTTTTTTTATGGGGTCAAAATCTCTGACATCAATTATGTCTCTACAGCTTTGCTTTGACAGCGTTGACCTCTACGACCCCTGCTCTCAGCATCTGGTCTATGTCCGCTGACGTAAACCCAAACTCCTCGAGGACTTCCACTGTGTGTCCTCCAATCGCGGGGTCGGGGGCCAGGCACGGCTCCGCAGGGGTCCGAGAGAGAACCGGGGCCGGCCGGGGGCTTTCCTCCCCGCTGTGGTCCTTCACGAAGGAGGCCCTCTCCTGGTTGTGTGGGTGCGAGCTCACCTCCTCGAAGGACAACACCGGCGTAACGCAGGCGTCGGTCCCGTCAAAGACCCTCGACCACTCCGCCTGGGCCTTTGAAGCAAAGCTCTGTGTGAAGATCCGTCTCAGCTCCGGCCAATCAGAGACGCTCATCTGAGGAGGCAACGCTGCAGCGTCCAACTCTAAACCTGGGGAGAAATATATATATATATATATATATAATATTATATCTATATATTATAACATAACTCGACAGAGAAGCACAGCTAGCTGATTTTATCTACAAAATCGCCTCCATTTTGGATCCCCCCTACGAACCCTTCAGCAGCTGTGTGTAGAACTGCGGCTCGATGGCTCCCACGGCCACGTGTTTCCCATCCGCGGTCTGGTAGGTGTCGTAGAAGGGCGCTCCGCTGTCCAGCATGTTCTCCCCTCGAGGACGGTCCCACATGCCGATGCCACGAGACTTCCACGCAAACGAACCGACGTACGCGGCTCCTTCTACCTGAGGACGCAGAGGTACAGGGAGATCGAACACAGGGTCAAAAGGGTCAATATATTTCATCTCTATTGTATGCATTACTATTTATAGAGAGTAAAATAGATGAATATAAAAGCACCGAGCGTACATGTTTCTGTTTAAGTCATTAATTGGGAAACTACCCCTTGATTGCAACCCCTATACGCTTTAGGAATTTATTACATGTCAATTAGCTGATGCTTTTAACCAAAGAGACTTACAATCACGTTACACTCATACACCGTAGACACAGGGAACCACTCAGGGTGAAGTGTCTTGCTCAAGGACTCATCGACTAGAGGGGGGATTGAACCGCCAACCCCCTGATGAAACGACTAATAAATGCTTCTGATTGACAAATTTAAAAAAATAAAGACGGACCTGCTAACCACTGAACCACAGTCCCTATTTTCTCTTCTTTCCTTTAGAATAGAATATATTAAATTGAATGTATGAATTTTTATTTTATTTTTATTAAATAACTACTATTTTTGAATCTTTTTAAATGGATATAATTTTTTTATATATTTAGAAAAATCTCACGAGCTCCTGTGCAGAGGAAGCAAGGCAGGACTTGGTTTAAGTTAAAGATGAGTGGCTGAGGGCAGGTGAAGGGAATGAACCAATCAAGACAGACTAGGGAAACACACAGAATATGTTCCACATGTACCACCGGGAGCCCCTTCACGTTCCCCGAGATGAGAACCAATGCTTTTAGAGGACAGGTGAGGATACCAGACGATGACTAATCACCTTCATGTCTCTCGAGTGTGCAGCTCTGTGTCTCCAGAAGAAAATGCCCGTGAAATGTCGCGCTATTGTAACACTTGTGAAAAGACTGCACAAAGGAAAACACAAAGGAATTCACTGTATAAGCAGACAGCTCCTTAACCCTCCTGTTACCTTAGGGTCAATTTGACCCCATTCAATGTTTAATGTCGGTGTTCTTTCGGGTCCATTTGTTTTCACTGTGTCAAACATATAAGAAATATCAACTTTTTTATATATTTAAAGGGCTATTTAGGTAGTCAACAAACAAACATAAAGTACCTCACACTTAAACTTGGAAAACAATATTAATTCAAATAATTTTCTGGAGGTTTTAATTGCTGGGGTCAAATTGACCCCAAGGGTAAAATATGTCAGGAAATATAAAGGTAACAGGAGGGTTAAACATTGAATGGGGTCAAATTGACCTTAAGGTAACAGGAGGGTTAAACTCTGAATCTGCATGTGGGCCGAAGTTATTACTGCCTCTGAGTGAATAGAAAGAAAGTGATGCAATTCAAACTGAAATGGCCGAGATTGGACTCAGTCTGGCTCCAGCACGTGAAGGAGGCTGCAGAAACAAATGGCCAGCGTCGCCGTCACTGCCGATTGCAATCGGAGCAATGGCTGCAGGCGCGAAGGAAGTAAGTTCTACCTCTCAAAGGCAACAGCGTCAACCAACTTGCCGAAAAGCAGCCGCCCGACGCGGCTCATAACGAGACGAGAGCGCCAAGAATCTGTACACAACGTGAAGAAGAGGAGAGCTTATTTTCTGTCACGTAATCCTAGTGAGACTGAATATCTAAATGAGTAGTTACGCAAAGAGATTGTCATTTTCTTTTTTCACCCTGTGTCGTGAATAATTGGTTCTGAGTCAAAACATTTCTAATCGTCATAATTAGTCGCTTGAATCTTCGGGAAATGGTTGATGAGCCAATAGGGTGCGACGCCTGCAGCCATAATTATCGAGCCATTACGGGCAGTTACTGTGTTGGCGGACTGCAACCGAGCAGGGGAGGGGGAAACACTCCGATAGTCGTAGGCGTGTAATATTTATGTAAACACAACATCGGTAAGAAGGCCCACCATGCTGGCGTCGATGAGCTGTCCTTTCCCCGACGTGGTCCTCTCCAGCAGAGCCAGGACGACCCCCAGAGCGCAGCTGAGACCGCCCCCTGCAAAGGCCGCCAGCAGGTTGAGCGGAGCGTACGGCTTCTCGCCGCTCCGGCCCAGCCGGGACAGAAGGCCTGGGGCAGAAAGGAGGAGACGCGAGCTTCACCGACCTCGTGTGGTACATGTATATCGGGGAGGACGGGTAGGGAGGTATCAGATTACCTGGTGAGAAGGAAGAAATGCACCGCACTGGTTGCTTAGTGTGAAAAAGAAAAGTTAATTAGAGTCGTTACAGACTGGAAACTTAAAGCCCCATTATGTAGTTTTTCCCTTTTAGCGCCCCCTTCAGTTTTTGAGGTATTTAACGTTTACTTCAGTGTCGTAAATACCCAGTTACGATAGATGCAGCCCAGTAGAAGCAATCCGGCGACTGTTTCTATTTTGTATTTATACCAACGGGCGGGATCACTAATACGAAGACTGCGCAGGAACACTGTGAACTGGGCCCAGCACCTACCGGACTAGGGTGAAGTAGCGCGGGGATTGAACGCGCGCCGCCACGCTTCCGCCTGGTCGGTCAGCTGTTTGCCGCTTTTGGGGCGTGCAGTCATTTACTTTTGTTTTGGTGGACTGCAAAGACTTTGGGACTGTCGATCCGGATTATTCTTCGTTTTGAGTGGGTTTGATTGTTTGTAGTGTATATGTGTTCATTTTGGGGGCTTGCAGATGCAATGAATTTGATTTAATATAATAACATTTGGGTTTCCGCATATCGACTGTGTTTTTCTTTTACGACCATTTGAGCAGAGAGAGTTAACACCAGAACTCGTAGATCCCCATTCCCTTTTTTTAGCGTATTGTACCTTTTCCCTTGATTGAGTTGCTAGCGTAATTGTTACAACATAACCAAAAGAATGACAACATTTAGTTTAGATGAAATACCGATCGTTTTCAGCCGATATCGTTGTTTTCTAAATGTTTGAATGTAGTACGTGTGATCGAATACAATATTGTTGACAACACCAAAAGCTACATAAAAAAGCTTCCCTTATACTGGAGCTGCGAGCGTGGAGTGGCACTATATGACATTGCGTAATCACTGCCAGAAAGCAGGTCGGGCGGCTACAGAATCTTACATAGCGGAGTTATTTCCCCACAGACCCCCGATGGCAATGGCGGAGACGCAAATCGCCATATTAAAAGTAATTGTAGCAGCACAATTTTTTTCAAGCTGTTATTTTAAGGTACAATTGTTACATAATGTTACTTTTAATAACTTATGTAAAGCAAATAGGAAACTTACATAACAAATCGATTACTGTATCGATGATTATCTATAAATCTTCATCGATTACATTCAAATACTCAAGCAACAGTAACCAGTTAATGAGTCTTAAGATTAGTTCATAAATACTATGAACTCAAAATGTAACTGCTGAAATTTGAGACTAATTTTCTTCCTAATCTCTAGTATATCTGATCATCTATATGATGTTATTACTAAGATGCATCATTCACATGTAAAGTCAGTACTATGTTAAGTCATAGAATTTCAATGTATAAATTCAGTCGTCTAATCTGATGAATGTAACCTGGTTAAAGCCTGCAGCTAATAAAATTACGGCATATACGCAGATTGTTGCAGGACTGAACAGAGAACTGTATGAAACACTCGTTCATTAGTAGACAGCGTGTAATAGTTAAACAATGTGAGTGAGATGCATCATGTGGATGAATAGTCCATTTGCTTCTCCTGAATTCCATGCAGATGCCATACTAAGCATAGGAGACCACTTCAGGTGACACCAGCTGTTGAGGTATGCTATTGCATCTCGGCTAGCCGATAGAAGCTCAGAAGTATGCAGAGCAAACTACACATCGTTGTACATAGTATCATGCAGGCTTGAAGGTGAGAGTAGAGTCAGAACTCTTCACTGTTGAGGTAGAAATCGCTCAGTCATGGTGGCTAGGCTTAAATGAGAATAGCTTAAGATGTAACTGAATTATAACAGTTGTGACAGATCTAGCCCTATTGAAAGTAGAAGGAATACAGATACTCAGCTTGAAATACATGAGTACAGCGCAGATCCAGACTGCACGTCTCATGGATATACTACGCATCAGTAAACGAGACTTGCCAGAAGTGAACGCCACACAGGACTAGGAGCTGATCTGAAGGTCAGCTGTAACACCATGAACAGGTTAACAAGACTTGCGATATGACGTGTTGTATAAGCTATTCTATGTTTTGATACTGCATCATAGTACATACTGAATGTATAGTCTAAATCACTAGACTTGACGAATTAATGACATTTAATAAAAATAAAAATAGAAGTGATACTATTTAAATACTGTGTATAACTTATTACAAGATTATTAATTTTTAAATCATAATAAGTAACATATATTTAATTTCGTTAAATGATTATTATAATAACTATTATATATACATATTATATTATTATTTAATAAGATCTATATATTCAATGTTCTGATTAATTTTAATAATACAAGTAATTGCATCTTTTAATTTACTTTTAAGTACATTAATAATAATATTAACTCAATTTGATTATATGATTCTTCTATTCAATATTATTTATAATATGAATGATATAAATTGAAGATGTGAATATATTATTAATATTACTATTATGAATATTAGATTTGATAATATTTTAAATATAAATGTACAGTTAAAATTATTATTTTAATATGTTAGAGTTAGACTTCATATATATAATGTATAATATTAGTTAGTATTGCTATACTTAGTTTTTTATGTATTTATATTAATAATTTAACAAATTAATGCATAAGATTGTACATGAGTAACATTTAAAGTCATGATTTAAGTATATAACTAATTTTGTCATACAATGATTAGTTGAATTAAAATCAGATAAAGTATACAAGTTCAACTTATTGATATGAAAGAGATAATCAATATTAGTACTCATTATAGTAGTCTGTGCATAAGTACTTGAGAATATTACATATATAAGGAAGTATTCACATATCTTCTGAGATTTCCTAACTCGATATCAACTGTAGTATCACTTACCAGTCTGTCTCTTCACGAAGTAATCATGACGCGATCTTCTCAGAGACAAAGATCTTATGCATCAATGAGGAAGTGTGATAACCTGTGCAAGCACGATTAGCTGTTATCATGATGCAGTCATTTCTGAAGGAAAGACTCGACTGATGTGAGTCATATGGGATGCGAGTCAATGTCATGTCTATAATAGTAATCTAGAGGTGCAATATTTGACGATCGTTACATTTCAATATAAGTCACATTGCAAGACACAAGAATATATGACTATATTGATTGCTCTGTAATATAACCGTATTAGATAGATCATGTTATGAAATGGATATTGAGATAGTTGACTAATATAATACTTCACAGACTGATAATAGTGATAGTAGAAGTTTCTGACTGTCTTCTAGATTTCAAAACGATTAATATCTTAATATAATAAGTGACTCAAATGCATGAATGGACGAGTATGAATACTTGACAATTAATGCAAATGTCAATTAACATGAAATCAAAGTTATACAATCTCGATTTAAGTTCATGCATGAATATAGCTTTATATTCTTGATTACGTAATCGCAGATCCTCTATCTACTGTTGTAATTAAGCGTTGGATTAATCTGACGGAATCGAACTACCGATAAAGTAGCAATGAGTTGGATATCATATTAGTTTAATGAAATTAATAAGATTACTTATCCAGTTAGATGAGTTATGAGAAGGAGAGTCTTGACCATGACTTGAGTTATATAGTTAAGAATACTGATCTAGACTCTGCTTGAATACCACCTCGAATTTCATTGATGTACAATATTTGCTAGATGCTAGTTTCTACTATTTGTCTTAGCATTTACAAATATATGCACATATTTAATCAAACCATAGTCTACACATTAAATTCTTAGGTATATTATGTGATGTGAATAAATAATTACTGCAAAGATCGAGATACATTGCAATTATTCCAAGCATTACCATAGCAGAATTAAGACATGGCCACATTACTATAGAGGATGTATCAATGTTATGACATATGCAGCTAATGTCAGACGTGACAACATCCTGATCAACGTGAATGATGCGTAAGTCATCATTGTTCCACTAGTGCTGCTGTAGGATTAATCAAGCTAGCCGGAACTGAAAATTCTAGAATAGTCAGACTGTATGAAGCCATAGATATGAAGTATTTGAACCCATGAATTTGAAATCATAGCTAGCTGAACGATGACTGACTAAGCAAGCATGACTAATGATCTGGAATCGAGAATTGAATGGCATGAGTCAACCTAGTTAAGATGATGCGTGATTAGCTTAACATACGCTTCATCCGCACCACTACATACATATCAGGACGTTAGACATGTGCAGTCAGTACTCATCATACAGAACCAAACTGAGTTGTTAGACTGCTACAGCTTCAGCCTGTTATCATGAACTATCTCCGCTCTGCTCGCTCATACCATGAGAACGGTCACTGCTCATATCTTCAGACTAATAGGTGAGACATTATAATATCAGCCATGAAATGTCAGACAGTGCTAGTCGCAGAGTGCTCATTCTATTAACCTACATGCTTCCTGGAACTACGTGTCCATGAATGTGTTAAATTCTCATTAAAATATTGATGAAGATGACTAAACGTTGCCTGTCGCAAGACATTCAGTCATCGTGGAAACATGGGAAACTGCAGAGGCATTTTAGAAGCATTTGAAGAAGATATTGGGATGAATTGAAGAATTAGACAAGTATGTCTTGAAAGAATTGAAATGCAATATTCGTTAGAAATATAGACAGAACTTGATGACCATTACGACGTTCAAACGTTATTAACACGTCTTATCAAAGTATCAAAGTGAATGCTAACATATTAATCATACTATTCTAGAAATCTCAGCATATCAATTGTCAGGACATGTTGATACCACTGAACTCATATGCAAAGACTATCACTAATCACATCTGCACACACGATCGTGTGTAAACCGATATGATGAATGAGTTATCAGAAACTGATTCGAGAAGTCTCTTTCAGCTCTCATGACACTCATACCGCCACTGTATGTCATGTAAAGCTTTGTGACAGAAGAGTCATCCCTCAGAGCCACGCATGGGCCACACTTTAGCATCAGTAATGTACGAGTCGCTCAGGTCCCAGGAACAATCGATTGACACACAGTGGAAGTCGTGCACACTTTTAATCAGTAAACTTTCAATATGACTGTCAGAAGCACTGTAATCAGAGTCCATAGCTTCCAGAGTCACTGAACGACCTCCTACAACTCCTGCACCAAGGCTCAATTTGCAATACAAATATGAGAAAGTTGTGGTATGGAGTGTTAACAGATACGAAAGTCACCAGTGTAAAGTGCATAAGGGTTTTGAAATCTTCCCTCCAGCTCAAAATACCAACTATCGCTTCGGGTCAGGCTGCTCTGTTTCAAAGTGCCGATCTGGTGAATATGCTAATAACTCTAGATGGGTTTAACCACTCTTTAATTCTGCACTGACGGTTTTCTTAAATGCCCGATGTTTTTAGTTTTTTTTGAACCAATACCATGCTTTCTTTCTTTTTTCCCCTTTAAAAAATTTGATATTCACTTTTATTCTTATATTCCTTTTTTAAAGGGGTTAAGAATTTTTTTTCCCTTTCATTTAAAATTTTCACCCAGTAAAAAAACAGTGTTTTTGGGAAGCTCAGACCCTTTTTAATTTTCATTTTTTTCATTAGATTTGTAAAACCAAAAGTTCTTTTATTTTTTAATTTAAGAATTTGAAAAAAATGAAAGGAAAATTTTTAGCAATTTAAAAAAAAACCCTGAAATATCCATTTTAAAAAAGATCATGGAAAGATTTTTTAATTCATTTTGGGGTTTTTATCATTTTTTGAACAGCTATAAATATTCATTATTTATATACATAGGAATAAATGAATTTACATTTAACATACATATAATTTATAATTTTTTTTTAAATTTAAAAAAACGCCCAAAATCTTACAAGAACCTTTAAATTTTTATTTTCCAAAAGCTAAAAAAATGCTAACCCAAACTCCCCCCTTTTTAGCTTTTCTGTTTACAACAAATTTTTTACTTTTTAAAAAAAAAGAGGTAAAACAAAAAGAAACCAAACATGAAAAATAAGGGGGAACAAACCCATCCTGGTGATTTCCCCGACACCGCCAGAAGGTTTTTCTACAGCCCCAGGACCATATTTATAATTTAGAAATTGAAATCATTGGAAATTAAAAAAACACACGGGGCAACCCGGGAAATTTTTCTATTGATGGGGGGGTGAGCCTCTGTCTTGGAATTGATGTGTTGAGGGGCTGTTTTCTTTTGATTTAATTTCCCCAAACCCTATTGAAATTCTTCACTTTTTTTCTAACCTTAAAGATGTATGAATTTTTGGGGTTTAAAAGGAAGGGCATTTACAGGTATGAAAAACCCCTCATTTATTTTTCCAATCCTTAAATGAAAAGGGTTTTAGGTTGGTGAAATTGTAGATTCCTTTAGTTTTTAAAATTAAAAGTTGGAGGCATTTCTTTGCTGTGGTCCCCGGGACCGGTTTATGACTTGATTTATTTCATTGGGGTATTAAAAAATTTCTTTTATTTTTAATTTTGTTTTTTAATTTTATTAAATTGTTCATGTGTGCTGTGGTTGGCGGGACTCCTTCTTGAAGAGATTTAATTCAAGAGGTTTTGGTTATAATTTTTAAAAGATTACTTTAAATCATGCTTCAACAAAAAGCTGATGTACTGAATCTGTTCTGCTAAATGCCGTATCAGCTTTGGATATGCTCACATCAGTTGTGATCACCTGTCAGACGCCTCAACAAGAAATGGATGTTTGTTCGTTGTGCCATTGTTCTTGTGAAGTAAACTTCAAGGGCTTCTGCTCTACCACGGTGCTGAGGAGGCTGACCAATGTCTAACACCCGTAAATGCGGATCACTACACTCTTCTGATCGCACGGTTTAATCAATAAGGTTATATACAAGTAAACACAATTGACAGATTTGAAAAAAGTCTCTTCTAAGGTTAACTCAAAAACGACAACAGTCATTCTCTTGAGAAAATAAATATCAGTCGCTGAAAATATATGAACTTCATATCATTTATTTTCAATATAATGTATCAAAGTTAAACAAGACAATATAAATCCAATCCAATTCACAGTAACTGCTGAAAATGCAGAAGAGAAACATTTTTAATGATTTACATAATTCATATAATTAGCATGTGATCTGGCGTTATTGAACGCTGTGCAATAGCTGCTATTTGGCCCTTTAAAGAGATGAAACTGCAGACTTATGTTTTATTGGAGTAAACTAAATGTGATGAAATGCTTGATGCTTGTTATTATTATTATCTTTATTTAAAAGGGACCATGTACAGTTAAAACATAAATGTCACCATTCGATGCACTGTACCAGAGTCTAGCTTCAGGTAATTAGCATCTGTAGTCTCCTTACAACATAAAACATAAAACAATAACAAATAGTATATTTAGTGTTAATATTGGGGCAATATTTCCATATCTACTATTTTACATTAGCCCTGAACCTTTTAGGGTTTAGGCCAATGCTGACATAAGAGTTGATATTTGTCATAAAATGTAACTTAAATTAGAAAGTTAATGGCTACTCAGCAACTCCATGAAATAATGTCAATGCTTTCTCATGTAGTTTTGTATTTTCAAGCAAAAAGCTGACTGTATTTTATTTTATTATATATATATTTTTTCTTTTTCTGTCTGCAAACAGAACAAAGAGAAAGAGAGAAAGAGAGAGAGAGAGAATCCCCATAGGTCCGTCTTTAATATCTCTTTAAGTTCAAACTTGCAAATTAAATAACTTAATGTGTCAATGCACAGACATATATTCTCAAATATCATTTCCATACCAAAAAAAAGTGAAAAGAGAAAATCAAGTGTGCTTCCTGTCTCAAATTATCAAGTGAAGTGAAAATAAAAACTCTAAAATAATGATAAATTAATTGTGTAATGGTTTCCTCTCATCACATGTAATCTTTATATCATTACTATGTAAATGTTTCTCTATTTATTACATTAAAAAAACACACAGACTTCAAATTTACCTAATTTTACACAAAATGTGAGGAAATTAATGACATTTTAGTTCATTAGTAAGAGGTGGTCCGGGTCATGGTGACAGGTTCCCATTTGTTTATTAAAATAAACCTTTAAGACCTTGGCAAGGAGCTTATGATGTGGTCTGTATTGCATGAATCTGTCTCTATACCTGTGAGAAAACACCCTAAAACTAAGTTGGACAGATTTCCAACACTACGATTTTTTTTTAAAGATAACTATTTAAATCTCGAGAATAAATGAAGAAATGTTCTCGATACATTCAGAGAATTTTAATGGAATTGTTACTGCAGAATCACATTTCTAGAAACACAACATTATATTAAACTTAAGACGCATCAACGTCTTCCTTTTTTGTTTCTGCTTAATTTTGATTTAAAATGGTACAAAACCACTTTTGTTACTTTACGAGACCTCAGGAGAATTATATTTAAAGCAGTATTAAAATAAAATCAATTTTTTATATTTTAATCTATATTACAAATAGTATCAATACGGTTAAGTAACATCATCAAGTCACAACACAACAACAAAATATGAATCATACAATCAGCAAATATATATAATACTATAAATTAGTAGTAATCTGTTATTGTTTACCTAAAGTTAAACTGGTAAGCCGTACTGTAAACAAAGCACTCTAATTAATATTGTTGTTGCTCTTATTGATATTTTTAGTACTTCTATGACATCAGTAGATGATCGCGGCGATACACGATAGTTATTGTTTGGAGGGAACAGAAAACAATTGGTCAGACATAAAATATGAAGAGGCCCGGGAAAATATGTAATTGGAAATCCAGACGTGGTGAAACAATGCCGCCAGCTGTTTCCAACAGCCCCCCCCCCCCCCCCCAATGTCCAGACAGAGGTCATCAGACACCATGCAGTCCATGGATATGGTGCAAAAAAACAATCAAAACTATTTAATTATCAGATTAAAGACGACAGTAACAGATTAATATACATTATTTTTAATATGTTGGCCCCAATCTCCACCAAAGGGTCCCATACAGGCGCTGGTGTCAGCGTCTCCTTTGTTATCGGTGGGTGTGGCGTCGTCCTCTCCGATGTTTCCACTCCTGTGTCCTCAAACCGTGTGGAACAACATTGGGAAGTGAGATAAACACGGCGAGGCAAAGGACATGATACATCCTGTCCAGCGGCCGATCGGCGGGGTCAAGGTTGAACTTAAGGAGACGTGAGGAACATTTATAGAATATCATTATTTGAAATGTTGAGAGTTAAACTCTGATGGCCGTGTGACATTGGGATTATGTGTCTTATTAAATCTACAGTATGCTTCTATTTGCTTCGCTGTGGTTGCATTATTATTTTTTCATTATTTCTAATTTTTTAAAATTTTATATACATTTTCTGATTTATTTGATGACAATAATTTAGGATAGGAATATATAAGCATTTCTTGCTTCTACCTATACCTTTTCAGTCTTTCTGTTTTCTATATTATATAGAATAATATTGTATTGTATTTGATTGACTGAATAAAATACACAACAACAACATTGTAATGCATCACTCTGCTTGTCAGATTCTTGGACAGCAGCTTAGGCAGTTTGTGTGAAAAGATAAACAATGTTGAAATAAACTTGGAGTGGGGGGGGGGGGGGTTGTATGTTTGTTTATGTCAAGAAAAAGACAGAAAACAATGGAAGTGTCAGATGAAGTGGATGTTTGCTTTGTTATGTGTCTATCAACAGTTCCAAATAAAAAAATGTATATTTATTTAAAAAAAGAAATACACTGGGAGACACGCCCCCCCCTCTCATTACAACACGATTCCCTGTCCTGTGTGATAGGGAGAAAGTCCTGTAGGGATAAATGGGTTCATGTCTCAATTTATCATTTAATCACTTCATCAGTCGGACCTCCTCTTGCGTGCTGAAATATCCCCAAAGAAAAAACACAAGGAAATTATAAAAAATAAAAAATGAAATACAAAATTAATTGGAAAAATTGGAAATTTTAAAATGTGGAAATTTGAAAAATTTTAAATTTGGAAAAAGAAACACAATTGTAATTTATTTTTCCAATTTATATATATACATATATATATATGTATCCTGCCGTTTCTTCCCTCCTGGTGCCAAAGTCCTGCAGGTGGGGGTGGTGTTCCAATAATAGGCTCAGCCAGACGCACTACTCTTCTCAAACCTTCCTGTCCTGAAGCGGAGCAGTTGCCAAACCAGATGCTCCTCACAGGACGCCTCTACAACTCCAATCCTCTGAAACTTTAGATTTCCTCAGCTGCCTGAGGTGGTGGGGCGCTGCCTTCTCACCCAGTGTGTCTGTGTTCGTGCCATGTCAGATCCTCGATGATGTGGACTCCTGTGTATTTGCCGCTCACCCTCTCCACAGGTAGTCCGTTAATTGAGCACCCTCTCTGTTGTTACCCTCCTGAAGTCCACAATCAGCTCCTTAGTGGTGGTGACATTCATGAGGCTGGCTGTTGTGGGGGGCCAGCAGAGCAGAGATCAGCTTCTCCTCCAGGCCCTTCATCGTTGTCGTCGGAGAGGCCCACCACCACTGTGTCATCCGCAAACTTGATGATGGTGTTGAGCTGAACTGAGGGGTTTTGAGGTGTCTGCCCACACCTGACCACTGTGGCCTGGCGGTCAGGAGTCCAGGAATCTGTTTGGGATATAACAAACTGAAGCGGTCCCATGGAGAAGGGAGGAAAGGCGCAGATGTTTCATGACCACACCGGTGAGGCCACGGTCTGTATATATATAAATTGAAATAAAGACACCAATACAAGTGTGCTGCAAGTTGAAATCTGCCAGGGCTGCAGACGTGTGTCAATGGACCGTGCTGTTCGTTGTCAACACGGCAGTCCGTGGGCGATCGAGCCCCCCGGGAGGGAAATATTCTCTTACCTCAGTGGCGCCCTGGTCCTCACCTGTCCTTTGGGCTTCAATTAGGTCCAGGTGAGAGTCATGCAAACGTGTCTGAGTGTACACAACTAAACCTGAAGTGAGACAAACAACCACACGAGCACTTTGCATTATGGAAAACTGAAGCTAGACCCTCGTGTGTGTTTGCATTAAACCGATTGATTTACTGACGATTACACATTCAGAGAGCTCTATTCTTGCACGGGAATGTAGGTGGTCTATGTTTTTTATGTTTCAGGGTGTTTTTTATTATAATCTGTTGATGTATGTGAGTGTGTTTTCATTGAGGACAACAAAGATGAAGAATGTTCAAAACATGAAAACATGAAATCCATATATGGAGGATTATTATCTTCTTGTGTGTTTTCAGCCTGCCATTATTATTTCTATTGATTCTCTCCCCGCTGCAACAAACTAGAAGCAGCCAAGACATCCACAGCAAAGAAGCATGACATATAATATTATACGAAAGGTACGTGTCAGGGGAGTATGAGGGTGAACCCAACAGCAGAACTGCAAATAATGATCTTTTACTTCTAGTAACATCAGGAACAGAACAGAACAGAATAGATAAACACAATGTGGAGCGCTGGAGGGCTCGGTCGTAAAAACACAAAACAATGTCTCAGAGGACAAGAGCAAGTGAGTGGGCCTGAGTAGACAGGGACTAACGAGGGAATGGGCAACAGGTGAGACGGGCATGAGGACCAGGTGAAGGGAATGAGGGATTGACGAGATGGGAGGCATGATAGTTGGTGAAACAGGCAGACAGGATGAAGACAACAAATAAATGAAGGTGTGGAGCTGAACTGTGACAGTTATGAGCCGGTTAACGGTGTTAAACGTACGTTTATGATGAAATGAATATCAGCGGTGGTCAAGTGGACGGATAACATTCTGACATGCCTTTAATCCAAATATCTGATATAAAAACAACTTTTATTGTGAAGTTATAGGTAAATAATTCAGAGTGTCATAAAAACCACAACCCGAAACGCCTCGGTCAGATCTTTTCCTTTCTCTGGCATCTTGAAAGGAGGTGAAGTTCAGCTAGAAATCCGTACTCTGCTTCCTCTGTATTAAACCAGGTTCTTTAAGCATCAATAGAGGGCAAAAGTTGATTATTTCACACTTTGGGTGCAGCAACAGGGCCGTGATACGTCTTCATAGTTTGCTACTGAACACGTGCAACAACCGAAAACATCTGCTCAGAGGACCCGAGTGATCCAGGGAGGAAAACTAAATCATTTACATTAAGCCTTAATGTGAGAGCCCATGACGTGAGGTCAGTGTAGGGAAGGTGCAGTAGGAAGCCCACAGCAGGTGGATGCAAGATACAATTAAGAAAATAAACATTTGGCAGAATAACACACGTGGTGGTGTAACTTCTGAACGTCTGAATTTCTTCCTACTGTTGAATTATGATGGGTTTTGTTCATAATTCCTCATGCACACATGGCAAACAGATGACCCAGCGTGCCGAATCCATCATCTGAGTGATTCTTTGCAGATTCTTCATCCCTCTTAACCCCTAGACGTAGCGCTGCATTGCATTGAGCTTCACACACTCTGTTGAACGTGAGTTATTAGAGTTCCCTTGCATCGTCTACATGGTGAAGATGACTGTGTCAGCTGGTGAGCGTCATCACTGTAATCAGACCCCTTCAATCAAGCAAGACCCTGCATGGAACTCTTTTCCAATAACTTCTGTCTTTTCTTCTGAGGTAAACCACTGTGCATTCTCTCTGTCATTGTTTCCTCAAACAATGGCAATTCAAAGGAGCAACTTCCTCTTCAAATTGAGTACACAACTGATTGCATTTTCCTGTTATGTTTACCGAGCGCTTGAAGTTTATAGATAGCTGTTTCTAGTACTTTAAGGGCTACCTCGGTCTATACGATGCACGCAACAGGGGGACAGAGCGACACAATGGACATATTCCTTCCAGCCTATTTATAGTAAATGTGGAGAGCAGATGAAAAGAGCTCTTGGTATTGTTCTTCAATGGGCTGTTCTTTATAGTTCGAGTACTATTATGTCTGTGTCTGTGCATTTTTTTTGCACCTGTTTACATCTGCATGTGTTGCATTCTCTGAGCTACTAAGAGAAAATGCGTTAAACCCGTTGTTCCCGTAGTCCTGTAGTAGAGAAATGGGAAGACAAGAACGGGGTCGGGAGGGAGGGATGTCGCCGCTGAGACGAGGAGGGCGTGAATAGGTGTGACGTGTTTAAGTACCGTCGGCTCGAATGATTGGCTGAATGAGGGGCGTGGTCTCCCCTCCTGAACTATGTTCTGTAAAACCTCATATAAAAGCATGTGCCCTTCAAGGCCGTATGAAGGGAGTGAGTACATGCTTCAAGGTGCCCTCCGTTGGTCCTTTGGAACCGCTCAGTGGTAAAACAACCGAGTGTTGGCAGCCCTCAGGTTACTGATACTGCAGCCAAAATGTGCTCAGCAAATGTTTCCCCCAGATCAATAGAGGCCACATCAAACATTACCTTTGTGAGGAGTCTCCAATGCAACAGTGTAGTGTCTATTTTCACAATATGCAAAGAAATACATGCACTATATGCCATTAAAGGCCGTTTAACAGTGCTTTTGTTGTGGTGTGATCACTAATTGTAGTGATTCTTACATGTACAGAATCTGATATATTGATGAGCGTAAAATAGTTAGTTCACATTTTGTCAAGACTCACTTTTGAAACAACTTTGGTCGCTTTTATTATTCTTAAACTGCAGGTCCTGTGAGTTGTATGATGTCTTATAGCAGCTGTTTCTCTCTCCGGCCCCCACCTTTCTGTGTTCACGCTGACCGCTCTCATAGCTCTCATCGCGTCATTTTTGGCAGCAGCAGTTCAGTTATTTCACTTTGGAGTTGTTAGAGACCAAAAACAGAACTGAAAGAAAGTTCACTAGACTTTCATTCATTAGGTGGCCGCAAACGTGACTCTAAATGAATTATAATTATTTGATGTTACTACTTGATGTGTAATTAAGCAACTGCTTTCTAACTAGGTCTCTACCTTTTACGGTATCAACTTAAAAATGATGTTATTGCAGGTAGAAAATAAAGCAAATATTGAGTTTCCACCTGTCTCAGTTAACCAAATTAAGGGGATACTTCCCAAAGTTTCAATTTGTGTACGACAAAACTCCTGATTTGTATACTGTATTAATATTCATACACACTTTAGGCATCTCTTTACAACCAGAATGGAGGTGAAAGATCACGACATGAAGTCCTTGTTCTGAAAATGTGAACATGTCTTTTGAAGGTTTTTGACCGTGGGCCGATCCCAGTGTGTCAGAGTGGATGGCACCGTGTCCGGTATGTCGTGACCTTTCACCTTTATACATTCTGTACACCAACAAATACAGAAGTTGGAGTCAGCCTGTGTGAGCCGCTCATGGAGGCGTGGCTGTGGTCAGAGTCTCATGTGTCCGGTGATGTGATAACTGCCTCTTCAAACTTAAAGCAACCAATCAAAATAAGTCCTTTGTTGTTATTGTGAAGCGACGCATTCAGACGGATATTTAGGGACATGATGACCGTACTTCCTAATACTGGTGTGGTAAACTCTTGACACATGACCAGAATAGGACTGCTGCATGAGCAGAGTTAGTCTTAATATACGGGCAACTGAGTAAATATTGCATTGTTCTATTTTTACCTTCGCATTGAAAATGCGGAAGGTAATGTTTTGATCGCCGTGTATTTTCTTTATTTATTTATTTGTATGCGTGTTATTCGCATAAGTAAAATAGTATTAAACCGAATCGCATGAAATTTGGTGGGATGATTGGTTATTATCCGGGGACCATTTTATTAGATTTTGGGATCGATCGGGTCAAAGGTCATGGTCAAGGTCATGAAAAGGTCAACATCTTCTTTTTACCATAGCGCGGTCAATTTATATCCAATTGGCATGCAACTAATGCCAACATGTTCATAATTCAATGCCCAATCTTGTGATATGCGAAGGTATGCGCTCTACCGAGTGCCCGTTCTAGTTTTTATATGTTTTAGTGTTTTTATTATAATGTGTTCATGTATCTGTGTGTTTTGTTTTGTTAATATTTTCAACGACAAGTGTGAGCCGGTTAACGGTGTTAAACGTATGTTTATGATGAAATGAATATCAGCGGTGGTCAAGTGGACGGATAACATTCTGACATGCCTTTAATCCAAATATCTTGTGTAAAAACAATTTGCATTGCAAAGTTAGGTAAATAATTCAGAGGGTAGGGAGAAGAACACTTAAGTAATCAATTGCCTTCAAAAGCCAGAGATAGGATTTGGATTTGAAGAGGTCAGAACATGTTGTATACAGAACAAGCCCATGACCTTTCCTCAGGGTCATAAAAACCACAACCCGAAACGCCTCAGTCAGACCTTTTCCTTTCTCTGGGCATCTTGAAATGAGGTGAAGTTCAGCTAGAAATCCATACTCTGCTTCTTCTATCTAATCAGTATTTTCAAGCATCAATAGCCACCGTGCAGGAGTTGATTATTTCACACTTTGGGTGCAGCAACAGGGCCGTGATGCGTCTTCATGGTTTGCTACTGAACACGTGCAACAACCGAAAACATCTGCTCAGAGGACCTTTTTTCGTATGTGTGTGTTTTGTTTTTGCCTGGATGTAAGAAAGGGGAAAAAAATCAATCAGGACAACAAAGTTAAAGATAAAAATAAAGGATGTCCAAAACAGAATAAACTCACAAACACATCAATATATAGGCTAAGTGTTGTATTACCACTTTGCTTTGCTGTATGTTCAGCTGCAGAGTGAGTACAAGCATCCAAGTGCCAAAACAATAATGTAAATACTGTAAAAGTCCTACATGCGAACTGGTATGATAGTGGTTTTGGCACGAAGCAGCTGGAAGTGTTGCGTTTGGATCAAATGGGACTTTACAGCTCTCAGTTACAATACAACTGTATTATTACAGCAACATAACGGTGTTAAACATAACACTTGTAAACTGTGTTTCCACACACACTACGAACACTACTCAAATAGTTATTAGATTATAATAGTTATACTTGGGTCGACGCTGCAGGCGGGGGCGCGTAACGGCGCATGCACTCGCGCGCGCGCGCTCATCTCGCCGACGGGGGCGCAAACGGAAGCGACCAATCAGCGTTCTCCTCGCGCGGAGGAAGTGAGATACTTTTACAACCCGCTACAAATACTGCGTGGCACCGTTCTTTTTATTATTATTATTGAATGCGCCTTGTGGTCTCCGCTCCCGGCCGATCGGAGCATCTCGAGGGCACCAACCACGTGATCCGCTTCTCCATGTGCTGCAAGAACACAGACCTTTTTTTGTAACTTGGAAACATCTGATCAACCGGTTGTTCTTAGAGTCGGCAACTCTTGTGTGGACAAAAAAAGTTGGGGTCGGGGAGGCTCCAGCTCTTATATCCCAGCTTGTGCATGCAGCACAACTTTCTCTAAGTTGTGGAGGAAAAAGTGCGCAACTTAGCGGAAAATAACGTCTCCATCCACCCGAAAGAGTCACGCGCACCTGTCGTCAACATGACCCGAAGACCCTGCGCGATTTACGCGGTCGGGATCATCTGCGCCTCCCTGCTAGTCGTGGGGATTGGTTTAATTGTGGGTCAAGTCTTCCGCACGTTTATGCTCAACCGCCTCAAAAAGGTAAACACACACTTTCATCCTGCAGCACTTTATCACGCGAACGTGATTATCTCGTGATTATTATGTTGTTCTGGCTATGAAACAGTGTGTGGCAACGATGCATGTGCATAACTGAATTACAACTTCTCTTCTATTTGCAAACTTTCAAAGATTAAATTGATAAGTTTTTTTAGGCGGGGAGAGTGTTCCCTGTGCCTGATGTGGGGTCCCAGCACGTGGTACTTGTACAGATTGTAAAACCCTCGCAGCAACGTGTGTTTTTGGGCTATACAAAATACATTGAAAATGAATTGAACAAAAGGTATACAATTAAAATGCATCCATTGTGATTCAAAATGTGCATTTTAAACTAAGCTAGTGCGTAATGCTGCTCTTATGGATGATCCCTCATGGTGGCTTCTATCCTTGAAGTTCAGTGTATTGTTGTGTATTGTTGTTTAACTGGGCTGTGATTGGCTGGTTGTCACCGCCCAGAAGGACTGGTTCTAACGAGCAGCTCACACTCCTTGGGGTGGAGGAGGGAGGATGGGTTATTATGGGATTAGTAGCATGCACTATGCAATCAACTATGTTATCTTCCCCACAGTTAGATTGTTACGTTTCTTTTCCTTTAGCAGCCACTGTGTGGAAAGACTTTCACTCCAGGAGCAGCTCCCCAGCAGACCCCCCACTGACTCCCTGTGTTTTCCCATACTTTGACATAATGACATGAGGTGGTTCAAAGGCAAATTCCATGGCTAAGAATAAGTAAGGGCCGAGTCGGTATGCATGTTCTTGTTATTGGTTGGTATTTATGTCACATGAAAAAGCTGAGTTTGCTCCTGAGAGCATCAACACATGCTGGATTCAATCCACCTGTTTAATGCACATTACATATGACGATGTGCAGAGCCTCAGTCATGGCGTCATCATTAGAGATGAGGAGAACAACATTAGCATTAAAAAAAACATCCTGCAAAATAAATGTGAGAAGTTAAGATGCTGCTGTTCATGACTTTAAAGCATCTACTCGTAATAATGAATGAATATTGAAAACAGAGCTATACAGCTAATGATTATATACATTTAAAAAAAAATGTTTTTTGTGTATGACATGTTAGAAAGTAGTGGGAGATGAATATTAGGGCATTCATATAGTCTGTTTACAATATAAAATACTCACAATGTTAGTTTTACCAGCACGTTTCTTGCTTGAAAAGCGACTCAAATAATTCACAGATTATCAAAACACTTGAATTAATTGCTGTCGATCAACATTAATTCATCGATTAATAATTTCAGCTGAAAATGAATCCGTCATCGCTTGTAGGTGTTTGTGAATGAAGTACATTTATTGCAGTTTTTTCATTTTATTATTATTTTGCAGATGCATCTTCTCAGAAAATACTCAGAAATACGTATTAGTTTCCCTTTTTATTATTATTTTTTTTCTCCATAGATTATCATACGCTTACTTTAAATGTGAAGAGACTTTGTGCACAATTCTCTTTAATAGAGAGCTCAATGCACACTCAGCACACACGTACACCAGACACAGAAACACCATGCTAATCACACACAACTCAAAAGTCTCCTAAAAAAACTGACAAAGACACGAATGATACTGAAAATCGAGCTCACACTGTTGATGTTAGTTTGAACATTCTTGCACCTTGAATACACGGTTCATGTTGTCAAAGTCTTGTTTTTATGAGTTGTAGTCGATGATAAGAAAAAGTGTTCGGCTCTTGTGTAGTCGAGATTGTTTACCGATAAGGAAAAGGAAGAGTGTGAAGACATTGAAGTAACAGTGTGGACTTCAGCTTTGGTCTTTGGGAGGAAGGGCGGCGGACTCGTCTTAATCGTGATCTTTAAAGCTGTTGGGAAATGGATATTTAAACTTAAGTAAACATCAGTATTCCGTCACACTCGGCTCTAGTCGGCAGTTTAAAGACTTCTTCGATGTTTGATCTCCGATCCCAGAGGCGGAGAAGTCAATGGACCACAAGAACAAACACTCTTTTTTTCAATCGCTAAATACAAACATCTGTTGTAGATCTCTTTGGTTGAATCAGATATTTTCCAGCTCTTTTCCAGCTCTTTTCCAGGTCTTTTTCAGCTCATTTTCAGCTCATTTTCAGCTCTTTGCTGTATACGCTTGGCTGGTGTACTGCCTAGCGGCCCCCCTGCTGGTAATCTGCCGGGTTCCCTACAAAGTTTTAGCTTTGACACACATTTTTAATGATGCAGATATTCGATGTATTCAAGGGGAAATGTTCCACACTACATACCACTTCACTAACTTTCATTGATGTGACATGTGGCGTTTCTGTGGTTCTGTGGGCGAACACGGTATTGGTCGAGGGAAATGTTGACATGACTGCGAATACAAAGGTCATCAAATTAATTTGAAATCATGCTCAAGGGACAGTGTTTCCAAAATTCATTCAGGTCACGGACAGCCTTTGTTAAGCTTTCTGGACCAAGGCCCCACGGACCTCAACAACACTAAAGTCTAAAGCTTTGCTAGTTCGGCACAGCAGTGCTTTGAGCTAAATACTACTGTCAGCATGCCCACATGCTCCTCATGAGGAGCTTAATGTGACGATGTTTTACGGTTATCGTTTTTTTACCATCTTAATTCAACAGGTCTGCATGCTAACGTTGGCTAAATAGCACTAAACACAAAGGACAACTCAGGCTGATGGGGCTAAAAATTGTGCCGATGTTTTACGGTTAATGTTTTTTTCCATCTTAATTCAACAGGTTTGCATGCTAATGTTCGCTAAAAAGCACTAAACAAAGTTGTATTCATACAAATTAAGTATTAGACAAACTGGAGGCTAATGTTGACAAATGATTGTGCGAGATGAAAAGAGATTATCCTCTGGGCACCATGGATATCTCGGTTAAACTGCCTTACTTTGCTTTTCCTTTGCAAACCAGAGATCTGATCCTAGGAGTTCTGGTCCATGTTAAACAATATGACTGTGAAGAGTTCAGCACCAGCAGAGCTGGACCACCGATCAGCTGGTCGGGCTTTGTTAGGCGTCACGAGACAAACCCATTTAGAGTATGCAAACCTTGCACACCACGGCTGGAGGATTTAATGAACAGCTTCTCGCTGTGGCCAGTGTTATTCACGTCTATGTATTTGCCTTCACATCAAAGCACCAGCAGTGCGTGTATTTGTGTATTCACCTGCTCCATGTGTTTTCAAATAGGGAGTGAAGTCCTGCGATAAGAGGGCCTCTCTGTTCCTGATTTCCATGCTGTATTTAATGTAGCATGCTGGGAGGCTGACCATATTGATTGTTTGAAGCATGAAAGGACGCCATAGAAAGGCTGTGCTCCCCTTCCTCAATCTAAGGTGACAGCTTTATTGTACTTGGCTACTCAGCTAAACTTTTGTCTCCGAGCAAGTAGATGGGAGCCCAAAGGAAAAAGGTGGGGGGAGGGGGGGACGACGACTTGTGGTCCCCTAAAATAATGGGACTCGTTAGTGTGCTTTTGGGCTTATTTCATACTGAAGCATACTGCTCTAAACTTTTTAACACAAAGCCGACACAATTAGGCCAAGGTGAGATTTGCTCTTGATGTGTTGTCAAAATAAATACTAATCCTCGTGCCCGTTTCCTACTTCTCTTATTCCTCGTATTTTTCCCATTCCTTAAAAAAGATTCCTGCAGTGAAGCCGGTCATCTTGGTCCTCAGGCAAACGCTATCTGCTGTGAGAAATGATCCCGCGTTCTGTGGTGAGAAACAGGATAGCAAAGCTCGTTCACGTCCTGCACACATGTCCAAGACCACAGAAGGCCCAGTCCTGAGGAATGCAACTCGGTTCATTAAGGTCGCAGCAAGCGGGCATCCAGCGCTCCGCAGCACATGACGTGCCAGCGGCTCTCCCAGAGTGCCCGTTGTCGTTGGCAACCGCTGACAATGGAGCTGAGGCAGGGTCTCCCTTAATACCATTCATGTGTGTTGTTGGCTGAAGCTCAGACAGCAGCTGCCCCCCAACCCCCAAAATACCCCCAAAGATGTTTTTGTTCTCTGGGTTTTTTTTTTTTTACTACAGCTAGAAAGATACGGGAAACTCTGAATTCAAAACATGTGTTCACTACTGCAAACACTTTTGGACATCTCGCATCAAATGTACCGTGAGTTGGGAGCCACATGAGAAGCAAAACACTCCTGCTTACAGGGAAAACCCATCAAGCAGCAACAAGTGTTTTGAAATGTGTCTGAATTAATGACTGATTAATGTTTCTCCTCAAACTGAGATATGTATTTTTTTGGGTCTCAACAGGAGATCGTTTTGGTTGAGGGCAGCCGTGTGTTCGGGTCATGGAAAAGCCCCCCCCCTCCAGTCTACATGGAGTATTTTTTCTTCAATTTCACCAACGTGGATGCATTCCTCGAAGGGGCCAAGCCACAGGTCGAGCAGGTCGGACCCTACACATACAGGTAGGCTGCCACGAAGAAAGTCTTAAAAAATAGGACACATTGACAAATATGTTGTCATTGACACCTGACATCAAAGCAAATTTTGTTCTCAAATGTAACACTTTAAAGTCTCTATAAATGTTGAGTTAATTTAAAAAATACACTTGAACTCCTCTTCACATTTGCAATAATTAGATTCCTTGGCACAAAACACCAGAAGCATATAGAAGTACATTGATGTCATTAAAACAACATTATCAAAGCACAGAAGGCCAAATTGCCTCCTCAGAATCCACATTACCGGTTGCTGAAAAGCTGTGTAGCATTTTTAAAAGGCTATTTACTTTTTTGGCACGGTGCCCACTCCACTTAAAACGCACCAGGGCAGCAATATATCCCTCCAGGCAAATATTCTCTCATTTAGCTAAACGTGATATTTCAGTTTTTCTTTTTTAATAAATTTGCAAAAATGTCTACGTTTCTGGTTTTTTCTGTCAAGATTGGGTGCTGGGTGTACATTAATTAGAAATATAAAATGTTTTTTTGATTTTGGCAAATGGCTAGAATGAAACAAAGAGTGAATATTTCAAAGGGGTCTGAATACTTTCCGTACCCACTGTATATTTTCCAATATATGCACACCAAGACCACCCACTTAAAATCTATATAACCTTCTGTTTATATTTATTGAGTTTTTTGGCTTTGTGGGTTCATGTGTTCTGCTGCCTCCACATTTGTACTGCATCAGCAGTCTAGGCTTCTTCTTCATTGCAACATACATTTCGTGGCCTGTCACCCTGTCACAAGATCAGGGACTGGTGTGTCACTGTTTACCGTTTGTCATTTCATCCTGATAAGAAACGTTGTGGATATTTTACATCATTCCTAATGCACCCTCGGAAATCCTTAAATAAATATAAGGGTTATATTTGCTGAATCCCCCAAAATGGCCACAGTGCTTGTCAAGATAATCTATCCCTGCAATCAGACTTCACTTTTGAGGTTTCACAATCCCAAACGGATGTTGTGTTGAAAAGAAGAAGTCATGTGATGAAATGCATCTGACTTATAAACTGGTCTGAGATGCTAATGTGTGAGAAAAACAACTATATAAATGATATATATACAAAGTATAACAAACAAAAAATATTTCTTTTGGGGTTGCCCAGGGAGTACAGGTACAAGGAAAACGTGAGCATGCTGGAAAATGACACGATGGTGTCTGCATACAACTATAAGAGTTTTGTGTTCCTGCGAGAGAAGTCTGTGGGTGACCCCGCTGTGGATAACATCAACACCGTCAACATCCCAACCTGGGTGAGTCATGAACTAAAAGTCTCAGACACGAACGTTAAAGTGGAGGAAAGTTGATTGTGTGTTCTGGCACTGACCTCTGCACTTTGTTTATGGTTTCCTCCATCCCACCCTGACGGCGACCACCACCCTCAACCTCATCCTGCTTTCTTATCCATCTCTTTTCCTCCGCTCCGCCCCGCTCCTCACATCCCGTCTCTAGGCTGTAATGAACAAGGTGAAGGGGAGTTTCTGGAAGTCCTCCATGGCGGCCATCTGGATGAACTCCGTCGGGTCCGGTCTCTTCACCACTCGCACCGTGGATGAACTGCTGTGGGGCTACGAGGATCCCTTGTTGGCTCGCGTGTCCATCTCCAGCCCTGAAGTGGAGAAGGTCTTCGGTCTCATGTACAAGGCATGTGCAGCTCTACACATACCACACGCTGACGTACCTCAGCTACATTTGTTCATGGCTAATGAAAAATGACGATCTAGGAATTATTTTTTAATGTGTTAAATCATAAAAATCCAGTCACTCTGAAAACTCTGTTTGAATTCTTGAACATATTTATTTGTATCACTTAAATCTTTGGATCTATTTAGAAAAATGGAAGTCACTCCGGGGAATTTGTCTACCACACTGGGAAGCAGAACTCCTTGGACTATGGCCGTGTCAAAACATGGAACGGCGAAAGGTAGCAGCATTGTTGCAGGACACCCCCCCCCCACACACACACACACACACACAGACACACACTTCCTCTTTGTCTTCATCCACTTTCAGGAAACTGTCATCTTGCTGACTTTGTACTTCAAAAGTTTCTCTAATCTATTGCTTGTTGCCAATAATATGGCAGTTTTTTGTTATTGTCCGGGCTGTTTCCCACATTGCAGAGCACAGGAGAGGACATCGAGGTCCTCTGAATGCTTTAATGGCTTTTTAGTGACCTTTCTTATCTTATCTTATAGCCTCTGTATGGAGTCTCTAATTACGCGTCCTACTCCTGGGAAACCACTCGGATCCTCTGATAAAACCCTGTTTGTTCATCAAAACATGTTTTTGTAATGTACTGTTATTAACATGGAGACAATAATGGCGTCGGCATTGAAAGTGTTCTTTTTGAAAAGAGCAAATCCAGCTTAGAATAACTCAAATAGAGTTTTAATTATATCTAAAATACAGCCTGGAGTAGAGCTATTGTACAGGCATGCTGGCTGCACTTTGCAGGCAGCTCAAATGTCTACGTCCACTCAAACAATATCCCCCCTTTTCATTGCATGAATGATCTCTGGATGCAATTCATAAAATGATGTACGCTCATGCCGATATGTTGTTTTGCAGCAAGCTGACCTTCTGGACGTCGGACCAGAGCAACAGCATCAACGGATCAGATGGAAGTGCTTTCCATCCCATGCTAACCAAGAATGAACGCATTCACATATTTTCTCCAGACCTCTGCAGGTACGGTACACCATCACCGTTTTTCAGAAAGTAAAAAAAAAAAAAATAGACACAGGAAGTGCCACTTAAGTCGATTCTTTTAAAAAGCCCATCTTTACAGCAGCAGTAAATATGGTGTCACAGCTATACAGGGGGTGGATTTTTATACCACTCACCTGTTTGAATGAGATTACAGCTTAATGTCGTATCAATAAAGGCGTGGCTGCTTTGAGATAGAGGTGGGTGTCGCCCCAGGCTGGTGCCAGCTGCCCGCCGCTCTGCTGTGTCGCCCTGGCCACCCTCAGCTCCACCCACGATGAGGAGGGAGGCTGCCAAGATGGTGGTACCTGTGAGCGACGTCCATATTTATATAGCCTAGGAGAAAAACTCAGGCTTTAATATCTGGGATGGACACATTTTCTCAGGCCTTGTAAACCCTATGGCTTGTTATCGTAGCATCCTGAGCGCCCTATAGGTGCCATCTGTTTTCCTACGCGAGGCTTCGTGTGCTTTTTGAAAGACTAACACGGTTTTCAGGAAACACTTTGTGGAAACACACAAAGAGGAATGTTGGCCCGGAGTGTAATGGGGTTGGAAGTCGGGTGAGCGAGGAAGAGGAAGGAAAGTTGTGGGAGCTACGAGGGAAAAAAAGCCTCCGAGCATTTTTATGGTTGTTGAAGGATGACATGTGTGCTATTCTCGGCTTTGGGAAATAACATTTCTTTCTGTTCTTGACCAACTCGAACAAAGATTATTCATGCTCTCCACGTCCAATGGGCCGTATTCATCTTCAGTTTTTCGTCTTACTTCATACGTCTGACTTCGCTGTGGCTCCCCTCGCACAATGACACCAGTACGCTTGGTATTTGTTGTTCTCAATGTTCTTATTGAACGTCACGTCACCTCCCGACTGTCTGCGTCTCTCTCTCTCTCTCTCGCTCGCCGCCGTGGACTTTCCTCCCGCCTCCGTTGCGATAACACCCGGAGTGAGACGAGCCGCTTCAGCTGCATAGTCTGTACTTTCCACTCTTATCAGACAGCAGCACGAGGAGATGCGTTGTAGACACATTTTTTGCCCCACTGACTGAAATCCAGAGACATTTAAAAAGAAATTGGGGGAATGTTGTAAAATAACATTTAACCTTTGTTCAACAATAATAATTACCCTTATTTAGGCTTAAAATAATTAGACAATCATATTCAATATTGTTATTTCTTTGTGGTTATTTATTATTACATTTTTCAAACAACTATTAACAATTATAACTTAATTCTGTTTTTTTAGAATTGAAAATTATATTGAGTGTATTTTTGTGTGTGTACCTACCTTGTACATGCAATACAGATAGGACAGACAAACTAAAATAAAAGGCTATTAAATGATCTAAATCATGGGGCATTCTTTGCCCCTCTCCTCGTGATATCAGGGGCAACATTAGATATCTCAGGGGCAGTTTTGCCCTTTGCCCTCATGTATTTCTGACGCTCTTATACATAATATGGTTATACATATTTTACTATTACACCATGCCCCCCCACACAGTCTGCAAGACATGCTCACTACTAATTATTGTAAAGAACATACAGCTTTCTGGGGTATTTCATAATCAGGAGGCTATTAAAGCTTAACGAAGGGTGAAATGAGAACGGCCTCACGCGGTGACTCGCCGATAAGAAGTTTTTTATTTCGCAAATGCCTTCACGCCTCTTCTTCGCCGGTGGAACTGCGTCTTTGCTCTCGTTGATGACGAGAACTTTTTATTTAAAAAATAACCGTGACCTTAAAAAAAAATGATGCTGCTTTAGTGTGGAAATAATGTGTTGGAGTGGCCCTTGACTCTAATTGGATGTGTGTAATATTGTTTTTTATACTCTCCCAAATGTTTTTACCCTTTCCCTACTGACGTATTGCCTGGTTGCTTCATCACAGATGCCGGTGCTGTTGTGGGTTAGAGGGGAACTCTGTTTCCTGTACATTTGACCATATAATTTGAAGAGGAAATGATCCATTAAGTTTTAAGCGTTAATCTTACACACAGAAGGGTGTAAGTGCGTTCAGCCTGAAGCCTCTCTCAGCGTAGAGCAACACCACTTTGCCTGAAAACATGTGTTTAGTTAAATGACATCTGGGACTGATCTGAAGGATCAAAAAAAGTGCAAGAATTCCCATCTGTGACCTTCCGGGGTAGTTAGTGACCCTTTGATCCAGTAACTGACAGCGTAGCCACAAAACTCTCAGGATTTTGATGAATTTCTAACAGGTGTCGTTGTTCAAATACCAACTTGCCTTTTGCAAAATGATAATCTTTCCTCCAACTGAGGTCCCTTGTTTAACATGATACTATTTACAAAACAAAAAAAGAAGTCAAATAATCATAAAAAGCACCCTGGATATGCACCAAATATCAAATATAATGCAAAAGTATGAACACAGGTTAGAAAAGTGAATGAGTTCATATAACTTAAAAATCTAAAATAATGAAATGAATGTAAAAGTTGTACAAATTCAAAAGAAATGTGTACAACCCCCCACCCCACACACACACACACACACACACACACACATCTCTCCTCTTTTCACTTTTTTTATGCCTATAATGCAATCTCACACTACCTCTGGCCCCCACAGGGATTTAGATATGAAAGGACCCATATCTTAGCTACGTGTATCTGGAATTAATTCACGCTCCAACAGTCTCTCATGTCCAGCAGTACGAAGCCGAGGCTCTCACAGTCCCGTTGTAGTGAGGAAACGCGTAAGGCTTTTCACTTGGCTTCTCTCACAAAGGTCAAGGGAAATGTCGGTACAGTATTGTTGCACGATTGGTGGGCTGAGTAGCAAAGGGCCGCGTCCTCCAGGCCAGTTAGCAGACGCTGTATAGACTCCTTTGTTCTCGCTGAGAATCGTCGGGATTCCCTTGAAAGAGCAGAACCGCAGATACGTAGCACAGGGACGAACCGATGAGAGTCGAGCAACTCTCGTCGCAGCTGTAAAAACACAACACACGTTTAAATATAAGGAAAAATGTACGATTCAATCCACTCCAGGTTCAAAAAGAAGGCACGCGGCACACTACAGCATCTCCACGTCTCACATGAGAACTCTCAGAAAAAGGGGAGAGTCACGATAAATCATCCAGCTTCATTCTGGATATGGACATTTATTTTTTAAATTATTATTATCTTCTTTCCGTCGGCAGTCAGGCTCATAAACAGAGCTTGGGTCCCCTACTGACCCCCATGAACAGATTTTATTTATTTTATTGTGAATTTTTTTTTTCTATTTCTTGGGAGTTGTTCCTGATCCGATGTGAAAGGTCAAAGGTCAGGGATGTTGTATGCGTACAGATTGTAAAGCCCTCTGAGGGGAGTTTGAAATTTGTGATGTTGGGCTATATAAAATAAACTGAATTGACAAATACAATAGTTCTAGTCTTAAGTGAGAATGCTAATATTCTGGCTGTAAATACAGCAAAAAGAGTGACGTTGAAAGTCTGCGCTATAAAATGCTACGCTAGATGAAAACTTGATTCCATTGTTCACGTATCCCGC
This sequence comes from Pseudoliparis swirei, assembly GCF_029220125.1. Taxonomy (NCBI): domain Eukaryota; kingdom Metazoa; phylum Chordata; class Actinopteri; order Perciformes; family Liparidae; genus Pseudoliparis; species Pseudoliparis swirei. Next base: position 17,046,008 of record NC_079402.1, on the reverse strand, counting down.
CATGTTCTTGCTTCATTTGCTCTGCAGGTCGATCCACATGGAGTTTGAGAAAGACGTGGAGGTGAAAGGAATCCCCGCGTACCGCTTCACTCCCCCGCGCTCGGTTTTTGCCAGCAAAGAGGAGAACCCGGCTAACGAGGGTTTCTGCATCAGCCCGAAGGAGTGCCTGGGAACCGGCCTCCTGAAAGTCAGCCCCTGTCGCAAAGGTGAACGTTAGCTCGTGCGGTGCATTGCCGACTCTCTGCACTCTCACACGCCACTCCTGGCATTGTCTGTTACAACCTGATGCCCCTCTCTGTTACACGCTGATGCCCCTCCCTCTGTTACACCTTGATGCCCCTCCCTCTGTTACACCTTGATGCCCTGTTACACCTTGATGCCCCTCCCTCTGTTACACCTTGATGCCCCTCCCTCTGTTACACCTTGATGCCCCTCCCTCTGTTACACCTTGATGCCCCTCCCTCTGTTACACCTTGATGCCCCTCCCTTTGTTACACCTTGATGCCCCTCCCTCTGTTACACCTTGATGCCCCTCCCTCTGTTACACCTTGATGCCCCTCCCTCTGTTACACCTTGATGCCCCTCCCTCTGTTACACGCTGACCTCTCCCAGCAAGCACACACTTTTACTTTGAAAGGTCAGATATTGTCGTTTTTCTTCGTCAAGTCCTCCTTGTATGTTCCCTCCTCCTCCTCCTGTCGCCAGCACTAATACTCTCCATATGACCCATGTGACCCAGCCCTCAGGCGCCATCTGACCATGACTGGCCCAGTAGCTGAGGGGGTGGTAAGCCCGGTCACCTGATGCTGGCCTTGAATATGAGTTGGTTGAGTGCCTGTGTTCACAGAGCTTCTTTTTTTTAAATGGTATCATCCCCTGTAAAAGAACAATAAGAGTATTTTTTATGAATAACGTACCATGTTTGTAATGAATTCTAATTAGATTTGAGGGATTTATTACTTTACATTCATTCCAGTAACAACACGCAGATACGTGTTACTTCACAACATTTGATGTGTCAGATTGATTTGATACAGCATGCGCACAATGTTATTTCCTGTGAAGGATTAGTGTTGGCGAGATGATTTTCATAACCTACTGATATGAATAGACACTAATGGCCGCCGTGCACATACATGTTAAGCATGCAGAATATAAACACAAGGCACCTCCAGGTCCTGGCACACATATAGCTAAATGCATTGAGCGACAGGCATTTGAAAGAGTGCGCAGAGGGTTAATTTGAGGGGTTAGCTCGTGAGGAGTGAACACAGTAATTCAGTGGCACTCATAAGTACACCAAAACAAATATGTATGTGTGGGCAACGGTGACCTTGGTGGGGGGTTGTCACGGGAACAGCCTCTCAGGTGACCGCGGGTGTCTGATGTTGTTGCCAAACACAAGGACAGGAAAACTGTCACCTCTGCCCCACTTCATCAGAACCGTTTGACTTTGTTGTTGCCGGCGAGACCCGGACAGAAGGACTTTGTCCAACATGGCCGCCGTGCTTTCATGTGGCCGAGGCTGTATTGTGTGAGCGTGGGGTCTCCTGTTTACAACACAAGGAAGGAACTCGGCGAGAGTTACTCAAGTCTTTATCTGGATTTTTGGATACAGGCCGTAATTTGTTCGAGTGGGTGTCGTTCCACTTGTCTTCCTATTGTTTGTTTTCTTTGGGAGATCGACCCCGAATAACCTGCCGTGCGTAAGAATGTTGGTTTGTTTTGTGCTGCTTTTTTTTAAGAGGATCCGCTAAATCGTAAGAAATCACTAAGAGGCTTTGGAGTTGCACCCTCATGTGATTGTAAAAGACACATTAATTCATACAATATAGAAGAAAAAAAGAAAACATTTTATATATATATATATATATATACAATTTCTTCTTTTTTTTATGTAGAAGAAAAATAAGAAGATATATATATATAAAATGTCTTCTTTTTTCTTCTTCTATATTATATGAATTAATGTGTCTTTTATATAATATTTAATAAAATATAAATAATTAAATACTTGTTTTACAAGGTTCATTTATCACATTTTCTCACCAGACATTATATTTTCCTGCTGGACTTATCAGTATAACTATATAAAATAAAATAAAGATATTCCCATTTAACTCGCTCCTTTATTAAGATGCACTTTGTTCATGTTTTAAGCGCATATAAATGTTGCCTGTGTGTCATGTGATGATGTGTATGCTGATGTAAACTATTAGCATTAAAGAAGTGGCCAAATGAATAAGTAAAACAATAATAATAATAAACACTTTATTTATATAGCACCTTTTAAAAACAGAGTTTACAAAGTGCTCTGCAGAGAGTCAAGGCAAAACAAATAGCTATAGAAATAAAATAAAAAACAGACAATCTAAATAAGGGGAACCAAAGAGCTGCATAAAAGGACGACATCACTTAAAAGCTGTTCTATAAAATGGGTTTTAAGAAGTGATTTAAAAGAAGTCGCTGATTCTGCGAACATTGTAATGGAGACGTGTTGCAGGAGGCTGTTTGTTTAGGAGAGATGTACATCGTTGCTTTGCTCAGCTTCATGACGTCTTCCTTCTATCCTCCTCACTAGGTGCCCCAGTGGTCGCCTCCTTCCCTCATTTTTACCTCGGAGACAATAAGTACGTGGCGGCCATCGATGGGCTGTCCCCGAAAAGAGAGCATCACCAAACATTCCTCGACCTCAACCCGGTAAGACACAGCGGCTCCTCGGCCTCACTCCCGAATGGAAATATGTGGGAGTGCAACAGTGAGTTAAAATAGGATGAACGAAATACTCCATTAAGACGTACTGCAACACCACCTAGTGGCGGATATGTCGGAGTACAGGAGAAGAACAACCCCCTCTTTGGTGATGTTATGCTCTACTTTACCTTATTAACTCTCTGTTTTGCTTAATTGTTTTGACTGCAGACCACTGGAGTGATTGTACGTGCCAACAAGAGAGCACAGGTCAACATTTTGATCAACAGAATCCCTGGATTCCCGTAAGCATCTGCATCCAAACACAAGCGGTACTGGTGTGTGCGTGTTTTATGTGTGTGTATTTTTTTATTCAGTCAATCAGATGCAATACAATATTATTCTATATAATGTACAAAACAGAAAGACTGAAAAGGTATAGGTAGAAGCAAAAAATGCTTATATATTCCTATCCTAAATTAATATAAATAAATCAGAAAATTTATATAAAATAAAGAAAAATAACAAAGAAAAAAAAATATATATATATACAAACAGACATAAATCCACATACATCTTCCATATAAATACATTTCTATCACACTTATAACTCAAGAATTGTTTTTATAAATAATTCCCTTGAAAACCAAAAATGTGTGTGTGTCTGCGCCGTATATGATGGGGTCGCACTCTTTTCCTTTTGTTCACAACAGGAAGACGAGAGGGCTGAATGACACAATCTTTCCCGTCATGTTCATCAATGAGGTACGATGAAGAGCCGACGCTTGCATGAGGGCTCAGTGGTTCGTCATCGAGTTATTACACTGTCAACAAAGTCATTTCATCCATAAATAAAGCCCCCTCTCTCCTGCATATTTCCCGCAGAGCGTGGTGATTGACGACGCTTCTGCGGCCAGAGTACACAAGCTGCTGCTCATCGTCACTCTAGTGTCCAACTTCCCGCTCTTCATCGTGGGGCTGGGGGCCCTCCTGCTCGCCGTCTTCATCATCCTTCTAATCCGAGCCCGCAAACAGAAGGTCTGACAGCTCTCCTCGCCGTGTTTCCTTCTAACGGCTTACCATTGTGCACGCTTTGTCCCGATAAGTAATTGTGTTGAGGTGTGCGTAATTCACTTTGTTTGCTTAGACACTAACCGCCCCGTGCATGTGTTTGTGAACGTGTGTCTCTGTGCAGAATGAAGTAAAGCGCACTGTGTTTACCAAGGCTCTCTATGCTGTAAGTCTTTATGGTCATTTGCTGCTTTGTGTGATATTCTATGTTGTTGTTTGCTTTATTCAATCTTAAATTACCATGTCAGCATTTATGGTCCAAACGTGTCTTTAATCTCATGCGTTGGATGACTTTCAGTCCTCCTGAAGCGTATATCTATCGCTGGATAGTAAACATATTGTCTGGTTTTAAGACATTAACATAATTCAATAACACAAAATGTCTATTTAAGTAACGTATAATTACAACGCTGGCAATGTGAGATGAAACCTTCTTGAATTACCTGGTCAAAGTCAGACGAGATAACTTTTTCAATGTGTTTTTCTTCTTCTTCTTCTCCCACTAGAGCTCCACCGAAGGGGAAACTTCTTACTCTCCAGTTAGTGGCAAAGAAAAGGAGGAAAACGGGACAAATATCGGTTTGACCCCGAAAGGAGAGCCCCAGGTTTGAAGAGGAGAGGGGGGGGGGGTTGTACATCGACAACCCTCCGAATGTCAAATAGAGCTTTGGGTTTTCAGGAGAGGGATAGAAAATAATTAATATTTATTTTATGAATGGAAATCTTTTGGGGTGTGGGGTTAAAGAATTAAGGCGGGGGAACGCTTTTTTAGTCTCAAACATCCAATGGGTACGGAAAGTATTCAGACCCCTTTAAAATGTTATGTTCACTCTTTGTTTCATTGCAGCCATTTGCTCAAATGAAAAAATCTTTTTTAATAAATTTGCAAAAATTTCTACATTTCTGTTTTTTTCTGTCAAGATGGGGTGCTACGTGTACATTCATGAGAAATAAAATACACTTTTTTGATTTTAGCAAACGGCTGCAATGTGACAAAGAGTGAACATAACATTGTAAAGGGGTCTGAATACTTTCCATACCCACTGGATATCATAACATCATGCGTGATAGGTTGTAGCCATGCACTACCTGCATGTCACGATTCATACTGGATACAAAACTGTAGGTAGATCTGAATTCCCAGAAAAGGTTTGACATCGTTTGACCACGCTGTGCGTCCAGAGCTCCTCTCTGCTGATTGGTGGAGTCCGCTGCTGAACGCTGGGCTCCTCTCTCCAGTAGAGACGGAGACTTCCCTTTGTGGTGGTCAACAAACAAAAACACACCTGTTTAACCTCAGGTGGGGAATGCATTTCATTTTAGTGCTGTGGGCTCGCCTCGCTCTCTCATACCGGAGTAATGAAGTCCATCAAATGTGAGTTTTTTTTGTTGATATTATACGCCACTCTCAGGGGGCCGCTCACTCAATACTATTAAAGAAGCAAAGCACACGGCACGCCTTCTCTTTGTGAAAACGCTCAAATCAATTCAGTATTAATGTGTCATTTCATCCTCAACTAAATGTTACGAAACATTGACGTGGCTCTCTATTGTTTTTCTACTCGTGCACTGTATTTAGAGGGATATCTGTGGACATCATTAGCACCGCACCATAGAAACCGTCAGAGTATATTTTTGTATATATATATGTATATACATATGTATATATATATGTATATATATATATGTATGTATGTATATATATATATATATATATATATATACACACAGTGCAAGGTGTGTTGAACTGTTTACATTCCTCTCAGTGTATGATGGGAATGAATATAAGACAAAACACTGAATATTTTGGATATTTAATTTTTTTTTAAATGATCCATGTCCTTCTCATTTGTTGTAAATGTTAATCTGGAAATGTATGACTGCAGGGTTAGAGCTTCACACTTGGCTTCTAGTGCCATAATGACACCTGTATCAGCCATTAAATAAATAAAGCCGAGTGACAGGATTTTATGATTGAAACAATAATTCAAACTGTACTGAATGTGATGTGTATGTTGACATTATTTATCTCTGTATAACTGCTTATATTAACTAACCACCATATCAAAATATAATTCAGTTTAGAGTTTCAGACACGGGGCGCTTGATGTTCCGACATTTGTGGTATTTCTACAACAAGTATAACGCAGAAATAGTTGTTAATGTCCCATGCTCGAGAGCAGAAATGAAAACTGTTTTACAGGAATGTGACCGGGCTATGTGCTGGTAAATAGGGGTAACTAGCGAATTAACCACATTAAGTGTTGAGCGAGTAAAATCAGGTAAAAAAGCGTTGCGAATATTCAATTCCAACCGCTGAAATCTTTCTTTGGTAATGCAGAATGACATGAGGTTGCTGGGCTCTCGCATAATCAAACAGCGGACACGATAGCCAGGTCAACTTCTTCTGACATTTAATAAGTGGACCCCAAGATGGCGCGATTGAGATGCTGCCGTCACGTGAATACGCTAGTTGTGCCTTTTTTAAAGAATCGATGTTACTGCAATTGTTTTGTCTTTTATAGTTTTCCCATATTTTATGGAGGAAAAACAAAACAAAACTTTTCACACCAACAAATCTACTCTCACGCGCATACATGTTTCTTCTGAATACCAAACGACACTGAGGACGAGACCGCTAGACGCTTGTATACTTTTGTTTTTCTCGTGGGGTCAACCCTTCTCGCTCGAGGCCGGTGGCCTTATCCGATGTCAGGTGCCATTTAACATAATATAGTGACTGCTGCAGAATGACTTCATTTGAACTGTGTAGAGCTTTTTAGTGCCGTTCTTATTCGTAGTTGTAACACTTTAAGAATGAATGAGTGATATCATCACGAGTTGCCTTATCACTACATGCACTGTCGTAACCAGCAATAAATATATCAAGACAATAGCGGGAAAGCTGTAACAAGTTTAATGTTGAGATTTCTGCATCTTTATTTGATTTGACTATTTGAGTTTGATGTATACTTTTAAAGAGACATGTACAGTAAGAAAAGCTAATGAAAATAGAAGTAATTCACGTAGAGTGCGTAATGTAGTTTCATCGTAAATAGGTGAATGAATGAATAAAGATGCAAACTAAATACAGTATTACACAATAACAGAATTGTGGTTAAAAAGGGATCAATTATTGTGTTGCGTTGGTAAAACGACAACACCAGAAGCACGATGTACACTTGTACTTTGATAACAGATTGTACTTTCTGAAATGATTGTTACTGCTATAACCACTTATTTTTTTCATTGTCAAATGCTTTGAAACACTGACTGTGACTACTGTTTTTATTGTGCATACAAAAATAAAAGTAGCATCAGGAAATGTGTCTTTACATCATTTACGCCTTTTTTGTTTTTTTACAGTGTTTGGTTCGAAAGAAAGTCTTTTAAATTTCTGAGATGTTTAATGTAGAATTCTCATTTTTTTGTTCTGGACATTAAAACAAAAATGTTCAACAGAGGAAGTGGGTAGAAATGTGCACTAACAGTAGAAACATCTGAGTGAGGGAAAGAAGCAACAGTCTGAACAATTCAATTCAGTTTATTTGTATCGCCCATTTTTACAAATTACTAATTTGTCTCAGAGTGCTTTACAATCTGTACACATAGACATCCCTGTCCCAAAACCTCACATCGGATCAGGAAAAACTCCCAAACAACCCTTCACGGGGAAAAAATGGAAGAAACCTTCAGGAGAGTAACAGAGGAGGATCCCTCCAGGATGGACAGAAGAACAGATGTCATGTGACCAGAAGGAATCATTACACACAAATTAAAACACAGTTACAACACAATCAATGAATATGACAGAGTGTATGAATAGTTGGTAGTAGGCATATTCCACGATCCAGACCTCGATGGTCTATCAGGCAGATGGAGGTAGAGAGGAGGAGGAACAACAGCCATGCAGTATGAATCTGATGTATGGATGTGTGACGTTTGAGGAAAGAACACACAGATGTCTCCAGTATATATTCAGTGTCTTTCCATACAAGTAAAGGATTGGGGCTTCGTGGTTACTCTCGGTTCTTGGTTTTTAGAGTAAAGTTGAAATCATACTGACATTTGTGACACATTAAAATTCATAAAGAGGGGGGAAACAGTCTAAAACTCCAGCGTAAAGACGAATGCCTTTGATGTCATTTTAGATTTTTTTGTTTAAAAAAAAAGCCCTTAGTTTCGGGGCCACAGAAAAAAAGTGGGCATCTAAAGAGATCTATTATATGTCTGTTGCTTTTAATACTAATAAATTGCATCTTTTAACAATATTGTATTAATAATGGCTGCTTTTACATCCGTGATTACGGTATTTTTCCTCTTCGTATTTTGACCCCTCCATAAGAAGCCATTTCTCCCAGGAAAATGGAGACGTAGGAGGAGATGGATGTTAGAAATACTGAGTTAGAAACGATTACTCTGCTTCCTCGACCCGCCGCTCTGCTTCTGTTAATCGCTCGCCTTGATTTCGGGTCTTGGTGGCAACATGTTGTAATTTTTGGTTGATCTCAATCTTAAAGTTGTTGAGTTCCTGATGTCGTTCAGTGGCGATTTTAGCCAGCAATTTTTGGTGGGGCAATATTGTACGACGTCATGTCACCGTCACAAAAATAGGGTTAGCTGATTATTATAACAGTAGGCCTATATAGACCAGTCAGATATACTATGGGCTGCATTTTGAGTGCCAGCAGGGAGCATAAATCCTATTATATATATATATAAATAAAACAGAACAGTGCTCTTTTTGTTGTGCTCTCAGTTAGCCATATCCTTCTTTCAAACCTCCATCTTGAAAGTTCGATTCGCTTTCTCACCAGGCTGCTGCAGGATCAAGTCATCTGGTCTGTGTGGCCCCAAACGTTTTATTTCAAAAAAAATGTCCATTAGCAATGTGCTAAATTGCACCCTCAACAAATAATCTACCTCATTCATATTACTTAAAAACCCTTCCAAAGTTGTCAAAATCTAGCGACAGCTAACTAACCCGTAACTGGCATTGATCTGACTGTTTGTTTTTTCTTCTTAGTCACGGGGTTCATGTCTCGCGGTAAAAGAAATGTATATATATTTTGCCGCGAAGTACAAATTTATTGAGCTTTCTGCACATCAGCGTCATCTGGGTCTGGTGGGGCACAGCTCCTCGTCCACTTGGATAGCATACCCACTTTTCCTCTAAATCTCTTGTTTGTTTAGCACCTCCCAGGAAAATGAAGACGTAGGAGGAGATAGATGTGGGAAATACTGGGGTAGAAACGATAAAGCAGGGAAAGACCCAGACAGTGCCAGGGCATTTATTAAACTCCAAGCAACGCAGAGATGGCATTCATCAAAGGTTATTGCTGTTACGCGAGAGGCTGGGAGCCACGGGAAGTAGGACTCGGTAGCAGACAGCAGAGACGAGGTAGTCAGATAAAAAAAATAAAAAAAAGGTCTTTACTGGCAAACATTCAGAGACGAACTGACCCTGAACAAGAGGTTGACACAGACTAAATACACGGGAAAGAGGCACAGGTGAGTGACAGCCAACGCAACAGAAACAGACCGTGAACACAGAACTACCCAAAAGACCTTGGCCACAATGATCGCCTGGTTCTTCTGGAGGTCACTGATGTCGCCGGATACAATCTGCATGTCAACAAGTGCGTGTGGACAGGAGTGAAACGAGGGAGAGAAATTGTTATATCAAGCATATTTCAATTTTTTTAGAATCCTTGCCCTGTTGAACTACCTCAAAAAGTCTGGGCTTCTTGATATTTTGCACCACAACATAAGATTGAACACTTGACGGATCATTTCAGACGTTTGGTGTCGCCTTTCATGGTAATGTTAGCCAGCTGCTTTTAAAAGACGGCTGTTAATATCCTCAATAATAAAAAACAACAGAGCTTATATAGCCTGTACATTTTGAGGATAATTTCTCCCTTTATGTATTGTAAGCTATACATATATTCCATATGCAAACATCCCTAAATACGGACATCGCCCAGTGCAGCTGTATTTGTATTTTCAGCCTGTGGGGGTCACGACAACTCTCGGCTATCGGTCGAGTCTTTTCGGAGTTCTTGTGGGTTGTTTTGTGAGGAGGCTTGGGCCCCCTCTGCCAGAGGCTCTCAGACTTCTCTTTGCTACTACTGATTCCAAGTAGTCGGACTGGAGACAGCAGGACGGGCTGAGCGTGACTTTGTGTGGGGTAGGAGCAGCGCATCGGATATTGTACCCCACATAATGGACAATGACCACACGGGACCACTGGGAGTTCCGGCTCTTCTGCAGCCTTCCATCCATCCATCCCTACAACAATCCATCCCTACAGCAATACATCCATCTCCATCCATCCTAGGTGCTTGTATCCTGTTACCTTTTCAGCGCGAGGCGGTTCTGCTAAATATATATATATATATATATATATATTAATCTGATTTATGGGACCTACTCCAGTTTTAAAGAAGCACGATTTGATGAGGTATTCTTGTTTTCCAGCCTCTGGGAGTACTTTTGCATCACAAGGACTCATCATGTGGACTTTATCAAAGATGGTAAGGAAGGATGCAGGATTACTGCAAGCAGGATCCCTCTTCCTAAAGACACATCGACAGCTGCAGAGAGCAGAAATTTCAAGTTAGAGTTTACCTTGGCTTGGAACAGGGACTTGGAGGGTTCATCGGGGATAGGTGAGTGAATAGGTGTCAGGAGAGGGGGCAACGAGAAGATCATCTCCTGTTGAGGATTAAAACGAGTGTGATGTGCTAGGAGCCTACACACATGGGCCAATTAAAAAACAGGTGTCCCTTTATATTCCATGCAGGAGTTGTACTCCTATCTATTTTAGATTTTGTGACGGCACATGATAGTTTCTCCCGCTGCAAATTCAAGACAAGAAGCCGAGTGAGAACTTTACATGGTATAAAATGTCTGTGAGGCCGGTTGTTTAATGTTTTAGGTCAAGTAAACAAAATGTGTCCAATTTATAGATCTATACTCACATTATTGTGTTGGCAAAAGTCAAAAGCCAGCTGTAAACATGAATGTAAACATCTGGACTCACCCTCAAGATGTCCTGCACACATAGAACTTCATCTGAACTCATCTGTAGAAAGGAATAACCTGATCTGAGTGAGAAGGTTACACAAGTAGGAATGGGTAATGGCTCAATAGCAAAGGGATATGGATTATTCACATCTTTTTAACTGCAAAGCATCCCCTGGATTCGATTGGAAAGCTCATCCCCTTTGTTAGTCTGCAAAATGAAGAGGTAAACACTTCATTTTACAAACTATTCTTTTAATTTTTGCGTGGCGACGAATTCCTCACACTTCACAGCGGTAGCTGCATGCTTCAGCGCGATCTGGGCGACCTGCCCTCTCTGGTTTTGACGTTTAAGTTACTCACAAGGAGCAAAGTTGGTTCCTCAATGGTGCCTTCACTCTCCGAGTCGCTGGAGCTGGTGGACTCTACCCCTCCGGTATCTGCCAATTCAAATGAATGACTGCGCACACACACACGAAAAATACACAATATCACATCACATAAAAATGTCATAATTATACAAATTAAATACATGTCCAATTATTTATATATATATTTTTTTTTACTTGCAATTCTATAATTCCGAAAATGTTAGCATCAATGTGTATCACTTGGTCAAAGGCTGAGCGTAGAGTATCGTCCCGAGACTCCTCAAGTGGAAAATCTTCCATGGAGTGAAACTCGGGAGCCGGTGGATTCTCCATGGGTACAGCCGAATCCACCAACGCCTGATGTGTACCCCCCTGAATTCTTACCGGAATGCGGTATGTCGCTCCCGGACCTGGGGAAGGTGTTGGAGAGCCGGCAACCTGGGTCACCTGGCCCACCTCTATCAATGGACACTCCCTCCGGATGTGTCAGGGCTGCCCGCACCTCCAACACTCATACCCTGGCGTTTGATAATCTCCCTGTAGGTCAGGAAGACCTGGTCCCTCTGCATGGCCGAGATCCCCGCCAGTATCTGCCCCAGCTCCTCCGGCTGCTGCTCTCGGTGCTCTATCTGTCTGCCCCACTGTAACAGGTTTTTGTTCTCCCGTGAGTAACGGACTGAATACGGAGGCGAAACCTTCTATTTTACACAGCGCTATGTGAACATCTGGACTCACCCTCAAGATGTCCTCCACACAAATATCTTCATCTGAACTCATCTGTAGAAAGGAATAACCTGATCAGAGTGAGAAGGTACAAGTAGGAATGGGTAATGGCTCAATGGCAAAGGGATATGGATCATGCACATCTTCATAACTGCCAAGCAACCCCTGGATTCGATTGGAAAGCTCATCGCCTTTGTTAGTCTGCAAAATGAAGAGGTAAACACTTAATTTTACAAACCATTCTTTTCATTCCTGTGTGGTCATAATAACATGGAGCTCATGATATGTGGGTATTTACCTTGCATGGTACCCCAAAGAGCGGCACAGTCTCAAAGTTGAGTTCTTTGGCTTGGCTTGTTTCTTGGTCCCCTTTACGGAGGCGAAGACGGTTCCTTTCCTCATTGAAACAAAAGCACTTTATAGCTTTATTAAAAAGATACTACACCTTAATGAAATTAGCTGCTTTGTTTTAAGCAATATTTGGTTGTCTGTTTAGAATTCCTACCTGACAGAATTAGTACCTTTATTAAAAGCACGTTGTAGTCCATTATACCTGGCAGAATTACCTTTCTTACTTTAAAGCTTAAACATGTTCACGATATTTAGTCACACTTTTTTCTTTTACAGTTTTCTTGTGTGACGGTGACATGACGTCATACAAAATTGCCCCACCAGAAATATCTGGCTCAAATCGCTACTGAACGACATCAAACAGGAACTCAAAAACTTTAAGATGGAGATAAACCAAATATTACAACATGTCACCTTCGAGACCCGAAATCAAGGCGAGCGATTAACAAGCAGAGTGGCGGGTCGAGGAAGCAGAGAGCGTGAAGTCTCGAGTAATCGTAATCGTTTCTACCCCAGTATTTCTCACATCTATCTCCTCCTACATCTCCATTTTCCTGGGAGGTGCTAAACAAACAAGAGATTCAGAGGAAAAGTGGGTATGCTATCCAAGTGGATGAGGAGCTGTGCCCCACCAGATCCAGATGACGCTGTGGTGCAGAAAGCTTAATACATTCCTACTTCGCCAACATATATATATAGGCCTATATTTTTTCCCGCGAGACCTGTACCACGTGACCAAAAAAAAAAAAAAAAAGTGCACCGTTGGTGAATCTAACTGGCTGCTGCTGAGATTAAGGGACTTAATCTAAACATGTAAAACGTGTGGTCAACTGCAGTCAAATAATTATATTTAAGAAACTACAGGATTGGTTGTCAACAATAATTTAATTCACCTACTTATGTCATTTGACAGTTAGTTCATCGCTGTGCGGGTAAGATCTCTGCTATGGTGTCGGGCTTCTTTAAAACAATTCATGAAGGGAGTTGGATGTCTTTGCATGTTTTATATTTACATCACATTGTTTTAATTGTTAAGTTAAACAAGATCTAAAAAGTTAAAGGTGTATAACATTATGAATTTAAACTATTTTCAACACAGCAGCGCATAAGTAAATATCAACAACACGGTCGCCCTTTCCTGAAAGCGGAAGTGACGAGTTATGACCGGAAGTGACTACTTTCCAGAGCAATTAAATGGCAGCCTACACGTTTGCCACGCTTGCCTTGTAAAGCGTTGTTTTTCAGACTTTTCTCTACTCACTGGGTAAAGACCATCTTTAAACATGTCGGGGCGAAACAACAACAAGCTGCCTAACAATTTGCCCCAACTGCAGAATCTTATCAAAAGAGATCCGCAGTCCTACGTAGAAGAGGTGAGTGTTGTTAGCCAAACGTGCTAACGGGGTTAGCGAGCTACTAGGCTTTCTACAGTAACTAATAAAAGCGGTTGCGGTTGTCCCTTCTACAGTTTCTGCAGCAGTACCGGCACTACCAGTCCAATTTGCTGATCTTCAAACTGCAGCCTGACAAACCGAACAAGGAGCTGGCGGAACTCGTCATGTTTCTCGCTCAGGTACCGTGTTACGCTTGTGTCCACTAGTCAGTCATAGGAGAAATATAGTGGAATAAAAAGTTTAATATCTGCCTCTGAGATGTACTGGAGTGGAAGTAAATGTACTTGGTTGTATGGTGAGCTGTCATAAGTATAGTGGAGTAACAAGTTTAATATCTGCCTCTGAGATGTACTGGAGTGGAGGTATTAAGTGAGTAAATGTACTTAGTTACATTCCAGTGTAGTTAAAGTCATTGTCCTTCAGGTTGCCCACTGCTACCTGCAGCAGCTGTCCACCTTTCCACAAGAGCTGTCTGGGTTGTTAATGAGTCACCACACAATGATCGAGTCGGACATCAGAATGGTGAGACTATATGTTACTACTCATATTATAAGTAATTTCCAATACCGGAAACATTAGTTTGTTGATATTTATGCAAATTACATGTGTGTTGGTGTTGAGATGTTTTTGTTTGTTTCCTGTCTTTGTCAGACTTTTTGCAAAGCGCTGATTCTTTTGCGGAATAAGAATCTGATCGACCCCACCAGCCTCCTGGAGCTCTTCTTTGAGCTGCTGCGATGTCACGACAAACTTCTCAGAAAGGTCAGAGCACTGCTCTACGCCCTCCAACATATATTACCTGTGCATGCAGTTATGTAGTACTGCAACGATAAGACATTTTAAAGACCCAACAATCAAACACCAAAGCTAGAATATAATCCACAGATTCATTAATATTGAATATAATTGCTAGTTGCAGCCCTATTATAAGAAATTTCCCCATGAAATTGTAGGCGCACGTTAATAAAGTCTGCTCTTATCAATTATAATAAGTACTTCTGGTGAATTTGTTGACAATTTATTGTACCAAGTTAATTTCCCTCATATTATTTATGCTCATCACGTCTGATTTCCTTATATAGCATTTACTCTATGACTGACGGACGGACTAGCTTTACTTCTGTATTCATATATTTAAATCTTCTTCAGCTTCCAAAAGTGAACCTTTGCTTCTCTTTCCCCACAGACACTGTACACACACATTGTCACAGATATCAAAAACATCAATGCCAAGCATAAAAACAACAAAGTTAACACAGTAAGTAGTCACACGTGTTATGCTTTTAGTTTTTTTCTACAGCAGCTTCAAATAGTATAACGTGTGGTAATGTTGTTTGTTTCAGACGTTGCAAAACTTCATGTACACCATGCTGAGAGACTGTAATCCCATCGCAGCAAAGATCTCTTTGGACGTCATGGTGGAGCTTTACAAAAGAAACATATGGTGGGTTTTGTTTATTCTTACTTTACAAGACGTTATTACTATTTCTCGCCTCTTTAGTCTGATTGTTTTGTTGTGTCGCAGGAACGATGCCAAGACAGTTAATGTCATAACAACGGCGTGCTTCTCCAAGGTTACGAAGGTGGGTTTTCTCACATTGAAAGCAATGCTCTGCTTCTGTTATTGTGTGAGCTGCAGCCCAGTACATTATCACCTGCCTCTCGTCCTGCTTAGATCCTTGTTGCCGGTCTTAAATTCTTTCTGGGCAAAGATGAGACTGAGAAAAATGACAGTGATTCAGACTCTGAGGCAAGTACCCCAAAAAATATACAAATTAGTTGAATGGTAATTTTTTCAGTACAGGAGGTAATTTGTGTTTAATGCATATTCAAGATATACAAATACGTTTGTCAATGTAACAGCCGGAGGGACCATCAGTCCGAGACCTGAAGGTGAGATACTCCACTGGCAAGAAAACCTGCAAAAACAAGAAGAAGCTGGAAAAGGCCATGAAAGTCCTCAAGGTACCCCACTTGTAACTGCTATGTCATGACTTGTATTGTGTCAGTTGTGTTCAAATTAATAACCCTAGTTGTTCTGACTCGCTCTGCAGAAACATAAGAAAAAGAAGAAGCCAGAAGTGTTCAATTTCTCTGCTATTCACCTCATCCACGATCCGCAAGGTAGACTCACCTGGCTTGTCCATGACATCTGCAGCACATGGAATTTGTGCAACAATTTATATCGACTATCTCTTCTTTTTTTTCCAAAGATTTCTCTGAGAAACTCTTGAAGCAGTTGGAAGCCTCCAAAGAGCGCTTCGAGGTGAAGATGATGATGATGGAGTTCATATCCAGACTGGTTGGAATCCACGAGGTGAGTGACGTGGCTCTACAGCTGGTTTGTGCTCTCCTTGTTTAGTGTGATGGCCGATGACTTACTATAAAACTGGCCCTCGTGAATATTGCCAAAGTTCACATGAATAATGTGCAAGATTATCATTGCCGGTATTTTTATTTTTTTCAAGGGTCATAATTTTGACACTGCCAGGGTTCTTTGAATAATAATAAAAGCATACTACTCTTCTTCTTTTCCAGCTCTTCCTCTTCAATTTTTATCCCTTTGTTCAGAGGTTTCTACAGCCCCATCAAAGAGGTAAACATAACTCTCAATTAAGAAAGTTAAAGGGTTTTGACCTCTTATAATGAGATGTCTTAAACAAACTGTTGCTTTTCTAGAGGTGACAAAGGTTCTCCTGTGTGCTGCCCAGGCTGCCCATCAACTGGTCCCACCAGAGGTACATTACGCCCTCATGTCAACGCGTGTGGATGTGACATGAGGATTCCTGTATAAACCTTTCACACATTCCCTCTGATGCAGACCATCGAACCTGTCATCATGACCATCGCCAACAACTTTGTGACGGAAAGAAACTCTGGGGAGGTGATGACTGTGGGGTGAGTAGTTTGGGCTCAGATCAGTCTCAATAGTTGCAAATGCACACAGAGAGACTCACAAATAAGCACGGATCAATTCACAAATATATAGATTGGCTACCGATAGGTCTATGTTGGAAAAAAAGCATTTACGAGTTGAGCCACGGCAGGAGAGTCTCATGAGTCTGCACGAATGTGTAGCGACCCACAAACGAATGCAGTGAGATCCACAAATAACTACATATAAATCTACAAACAAAAAGACAAATGCATAAATATATTTGTGATTTTTCTTTCACATTTCTATAAATCTTAATTTATTTCCGTGTTCTTTGGAATGTATTTGTGAATGTTCTGCGGTCATTTGTAAATTGAATATATTTGTGAATTGTTCTGTGCATTTGTGACTCTTCCCATCGAGAAGAAGCTATTTCGACTTTTGTGGTTTGAGTTATCAAAAGTTTGCATGTGATGGAAAACATTTTCTTACAGAAATATAAATTCCAGTGTTGTGTGTAACTACCGTGCCAAGTTACCGTGTCATAGTAAATTCAACACTTTCTTTTAAATCAAGGATCAATGCCATCAAAGAACTGACGGCCCGCTGTCCGCTCGCCCTCACTGAAGACTTGCTGCAGGACCTCGCTCGGTACAAGAGCCACAAGGACAAGAGTGAGTATTTTATTGTGTGGGTGTGTGTGTGTGTGCTCACAAAACAACATGATTTTGTCTATTTGCGTTCAGATGTGACGATGTCTGCGAGGGGGCTGATCCAGCTGTTCAGGAGTCTTAACCCAAAGATGCTACACAAGAGGGACAGGGTGAGCCTAGACTTATAATGTTTAAAAAACAAAAACAGCCACCACTTTTTTTTTTACTGATATTTTTCTGTCTTTGCATTCAACAAAAGTGAATATAGTGATACTGACAAAGCGCTGTCTATTAAAATGTGAATAATTGTGCCGCTTGTTGTCCAGGGGAGACCCACGGAAGCGTCAGGAGAGGCCAAGATCAAAGACTACGGAGAGCTGGAGGCTAAAGATTACATTCCTGGAGCTGAAGTCCTGGAGGTGGAGGTGGAGGAGGGGGTCAAGGAGGGAAAGGAAGACGAAGGTGAGCAGCTTTCTATTGTTAGTGAATCTATAGGATTTGGTTACAGTGGCTGAACTGATCAGAATCCAGTGTGTGCATAGAGATGATCTGTATTTGTCCTATTTTTCATAACAGATGGCTGGGAGAGCGCCAGTATGAGTGATGGTGGTGAAGATGGGGAGTGGGTGGATGTTCACCACTCATCTGACGAAGACGGAGGAGGATTGGTGAGAATAAAACTGGATCGCTTATTCAAACGCTGATGGTTCACTTTGTGTAGCATCTTTGTCCTAATATAAAACGTGTGCGTGTGTAAGGTGGAGAAGCTTCAGGATATGCCAGTCGAGGAAAGAAAAGCCAAAGCGGCGGCGGTCAGCGGCAGCAGGCTCCTCACTCAAGATGAGTTCAAGAAGATCCGCATGGTCCAGCTGGCCAAGGAGATCAACGCTGCACCGGGCAAGGGCCAGAAGAGGAGCAACGTGGACTTCGACGATGAAGACGACAACAGGTTAGAAAGCTATTTTAAAGCATTTACAAAGATAAAAACAAAACACAGATTGTTTGTAGTGTGCGGAGGGGTACATATAGGAGATTGTACTGAGGTTTGTACTCCTTTTTTTCTCCCATATAATAAAGGGGAGAGATCCTGACCTTGAGGAATATTGAGAAACTGCATAAGAAGCCAAAAGAAGACAAGGAATCCCGCCTGGCAACAGCACAGGTAAACCCTAGTGCCAACTGTAGGGTGGTTTGAGCTATTCATAGTTGCTTTACCAGCTGCAACATTGTGAAAAATATAATCTGCACACTAGATAATGCTTCTAAAAAAAGAGTTTGACACTCGTACGTGGTAATTATCGAGCATTATTAAGTAAGAAATCGTTTGTTTCTGTCTTTTCCGTGTTCTTCTGTCCAGCCTGTAATATGTATCATCAAGATGTGCGGCTTTTGTAAATAGTAGCCTGCTGATTATGTTCTTGGTTTGGTTTATAAAAGGTAACAAAAACAGAAAACTATGGTTTTGCTATTACTGACTACAAAGAAAAACGGCTAATAATTGGATTAGTAAAGCTGGAAACGGTATCTTTTTTTTAAATCCGTTTTTATTTTGAGTATTCAAAACCTTCTTTGAGTAATGTTCTGTTGCTCAAGAAATTTATTGATTTTCCAGGCGGGGCGGCCAGACCGGAAGGATTTTGTCAAGAAGCATACCAAGCTGAACCCGCACGCCAGCACCAGCAACCGGGAGAAGAGGAAGACGAAGAACTTCATGATGATGAGACACAGTCAGAGTGTCCGAAGCAAAGGCAAACGCTCCTTCAGAGAGAAACAGGTACGTCACACCTTTCAGAAGTAGCTACTGTGTTTGACCGTGTTTAATACAAGTGGCTTTTCAAATGGACATGGTTTTGATTTCCTTCTCCAGATTGCTCTCCGGGACACGCTCCTGAAGAAGAAGAAGCAGTACAAGTAGGACACGCGGACATGGTTGTTATATTTGCTTCGTGGTGGCCGTCCGGTGGTGACAAAATTATATTATTGTACATCCTTTAAGTAGCCTGCAAAACTGTTTATTAATGTTTTTTCAGCGGATGAACTGCATACATTTGACACGGCTCTGAAATAAACATTCGTTGTTTATTATTATGTGACTATTTCTGTTTTTAACCTTAAACTAACTGATCTGCTTCAAAAACTAAATATGAGGCTATAATAAATATTTAATGGTAATGCCTTAAAACTACAATACCCATGAGGCACCTAGAATCACAACTAACGTGCCAATGCCAAACATTCCGCTCAATGAAACCGGCATCTTAAAAACTCGCTAGAAACTCCCGATTAAAACCATTTATTTCCCCTTGCCAGGTAACGCGAACGCTAGCTTAGTTAGCTTTCAAAAATCACAGCACATCAGAGCATCAATGAAAAATAAATATAAAACTAAATACTAATAATAATTAGGGCTGTCAGCGTTAACGCGTTAATCTATGCGATTAATTTGGCCGCGTTAACGCACTAAAATATTTTAACGCAATTAACGCAAGTTTTTTTTTTTTTTTTTTTTTTTTTTTACCGCAGCAGTACGGTTTGACACTGTTTCCGTTTTTAAAACAATCATTTCTCCGCGAAAATAAGGAGCAGAAATCAGTTTAAACTCGTGGATGAATCAGTCGGGTTTCCTCCTGCTCCTCCTTCCTCCCGTCTCCCCTCTGATACACAGAGGAACGGAGGGCGACGTGTCGGGACACGCGCGGAAAGAACTCGTCACACGAAACCTTCACCGTGATTGGTCAATCCGTTTGTCTGTCAACATTTCGGGGGGAAAAAAACCAATGAACACTCAGTAAATCACAAAGGACCTCCCACCTCACAGGTTAGGCTCATTTAGCAGCCTGTCAGTCAGAGAACCAGAGGACACGGCGCGAGGACAATGAGGCTCATTTCAGAGCTGAGATTGTTCTGGAATGTTTGATGTATAACACGTGGGGTGTGTCACATGCAAAAAACTTTAAACGGTGAATTTAATTTATTTTGTAAAATGTATAAAATGCCCCCAGCCTCCAGAGGGTTAACGTGACATATTTGAATGTCAGTCAGTTACCAAGGCCACTGGTTCTGCTGCTGTTCAATGTTAAAGATGACAGGACCAATGGGGTCTCAATATACTTGTTTTTTTTAACTAATCTGATGTTTCACTGAAGAAACAATTTATCATCCACGATATTAAATACCTCGCTGGCACTGTATATGTAGGAGCCCCTTTGAAAACACAGCTCTGTGTGAAGTTTTGTCTTTAAAAAGAATGAACTTTTAACTTTTAACTTGTAATTGCGATTAATACAAACATTATATATATATATATATATATTATATATATAAATCTAAAATATATATATAAATATGAAGAAGAAAGATAATATAAATGAATACAAAATAAATAAATTAATGAATAAGAAATAATATACATATATATACATATATACACATATATGCATATATACACATACATATGTATATATTCATAATTTCTACACATATACACATATATACATATATTAATGTTATGTTCGCTCGCTTTGGTGGTGATAGATTTTGATCGTTATTAAGTGTGTAGTAGTTAAAGGGAAGACAGTTAATTAAGGCTAGCGCCGTTCAGCTAGCGGATGTTAGCGTTTTAGCACCATTGTAGCGTCAGTAACCTGGCCTGAGAATTACATTGTTCCATCAAAGATTAGATAGTTACATGTTGTGTCCCGTGACAGATATAAACAGTAGTATGCACACACATAAGTACATATTTACATACACAACATGTTCATACATATAAACAGGTTCTTGTCAGTGCCGTCGATCTCCGTGACCTTGTCGCCATGGAAACATTGTCACATGACATTTCCTTTGGTTCTGTGCTGTGACGTCGCTACTCGCTAGTGACGTCACGGAGCGCCGAACCAAAGTCTGTATATAGAAGTGATTTCCAGCAGTCTGCAGCACCCTTTCTTTTCTCAGAAGGGGTTGAGGGATTACTTGTGAATTCCACAGAAGGGGCGGATGGGGTAGGTGAATCTGAAGCGCCTACCCCCCCTCCCTGCGGAGAGGGGTAGGCGATTCTGTGAATCAGCTACTCCTCTCCCGGTGTGTGGCGGTTTGGTGAGATTCACCTGCAGCTACACTCTCCCAATAGGGGGGCTCTGTGGTATTCAAGGTAAGAGGTTGTGGAGACGTCCACAACCTCGCGGGGTGGGGGGGACCTAAAGATCATGATATGCATAATATAGAACAATATAGCTCTTCAATACTAAAAGAGAATTTAAAGGAACATTTCCTTTTCTCAAAAACATTTCCAATATGTGAATTTAGATATTTAACAAACAGTGTTTAGTGCAGAATAATATATATATATACATATATATACAATATATGTATATATATATACATATATATAATATATGTGTGTGTGTGTGTGTTTAGTATGTATATATTTATATATATAAATAAATTTAAAATATATATATATATGTGTGTGTGTTTAGTATATATATATATATATTTATATAAATATAAATGAATTAAATATATATATGTGTGTGTGTTTAGTATATATATATATTTATATATATATAAATGAATTAAATATATCTATGTGTGTGTGTTTAGTATATATATATTTATATATACTAAACATATATCCTATATAACTAAAATAATAATAAATAATAAAAAAGCTCACACATGTACACATGCATTTTTATTTATTTATTTTTATTTAATTTAAATTGTTCTCAAAAATAAAAATAAAGAGATTCATCCGTGGATCTCTTGTGAGTTGTGATTTCCTCCTGTTGAAACTAATCACACAACGGATGGTTTTATTACGCCGCTTCCCTCTCACCTCTGTTCCTGTCTTTCTGTCCTGAGTCTATTAGGCTCTCTTATTATCCTCCTTGCACTCTTTCACACACAAACCGTGGACAAGACAACATTGTTAAATATCCCAAGGTCAAGCTGGGCGACCAGAAGATAAAAAGCCAGGTTCCCAGGCCCTGAAGAACAAGAGCTAGAGGAGCATCCCCGTCTGGTCACTCCCGTCGTCTCCTCCAACCAGAAGCACTGGAACCCACCGCAGCCGCACGCCGCCACACGCCTGACTCCCAGGCGCCGATCCAGTCCATAGAGTGACCGTCCAGCTCGTGGCCGCCATGTCCTTACGCTCGTCGTCATGGTGATTCTTCTGGGCCCTTCAGTGGTGATTGCGTTTGTCTTGCAGCCGTCCGAGGAGGAAGCCGCGGCCTCTGCTAACTCTCCGGTTTCCCATCACAGGTCGGTCTTTAAAAACCTTCTCTTCCGATCTCATGCTTCTTTTTTTTGTCCTCAGAGGTTATTATAGTTTAAAATATCCCCGGCATCAGATCACACATCACTGGATGTGTTTGCGCTGACGCCTTTTTGAGTTCCAGGGATATTAAACATTCTGGGCTGGATTCAGTGTCACTGTGACCACTTGGTTTTTGTCAGAATGTTGTACGCAAACTGATCTGCTCAAGCTTCAGCAGGGTAATAAAGTATTCCAACATGAAGCCAACATTTCTGTCTCTTGGCTTCGCCTGCAAAGCTCTTCCCCAGTTCACCGAGGGCCTTGAGAGAGCACGTCTGCAGCCACGAACAAACGCACTTCATTTGTGTTCACACACATTTTTTGTGACGTGCAGAATTGTATTTGTATTTCTGTGTGTAATATGTTTCTGAATAGTATGCACTCTGTGAATAACCTGAGTGGCATGTGATAGGTGCCAGGGCGAGTCCTTGCAGTCCGTCAGGAAGGGCCTCCTCGGGGCCCTCAACCTGCAGGCCGAGCCCCGGCTGCCTGCCGGTGGGCTGGACGGCGTCGGAGTGCAATGGAGGTCGACCTTCAGCGGCAGCGCTCACCGAGCCGAGGACACGGCGAGTAAGTGGAACAAGGAATTCAGAGAAACTCCCGTGGAGCCCACATCGTTTCCTCTCTTTTAATCCTTTGTGGCCTTTTCACAGTCCAGCAAATAAAAGTGTCTCTTCTCTCGCCGTGTCCTTCCAGCTCCAGCGGCCTCTGGCTCCTCTGTGTCGCCTGACGTTGGAAACAGTACGAGCCTGAAGTGCTGTTCCACGGCCTCGGAGACCTTCATGAAAGGTACGCAACGACGTGTGAGCGTGCATATCGACGGGAAGAAAGGTTCAAGGGTCAAGGTTTTTTATTTGCCCTCCGTGCCCAGAGCAACAGTCCAGACACACTGGAATTGTTTTGCAGGGTTCTCCGAGTCAACAGAGGTACACACACACTATCATAATAATAAGAAGAAGAAGTGGATAAAATATAAAACCACACTGTCCATACGGTGGTAAAAGAATATGCAGTATTAAGTACAGTGTTTAAGGCTAGTGCTGAGTGCTGTTCCAGTGAAAGAAAGAGGGGAGAGGGGGAAGTTATATGGGGTACTGCACATGTGTAATAATATCTGCTCTTGTGTTTGCAAGATCTGTGATGGGACAACTGGGTCCTCCACCCTGCCAGCCTCACCGTGGTGCAGTGTGCACTCTGCCACCCCCGAGGGAACGCCGTGCAGTGTCCCCCCCCCCCCACCCCGACCCCCAGGATGCTGACTCACAGGTAGAATTCTCTAAGGCAGGCGTGTCAAACTCATTTTCACCGTGGGCCACATCAGCATCATGGCCGCCTCTTAAAGGACCGGTGTAACTGAAACTCTGTATAAACTATACCCGAACATATTGTTAATACACGGTTATTATATACACTATCTATAGAAATACATATTATAGGGTTGGGGGTTGGGGTGAGCTGAATGAATATACTCATGAATCTCCCCGCGTTATATAAATATATATATATATATATATGCATATATACTAGGGCTGTCAGCGTTAACGCGTTAATCTATTTAACACTAAAATATGTTTGACACTTTTTACAATCATTTCTCCGCGAAAATAAGAGAAATCAGTTTAAGTGGATGAATCAGTCGGGTTTCCTCCTCTGATACACAGAGGCGGAGGAAAGAACTCGTCACACGAAACCTTCACCGTGATTGGTCAATCCGTTTGTCTGTCAACATTTCGGGGGGGAAAAAACCAATGAACACTCAGTAAATTACAAAGGACCTCCCACCTCACAGGTTAGGCTCATTTAGCAGCCTGTCAGTCAGAGAACCAGAGGACACGGCGAGGACAATGAGGCTCATTTCAGAGCTGAGATTGTTCTGGAATGTTTGATGTATAACACGTGGGGGTGTGTCACATGCAAAAAACTTTAAACGGTGAATTTAATTTATTTTGTCAAATGTATAAGATGCCCCCAGCCTCCAGAGGGTTAACGTGACATATTTGAATGTCAGTCAGTTACCAAGGCCACTGGTTCTGCTGCTGTTCAGTGTTAAAGATGACAGGACCAATGGGGTCTCAATATACTTCTTTTTTAAAACTAATCTGATGTTTCACTGAAGAAACAATTTATCATCCACGATATTAAATACCTCGCTGGCACTGTATATGTAGGAGCCCCTTTGAAAACACAGCTCTGTGTGAAGTTTTGTCTTTAAAAAGAATGAACTTTTAACTTTTAACTTGTAATTGCGATTAATCGCGATTAATCGCGATTAATTAATCGCAATTTCAAACTGTGCGATTAATTAGTTAATTTTTTTAAATCGATTTACAGCCCTAATATATACATATGTATACATAAAAATTTATATATACATTATATATAAAACATATATGTGGTATATTTAAAAACATGTATAGAATCACGTGTATTATTTATTTATACTATAAAAGTATTTGCATTGTGGGGAAAAAAATGAAGAAGAAGAAAATAAATAATAATAATTCAATATATATTTTATTTATAATTTTGTTGATATTATATCTACTATAAAAGTATTTGCATTTTCATTTTTAACTTAAAAAATAGTGTTCAGCCTTAATTGTTGCTGACTCAGTGGAGCCCCCTGTGAGGAGAGAATTACCCACAATGCACCGCGTGAGATCAGGACTGTGTTCGTATGCAATTTCAAGTTGCGCAATCGATTATCATTCTCAGTCACGATAATCCCAGTCACGGTAC
Source organism: Pseudoliparis swirei (assembly GCF_029220125.1). Classification (NCBI taxonomy): domain Eukaryota; kingdom Metazoa; phylum Chordata; class Actinopteri; order Perciformes; family Liparidae; genus Pseudoliparis; species Pseudoliparis swirei. The sequence continues at coordinate 17,020,794 of NC_079402.1, read as the reverse complement.
AAATATTTCTATTTCTTTTTTTGACGTGTGTCATATATTCCAGAGCTCACGGTCACTTCACAGAAACCATCAGCACGTTTCCCAATGGTTTAGTTGTCAAGTTATTTGCTTTTTGAGTTGGCTGAGTGGGCTGCCCCGGAGCATTGTGGGTAATGGTAAAGTCTCATCGCACTCTCGAGCATGCGCAGTACGGGAGGGATACTATTCAGCGCGTCATGTGACCAAGCTGCCGGTCTGACTGCGAGACGAGCAGCGGTTTGCAACAACACAATAAACAGATATATAGTAATTAGGGCTGTCAATCGATTTTAAAAAATTAACTAATTAATCGCACATTTTGAAATTGCGATTAATCAATCGCAATTAAAAGTTCAAAGTTCAAAGTTCATTCTTTTTAAAGACCAAACTTCACACAGAGCTGTGTTTCAAAGAGGCTCCTACCTATAAAGTGCCAGCGAGGTATTTAATATTGTGGATGATAAATTGTTTCTTCTGTGAAACATCAGATTAGTAAAAAAAAAGAAGTAGGCCTATATTGAGACCCCATTGGTCCTGTCATCTTTAACACTGAACAGCAGCAGAACCAGTGGCCTTGGTAAACTGACTGACATTCAAATATGTCCTGTTCACCCTCTGGAGGCTGGGGGCATTTTCTCCATTTTACAAAAAAAATTAAATTCACCTTTTAAAGGCGTTTGCATATGACACATACCCCCACGTGTTCTACATCAAACATTCCAGAACAATCTCAGCTCTATTCAATGAGGCTCATTGTCCTCCTGCCGTGTTCTCTGCTTTCTGACTGACAGGCTGCTATAGAGCCTCACCCGTGAGATGGGAGGTCCTTTGTGATTTACTGAGTGTTCATTGGTTGTTTTTTCCCCAAAATGTTGACAGACAAACGGATTGACCAATCACGGTGAAGGTTTCGTGTGACGAGTTCTTTCCGCGCCCCTTCGTTCCTCTGTGTATCAGAGGGGGAGACGGGAGGAAGGAGGAGCAGGAGGAAACCCGACTGATTCATCCACGAGTTTAAACTGATTTCTGCTTCTTATTTTCGCGGAAAAATAATTGTTTTAAAAACGGAAACAGTGTTAAACCGTACTGCCGCGGTTTGACACTCGGTTTGAGTGTAAAAACTTCAACGAACCCCGGAAGTAAACAAAGTTGCGTTAATTGCGTTAAAATATTTTAGTGCGTTAACGCGGCCAAATTAATCGCATAGATTAACGCGTTAACGCTGACAGCCCTAATAGTAATACATCACAGGTAATAATAATCAATTAAAATATTAGAAGAATAAATAATATTCGTAATTTATAAAGAGAATCATATAAAAGAGTTGAAAAATTTACAAACGGCGAGTAAGTGGAACAAGGAATTCAGAGAAACTCCCGTGGAGCCCACATCGTTTCCCCTCTTAATCCTTTGTGGCCTTTTCACAGTCCAGCAAATAAAAGTGTCTCTTCTCTCTCCGTGTCCTTCCAGCTCCAGCGGCCTCTGGCTCCTCTGTGTCGCCTGACGTTGGAAACAGTACGAGCCTGAAGTGCTGTTCCACGGCCTCGGAGATCTTCATGAAAGGTACGCAACGACGTGTGAGCGTGCATATCGACGGGAAGAAAGGTTCAAGGGTCAAGGGTCAAGGTTTTTTATTTGGCCTCCGTGCCCAGAGCAACAGTCCAGACACACTGGAATTGTTTTGCAGGGTTCTCCGAATCAACAGATGTACACACACACTATAATAATAATAAGAAGAAGAAGATTAAATATAAAAACACACTGTACATAAGGTGGTAAAAGAATATACAGTATTAAGTACAGTGTTTAAGGCTAGTGCTGAGTGCTGTTCCAGTGAAAGAAAGAGGGGAGAGGGGGCAGTTATTATGGGGGTACTGCACATGTGTTATAATATCTGCTCTTGTGTTTGCAAGATCTGTGATGGGACAACTGGGTCCTCCACCCTGCCAGCCTCACCGTGGTGCAGTGTGCACTCTGCCACCCCCGAGGGAACGCCGTGCAGTGTCCCCCCCCCCCCCCACGCCGACCCCCAGGATGCTGACTCACAGGTAGAATTCTCTAAGGCAGGCGTGTCAAACTCATTTTCAACGCGGGCCACATCAGCATCACGGCCGCCTCTGAAAGGGCCGGTGTAACTGAAACTCTGTATAAACTATCCCCGAACATATTGTTAAATGACTCTTTGCATTTGATTATTGTTTATTTGAGTGCAGAAATAATCTACATAAGAACATTTCTCTAATATTATCACATAAATCCATTTAATTTGAAACCTTCAAAATAAAAGCACAGGATATTTTTCTTAAATTTCTTGAAGAAAAGGTGATCGCGTGTCTTTCAAGCTGTCATATAACATGGCGTGGTGGGCCGTATTCGGCCCGCGGGCCTTGTGTTTGACACCTGTGCTCCAAGGCATTTGAAGAGGGAAGAGATTGTCTGCAAACCCCTAAATGAGCTGACATACTTGTACTGTAACGTAGTCCTCCTACAGATGAAGTGCACTCGAGTCTTTGAGCTTCTCCTCCACTGGCCTGAGTTCCAGTGGTTCTGTTGGTCCGGGAGGTGAAACCAATAGATGAGCCAGTTTTCTCGTCCTGTCAACGCACCAGAGAAACTCCCCTCAGTTGGACAATCACAAGTGAATACACTCGCAGATATTTATATATATACAGGACTGTCTCAGAAAATTAGAATATTGTGATGAAGTTCTTTATTTTCTGTAATGCAATTAAAAAAACAAAATGTCATGCATTCTGGATTCATTACAAATCAACTGAAATATTGCAAGCCTTTTATTCTGATTTATTGCTGATTATGGCTTACAGCTTAAGAAAACTCAAATATCCTATCTCTAAATATTAGAATATCATGAAAAAGTATACTAGTAGGGTATTAAACAAATCACTTGAATTGTCTAATTAACTCGAAACACCTGCAAGGGTTTCCTGAGCCTTGACAAACACTCAGCTGTTATAAATCTTTTTTTTACTTGGTCTGAGGAAATATTAAAATTTTATGAGATAGGATTTTAGAGTTTTCTTAAACTGTAAGCCATAATCAGCAATATTAAAAGAATAAAAGGCTTGCAATATTTCAGTTGATTTGTAATGAATCCAGAATGCATGACATTTTTGTTTTTTTAATTGCATTACAGAAAATAAAGAACTTTATCACAATATTCTAATTTTCTGAGACAGTCCTGTATACACACTCACACACAGATGTGTGTGTGAGTTCCAGCAGAACATTTTAAAAGGCCACATTCACGATTTTCTTTTTTCTTTTATCTCATTGGCTACAATTCTGTCTGTTGTACATCTCCACCTTTTCTCACATGACTGTCTGCTACAGCATGTATCACATGTCTGCATGTTCTATTTTGCCATCAGTATAAAGGTTTATATGAGATTAGAAGAAAAATAAATACATTCAAGTCGTTTATTGTTCTTCAAATTGTCTCACCATGCCTTACTCGTCCTCTCTCTCTCTCTCTTTCACCCTCTTCAGGTGCCGTGTTGTGAGACCACCTCTCAGGAAATGGTGCCGGTCCTCTACGTGGATGAGTTCAGCACCGTGGTCATTTCCTCCGTGCCGCTGACTCGCGGTTGTGATCCCGGCGGCGACCTCCAGCCGCTCAGCGCAGAGTAGAAAATGTGTTTTCTAGTCCCGAGTACGTGAGCCACCTGGGGAACAAGCAAACACGTGAAACACAGCGAGTGAGGAGAGCACATCACATGCGGGCCTATCTCCTCTCACACTTATCTCAGACCTTTACAGTGTGTGTTCAACACGGAGCGTGGGAACCAAAGCAAATCCTCCTCAAGAGAACTCCTGCATCCCGGCTTCTCTTTTCTAAACACGACGTTCCAGGATCTGTTTAGTCGGCCCGAGAAGAGATCGATCGATTATAATTGAAGTGGAACTGATGACGCAATCTAAAAGACACGTGACATTACATTCTACACTTGCTGTTATGTCACAATTGGGTTTTGGATGTGTTGTTAAACATGCATTTGTGTAGATAACTAGTATTAAGATATTATGAAGTATTTCTCTTGCACCAAGAGCTGGAAGGGAAGTGCATCTGACACTCGTGTAGTAAGTGGCAGTTTATCTTTAAATAAATGTGGAGAGCTATTTAAAGCTACTAACCGTTACCGAGTGTTCGCTTTCATTAATGTAAGACCAGCAGGGTGACATCCTGATGTCGCTGCTTTCAGCTCCTCCTATGACCTCCAACTCCTTTCAATCCCCCAAAAGTAGACTTCAAATACAACAAATAGTTTTCCTTAATGTGTAAATTCGATCTCTATGTTTGCCATGTTGAGGGATAAAGAGCACTAGGAGATTGATAATTTAAGAACTACAAAAAAAGAATGCAGCAGATCAACTGTTTATTTCTGTTCACATGGGAAAGTTTGCTGTGACCCATTTGGGCCCCGAGTCGGTCTCTGAGAAGAGGACGGCGGCCATTCCTCGCATGCTTCTGGCCCCCTGGCTCGCTAACTTGTCTGAGCTGCCGAACAGCTCCGGCCTCTCGGGTATCAGCATCACCATCACGGTATTGCTTTGTGTTACATTTCTTTCTCTCCAGGTCCCATCCTTGAAGGAAAACTGCAGAGGAATTATATTGTTATTATGTTTATCAGCAGAGGTTTTTTTGGCCTTTGCCCCAGCCAAAAAAGTTGGAGATGAAAAAGGAACCAGTTGTTTCAAAACTTAAAACTGTCTGGAAGAGACAAAAAGACAACTCTCTTTACCGTGCAGGTGTTCTGGTGGCACGGGCCGCTCTTAAAAAAGCAGACACCTGCCATTCGATCACAAACTCACGCTCTTCTTCTTTTTACATTTTTCCGAATTTGAATGATTTTTAAATATTGTTATCCTTGTGTTCGCCAGTAGGGGGCAGTAGCGGGTTTTGCCATGACTGGCGCCGTAATTCTTGTTTTAAACAAGTTAGACCAGCATATCACAGACAGTGACGCAGCTATTAATGTGAGTCTGTCTTGGTGTTTACAGGTGAGAAACGTACACAAGCACCATATATATTAATGTTATGTACGCTCGCTTTGGTGATGAATGATATATTTTGATAGTTATTTAGTGTGTAGTAGTTAAAGGGAAGACAGTTAATGACAGTTCTAGATAGTTACATGTTGTGACCCGTGTCAGATATAAACCGTAGTATGCACACACATAAGTACATATTTACATACACAACATGTTCATACATATAAACAGGTTCTTGTCAGTGCCGTCGATCTCCGTGACCTTGTCGCCATGGAAACATTGTCACATGACATTTCCTTTGGTTCTGTGCTGTGACGTCGCTACTCGCTCACGGAGTGCTGTGACGTCACGGAGCGCCGAACCAAAGTCTGTATATAGAAGTGATTTCCAGCAGTCTGCAGCACCCTTTCTTTTCTCAGAAGGGGTTGAGGGATTACTTGTGAATTCCACAGAAGGGGCGGATGGGGTAGGTGAATCTGAAGCGCCTACCCCCCCTCCCTGCGGAGAGGGGTAGGCGATTCTGTGAATCAGCTACTCCTCTCCCGGTGTGTGGCGGTTTGGTGAGATTCACCTGCAGCTACACTCTCTCCCAATAGGGGGGCTCTGTGGTATTCAAGGTAAGAGGTTGTGGAGACGTCCACAACCTCGCGGGCTGGGGGACCTAAAGATCATGATATGCATAATATAGAACAATATAGCTCTTCAATACTAAAAGAGAATTTAAAGGAACATTTCCTTTTCTTAAAACCATTTCCAATATGTGAATTTAGATATTTAACAAACAGTGTTTAGTGCAGAATATATATATATATATATATATATATGTGTGTGTTTAGGATGTATATATTTATATATATATATAAATAAATTTAAAATATATATATGTGTGTATGTTTAGTATATATATATATTTATATATATATAAATGAATTAAATATATATGTGTGTGTGTTTAGTATATATATATATTTATATATATACTAAACATATATACTATATAACTAAAATAATAATAAAAAAGCTCACACACATGTACACATGCATTTTTATTTATTTATTTTTATTTTATTTAAATTGTTCTCAATAATAAAAAAAAGATTCATCCGTGGATCTCTTGTGAGTTGTGATTTCCTCCTGTTGAAACTAATCACACAACGGATGGTTTTATTACGCCGCTTCCCTCTCACCTCTGTTCCTGTCTTTCTGTCCTGAGTCTATTAGGCTCTCTTATTATCCTCCTTGCACTCTTTCACACACAAACCGTGGACAAGACAACATTGTTAAATATATAAAAATATAAGAGCACTAGGATATCGGTTATCCAGCTAAACTCACTGCATCTACAACACAGCCACATGTGTGCTGTGCTTTTCCATTGGCTGAGCTCTATTTTCATGTTTTTACTGGCAGAAAAAAAATGAAGGCCCTGCAAACCTCAAAAAAACTGGAACTGTTAAATAAAAATAAAAAATAATAGTACTTTCTCTTATACTTAAAATAGCCCATTTTAGTGTTTTGAGTCATTTAAATAAATATTTAAATTACTGGATGACAGTATCCTGACATTTTATTCCCAAATGTGCTTTTATATGCATTCTTAACATCTTTATTTCTTTTCCTGGCATCGCTTATCGTGCTCCGTGATTCTCAAATAGTATTTTGTGAAATCCCTTCCTCCCGCCAGCCTTTCATAACGCCGTGAGGGAGGAACATAGCCGGGGGAGATATTTTGGCACCGTGCTCCAGGAAATTGGACGCTAGTTCTGGAAAGAGGAACATATTGCGCACTTCTGAGCAGACTTCTGCGTTTTCAGTTGCTGGGCATGTGTTTGTTCTCAGTGCTGTCGTACATCTTTTCTTTGCTGCAGTGGATCCGTAACTGATGATCGCAAGTTGTGTGAGCGACCTATTGATCCTGGACTAACTGCTCTACGACAACAAGTGGATGTCTTTACTGACACTGGACAGAATGTCAAGATATTTCAATGTGCTGCTGTCTTTTTGCCTATTCTACCCCCTTCTGCTGGCTGCAGGGGCAGTCGAATGTTCGGAGAAGGAAGCGTTGCTCAAACCGAGGTCCCACAAGGTGTTGGCCACACACCTCACCAACTGTTTGGTAGAGTGCACTGGGATGACTTTCAAGAAACTCCAGCTCCGGAACAACCATAATATAAGGCTTCAAGATTCCACGGAAGGTAAGGAGCCTTTTAAAACTCTAGGATGGTTCCCTCTCTGTTAAAAAGTCTCAATATAGACTGAATGTTAAGAAATGATGTGTGACTTATGTCCTCCAATACTGTTTAATGGTGCCTATGACATCTGCTGCGTATAAGGGTTTCATGAACTCATCTTCCTAGGAGAGCTCGGGGAGTACTGTTGGTCCACGGAGCTCCAGTGCACCATCGGAGAGAGCTTCCAGCGGGCCTACGTGGTGTTGCCCGTGGATATAACTACAGTGGCACACGAGCAGCTGGAAGTCCGAGCCACCGACCAGACCGCCGCCACGCTGCTGCTCGCGCACGACAACCCCACCACGGTGGCAGACACCTGCGGCCTCAGGTACGACGTCACGCCACGCTTCACCACGGAGAGGGCGGGCACGTCGTTCTGCATACAGGTGGTCGCCCAGGACGACGTGCTCGGGGACAGAGTCCTTCGATGTCCTCCCTTTCTGGTCACCTTCTGGCAGAGGAGGAACCAAGACCTGGCCAATCAGGAAGAAGAATGAAACCTCAGTGATAGAAGAAGTACCCAGATCGTGTACTAAAGTAAAAGTACTAATCCTGTGGTGATGAAATACTAGGTTACAAGTAAAAGTCCTGCAAATGTTATGTAAGTGAAATCAGCGTTGGTAATACACGAGAGGGCAAAAGGGCAAAACTGCCCCTAAGAAATATAGTTGTGCCCCTGATATCACTAGAGGGGCCAAAGATAACCCCATAACTTAGATAATTTAATAGCATTTTGTTTTTGTTTTATTTGTCCCGTCTGCATTGCCTGTAGGCACACACAAATATAATTTAGAATTATAAAAAAAGAATGAAATAAGTTATAATTTTTAATAGTCATTAAAAAAAATTATGAATAACAATAAAATTGAATATTTTCGTCAATTTTTTTTGTGCTCATATACTGTAAGCCTAAATATGTATAATTATTATTTTTTAACAAAGGTTAAATGTTATTTCACAAGTTTCAAAAAGTGCCTCGACTTTCTTTTTAAATGCCCTTGGATTTCAAAAATTGCCCCTTAAAAAATATGTAAATGTCTCCCCTGAGTGAAATAATCAGGAACATTGGAAAATATTAAGAGAAAAGAGTCTGCTATATTTAAAAAGAAATGCAGCGAGCAGCACTACATCATATAAATATATTAAAGGTACCTGTGCATTGATGTGTAAGCAGCAATTCACTGTTGAACTTTCATATACACTGTTTACTTTGATTTAAGGCGGTCACTTGATTATTTTCACTGTGCATTATTTTCTCATTTAATCGATTGTTTGGATTTTAAAACTTCAGAAAAAGGAGAAATGCTGTGACAAGTTCTCAGGACCCAAAGTGACACTTCCAATCGTCCACGATTTAAAATTATTCAAAAGGAAAATGCAGAAACCTTTCACTCGTGAATCTGGAATCTTTTTTTCTTTAATCGTCATGAAAACTGTCGCCAATAGATCGTCCCGGATTTGTACCAAAGATTATATTTCATAATCACTGCCAATGTTTTTTATTCAAAACTCTTAATTTGTAAAGTAACTAAAGCTGTCAAATACTTGTGGTGGAGTACAAGTACCTCAAATGTGCAGTATAGTTGCAGTAATGTTATTTAGTATACATTCCATTGTATAATCCATAAGCATCCCTGACATCAGTATTTTGCTTTAACGTGATAGATTGTTAAAATACTTAAATCTCATCTGAATGAGTGGCTCTTGCGTGTATTATTACCATAACCCGCACAAATAGATTTCTACATCTACCAATCTAGCATCTTCTCGAGTTGAACTTTCCTCTCTCAGTTCTTCTGTGTGATGGATTCAACTTGACTAAAGATATTTTCATTTGACTTCATCAATCGTTGATTATCTTATATATCCGTGTTGATGTTGATTCTTTATGGATATTTATACTACTCTCTATGGATTGACAAACATTAATATACCAAGTTAACTGGATGTTGTGAACATGATACCGTATGTATATCCTTTCTTTGTCAACATTAGTTATCTCATGATGTGGTTTTCGGTCTTATAAAGATATAAATTATCTGTCTTTAGGATTGATTTATGTGACTTTAAACATGTATTGTTTTAGTTGTGAAGGTATATTATGGGACTTGATCATAGAAGCAGATTCAGGTGACTTGACGTGTATGAATTAAGCTTTGTTAGACTCAAAGAGATGTTTATGGAAAATTTGAATAACCTTTATTGGCCGAGTATGCGCGCACAGACAAGCAACTTAACTTCGATGTTTTTTGCGTCTCTCTCAGACCGTACTGCTATCTACACAATTAATGAAAAAAAGATGTAAATATTAATGATATTTAAAAATATAACAAGCACCAACGATCAACAATAAAATAGAAAATAAAATGTCTACGCACAAGTCAAGTTCTCTGTGAGTTGAAGACAATACAAATAGTGCAAAGAAATGAATATTGAATGAATATATAGATGTGTGCACATGAGAAGATGCCTGTATACTGCATCTAGAGTGTGTAGGATTTATATTGACGATGACACATGATATGTAAATACTCAAAAGAGATTGTGTATTATAAACTGTAAAATTACGAACTACATTGGCAGCACTGGATATTTTATTATTGATGATTATTGATTGTTGATGGTCGCCAAATCTGCATGACATCACAAGTGCTCTGCTGGTTTAAAGACAACCGACGTGCTGCAAAAGTTCTCTGTTAAATGAAGGATGTAAATATGAGATGTTGATGGCTATATGTGTTGATGGCATTATTAAATATTTGTTCCCCCTTTTTCAGTCCCATGTTTATTGTGCTTGTGTTTTTGACTATTTATTGTGACCTCAAGTAGAACAGCAACTTACTGCTGTAAACCAACTCCCATGACACATCCTCCTGGGAACTGAGGGAACATAGTGTCTTCCAACTTCTTATTTGTTGTGATTTTCTACCTATTTAGAGTTAAATAAACATCAAATAATTTTTATTTTTAATTTTTAATTTTACAGCAGGTCCACAGGACCATTTTCAAATGAGTAGAAGAAGAGATGAAGGAACCAACATGTCCACCACAGAGGACACACACGAATGGGCTGGGTCTCAGAAGGATGAAATAGAAAAAAACAGAAGACGTGTTGAAACTTACATGTTCTGCTTTGGTCGTCATAAAACGGACAAACATTGATCAAAAACGAGTTTCACCCGCTCTCGGCTGTGTGTCGGTTAATCCGACGATGTAGTGACACCCACTGGTTATTATTTAGACTAACAAAAGCATCAGACTGCATCCTGTAACAACAAAGTGTAAGTCTTTAACCTTAAACTATCGGATGACATTCAAAGAAAAAGGATTATTCATACAAAACACAGCTTTCATAACACTACTGTGATGACAGTTTCAAGAAAATTGTCATTATTTTTTTCGGCATCTTTGGGCGTAAACCACAAAAATAGCATTTTGAGGCTCTGTGTATAACAAAAGTATAACATCTGTCCATATTAATTACCCATTTTCCATATGTTTAAAGTTAAAATATGGAAACACTGCACTGATTTACAGTTTAAAAAATCAAATCGGGGTGGGGAGGTGTTAATATATCATTTTATACAAGATTTTATTGACCAATATATTTTTATAACTCCTGTAATTGCATTACAACATTTGCCTACTTTGCACATTTCTCTAGTGTAGTGAATTGTTTTCATCATGTCGGTGTAATTTACTGGAACGACTACAGAAAGGTGAAAAAAGACTATTCAATCATAACTAAAGAGCGTAACACTGTTTATCAACTTGTACATTGTTTATCAGTTGTCATTACTTTTTATTGGGAAATAAATAACGTCTAAATCTATTTTTCTTAATGTGTTACACTTTGATGTTTCACGGTGTCACACAGATCTGCTTCAAAAACTAAATAAGAGTCTATTATAAAACTGGCATGCGCTTTTAATAAGCGTTAAACGGAGATCGTCAGACCATCTGTCGGTGTATACAGTCGAGACATTGGCCATTCTAGCAGCACTACAGTGGGCGGAGGAGGTTCAGATAAGTAAGGTCATCATTTGTTCGGATTCCAGTTCAACATTATTGTCATTACAATCACTCACATCTAACAGCAGGCAGGACTTAATCAATAAAATACACGAAGCACTTTTCCATCTTAATCATATGGGTATTTTGGAAGCATTCATGTGGGTGCTGGCACATAGAGGGGTAAAGGGAAATGAAGCAGCAGACAAACTCGCAAAGCAAGCATTGGAATGTCAGAACAAGAAGGACATTTTATTGAGCAAATCAGAAGCTAAATCACTAATAAAAATATACATTATCAAGGAATGGCAGCACAGTTGGGAGGCAGGAGGCACAGGAAGACATCTGTATACTATTCAGAAGGATGTTAACAAGGGGAGGACAACAATATTTAGCACTAGAGAAGAAAACATATTGACTAGACTCAGGATTGGACATACAAAGCTAAACAAAACAATGCAATTAATGAAAAAACACCCAACCGGACTGTGCGAGGACTGCAAGACAGCAGAAACGGTGGATCATGTCATGTGGCATTGCCAGAAATTTAGAAACGAGCGAGGCAGGTTGAAGAGGAGGCTGGCAGTAGGAGGGGTGCAATTGAGGGATGCATTATCCTTGGGGGCAGGAAGGGTGCTGGAGTATCTGAAGGAGACAGGGTTGAATAAAAGAATTTAGGGCACTGAAGTTGACAGGGCTCCCTTCTTAGTTTAGTTTATTTTAATTTGATTTTGTTTTTTTGTTTTTTGAGGGGATAAAGTGCTTGATATTTCTAGTTCGCAAAGAAAGGCAGTAGGTGGCGGTAATGCACCAGTTTGGATGCCAGCCGCCTAAAAATAAAAAAGAAGAAGAAGCGTTTAATGGGAATGCCTTAAAACTACAATACCCATGAGGCACCTGGAATCACAACAAACGTGCCAATGCCAAACATTCCGCTCAATGAAACCGGCATCTTAATTCTCTCTACGACATGAGGTATCTAACGTTAAATTAAATATGTTTTACCTAGCGCTACGACTGTTAAATGTAATGTGTATTCTGAAATAGCGTTAGTATTTCAATCCCGGTTGAAACCGTTTATTTACCCTTGCCAGCTAACGCTAACGTTAGCTTGCGCACGGATGCTAACTCAGATTGCTAGCTGCCGTGAGCAAAACAAGCTAACATTAGTCAACCGTTAAACGTTCATTTCGTAACGTCTCATTTTGAGCCTCGGTGGCTTTAAAACGTCCCGAGTTCCGGACTCACGTTACCAAAGCCCGAGCTCATCCTCACTACCTGTTGACGTGTGGTTGATGTGTTGCATCCCATCTCAACTTTTATCAACAGTTCACTGTGTATTTTACCCAGCTGCGATGTCCCCTTATTGTACATGTTGGGCATGTGCAAGACTAAAGTTGGTGAGGACTAAATATGCACTACTTTATCTACTACGTCACTGTGTATGTGATCTAAAGGATGCAAAGATCATGCGTTTAAAAAAAGTGCACAGCAAGTAGTCTTTGATTTCTCTTTTTCACAAGCTTCCTCAGCCTCGATTTCTTTAAAAAAAAGTGAGAAGTTTAGTAATTCAGTGTGCAGCAAGCAAGCTCATTAGTCAGGTAAATCCTCTCCCAATACTCTGAGCGAAGGCCGAACCGTGGAGACACAGCACAGAGGGTAGTTGTTGTGTGATCCTCGATGCTCATCTCCAAATGTGTTATGCTTTGTGAGAGTCCTGTTTGTACGCAGATGGCAGACGCATACGAAATATGGATGCATTCACAAAGAGGTTGCTGTTTGGCACATCCTGTTTTTTCAGTGTGGAGTCGAGTTGTGATGTTAAATTATTGAGGATCTCACTCCTCGTGAATAATACAACTGAGGATGTTATCATCTTAAGGTCATGAATCTGTCTTTGCAATATTCACCAAATTCAAATTGGTTGAAAAGATGAAGTCGAGGAGGGAAGAAGAAGAAGAAGCATCATCATCATCATCATCTCTAGTGCATATGATGGGGCTTGATGTTTCTGCTCTTATAGCTGAGAGGACTGGTGATGAGGGGGCGATACACTGAGTCTATTCAGCTTCAGAGGCATAGCTTAGAGGGGAGACAGAGCATCATCTGTAAGGTGTGGGTGGAGCTTTGGACTTGGCTGTCTGCTCTCAGTTTATCGGTCAAATCAACTGGAGATTTTTCATCCGATTCAGCGATAGGTAGGATTTTTCTGTGTTTAATTGCACCGTATTCTCTGCATGGTGTGTGATGTTAGCTTGGAGGAATGTGCATGTCCTGTTTTTTTGTCTCCAGTCTCTGCTAAATGAGTAAAGGGGAAGTGACACTGAAAGGGGGAGGAATATAGACCAAACTTGTTCCGCTGGCAAGCGATGTCCTCCACCACTATTTCCCCTTTGTTTCCTCCATTGAAGCCTGTAGAATGTTAATTGGCACTGTGTTGGGGTTTCATTTCAAATAGCAAGTTATTCTTACACAAGGCAATAGCGGAGAACATGTGGCCTGCTTATCGCTAGGGATGGGTGGCAATTCTTTTATTTTCTTCACAGCCTTTTAAAACAATTGTATTTGATTATTATCAATGAGTCTATTTTTTTCATTTCAATTCTTGAATATAATAATGCAAATCCCCAGTTCCCAACATTTTAGAAGTCTTAAAATTCATTGTTTTTGTGATCAACAGTTCAAAATCCATCAATATCAAATGAACAAAGAAACAAAACTGTGAAAACGAGCCGTAAGGTTACAGCTGAGGTGTTAAAACCAGGGAATGAATACATAAAAAAAATAATGAAATGGTGAATTTACTATAACAGCTGATATTTCCTCTCAATTCTCCTGATTAAACATTGATTAAGAGATTATTTCTGTCAAACTCTCCTCTCTCTTAAAGGTGTTATTACCTGTAGCCAGCTATGGCCCCGGGGGATATGGTGCAAGACCACGCCAAGCAGCTGAAGCCCAAGGACAAGCGGCCCGTAAGCAAGACATCGAAAGCAGATTGCGAGCCCGATGGGTCCTTCGTCTTTGAGGCGCATGAGGCGTGGAAGGACTTCCATAACTCCCTCCGGCATTTCTATGAAGTAGGAGAGCTCTGTGACGTCACTCTGAAGGTAGGTCACTCTATCCGGACTCAAGACACAGATCTGTTTGTCTTCCATTCATATTTCAGCCTATCTTTGTTTATGTTTTCTGCGCAATCAGGTTTACGGTTGTGATTTATTGAAGAGACTTTAATTAATCAACACTAATTTTAGTTGTTTCAATAGCTGCTGTAATCACAGTAATGTGTGTGAGCAGTCATATTAACTAAACGGTGAGATTATTAATGCTGTATACAGGTGTGCCTTGTTTCTTTCAATGTTTTTCTTTATTCTGTAGGTTGGCAGTAGGTTGATACCGTGCCACAAGCTGGTGCTGGCTTGTGTTATCCCTTACTTCAGGTATGTGACATGTTTTTATGTTTTGTTTTATTTACTGCATCTATAACTGCAATCTTCACGACAACACAGACTGAGATCTTGTTTCTCTTACTAGTGGACATCCAGTCTGCTCAATGGTTCAAGTCAGCAATTCTGGAGAAAGATTATTGATGTTTGAACTCGACACCCAAACAAACCCCCCCCTCCCTCCTCCAGATTTACCATTCCTCTGCCTCTCTTTGTGTCTGTCCATGGCCCTTTCCCCATCCTGTGCATCAGCATCAGCATGAGCATGAACACCCCCTATCGCTAAAAGGTTGTCATAGTTTCGTGTGGCTCAGTCCAAGCCAGTTTGTTAGTTTCACACCAAAAATAAGCAATAATAATAGCAGACAATCTCCTTTTTAAAAATAGTAATAAACTCAAATGTGATGATTTTGAAAGACCTAATGGATGGTCATCGGGTAATGTGTCAACACACGTATCGTCTATGTGGCTATTTCTTCCTCAGGGCCATGTTCCTCTCGGAGATGTCCGAGGCGAAGCAGGACCTAATAGAGATCAAAGACTTTGATGGGGATGCCATCCAGGACCTGGTGCACTTTGCCTACTCCTCCAAGCTCACATTAACTGTGGACAACGTCCAGCCGCTGCTGTACGCTGCCTGCATCCTCCAGGTAAAGAAATGCATATTATTTGACATGAACTTCGGGGTTCTGCATTTTCAAGGAAAGATTAAGTGTGATCAGGCTTGAATCCTTATTTTTTTGCAATTAAAGAAGAAATAACATTTATATTATGGAATAGATCGTCTGTAAAAAATTTAGTTTTTAATATTGACTTTATTCCTGCTTGAATCTATTAGGTGGAGTTGGTAGCGAGAGCCTGTTGCGAGTACATGAAGGCCCACTTTCACCCCACCAACTGCCTGGCAGTACGTACCTTCGCTGAGAGCCACAATCGGGTGGACCTGATGGACATGGCCGACCGCTATGCCTGCGAACACTTCACCGAAGTAGTGGACTGTGAGGACTTTATTTGCGTGTCTCCACAGCACCTGCGCACGTTGTTGTCCTCCAGCGAGCTCAATATCCACTCAGAGACGCAGGTGTACAATGCAGCAGTGAAATGGCTGAAGGCGAACCCGCAGCAGCACGAGGCCTGGCTGGACCAGATCATGTCTGAGGTGAGAGGGTTCAAGGCTTTAAGGGTATCTCAGCGTGTGGATTGGTTTAACTTTAACTAAATGAATGTTGCATCTTCCAGATTTCAAACGCTTTTGTGTTCATATATGTACCTCCCGACTTTACGACCTAGTTTCATGAATGCCCGAAGCTATAGCTACATCACTGTGTAAAATGAGTGTTACATATGTGTTCACAGCCTCATGTGATCCCTTTAACAACCACAATACAACGTGCATGCCGGTCTTCCTCCAGGTGCGCCTGCCCCTGCTCCCCGTAGAGTTCCTGACTGGATCAGTGGCGAAGGACGAGATGATCAAAGGTAACCTGAGTTGTCGCGACCTGATGGACGAAGCCAGGAACTACCACCTGCACCTCAGCAACAAGGTGGTGCTGGACTTTGAGTATTCAGTTCGCACCATACCCCGTAAACAAACTGCAGGTATTATATGGTGGCGTTTAGTTTTGAACATGTAAGCACTGATTTTATGGCTTTTTATTTTTTTATTGCTACAGGCATGAAATGCAATGTGTTCATGTTTTGTAGCAGCTACTAATGACATAATCAGATTTAATCAAATATAATAGCTTCTCATTTGCAAGAAGGTGGTCACATGTTGCATTGTGTGTGCGTAAAGTATGATGTGTGTTCTCCCACCGAGCCAACGCTTTTGTTCTCCAGGGGTTTTGTTCTGTGTGGGGGGCCGGGGGGGTTCTGGTGACCCGTTCCGCAGCATCGAGTGTTACTCCATCACGAAGAACAGTTGGTTCTTTGGTCCTGAAATGAACAGCAGGCGGCGTCATGTGGGTGTCATCTCTGTCGGAGGTAAGACGGGTTACTGGTGTCCATACAATGACGCTCCAGAAAGCACAAGAGGTGGCCGCATAGAGACTCACATTCATACCTGTTTGATGTTGGTTTCCGTAGGCAAGGTTTACGCGGTTGGGGGCCATGATGGCAACGAACACTTGGGCAACATGGAGATGTTTGACCCCCTCACCAACAAGTGGATGATGAAAGCCTCTATGAACACCAAGAGGTACACAGACGCTACACAAGGCTGAATGTGACACGGGGTGCTCCTTAAAACTAGAACTACTTAACCTCTAGATTCAAATCCACGAAGCTGGACAAAGCAATTTAAATGATGTAATGTAATGAGGACACTCACAGCTTAGTCATCATTCATATCTTTTTTCCACTTTAGTCTTGGAGTTTAATGTAGATAATTCCTATTGTCTTATAGAATAGAATGAAATAACTGTTTATTTCGACACTATTTATTGACTGTAGTTGGGGTATTTGGTAAATAGCTTTGAGCTGTGTATGTTTCTCAGGAGAGGTATAGCCCTGGCAGCTCTTGGTGGTCCGATCTATGCCATCGGAGGTCTGGATGACAACTCCTGCTTCAACGATGTTGAGCGCTACGACATCGAGAGTGACTGCTGGAGCGCCGTGGCTCCGATGAACACTCCCAGAGGAGGGGTGGGCTCTGTGTCGCTGGGGGTAAGACTTCAAAACGAAGGTCCGTCAATTGTGAGCGATGTGCGACGTCTCTTCCGGGCTTCACCGCTCTGCTTTATACCGTCTCCTCGGCAGAGTTTTGTGTACGCGGTGGGAGGCAACGACGGCGTGGCGTCCCTGTCCAGCGTGGAGCGGTTCAACCCACACCTCAACAAGTGGACGGAGATCAACGAGATGGGCCAGCGGCGGGCCGGCAATGGAGTCAGCAAACTCAACGGCTGCCTCTATGTCGTGGGTGAGAGGAAGACGTGAATGAATCCCAATCACCTGGAATACTCTTCAGATCTGATCACTTAGGGTGCCAGATTCTGTTGGTACCGTATACCGGTGTTTACAAGCTGTATTTCTACCACATCTGTGACTGGAACTATTCATTTTGACCCCTGGGTCACATGACTCCTCCACACGACAAACGGGTGAATCAGGAAAGACGAAAGTTCATGTTTTGTAAAGCCGTCTAGGAACTGATTAACAGCGTGAGTATGATATTTTTTATTGTACCACTTGAATTTGAAGTCGTTCAAGGTTTATTCAAACTGGGCCTTCTGCCTGGTCAGGAGTCGTGGCTTCGTACAGACACATGAACTCCTCTTCTCTCGTGCCGGCTCCATTAGCACCGACGACTGTTATTGTTTGCTCAGTTGCACGTGACCTTAATATTTCACGTGAAGT
The DNA here is from genome assembly GCF_029220125.1 of Pseudoliparis swirei. NCBI lineage: Eukaryota > Metazoa > Chordata > Actinopteri > Perciformes > Liparidae > Pseudoliparis > Pseudoliparis swirei. The sequence continues at coordinate 17,002,724 of NC_079402.1, read as the reverse complement.
AAAATCGTACATGCCAGTTTCCTGTATCGACCTTCATCTTCTTTTTCTCACAAAACCACTACCATACATTTGTTGTCCTTTCTCTAATTTTTTCCCGAAAGGCGGCTTCGATGACAATTCCCCCCTGAGCTCCGTGGAGCGCTTTGACCCACGGCTGCACCGCTGGGAGTACGTGTCCGAGCTGACCACCCCGCGCGGGGGAGTCGGGGTGGCCACCGTCATGGGGAGAGTGTTCGCAGTCGGGGGTCACAATGGGAACATCTACCTGAACACGGTGGAGGCTTTTGAGCCTCGAATGAACAGGTGAGGAGGCGAGGAGGTGAGCAGGCGAGGAGGTGAGGACTATGCGTTGTGGCATTTGAGAGGATCAAATATCCCAAATAAACCAACAGGTTACATGTAGGTGGTTCAGCGTGTCCACTCATTCAAGAGCAGAGGTTAACGCCACCTTGCATTAGGTCCTTGTTTATATATATATTATAATCTCCCTTGACTACTGGAATATTATATATATATAGTTATATATATGGAATATTATATATAAATATATATACATATAAATATCTCCCTTGACTACTGGAATATTATATATATATATGGAATATTTTATATATATATATATATATAAATAGTCTCTATAGAAAATAACTTGAATAAACATTCACCTGTTGGCAATTCATTACTCAATCAGAAACGAACCCAACAGTATGCTCACTGCACATTAGAACAGAGTTAAAGGCACACATCAGATATTCAGGTCAAAGGTCGCTGGCTTCTCATTTTCAGAGGAAATCTGAATTTGTTTGACTAGAACTTTACGATACAGAAACGGGGCTCAACCTCCTTACACTGCTCTAATTCAATCTGTTTTAATTCTGCAGATAAGGACTCCAATGTATTCTCACCGTGTTGTTTAGGACTGTTCGACAGCAGTCGTGTTATTCTCACCGTGTTGCGCTTGTCGGCCGCTCAGGTGGGAGCTGGTGGGCTCGGTGTCTCACTGCCGCGCCGGAGCCGGAGTCGCCGTCTGCTCGTCTCACGTCAGCCAAATCCGGGACGTCGGCCAGGGCTCCAGCAACGTGGCCAACTGCATGTGACCCCGCCCGCCCCACTGGTTACCAGGTGACCGACGAGCCACCAAGTCACCGCCACAAGCACACGACCCGAAGCGCACACACACACACACACACACGCACGGCGGCGGAGGGATGTGGCCGCTCAATACCGCCACTTGTCTGAACATCAGCCGTGGTCCGCTTTTGGCTGATATTCAGTTTGCACACAGTGATGGAGTAATATTAGTGAGCTTCTACTGACTTTAAGTGCACAACGGACACGTGTAACGTCTTCTCTGACACATTCGAGACATTTCTCTTGACTTCTGCTGGCGTGTTTTTTGCAATCGGTGAGTTTAAGAAAGAAGAAATGTACACTTCTAATGATCCCTGTGGGGAAATTCTTCTCTTGGTTATTAAGGAGCAGAGGGCTGCAGTCAGGGAGGTTTAGTGTCTTGCTCAAGGACACTTCAACATGAAACTAATGGGCAGAGCGGGAATCAAACCGGGGACCACTCGTCCCCACGAGCTGCAGCCAACACAGACGTTTTTCTACTGTATTTTCTTTTGTTTGACTCCTTGACATCATTTTTGACTTTTTCTATGGCAAAATAGTCACCGAGCCTCTTGGTATTTGATACTACCGTCTCAGGAATGAGAGGTTGGTTTTGGTTCAGAACTACGGAGACGATGAACTACTGCACATTATGAATGTGGCCTGTATCCAGTCGGCCAGTAAGATAACGGTCCACTTCTCCTCTTTAAGACTTCTCTGGTTTACTCGTTGGTTCTGCCACAGATGTGAAACACAATCAGTAGATTAATCACATTAAGTTGTGAAATAGTTCTCATCAGTCAGTCTGAAATGCAATGTTAGGATGACGAGCACATTTCTACGAGTTCTGTGATCTTAAATCGAGCAGTTAGACTTTTTAAATGTGCGTTTCAGGATTTTTCTACGAGCCACTCCAACTGCTGAAAGAAGTACCAAGTCATAAAGCAGCCGTTTGAGCTGTGCTTTGCCTGTAATTGTGTTTGAACAATCATGTAGTGCTAATTGGGAAAAGTCCTGGGAGGCGACGGGTTCAAGGAATCTCACTTGAGTGCCAAACAGCCGCTCTCTGAAGCTGTCGATGCAAATCTGTCTTCAGCCGGACGTCGCCGTGGACAACGGCGTGACGACTTTAATGCACAATGCATAATGGGTCGAGGACCGACCGGAGCAATACGGAGCGCCTCGCGAGCTCTTTTTTCAGTTTTATTTGTACAGAGACGCATTCAAACTGACAGGGACGGATATTCAAATTGAAGATTTGTGTTTGACGATAGCTGGACTGTCAGAAATCCTGATCCGACGCATATGAGATGCAGCTGAGGGTTTTCCTCTGCAGATGGTTGCGTTATATTTTAATATATGGATATTTTGTATAATAACATAGGTGTATCTTTGGTATTATCCTCCACTACACTTATCGAATCCATTGCCGTGCACTATTTTCCTAGAATAGATGTGAAGTCTGAGTATATTTTTGTCCTAAATGGAAAATGTCACGTTAAGTAAGTTTTTTTTAAAGATGTTTATTTAACACTCTTGCCTATCTCCGCCATTTCTATGAAAGATTTAATAATTTTATGGCAAGTGGATTTTTTCTCAGAATAAGAGCGCTGACTTTAATACAGAAATGCTATATACGGTTATAATAAAAAATGAACATATTATTGGACCATCTGTGTACTGGCAATCATAATTCTGGTGCTTATTATTAACCCGGTACATCATTTTTACACCAAAACTGGAATCTAACTTGTTTCCAGAAGGAGCCAGAAACTTATTTTCTATGTCTTTTGTAAATTTGACTGTACTTTGTTCTTTCTCCTGCTGACTGCTTCCATCCTGTGCGTTTTGGTTTACCTGGTGTTGGTATGAATTGGTACAATAAAGTTATGTGTCAAGTTTAACGATGGGATTTCTTTATTTTTTTCCCCTCCAAATGTTTTGCCTTTTGTCCGGACTCGGAAAAAGTAAAGTTTGTTGTAGTTCTCTCGCTCCTGTTATGAGATGTCACGGTCAACATGGACCTCACACTGTGTGGTGGCATTTATATTCTCAATTATAGAAATATACAAGTATATCCAGAAGGCATCCGGGGAGTCTGACGAGTCCGCTGAGCAATATAACGTGGAAATGAGAATTTAATGTTGTTTATTGTTTTGTAACATCCTGTCAAAACCCAGTTAAAAAGTAACAGTGCGAGGCAGTATGTTTGGTAGTATAACGTTTACGGCGTGGTTAACACCGTCTGCTGGACTTTGTGGTTTCACTGTGTCGAATGTGATGCGCACACAAAACCATCAACACGTCTTTAAGGTTTTTATAGACTGAAGCTCCTGTTGCGCAACACATTGTATGTGTTTGTATTATTGTAATTGATGTGTACTGATGGCGCCGCGGACGGCCGCCTCGGTGTGTTGGTGCGCGATGTTTTTTGTTGTTTTCGTTTTAAATACTGTTTTCTGCTGTGATTCCCAGAGCTCTTTCACCAGAGAAGAGCTCATGAACATCAGGGGAACAACTCCAGCGGATTTATTTCCAACGTTTTTAACTTCTGTGGAGTTACTGGACATTCTTGTAAAAGGTGTGCTCACCTTCGCCCACGCGGTGAGACGCCGGCGGAGAGGAACGCTCAGGGCGCTTATGCGGCTACGGAAACGGGGATCTCGTACAGCGCTGCCGGGCATATTTCTCTCCAACGTCCGCTCACTGTGCAACAAACTGGACGAACTCCAGCTGCTGGTGGGGAGAGACAGAGACTTCTCCTCATCCTCCGTCCTGTGCTTTACGGAATCATGGCTTAGTGGATCGATACCAGATTCTGCGCTCCAGCTCGCTGGCTTCCAGCTGTTCCGAGCGGACCGGGACACGGAGCTCTCCGGAAAAGCAAAGGGTGGAGGAATCTGCTTTTACCTCAACAACGGCTGGTGCAACGACGTAACGGTGATCCTACAGCACTGTTCGCCGGACCTGGAATCTTTTATCATTCACTGCAAACCCTTCTACTCCCCACGTGAGTTCGCTTCATTCATCCTGGCGGAGTTTACATGCCGCTGCAGGGAACGTGCACGAGGCACAGCGGACCCTCGCCGAACAGATACGGTGTGTGGGCGGACCTTCCCGGACTCTTTAGTTATTGTACTCGGGATTTTAACAAAGGAAACCTCAGCCACGAACTCCTAAATATAGACAGTTAATTAAATGCCCTACCAGAGAGAAGAGCATTCTGGACCACTGCTACACAACAATCAGCAGGGCCTATCACGCCGTCACTCGAGCTGCACTGGGAAACTCTGACCACGTCATGGTTCATCTGATTCCCTCATACAGGCAGAGACTAAAGCTCTGCAAACCTGTGGTGAGGAAGTTCAAGAAGTGGACCAGTGAGGCTCTGGAGGATCTACGGGCGTGCTTGGACTGTACTGACTGGGATGTCTTCAGGACTGCTACCAACAGCCTGGATGAGTACACAGAGGCTGTAACTTCCTACATCAGCTTCTGTGAGGACAGCTGTATTCCATCCAGCTCCAGGGTGAGTTATAACAACGACAAACCCTGGTTCACAGCGGAGCTCAGGAAGCTAAGACTGCAGAAGGACCAGGCATTCAGGAGTGGGGACAAGGACCTGTACACAGAGTCCAAATACAGGTTTAGCAAGGCGGTGAGAGATGCTAAACGACTGTACTCTGAGAAACTGCAACAGCAGCTCTCAGCAAACGACTCTGCTTCTGTCTGGAGAGGGCTCAGGCAGATCACCAACTACAAGCCCAAATCACCCCACTCCATGAACAATGTGCTTCTGGCAGACAGGCTAAATGAGTTCTACTGCCGCTTTGAAAGACAATGGAGCAGTCCTGAGACCATCCCCACAGCCCCATCAACAAGCCACAGACCATCAGCCCACCCTCCCCAGCCCATCAGGGCTCACACCTCTGGAGCACCCTCCATCAACTCAGCGACGACCCTCGTCATCCTGGAGAGAGACGTCAACAGGCTGTTCAAAAGCAGAACCCCGCAAAGCAGCGGGCCCGGACTCCGTCTCCCCTCCACCCTGAAGCACTGTGCTGACCAGCTGTCTCCGGTGTTCACCGACATCTTCAACACCTCCTGGAGACATGCCACGTTCCAGCCTGCTTCAAGGCCTCCACCATCATCCCGTCCCAAAAACCCAAGATCACAGGACTCAATGACTACAGGCCCGTCGCCTGACCTCTGTGGTCATGAAGTCCTTTGAACGCTGGTCCTGTCACACCTCAAGACCATCACCGACCCACTCCTGGACCCCCTGCAGTTCGCCTACAGAGCCAACAGGTCTGCAGACGATGCAGTCAACATGGCCCTTCACTACATCCTCCAGCATCTGGACTCCCAGGAACCTCGCCAGGATCCTGTTTGTGGACTTCAGCTCTGCTTTCAATACAATCATCCCGTCCCTGCTGCAGGACAAGCTCTCCCAGCTGCACGTGCCCGACTCCACCTGCAGGTGGATCACAGACTTCCTGACCGACAGGAAGCAGCACGTGAGGCTGGGGAAACACGTCTCAGGCTCCCGGATCACCAGCACGGGTTCCCCAAGGCTGTGTTCTTTCCCTCTGCTGTTCTCCCTGTACACCAACAGCTGCACCTCCAGTCACCAGTCCGTCAAGCTCCTAAAGTTCATGGATGACACCACCCTCATTGGACTCATCTCTGGTGGGACGAGACCGCCTACAGGTGGGAGACTGACCACCTGGTGACCTGGTGCAGCCAGAACAACCTGGAGCTCAACGCTCTAAAGACAGTGGAGATGGTTGTGGATTTCAGGAGGAATGCAGCCCCACCCGCCCCTCTCATCCTGTGTGACTCCCCGTCGACGCTGTGGAGTCCTACCGCTTCCTGGGCTCCATCATCTCCCAGGACCTCAAGTGGGAGCTGAACATCGGCTCCATCACCAAGAAGGCCCAGCAGAGGATGTTCTTCCTGAGGCAGCTGAGGAAATTCAACCTGCCAGGGAGAATGATGGTACAATTCTACACGGCTATCGTTGAGTCCATCATCTGCTCCTCCATCACCGTCTGGCACCCTGCAGCCACAGCCAAAGACAAGCGCAGGCTGCAGAGCATCATCCGCTCGGCCGAGAGGGTTATCGGCTGCAATCTGCCTTACCTCCAGGTCCTGTTCACTTCCAGGTCACTGAAGCGGGCCCGAAAGATTGTCGCTGACCCCTCCCACCCTGGACACTCCTGTTCGAGTCCCTCCCCTCGGGGAGGAGGCTGCGGTCCATCATGACCAAGACCACCCGCCACACCAAAAGCTTTTTCCCGACGGCGGTCGGGCTCATCAATGGACCCCGGGACTGACTGACTGTCACCCCCAGGACTACCACCTCTTCTTCCACCTTCCTCTCTCCTCCTTCTTCCCCCTCCTCTTCCTCCTCCTCCTCCTCCTCTCTCCTTCTTCTTCCCTCCTCCACACACGTCACTTTAACATGCACTTTAACTAAAACACACCACTTGAAGCACACACCCAAACACTTCACATTATTTGTTGTCTTTCTGTCGTGTTGATTGTTGTTTGTTTGTCATGTCCAAAATGTTGCACCTTCCACCAAAAAAAATTCCTCGTTTGTTTGTGAAAACATTCCTGGCAATAAAACTGTTTCTGATTCTGATTCTGATACTGTGTGTACCTCTTTGACAGAATTTCTACCATTTTCAAGGTGTGTTATTTCAGGTATTTGAGAGAAAGGAGAACGCAAATGAGCCGATACACATGGTATACAATAAAATGCCAGAATTATCCGAAAAGAAAAGGACATGTTTGTTAAAAGCAGTCGTGACATTAAAACATTTACAACAACATGCAGGAGCAAAAAGATATAATAATCTGTTCAATCATCTTAAATCCTTTCCTGGAAATCAGACACTTTTTTCTTCTTTAATTCGGCAGTGATGGAAGCGCTTTAATTATTATATTTTATATATATATATATATAGTCTCCCTTGACTCCTGGAATATTATATTTATGTATGGAATATATATATATATGTCTTCCTTGACTACTGGAATATTAGATATATATATATTCGATCGAGTGCATTGAGTTCTTGTTTACTTGTTTGCTTGTTGACCAGCTGGTTAAACTGTAGTTCTGATGAGTGAACATCATAGGATGTAGAAACCTATAGAGTCACAGTGTCCAGATTTAACTTTTACAGTTGTTTTTAACTTAAAGGAGATGTTGGAGTCACATGCAACACGACACACATTGTGTCCATCCTTTTAATCTCTGGTTTAGGTACATTTTTATTTATAAAACACACTCAGTCAATTGATTAAAATACATTGAGAAGAAACTACATTATTTATCTTCTTAACCTTCGGAAGCATGTCCATTTTCTTTTCTCAAATCCACGTTTATTATTCTTAATTGTTGTATGAAGTTCTAGCGCGTCGTCCTTAAAGATGCCCGTCGAGCCAGCGAGCGAGCCGACACTCGAGATGATGAAAGTTTGTCATCTGTGTTTTACTGCTTTCAGTCTTTGGACCTTGAGTGGATCCTGAAAAGAGGCGACCCAACGAGAGGATGCTCAGAGGTGTGATAACTGGGCGCTGGAGCACATCACACACACACACACACATATAGGCCGCTTCAGGAGAGTTTGGACACACGCGTAAAGCTATCAGGATGCGTAGAAACACACCTTGATGGCTGAAAACACACAAATGGAGGCAACACAGAGAAAGTTGCTGCAGCTGCTCGGCTTCGCTGCTCTTCTGGCTGCCGGTAAGTCTCTTTCGTTTGGTTTCTGGGGAGACGTGAACCTGAAAGCACTGAAAGTTTTGTTTTGAATATGTTGCGAGGCGGCTGTGGGCGAAACATTCATTTAATGACTTTTGTGCTGTATTTTTTAAAGATATTTTAAAAAATCTTTATTGATTTTCCAAACTCATACAGGAATGAAGAGCGATACCACCTCCAATAAGTTGGGGTGTACAGAACATCACCTTCAGTTGCTTGGAGGTTGTGTAACTATATACAGAGATATGCAAATACAATGAAGAAACAACCACGATAACTAACTTAAAGCACATTTAAATATAGGAATGAAGACGTGGAAACATGCATAGATATCTACATACACATACATAAGAATAAAATACAAAATTAGGAAGAAGGGAGAGGGGGGGGGGGCGTCTCCGAGTTCACTAGTTCTTCTGATGGATTACAGCGTTGTTCAAATAGTGAATAAAAGGCTTCCACGTCTCTTCAAAGGATTCATTTGAATCTGAATGCAAATATTATCTTTTTTTTCTTCGAGTTTTATATGATTTAGGATCTCTAAGACATAATTTTTTTAAAGTGCGTGGAGCATCTGGTGTGCAGATCCAAGATGGAAGGCAGAGTTTGTGAACCTGAAGATTGTTGCATGACAAAATCTAACATTTAGAACAAATAGTCAATAAATTGTACAGGAGACTTCTCAACCTTAGTACTTCTTAGTTACTTGTTCAACTAATTTACTTTATGCCCTTTCTAATGAAATAATTTAACATTTCAGAAATTATTTAAATTGCAGATCCTTGTATATTCAGGGTTCCAGGCGGAGGAGTGGTACTTTAGTCTTTTCGATTGCTTCTGATGGGGAGTCAATGTGAGGAGGTTCAACTTTGCATCCTGTGGTCTTGCAACTCGTTACAGATGCGTGCAAAACATGTGATTCGATAGCGTCCCGCTGCAGCTGTTAAAGTCAAACATTACCCGACCTTTTGGATGAGAGTTGAGCCTCATGTGACTGTGTTTCTGTCACAGGACTTTTACGACCGATGGGCATTTAAATGATTCACCAGCTTGTGAAACTGCACGTCAACTTTTGTACTTATTAAACAGTAATCACAGTAATTTTATTCTACTATTCCTGCTGACTTTCATATGTTATTCCATAATTACATTTGCTTTACAGTGCGTACATTCTACAAGTGCCCATATTTGATCACTTTGATCGGCATTCAATTGATTCACCAGCTTGAGAAACTGTGCATCAACTTTTGTACTTAAACATGACGAGTAATCACACTAATTTTATTCTACTATTCCTGTTGACTTAAATATGTTATTTCATAATTTCATTATATTATATTACTATTCCTGCAGACTTAAAAATGTTCTTTCATAATTTCATTATATTATTTTACTATTCCTGCAGACTTAAATATGTTATTTCATTTGCTTTATAGTGCATACAAATGCCCATATTTGATCACTTTTAACAAAATATATAGATGTTTTAACAAGATATTTAAAGCATATTTACAGACCGTTGTTTAATATGTATTTAATTGACCATCACACTCTAATATCCGTGTCAAGTGGTGGTAGGAGGTGGGTAGGGCAGTACATTTTGGATGTTTTCATTTGTAATATGATGTTTTCATCTAACATGTGCACACTAACAGGATGTTGTACTGCTGTGTTTTCAGCCCGCGGCCAGTGTCAGCAAGGCTGGAGGGAGTACGAGAATAAATGTTACTTCTTTTCAACTGATACCAAGTCATGGCCGGAGGCTAACGCGTTTTGTTTGGGCCAGAACACCAACCTGATGAGCATCCTGGACATTCATGAGCGGGTGAGCCGGCACGCACAAAACAGGCCCCCAGAAACAAAATGTAGTTTAAAAAAAAGACATTTCACGGATTGGGTTTGCTGTATTTCTTGTGTGATTTCTAGATGTGGGTAAGGACACAAATCGGCACAGAGATCTACTGGATAGGCCTGAATGACCAGGTCACAGAGGGTGTCTGGGAGTGGAGTGACGGCAGCCCTTATGTACTATTCTTAGAGTAAGTCATTCAGTAAATTTCATGTAAATCTAAAAACACTCAAAATGTCCACTTCCATATGATATCTCTCTCCTGCTTCAGAGACTGGTTGCCGGGCCAGCCGGATAACTGGGGCGAGGAGACCGGTGAGGACTGTGGTCAGGTGGCGGGATCCAGCTTCGGACAGTGGAACGACGAGAACTGCGCCGTTCCGAGGAAATACATCTGCAAGTACAACAACCGTAAGTCCACCAACCAGCGCCAGGACCGTTTTAGATGTAAACCTCGTGAAGATAAAAACATGTTTTTCCCCAGCGTGGGAAACAAAAAATGATATTTAACTTCCTAGTGGAACAGACTTCTTCATGCGTGGCTGAATTACGTATTCAACAGCCCGGCATCCAACCTCCAGAAGGCCCGCGGGCTGAATGCGGCCCACCATGTCATTTTATGCGGCCCCTGACGGCTTGAAAGACATATGATCATCTTTATATCCTGTGCTTTTATTTTGAAGGTTACAAATTAAATGGATTTGTGTTATAATATTAGAGAAATGTTCTTTTGGACAATATTTTTACTCTTGAATAAACAATAATAATAAATAAATAATAATATGCAAAGAGAGTTATTTAACAATATGTTCGGGAGTAGTTTATACACTGCTTCAGTAACACCGGCCCTTTAAGAAATGTTAATGATGCTGATGTGGCCCACGGTGAAAATGAGTTTGACACCCCTGCTCATAGCATCATTTAACCTCCATCTCAAAACATTCCTATTTACACTGACATTTGGTTAAATTAAATATTCTACGGCCTGCTTTTTATCTTTAAAAAATATATATTTTTCTTCTTTGTTTTATTGTGTTTTTTACCGCACCATCTTTTACAGTGTAGTGTACTTTGCTCTTTTAACTGTTGACATGTTTTGACCCCTGTTGTTATTGCCAAAGTGTTTTAATTGACTACTGAACTGCACTTTGTGACACTTTAAGTGCAATATAAATCAACTTTACTTACTTGTTTTCATTTCTGAGTCCCCAAAACCTTTGAATATCTTTGTAGAATTTAATTTAAAGTTGACCAAAGCTCAATAAAATAATAGTTGGCATCAGATGCTGCATGGCCCCTCTGGATCACGAGGTGACGCGTCTTCTTTCTTGCTCTCTAGCGAACCCCGTCCCGCAGTGCGACCTGGCAAACGGCTGGAGGCAGCACCAGTCCAACTGCTACAAGCTGAAAGCCGACGTCCGGAGTAACTGGGTGGGAGCGAGACACGACTGTGTGCAGGAGGGAGGAGACCTGGTGTCCATCACCTCATCGGAAGAGGAGCAGTTTGTCACAGGGACGCTGGACCCGTCGTTGATTGACCTCTGGATTGGGCTTTCCACCCTGGTGAGAGGAACATAGAGTTGCATTAAAATAGAAAGATAAAGCTCCCCTGGCTGTTTATGGTGTGGTATTGTACATGAATATTGGAGGATGAGGATGAGCTTCCTTCCTCCAGAAATGCAACAAGATTTCCTGTCAAGTGGAACCAGGAGACAGCCCGTACACCTGGTCTGACGCTCTCGCCATGGACTACATCAACTGGGCTGAAGATCAACCGACTGAGTGAGATATCACTCTTTGATCATGTCATTGGAATCGAAATGTTGATTTGTGCAATTTTGTATTTTATTTTTATTTTACATTTTCATTTTGCACAATTCAAACAATAAATCAAATCTCAGTGCAGGAAGAGACAACAAGCAAACTAGGCTCATTAAGACTTCACCTATATAATATTTAACATTTTACAAAATTACAAACATAAAATGAAAAATGCTTAAGAAAGACAGAAAAAAAGAAGAAAAATAATCTAATTATATTGAGTCTGTGTGTGCATGTGTGAGTGTGTGTTTATATGTAAAAGTAAGCATGGGTTGTGTGTGTTCAGGGATATTGGATCACACCCCTGTCATGAACACTAATCCATAAAAAACTCTTTCTCTTAGACAATTTTGTAAAAAATTTATAGAAGGATTTTTTTTTGTTCGGTGTGGAAAAGTCATTCCATAATTTGGTTCCCTGAAATCTAAAAGAAAATCAATGAAGGTTTAACCCCGAGTTCTCCCCCAGCGACACCGATGCCGGCTCGTGTTCTGCAATCGTCAAAGACTCGACGGAGGAATTTGGGAAATGGACGTCCCACGTGTGCAGATATGAGCGTCCTTACATGTGCAAACGACCACTGAACAGTAAGATGGATTGTTTTGGAAAATATCCAAAGAGGTTATGTCTCTTAATTGCATCATGAAAGTACAATAACTCGATCATGATGATTCTTACCTGTAACATCACGCTGCTCTGCCTCACCTGCAGCCATCTGCCCTCCCGGCTGGCTGAGCTTCACTGGCAGCTGTTACTGGACGGTCAGTAATATCAACCTGCTGACCACCTGGTACCAGGCCCTCATCCAGTGCTCCGACATGGGGGCCCACCTGCTGATTATTAACAGGTGGGACGGAAGCGTTTTATTAGGAGTATTTTTTATTTCAACTTTTTTTTAACCAGGTGAAACCCTTGAGATTAAAAATCTGTTTTTCGAGGTTGACCCGAACAACAAACAAAAAACACAGTTTAAGCAAAATTCAATTGTATATATAGTTGTATCATAATATAATATATTCTCTTATATAATATCTGGAGATGTCTGAGGGGGGTGGGTGTCGCCAACAGTGGGAGGGGGGTACATTTACAGTATTCATGTGTATGTATTCGGGTATGCAGGTGTGTGCATATATATGTTAATATGTGTGCAGGCTTTTGCATGTCTACGCTTATGTCTCTGACCCCGCCTGTCTCTTTCATCCCGGTTCCTTGTTCCTTGTTCCTCCTTCCTCGTGTGCAGTCAAGAGGAACAGTTCTTCATCAACGGAAACCTCCCGGACTTTCACCTGGTGGACGTCCCCGACATCTGGATCGGTTTATCAGGTACTCGACACACTCACATCTCTTTGTCTCTGCGATTCATGTGATCTGTGAAATGTCCCTTTTTTTTCATTTGTTTCCCGCTTTGTGATGTCACCAGATAAGGACCAGGACGGGGAATTCAAATGGATCGATAAATCCCCAATAACCTTTTCCAACTATGGTCCCAATTGGCCTCAAAACACGGCTGACAGCTGGGACTGTGGACAAATCTACACAGGTAGAAATGGCCACTCGGGCATTCTAGCCCTAAATATACTTGTATATGTTTTCAGCTGAAGGCCAACGTCACTTTATCTTCTCCTCCAGGAAACTATGCAGGGAAATGGGAAACAACCAACTGCTATAAGAGCCTGGGCTTCATTTGTGAGATGACGGGCGGACAGAACCCCAAACCGACTTCAGCTCCCGGTGAGTCAGACTTCACGTCTCCTCTTCACGCCACGTCTCGAGAAAGATACGCTGACAGCTGTTATATGTTTCGTGTGTTTCAGATTCCCACTGTGACGCTGGATATTTGTTGTACGGAGACTTCTGTTATCAATTTGAGACCGAGTCGGTGAAAAGCTGGCATGATGCCGAGGCTCACTGCAGCAGAGAGCAGGCCCACCTCGCCAGCGTGCACTCAGAGGAGGATCTCAGTTTCATCACCGGTGAGCCGCGAAGAAAAAGCCCTCTGGCTCCTCCCATAATCGTGAAATAACCAAATCGAGAAATGTGCGAACATAAACATGTCGTCGGATGATCTCGTCTTCTACCCTCAGCTCACATGCCAGGGGAATGCTGGCTGGGTTTGAACGACATCAATAATGAAAACCAGTTTGCCAACAGCGATGGAACTCCGGCAGTAAGTCATGGAGCCGTGAGCACGTCACGGGAAGCTCATGACTCTGATACAACATCATCTCTGGAACTCACGGGACTCTTCCTCGCGAGGAGCTTCGCCCGTCCTCCATGTTTCATCACCACTTTGTGTTTTTTGTGACGGCAGGACTTCTTGCCGTGGGCGCCCAACCAGCCGGACAACTGGCAGGACGGCGAGGACTGCGTGAACATGAGGGGGATGAACCACCCCGAAGCCGGGATGATCAACGACGACTTCTGCTCCGCCACGAAGGACTTCATCTGCAAAAAAGGTCCGATACGCCCTCCGTTGTTTACAAGTGTGTCTTGCGTTGTGCACGGACCGTACTCTATAGTTGTTGTTTGTCTCGTCTCTTCAAAGCCAAGGGACAAGGACCTCCTCCCCCGCCCCCAACCGCCGGACCAGGTGAACTTACCACACTGATCAGTTCACCTCACACACGATCTGTGTTTACCTTGATGTTTACCTTGATGTTTACCGTGATGTTTACCGTGATGTGTGGCGTTGCTTTCGCCCCAGGATGGAATGAGAAGTGCGGTTCCTGGATGGCCGACCCTTTTAACGACTACTGCTACCTGTTCAACTACCTGTCCATGAGGCCGTGGGCCGAGGCTCGAGCCGACTGCGTCAACCAGGGAGGAGACCTCGTCAGTGTCAACGACCCCTTCGAACAGGCCTTCATACAAGGTCGGGCTTTAGTATTTTTACTCCGATATTCTTTTGCGCTTATCACAATTTTGTTTATTTCTACCGTTGTTGGCGCGTCGCTTTACTTTGTGGAGGAGGGGGAGCAGAAATAGAGATATGAGGAGATGGATATTTGTTATTCCGTTGACCACGTTAGTGTTGAAGCCTCCAGAGTCCAAACTTTCTCTTTGTTGGTCCGTTACTACTGAAGAGAAGTTGTTGCCGGACGTCTCGCGCTCCATGGAAATCAGGATCAGAATGCGATGGATTACGTTTAACAATATTTAACGGCAAGAAGTTTAACAGACAATCAAAGCTCACGATGGTGGGTTCGTAGTGATCCAGGCTCCACAGGTACGAGGTAAAGCGAGCGAGAGTTGCTGGCTAACGGAGGTCAAGACGAAAGAGATTTCTCAGAGTACAAAGAGTCAGCCAATCAGCTGTCCTCAAAAGTCCTTTGTTATTCAGTCAACACCTTCTCGTTGGCTAAAAGTCTGTTATCTAAATGGAGGGGTCAAACGTCACGACCCTGGGTCACAACTAAAAAACTACTAAAAAAGTCCCTTCACAATAAAAGTCCAGTATGTTACTTTCTGGATTAAAGTAACGTCACCGGCTTCAACCGGCTTCCACATCTCTGAAATACGAACTAACATTCATCCCCATGCAACGTACATATAAACAGTACCACATTGTATCATCACATACAGTCAATACAGTGAACTGTGTATTTCCCTCATGCTTCACAATAAAAATCATAATACAGTCATCATAATATTCTCCCTAATATTTCCTATTATTTTTATCTTTACGTATTAATTTAAAGCATATGACTTCCTCTATGTACATGTGCAGAATCAAAATAAACTATTACAACCTAACAGTACGATTCACTCACCCTTATTATTATTTTGTTGTTTTCTTCTCCCAGGTGTGATCCAGCTGATTCCGATAGGTGTCTCCCTGTGGATTGGCGGCCATGACTCCGTCACTGAGGGCGGGTGGGAGTGGTCCAACGGGTCTCCTTTCAGTTACATTCGCTGGAGCGCAGGTTCATTCAAGGACAAATATATTCTGCACAATTTCTGGCAGGAAACAAAAACATAGAAGGATTATTTTCTTGCAAAAGAAAAGACGGCTGAATTCTTTTCTCTCTTCGCAGGTAACCCCGACAACTTTAACGGTGAAGATTGCCTGTCTATATTCATCAATGGCGGCTACTGGAACGACGACACCTGTCAGCAGAACAGAGGTTACATCTGCAAACGGAGAGGTGAGAGCAGGGGTGTCAAACTAATTTTCCCCGTGGGCCACATCAGCATCACGGCTGCCCTGAAAGGGTTTTAACTGAAACTGTATAAACTACTCCCGAACATGTCGTTAAATAACTCTCTTTGCATTTGATTATTGTTTATTTGAGTATAGAAATATTGTACATAAGAACATTATCTAATATTATCACATAAAACCCGTTTAATTTGAAACCTTCAAAATAAAAGCATATGATTTTTTATTTTTTACATTTCTTTAAGAAAAGGTGATCATATGTCTTTGAAGCCGTCAGGGGCCACATGAAATGACGTGGCGGGCCGGATTCGGCCCCCGGGCCTTGTGTTTGACACATGTGATTTTGAGTGTTGATACATGTCCGTAACACTCTACTCACGTTGTCCTTCCAGGAAACACTCCCGAGCCTCCTCCTCCTCACGATGGTAACAATACCTCTGGATCACTTCTTAGACAACAACAACAACAACAACAAATATGCTTTAATCAGCAAATAACATGAGTTTGTCATCATGTGAACACTTGACGTGTGAATTCCTCCCGCTGCAGGCTTCATGACGGTGCTGGTGTGCCAGGGCTCCTCCGCCGTCCTCCACTGTCCCACTGAAAGTGTGATTAACATCCAGTCGGCTTTCTACGGACGAAAGAAGGACGACATCTGTCCACATCTGGGCTCATCCGAAGGTGGCGCTGCACGATGCGTATAGACGCCTTCTGACTGGTTGTTGTCTAAATCGAATCGAAAAGCAAATCATGATTTATGTTTAACCAAAAAGAAACCTCTGTTCTGCAGGAAGCTGCACGGTGGACGGCGTCCTCCCTCACTTTAGAAAGATGTGTGACAACCGCCCCTACTGCTTTACGTACGCCCATATGGACGTGGACCCCTGTCCCACCATCTCCAAGTATCTTGAGATCGTCTACAGCTGTGAAGAAAAAGGTCGTCTCTCCTCCTTCGATTCATTGAAGTAGTTTAAAATCCAACCTCCGTGTCTCCTGGAGTATCAACACTTTGTCCGCTCGCAGTGTGTCTGCGCGGCCTGGGAGTCGAGGACGGGAATCTCACGGACGCTCGCCTCTCCGCTTCTTCCTCCACCGGCGTGTTCACGCCCAACAAAGCTCGTCTGAATGGAAATTCCTGCTGGATGCCTTCAGGAACCCGTACGTAGCAACCCGGTCGTCACGCGTCTGAAATCACATTTTAAGAGACGGTTAAAGCCGAAGGCCGGGTGGCATCTGGACTTGATGTAGAAGCGCACTCCTCACATCCTCCTCATATACCATATCTGATCTAGATCCAGTCACCTCCAGCTGGATCCAGGTGGACCTCGGCGAGAGCAGAAAAGTAACAGGGATAGTAATCCAGGGTTGTCCTCAAAACGACCACTGGCTGACCAAATTCAAGATCCAGCACAGCGTGGACGGAAACAGCTGGACGGACCACACCGTGGACGGGCAGGTGAGGACGCACACCTGGACACTACAGAGAAGTCAGCTGTGAAGACGAGGAACAGGCAGTCATTGTTTTGGTTTTCCATCATTTCCAGTTGTTCCTAGGCTCAACGGACCGAAACAGTCCTGTGACTCAGCTGCTGGGCACACCGGTGTCGACGCGGTACGTCCGCCTCCTCCCGGTGGAGTTCAGCGGTCAGGCCGGCCTTCGCTTCGACGTGTTGGGGTGCACGCCCGACTGTAAGGGAACCAAATGTGCCGGCGTCACAAGTCTACATCCAAACTACATCCCCCAAAAATATGTTCCTACTGGGATACGGTCACAAATAAACACTGACGGTTGTTTCCACAGATGCGATCTCGTGCGCCCATCGGCCCAACTTCATTTTCTCCAACGAGAAAATGACGTGAGTGAAACCCGGATTATAAAAACGTTGTGATGTTCTGTGTACGTTGCATTTGTGTTCATCGTCCGCACAGAAGCATCTGATCACGACGTCTCTCTCAGGGTCCACTGCCCGGCACGCTGTGCCAACGCTTACCACAGAGTGTACGGCACGTCGGTGTACCGCGGGGTATGCGAGCCTCTTGTTCTCTCCGTGTCACGAGTTCTGCACAGGATTAGACTTTTTAATATAAATATGTACTCTGTGTGTGTCTCCTCACAGGACTCAAACATCTGTGCTGCAGCCATCCACGCCGGAGTGGTGTTAAACGACAACGGAGGAGACTGTACTCTGTTGAAAGCTGCGGGTCAGAACTTCTACCCCGGCTCCCGGAGGAACGGCATCACCTCTTTACAGTGAGTGGCCGGGTTCTCAAGCCACATCCTCGTTCTGTGTGCAGCGCAGTCCGGCAGATAATCCTACAACACCTTTTTATCCGTCTACAGATACGACGGAAACTATGCCGTGTCTTACACCTTTGCAGACGGGGGTGAGTCGCGATGCGTTTACGCTCCCTTGATTCTTCAAAGGTGAACATTGTGAGTGTTTTCTCTGATTCTAAACGCTGTGCTCCAGAGCTACGGTGCTCTGAGCTGGACTGGTATGAGTTTGGAGACTTCTGCTACAAACCGTTTGAAGACAAACAGACCTGGCACGACGCCCAGGACACCTGCAGGACTCTGGGAGCTGAACTGGTCTCCGTCCTGTCGATGACGGAGCAGAGCTGGCTGGAAAGCTACCTGTACTTGGGTACGGAGTTAGCAAAAAAAAATAAGGGGTTGAAAGCTAACATCAAATACACGGGTATAGATTTAGTTGTGACACAGTCAGCTTGTAGGCCGCCCAGAGAGAGAGAATACAAAGGAAGCACATGAAGAAAGCTCATTGATGTTTTTCATTTTTTCGGGTTGTCCTCTGCAGCCACCAGTGACGTGTGGACGGGTCTCAACGACCTGTTTGTGTCCGGTATGTTCACCTGGTCTGACGAGCACATGGTGACCTTCACCCACTGGGCTCCGGGGGAGCCCAACAACCACGACGGCTTCACTGAAGACTGTGTTGAGATGTTACACCAGGTGAGAACAACGGAGCAACTAGTCCCACACAGTAGTATCATCCACGTTAGACTCCAAGGACAAAGTGCGTCCTTATTTCTTCATGTCTGTTTCAGACCGGCCGGTGGAACGACGTGTCCTGTACGGAGCTCAATACCTACATCTGCAAAATGCCCAAAGCTCATTATCCAGTGCCCTCGGTCAAGCCCACCGTGTACGGATGCCCTCAGGTAGGCCAACGTCTAACTACACACTTTATTTGTTCCGTTCTTTTAAAAAAAAGTGACGAAAAAAATAATAATATTTCAATGGTAAAACTAACTTCACCTCTCATTCACAACACAACAGAACACCACGACATCTGGTTTTCATTCACAAACTTGACACCACCCATCTTATTGATTAATTAATTAATGTTAATTAATTAATTATTTATTTAATTTATTTGTATTTTCCCTTGCCTGAAAACCAATTAAATTCCACGCGCACACACACACACACGCACACACACACACATATAAAGCTGCCATCATATATGAATTTTGTTTCTTTGATTTCAAAAAGGCTCACACACACACACACACCATTCTCCAATACTTTGACTTTAGGATGTTTTGTCCACTGTTTTGTCGTCCTCGAGGTGTTATGTCTATGCATTGTCTTTTGTCTTATAGTAAAAAAATTACTAAATTATAAGTGACGATGCCTGTTGAGAGTGTGTTGTGTCACGAGGCTGTGCTGTGTGTCAGGACTGGGATGCATACGGATACTCCTGCTACTGGATGGAGGAGAGCACCAGGAGCTGGTCGGATGCTAAAGCGTTCTGCACAGAGCAGGACGGCTTCCTGCTGCACATCGGAGACATGTGAGAGACACCCCATCGCCCTTTAGCGTCCTCTTACCTTCAAACCACAACGTGTGCATTATTGTTCACCTTTTGATTAATGAAGTTTTATTTGCAGACAAAGTTGTAACAGTCTTGTTTGTAAAAGAAACAAATCTCTATGTTCTACTTTTCTGGACAGCATGGCACATTATTTTAAGAAGAACAGTTGTAATAATTTAATATATTATTTATATATATATATTTAACCCATATATATATTTATATATATAAATATATATATGGGTTCAATTTAACCCATATATCTATAATATGTATATATATATAATATATATATATTTATATCTATATCTTTATACATATATACATATTTAGACATACATATATTTATCTAAATATATATTATATATATATAATATTTATATATCTATATATATTATATATATACAATATTTATATCCATATCTCTATACATACATATTTATATATCTATATATATATACAAATATATATATATATAATATCTAATTATCTAAATATACAAATATATATAAATATATAATATATATATGTTTATCTATATATATATTATTTATATTATACAGGACTGTCTCAGAAAATTAGAATATTGTGATGAAGTTCTTTATTTTCTGTAATGCAATTAAAAAAACAAAAATGTCATGCATTCTGGATTCATTACAAATCAACTGAAATATTGCAAGCCTTTTATTCTGATTTATTGCTGATTATGGCTTACAGCTTAAGAAAACTCAAATATCCTATCTCTAAATATTAGAATATCATGAAAAAGTATACTAGTAGGGTATTAAACAAATCACTTGAATTGTCTAATTAACTCGAAACACCTGCAAGGGTTTCCTGAGCCTTGACAAACACTCAGCTGTTATAAATCTTTTTTTTTACTTGGTCTGAGGAAATATTAAAATTTTATGAGATAGGATTTTAGAGTTTTCTTAAGCTGTAAGCCATAATCAGCAATATTAAAAGAATAAAAGGCTTGCAATATTTCAGTTGATTTGTAATGAATCCAGAATGCATGACATTTTTGTTTTTTTAATTGCATTACAGAAAATAAAGAACTTTATCACAATATTCTAATTTTCTGAGACAGTCCTGTATATATAACAATATCTATAGATATCTATTGATATATATATGTGTGTGTGTGTGTGTGTTGAATGTGTAGCTTGAAACAAAAAGATTGGATGAATTACTAATAGAGGCAGGTTTATCTTCTAAAAGATGATGTCATCACAATGTAACAACATGGCCGTGTCCCGTCGCTCCTCTGCAGTTATGAGCAGGCACACTTCACAGTGGCACTGTCGGGAAAGACTGACCTGTGGTGGACTGGCCTGCGTGCTCGAGGGGGGGCGAGTGGAGGGGTCGACTACATCTGGGACAACGGCGCGGCCCTCACCTTCACTCACTGGGACCGAGACCAGCCAGGTACCGTCCTCCAGAGGCTGGGATAACACACACACACACACACTACTAAACACAGCCTGTCCTTATCGCCTCCAGACAACGGGGACGGTACCTGTGTCGCTATGACAACGGGTCCGATTGGTGGTTTCTGGGACGACAAGCCGTGCTCGGAGAAACACGCCTTCGTGTGTGAGAAAGCCAGACCCGACATCACCCCCCCCACCAAGGCCCCGACTGTCCCGCCCGCACAGGGCTGTGCCACCGGCTGGACATCGCTGCCTCAGTTCAGAGACTGTTACCGGGTAAACGAGGAAGCAGAGTAAACGGAGACTGCACGATCGAACGCCATCAAGGTCGGCGTTCAACGTCTTCTGGTGCTGATTCATTGGCCGATTCCCCGACAGCTCTTCCACAACGTGGACTGGTCCCTGAAGAAGAGTTGGGGAGCCGCGCGCGAGGACTGCGTCAGCAGGAGGGCCGACCTGCTCAGCGTCCAGAGCCAGGACGAGGAGCAGTTCCTGGCTCTGTACAGCAAGGGCAGCAGCAAGTGGATCGGCCTCAAGCACAACCCCACGGAGGGAGGTGAGGAGAGGCTCCGGCCCACAGAGCGGCCCCCCGGGGGGGGGACACACACGCAAAAAACAAAAACAAAACTCACGATCACCCCCCCCCCCCCCTCATCTCCGTAGGCTATTCTTGGAGCGATGGCTCAGCCCTGGCGCACACCAACTGGGGCCCCGGGGAGCCCAACAACCACGAGGGCCGCGAGGAATGCGTGGAGATGGTGACCAGCGCCAACGGGACCGACTCGTGGTGGAACGACCTCAACTGTGACGCCCACCAGGACTGGATATGCAGCATCAGTAAAGGAACCAATCCCGTCCTGCCCCCAGTGCCCCCGCCGCCACTCCCAGGTAAACTACTCCCACAATGCACCTGTCCTACATGCACGAGCACGTTTCTGTTTCCCTAATGGTTATTTAGAGATGAGGGGGCCGTTTAAAAATAAATATTACTCTCGAAGAGATGTGTCGGGTGGCTGTTTTCTCTCTTTTTTTAATAATGAGCAGATCATCTCCCCCCCCCCACAGCTCCTGATTGCGGCTCCAACCTCGGCTGGAGGAAGAACAACAACATCTGCTACTACCACAACGACACCGACATCGTGGACTTCCACACGGCGATGACTCGCTGCTACCACGAGAAGGCCTCGCTGGTCTCCATCCACAGCGTGGAGGAGCAGGCCTACGTCAACACCATGGTGCTCCTCCTCCTCCTCCTCCTCCTCCTCCTCCTCCTCTTTCTCCAGCCCAATGTGTCGCAATGCGTTCCTCTGACTCGCGCCGTGCTCCTCTTCCAGGTGGGGACGGGCCAGGTGGCCGCAGCTTGGATCGGACTGAAGATGTTCGGCGTTGCCGACGGACAGTTCATGTACGCGTGGTGTCGCCCCCTTGGTGTCCCAGTGTCTTCACTTTATGATTATAAGACAAATAAGTGCCGGTACAGGAAGTCGGTACAGCAGATGTTTATTTCACTGTCTAACTCACGTCTACCTGCTCAGGTGGATGGACTTCACCCCGGTGTCCTACACCCACTGGAGCCCGGGGGAGCCCAACAACGCCAACGGGGAGGAACAGTGCGTCCAGATGAACAGACATCAAGGTATCGACACGCTACTCGCTGAGCTGCTCTCTGATTGGACCGTTGGCGGGTGATATTCACACTGAACCCCGCGGTGTGTTCAGGGGGCTGGAACGATGCCAACTGTGGTCGCGCCGGAGCCGGTTACGTCTGTAAGAAGCTCCCCGGAGACGTCCACACCCCTCCTCCACCCACGCAGCCCTGGGAGGGCAACTGCCCTGCAGGTAACACACACACACTCACACACACATACATATGCTTTGAATACAAACATAAAACATAATAAATTATATGTGTTTTGTTGTATTTTAGACCCTGAATGTGACTTTACTATAAAAATAAAAATCCCCATTTTTTTAAAATCTAGGACAATTTATATCAATACTTAATATACATTATTTGTATGACATACAATATATGTATATACTATATGACTTCTACAACTTGTTAATACATGTGTTGACTACAATAAGCTGTTTTGATTATATTTTTGATGACATGGTTTACTGGAGGATCTTTCTAGGACATCTTTTATATTATAACCTTTTTATGACATCAACAGTCTGCATTTGTTGTACTCTGACCGACGATGAGAATTTGATCAAATCCTCAAAATCCTACATTATGCATGAATGAGTTTATTTATTTCGATCAGCAAAATATACAACCACCAGGAATTTTTTTTAAAAGAAGAAAGATACATGTGGCTGACCGAAAGTGTTCAGGCTGAAGCTATGGAGCTTATAAGTGCCCTGACCTATGATTGCTTGAAAAATCTTTCCGAAGAGCTTTATATATATAAAACAACAACAAAACAAACAAAAACAAAACAAACAAACCTGATTTTCAAGCAATTGATTCTTACGTCATTGTGGTTCAGTGTCTTCATTCCCCGGGTCTTTACTTCTGCTTATCACACATTATATGCTATATCATTATTGAATTACAAGTTTATTTCAAGTACGCCAATCAATCTGTAATCTTTACACCCTGTTCTTCCATATGAACTCTTACACAACCCGTTTTCCTTCCTCCGCTGCAGACTGGATGCGTTTCAAGAACAAGTGCTTCATGTTCAAAGGGAAGAGAAATGAGATTAAAGCGAACTGGACTTTGGCTCGGAGCTGGTGCAAAGACCGAGGAGGAGAGCTGGCGGTCATCGACGACCAGTACGAGAACGGTGAGCCGAGCCGACGAGGAGGTCACGGTCCAGGTCAAAGAGACCACGCTCTATATTTAGCTTCTCTCCTCTAGACTTTGTCTCGAGTTACCTGAGGGACCTGGAGCTCCCCGCGTGGATCGGCCTCTCGGATCTCTTGCAGGAGGACCAGTACGCTTGGAGCGACGGGGTCAGCCCGGTGCTGTTCACCAACTGGGCCCAAAAGGAGCCCAACAACGCCGGAGGAGCGGTGAGGACGCCTCACCGAGTCATTCACATTCAACTCTTTTCACTCTCGAGCAGACGAGACGACAGAACTATCCGTGCTTAAGATGCTCCGGTTGCTCGTGAGATGGCCTGACGCTCTGGTGCTGCCCAACAGGAGCACTGCGTGGCGATGGCTCACGGACCGCGGGTGAGCGGCAAGTGGAACGACGACAGCTGCCAGAAGGATCAGAGCTTCGTCTGCTCCAGGAAGAAATGTCAGTCCACGTCCCCGTCGTTCACAAATAACATTTGTTTCCTTTTAGTCACAGGAATTACAGGGAGAAAAACCCACGTCTCAAACACATAGCAGCTCGGGCTTTACTCAGAGACTTCATCTGCTTCCACCCCAGCCAGCAGCATCGACCTGCCGCCCCCGACCCGGAGCCCCTGTCCGCAGGGCTACACCTCCTGGTACCGGAACTGCTACAAGCTGGTGGCGGCGGCGGCCACGTGGGACGCGGCGCAGACGGCCTGCGAGCAGCAGGGCGGCGACCTGGCCAGCATCGACATGAGCTACGACCAGGCCTTCGTCGCCGGAGTGGTGCTGCAGGGCGGAGCCGACGCCTGGATCGGACTCAGGCGCAAGGTGAAGGACATTCGAGCCCCTCAGATGTATCGAGTGTGAGGTCAGAACCAACAACCCAGGATCTGGCGGAGTACTTAACCTCATGTAAAAGTTCTGCATTCAAATCCTACAGAAGGAAAATACGTGAAATCGACACGCTTGAGTCAACAGCTGTTTTTGTTGTTTTCCCCTTTTAATCGCCGACATGTTCTTAAGTATGAATATGTGTTTATTCTTTTGCATCCGGGTTAAACGAGCAGCTCTAGAGCCCAGAGCAACGCCACCCAGTGTATAGATATAGGACATTAGATTAGATTAGATTTTATTAGTCCCACAGTGGGGACATTTCAGGATCACAGCACATTAGAGCATTAATAAAAGATAAAAATTAAACACAATAACAAAACTAAATATACTGAGGAAACAAAATATATACACATTATATTTATATATATAAATATATATATAATATACAATATATTTATAAATCTAAATATATTTATATCATATATGGATGTATCTCATTTGGCTCTTACAGGTAGTTTAGTCCAGTTGAGTCCAGTTTAGTCCGAATATGATTTTGTTCCACTAATTGAAATATAAGTGTCAAAAACAGGAAAGTTATCTTTTGTGTGGAAAATATCAGTAATTATGAGTAAACTGACTCCCCAGCTTTCTCTTCCCCTCGTGACGCAGGACGACAGCTCCTACTCGTGGACCGATGGCTGGCCGGTGTTCTTCACGCAGTGGGGGCCCGGAGAGCCCAGCAGCATCGAGGGCGAGGGCTGCGTCAGCATGCACGCCTCGCCCGCGTTCCACGGGACCTGGAACGACACCCGCTGTGACCAGGCCAAGCCCTACGTCTGCAAGATCTCCTCGGGTCGGTGACACCCCGTCGGCCCGCTCTGATCCATCTTCCTTTTCTCACTCACAAAAAAAAGAAAGAAGGAGCTTCATTTAACGTAGAAAACCTGAAAGTATTGATGATGTCGCTTTATTTTTTGCCTCTCAGAGACGCCGCCGCCGACCCCCGCCCCCGGCGACGGGCAGTGCCGTCGCTTCTGGGTTCCCTACGGCCGCTACTGTTACTACGTGTACAACGGGCCGAAGGGCTTCTCTTGGCCCGACGCCCGCCACTACTGCCAGTCGTTCCAGACCGACCTGATGTCCCTCCACAGCAGAGCGGAGGTGGAGTTCATCAGGAACCTCAACTACACCAAATATCACAACGTATGGATCGGACTGACCCAGGACCGCAACTGTGAGAGTAGAAATGGACGAAGGAACAAAGATACAACCATGTTTTTTTAACTCCTTTTTTTTTTTAAATGATCTGATTTTGTATGTCTGCTTTTCCTAGTTGGCTGGGGCTGGACCGACGCCACGTCTTTGGGCTTCCTCAACTGGGCGGCCGGGGAGCCCAACACCGCCTTCCACCCCGGGGAAGTGGGCGAGGAGAGCTGCGTGGAGATGTACCCGGACGGGCGCTGGAACGACAACAACTGCATGCAGAAGAGAGGCTTCGGCTGCCGCCACCGCCAGTGTACGGACGTCACTCGCCTGCGTTCTTATTTCTTTAACATTCGATTTGAACACAGGACTTCAGGCTCCGTTCTGCAGCTTCCATTTTGGGGTTTTAAGAGATAGAGAATGTCGTAGAAAGTTGGGAAATAAGACTAACAGCTTCTCCGTGTGAAATTCCATGTTTCAGTCTACACAACGGATGATGGCGGTCAGCCAATCTACCCCACCGATGGTCCAGGCTTCAGCAGTAAGTGTGGCAAAGTGCCAAAAACCCTTCTGTGCGCAGCTGATGACATATTTAAACGTCGCTTTTGAGGTCATTAAAACGTAAACACACCCGGGTGGTTCGTTTGCACAGATAACGGCACGGTGATCGGCGGCGTCATCGCAGCCTGCGTGATCTTCGTCGTCGTCGCCGGTCTGCTGTTCTACGTCTTCCGCGTCCGAGGGTATAAACTGAGCGGCCTGAGCCTGCCCACCAGGACCACCTCGCCCGTTGACGTGGTGAGTTATTGATCCGTCGTTATGGTTACGTCTCTGTGGAAGTGGGAGGTCTAATTCGTGCCGTTCTTGTGTTGCAGCCCGCTTTCTCCAACCCAAACTTCTCAGGAGAATCAGACAAATAAACCGTCATTAAGTTTTTGTACAGTACATTTTATTTTTTTATAAATCAGTGATAATGATAAAATCTCCTGAGTGCTTTGAGATTCAACTCTATTATACAGTGTATATAAATATGATATAAAATATATATATACATGTATTAGTACACCAATAAAAATCAGACATTAATAAACTTTTGTTCATGTGCAATAGCAAGTCAAGTTATTTAATGACCTTTACCACCAAATTGTGTAATTCTTTATTTCCTAAATAAATAAATGAGTAAACAAAACATTCATTTCCAGTGTTTATTCATCTTTGTACACCGCAACACAAATTCTTTACATATTTCACAAAACATGTTTCTAAACATTTTCTCCGGTAAATAATTATTTGTCAAGAAGTGTAAACTTGTCGCAGAGTAATTCATAAACGAAGCACCGGCGACCGGACGATGGAAACAAAGCCACGAGTATCAAAAGACGACGGGGGAAGTTGAACGACCTTGAGCGCGGCGCGAAAACATTAAAGGTCGTTTCTACAGAAGCCTGATTGGTACAGAAAAAATAATCTCAAATGCCATGGCAACCAGAGTGATCGCTCCTCACTTAAAAAAATATCACTTTATCACACGTGAGGAACACGCGTGATCCTCGTCGAGCCCTTTAGTCGTGAGACAACAAACCGAGAGGACGACTAAAGCCACCGCTCTTCTCCCGCGTCACTATTTCATACCGATTACTTGTGAAAGTGTCATAACTACGTCAACGCATCACTAAAAAAAAAGAGTGTCGCCGACACACCCGATGCTTTTTATTGCAACGAACGGGAGAAAAGAGGAGCTCCGTCCCGCGGTGGCCAGGACTGCTCCCAAATTAGAAACTACAACTCCTCAAAGTGCATTCTTTATTTAGATATAGTTTGGGCCTTTGATTCTACACCCTCAGATTTAGGCAACGCGACGCTCCTCAACAGAAGAGTGGGACACAGAGGAACGCAGCTTCCTGGTGCAGAGACTACAATAATGGCCGCTCCTGTAGTTCCATTTGAAAGACTGTGAACCCAAACCCACCAACACGTCCAGCTCTGAGCCCCAGGACAGTCGGTGTAAGAGGATAAAATCAAAGGTTCTTTGGTCCCTCGACTTGTTATCGTGACAAGCGAGACGCGATCGCCATGGCAACGACGTAAACATTTTCACAGATTCAACAGTTACGCCCGATTCACAGTGACGTCTTTATTCATCGACAACTGACCGTCGCTAGTCTCCCCTGAGCGTCCCCAGAGGTTTTCTTACTTCCTCCTCATCACGTCCAGATCGTGCTCAGAACTCATCCTACACGTGTTCAGTTCTGTGAGAGAAAAATGTCAAATCAGCATTAACAGTATTTTGTATTTTCATTATTATTGCGGTGCGTTTCGATCCGACCAGAGCCGCGTAACCGTGGCAACGTTCTTTTGAGAAACTGAAAACGATTGTCCGTTATCTGGCCCGTTTGCAACAAGAGCCCGATGACTCATCTCTCCGCCAGACGGTCAACACCGGACCGCGTCACCAGTAGACATGACGTCGTCATCACTGGTTTTTAGACATAAAATGCTTAATTTAAGAAAAATACAAAATCCCTGACTTTCAAATCAAAAACGGATCTTTCGGCCTGCACAGGGAAATGTAATCCCTCTTTAAGAGACGTCAAACACAACTCATGATGCACGTGAACGATGACTACGGCGCCTTATTGTATTATTAATAATAAAAAGTGATGATAACAAATACAATCTGTGCCAGAACTAGCAACACAGCCACATGATGAGGAAAGGGGGAGGAGCCTGGAGACAAATGGCACTTGAGGTTATATTTCATGCGCAGCCATCTTGAATATCTTGACTCACAAATGATGCCAACACAACGACCGACTCACGGGACACGAAGGAAGTGGACTACGGCAGACGAGACCTACGTCATAAAAAGTGCAAGAGAGAAAGTGAGCAACACCGAAGTGGAAACAAGAAATAACAAGTGCAAAGCTCAGCGCGGCGTCCTCGGGAACACGCTTCACGTGAGATGTCTGTCTGTATTTTCCACGGGAGGAAGAGGAACGGGGCGGTCCGGGTCGGTGCCGAGGGGGAAGCAGAGGAGCGGCGGGTCACTTTACCTTCCGGCTGTCCAGCCTCAGCCAGTGGACGGCCCGCCGCGTGTAGCCGACCAGCGAGCTCATGCTGGACGCGAGGCTCAACGGGCCGATGGCGGCGTCCAGCTCCGTCAGCACGCCTGAAACACACAGAAACATCAAGAACAATCACCAGCAGTACATCAACACACACACACGATGTGTTCATCCATCTTTTCCGGGTCACGTGACACACGGATGGCACCGGGCTGCGTCAGAGAAACATCTAAAGACTGCGACCGCTCTTTCAGGCGGCCGTGGCGTTAACTCCGCCCCTCCGCCGCCGCCCACTCCCTTACCGCTGCCTCCGTGTGCCAGCTCCTCCGCCTGCTCCCAGATGTCGTGAGCGCTCAGGAACAACATGGTGATGTTGACGTAGGTGAACGCCACCTGTCCGATGGCGTGGGGAACCAGCACGGTGGCGGCGGAGCCGGCGGCCGGGTCCACGGCCGACCCGCCGACGCTGAGGTTGGAGCCGGGGCCGCTGGACGTGTTGGCCGGAGACGGCATGGTGGGGGTGTGGGACGGGGGCGTGTCCGTCACTCTGAAGACGGAAAGAGACGTTAGAGCAACGCGGCGCCGTGCAGGACGCCCGCGGCCCAAAGAGTGCAAACTACACCACACTTACTTTAGTGATACGACAGAGGCGTGGGGAGCGGTTGAGTTCTGAAAGAGGGACACATTTAATTAGCAAAACGAAATAGGTTCAATTTACAGCTACTACGTCAAAATGTGTCATTTAGGAACGACCTAAATCATTTAAACAACATGAACACAGGCGGTCAGGACGGTGATACTTACACTGAAGTGTTCAGTGAGAGTCTTTGAATACTTGAGTGCAATTTTTTGCTTGTGGCGAAACATGGCCATCTGCAGCAGAGACTGGCCCTTCAGACTGAGGAGCACAACCGCACGTTATTAAGGGATGCACAATGCGCACGATTCACTAGAGAACACAAATAGATAACTATACTATGACTTTAAAAAAAATGATTTTCTTAAAACTTTCTAAAGACTTTCAATACACATTTCATGACATACTACAGCAGAGCTTTTTAAGCATCCTGTACAGACTTTGAAATACTAAACTAAAATATTGTCATGGCTTTTTCTTTTCTTTTTCTTCAGTGTACTAAGATCATTATTTTTGACATATATAAAACTATATTAAAGACAAATCAGTGACACACGATGTTATTACATTGTTAGACAATTTTCAAAATAAGACACTAGGACTTCTTTACTGACATTTTTAAACATAACTCTGCATTTGGCAGGCAGATGGCAGGACAGAGCGCACGACGCCATCTGGCTGAGGAGATGGAGTCTACCAGTGGTGCTTAGGGCTCAAGCCTACTATATATATATATATTTTTTTTAAACAGATATATAAAAAATGATATATACATTTTAAATATATATATACATTTTATATATATAAAATATTTAAAAAATGTATATTTATATATATATATATATATAAACATACACACACACACTAACTTGCAGAGTTTCTGAACATACATCAAATTGCTCTCGTCAATTGTTTCTACACTACATTGAAAATAGAGCTCAAATAAAAATCCCTCTGACATTAACGAGCGAGAACGAATGAGAAACCCAATTAAACCCAAGTCTCTAAATCTGTTTTGTTTAGACAAGGACCAAAACAGAAGGGGGCAAGATCAAGGAGGCACAGATATAATCAGTAATGTGATCTCATGAGACATTCAGGTTTGTGGATAAACAGCACATGAAGTATAATCCACCCCTTACCACAAAGATAAAAAGTCCTTTTCTGAAGGTGAAGCAGAGACGTCCTCTGAATTTTTAAGTTTCAGTACAAACCTGAGAGAGTGGAGAATGTGGCGGTAAAACTAATGCATGGATAAAGTTCAGTTCTGAGGCTAAACACGTTCATGTTAACTGGGATAGTAAAGATAGAAGTGGTCCGTACTTGAGCAGTTCCAATGTCTCTGCAAACATAGTGTAGGAAGACATTGAAACGTGAGGATCTTTTTCCATGGCAATGCCACTTTCAACAAAGAACATGGCCGCGTCCAAGTAGTTGAAAGCTTTACTGAGCTTATCGGACTACAGGGAGAAAGCAAACATAAATACAGTGTTTTGCCTTCTGGTCAGTTGTTGTATTACTGCAGTCATTTTAGTAAAACTCCTCAAAATCAACGAAAGGGAGAACCTACCTCTGCATCGGCTTTGTGCTTCAGTTTTTTGGCCTCCTTTATGTAATGCTTTACCGGATACTGCCTACAGGTGGAATACATATTTGACAACACAATAGAAATTGTCATGGCTGATAACAAAATAAAAAGGTTGTAACTTAGAACCGTGGCATTTACTTAAATGCATCTAGGTAACACGTTTAACCAAAGAAGCTCAATATGAATGGAAATTCTCGCATTCCACACATTTCATCCCCCCATTCTGTTCATCATCTCCCCACCTCCCATCAAATCACCAGATACACCAGTTCATCTCCCACAATGGGTCATTTTGAAAAGGCCTCCACACACACACACACTCATATGTGCGTAGAGCACCACCGCTGCCTTCACGAGTCAGACTACTACTGTGCGTTGATGTGTGCGGAAGCTTTTTAAGTTTAGTTTGAAAAACTTGCATAATAAGAGGAGACACAAGAGAAGAAGAGAGACCTGGGATCATATTTATTAAGCATCTCATCGTGGAACATGCGTCTTAAATGATTGGTGTGAGGCACATTTGGCAAGACTTTGAAAATAATTCAAGCACTTCCTGTAGCTTCTAGCAAGATGTTGGTACATTAGGACCGTCGGTCGTGTGCATTTTCTCTCCTCTCGGGATAATTGACACAGTCCAAACAGGTCCAGACACATAATCTTTTTTTTCGGGGACGACAGATTTTTTTTTTTATAACTGTATTTTAGAACAATTCAACAGCTAAGCGGATGAGATTTTACCTCTCCTCTAATCTGAACAAGGGCCTGCTGCTCAAAGGGTCCCG
The DNA here is from genome assembly GCF_029220125.1 of Pseudoliparis swirei. Classification (NCBI taxonomy): domain Eukaryota; kingdom Metazoa; phylum Chordata; class Actinopteri; order Perciformes; family Liparidae; genus Pseudoliparis; species Pseudoliparis swirei. Next base: position 16,970,827 of record NC_079402.1, on the reverse strand, counting down.
GGTGGCCTGTGAAGACGATGGGATGTCCACGCTGCTCTTGGGCGGCTTCTGCAGGGACGGCAACGCAGACATTCAGTTACAATCGCAATGGTCATCCTTGTTTTGGAATAATTAACGAGGAAGACTTTTTCACTGATTACGATCACTCAAAGGACGAGAGATGTCAGAAGCTTGTCCCGGGAAAAACCCCAATCCCTACATCCATCCCTACAACCATCCCTACAACCATCCATCCCTCCAGCAATGGATCCCTACATCCATCCCTACATCCATCCTAGGTGCTTGTATCCCGTTACCTTTTCAGCACGCGGCGGGTCCGTGTGCTTTCCGCTGCTCTTCTTGTGCTTTGTGTTCGAGTCCTTGCGCGTCACTCCCGCCTCACTGGACTCCTTGGTTTCCCCAAAAGTGCGTTTGTGCGACTTCGGGCCTTTGACGGGGTCTCTGGGGGTCAGAGGCTGCTGCAAAGGACAAGGGGTTTTCTTTGCCTTCTTTTGATCTCGGTCCTCTTTGGAATTGCAGGAACGTCTGTAAGTCACAACATGGGAGAGATGATTTAGAGATCTGACACAGACCCAAAACTACAAATGTTGATGGTAAAAAAATAAAATAATCTGATTGATGGGACCTACTCCAGTTTGACAGAAGCACGATTTGATGAGGTATTCTTGTTTTCCAGCCTCTGTTTCTTCTTGGGATGAGTTGCATTGACTACCTCAACCTAGAAGACAGCACATCACATGTTATTATACAAATAATATGAACCTGTACGCCAACGAGCACAGACCTTTATATCTCACATTTTGAGGTTTACTCTTTGCGCTGGTTTTGGGGGGTTTGTGTGTAGTGGAAGCATCCCTGCCCCCTCCATCTTGCTCTATGACCAGTGCTGGTCTCTTTGCAGGGACGGGGGTCTCCTGGTGGTTGTCCAGGGTCGGGGGCACTCGCGAGAGGAGTCTTAGATCAATCTTCACCAGCAGAGATCTCGAAGGCCTGTGGGGGTCACGACAACTCTTGGCTATCGGTCTAGTCTTCTCAGAGTTCTTGTGTGTTGTTTTGTGAGGAGGCTTGGGCCCCCTCTGGCAGAGGCTCTCAGACTTCTCTTTGCTACTACTGATTTCAAGTAGTCGGACTGGAGACAGCAGGTCGGGCTGAGTGTGACTTTGTGTGGGGCAGGAGCAGCGCATCGGATATTGTACCCCACATAATGGACAATGACCACACGGGACCGCTGGGAGTTCCGGCTCTTCTGCAGCCTTCCGTTTGTCAAGCGCCGTGCATTGTGAAGTCCTTTTGCCGTCTCTTTTAGTGTCACTTTTATCCTTGCTTTTCTTGCCACGTCCTGTTTTCGTCTTTACCTTGGGTCGATCTGTGGAACAGGGCTCTTTGTCTTGCGTGGCGACGACTTCCTCACACTTCACAGCGGTAGCTGCTTCAGCGCGATCTGGGCAACCTGCCCTCTCTGGTATTGACGAGTGCTTGTTCAATGGAAGTTTCCTGGTACTGCTACAGCTGTTGAAATCACCGAGGGGGGATAGTTGGCTACTTTGGTGGTTGTAGATGTCCTGAGGGATTTCCCTGTGCTGCTGGAGCTTTGCAACCCGATCAGGGAAGTCTCTCTGGCGAGTTGAAAGCTGAGGTTTGGACGCCCTGGTGGGGTCGGCGACCTCTACGCTGGCTAAGAGCTTTGAGCTATGACTGAGCGGTGGCTGCTTGTGAGCGGGGCCCTCGGAGGCATGTGCAGCGCTTTGGCTCTCAGCGCCGGCGTTCTGCTGACTTGACCGGATCCAGTTTCCCAACTGCCAATCGCCATGCGTCACTGCTGGAGCATCAGGCTAAAAAAGAAGGGGGAAAAAAGACACAAACATTGTGATTTTTAGAAAATGAGGCGGAGCAAAGAGTTCAGAGAATGTTTATGTGTCCTTTATTCAATATGAACGATGTGTACAAAAAAAGAGCAAGCAGAAAATCACCTTGGTTTTGACGTTCAAGTTACTCACAGGGAGCAGAGTTGGCTCCTCGATGGCGCAGTCACTCTCCGACTCTGATCTTGAGCTACTCTCCGAGTCGCTGGAGCTGGTGGACTCTACCCCTCTGATATGTGCCGCTTCAAATGAACGACTGCGCACACACATGAAAAATACACAAGATCACATCACATAAAAATGTCAAAAAATATAAAATATGAAATAAATACATGTTTGAAAATTATTTATATATATATATTCTATAACTCTTTATAAGTTGCTAAATTAAAAATGTCTTTGTGTTTCCTTATGGCCCTTCTTGGCCAAATTAATGGTTAATTTTTACTTTATTATTATGCATTCTTACTTTTGAAGGTTGTATTTCTGTAAAAAACACAAAATAAAATATCAAGTAAAAAAATAAATGTTTTTATGTATTTAAAAACAAGCTACTGATTGTTTTCATTAATTTTCCAACAGTTTCTTAAATGTGTAGATTTCCTTGTCATTCACGATAACAATATGAATATATTTTTTAACTTGCACATCTGCGGTGTCAAGCTTTAAAATAATTGCACAAGAGAAAAGGCCAAATGGCTTACGCTGAGGAGCTCTGCTGGATGAGCTGGGATGGATCTGCAGGAGAGCTCTCATAGTTCTCTGATAGAAATGAGATAGAACGACTGTGTTAGTATACGTTGGTCAAATAATGCAGCATTTTGTAAAACTTATTTTCTGCTAGGCGCCTCAACAGCAAGGCGACTAAAAATAGTCGTGCTGGCTGATTTTCTAAAAGCCAGAATCACTCAAGATAAGATAACACAAGGGCGGAAGGAAAGAGCAGACATAAGTAATAGATGAATCAAACAAAACAAACATGGAAGAAAAAGGAGGCCTGAGATCAGTGCGAGATCGCTCCTCCTCTTCTCTATAAGATCGTCTCTTCTCCAAGCGGAGGTTAATTAGAGATAAAGTTGCATGGTTGTTTCCCTCTAGTATGTTGTGGGCACAGTGGTTGTACATGTCGCCATAAAAACATTGCTTTGCAGAAAACATGGGGCTGAGAGATGACTAACTCTATGGATATTAAAAGCTAAAGGGCAGGGAGGAGAATATTTATGCCACACCGTCTCCCAATGATGATCAAACCTCAACATGCTTTTTACGAAGACGGATCGAAGGCTAACTCTTTGCATTCACAGCTCATTTTCCATGATGGGAGTAATATCATTTCTATTTATTATCATGTTGATCCTTGTACTCTGCTTTATTCCCTTTTTACTCACTTTTTCCTGGACATGAAGAGACACGCTCGGCTTCCTGTAAAAGACACAAAACACAAGCAAGCTGTTACCTGGGTCACATGGTACATTTAATAATCAGGACAGTTTTCCTGATCTTAGACCAAAAGCAGAAGTGAGTCGATGAAACAAAAGGCTCCGTGGTCATTGAACTCCAAGCTCTTTGATCCTCCTCTACATGAAGATCCTCATTACATTGCAAAGTGATTTGTTAATCGGACATTATGGAGATAGCCTGTGAACATTTGAAAATTAGATTTTTATGGTGGGGGAAATCAATATCCACAGTTCAGCCACAGGCGAGTTCATTTATTGTGGAGCTGACAATTTGACCTCAGGTGAAAGCTCATTAGGCACGCACAAGGAGAGGTTCATCCGTGGTGAATTGTCTGAATATGGGACAGCTGCAGTATTTCTAACGCACTGTGTCTGGCATCAAAGCCCACCAGCGACTGCCAGTGAGTATCCATCCAGGATGGAGTATCCAGGGGATAAACCCGGTATTTGGTAAATCAGAGAGATTTTTGCACCGATGAGGTTCCAACTTGGGAAAATTCCCACTTGATTTAGCTAACTCTACCTTCAGTTAAACGTTGGGAGTACTTTTGCATCACAAGGACTCATCATGTGGACTTTATCAAAGATGGTAAGGAAGGATGCAGGATTACTGCAAGCAGGATCCCTCTTCCTAAAGACACATCGACAGCTGCAGAGAGCAGAAATTTCAAGTTAGAGTTTACCTTGGCTTGGAACAGGGACTTGGAGGGTTCATCGGGGATAGGTGAGTGAATAGGTGTCAGGAGAGGGGGCAACGAGAAGATCATCTCCTGTTGAGGATTAAAACGAGTGTGATGTGCTAGGAGCCTACACACATGGGCCAATTAAAAAACAGGTGTCCCTTTATATTCCATGCAGGTGTTGTACTCCGATCTATTTTAGATTTTGTGACGGCACATGATAGTTTCTCCCGCTGCAAATTCAAGACAAGAAGCCGAGTGAGAACTTTACATGGTATAAAATGTCTGTGAGGCCGGTTGTTTAATGTTTTAGGTCAAGAAAACAAAATGTGTCCAACTTATAGATCTATACTCACATTATTGTGTTGGCAAAAGTCAAAAGCCAGCTGTAAACACGAATGTAAACATCTGGACTCACCCTCAAGATGTCCTGCACACATAGAACTTCATTTGAACTCGTCTGTAGAAAGGAAAGGAATAATTAGGAGTTTCCAAAAAGTCAAAATCCATTATTCAATTACAACCTGAAGAACAAACATATAAAGATGTGTTAAGGGCTGCAATTTTACAGAGCAATCTATTTATATTATTTTACATTAAGTTACAAGTAAATAAAGTAAACAAGAAAACCATCACATCCGTTTTCATCCCCCCGTTATTATTTATTCCTTGTTGACAAAGTGCTGCAAGCAGTGAAAGCAACTATATGTCAACCACATAGAGGCATCTCTATACACCTATAAGAGCTGTCATTTATCGTGAAACTTAGATTATTGCAAATCATTTGTAGATATACTGAAACATAAATAAAACTTTGATTAACTGAAAAGAAGTTTTGCAGAGCACTGGAAATAACAACTAAATAAAAAGGTTTAATACAATACACATTGTTTTATGCATTTCCTCTCAATACACAATATGTATTACGAAGGGAAATAATTAGCCATCTTCCTTAATGGCTGAATTGTTTCTGTTTATCAATTTAATTTTCCATGGCAGATTAAAATCAAAGCAACACACAGAAAACTAGGTGAAGACCTGTAATCCCAGTGTTGTCCAGCAGAGAGCTTTAGTTTTATGAAGAGTTGCTTTCTGTATGGAATAACTGAATTAATCATCATACATAAAGTTCATGAATTGTCCTTTTTTGTTTGATCTCCCACAGAAAATCAAACAAATAATAAAAAAAACACTATGCGTTAAAGAAACTGACAAAACTCTCCATCCAGTAAAGAAAAAAATAGACCAACTTAAAGGTCCTGCAGCCTATGAATGAACATATTACTTTCTGCTTCATGTGGGAGGATAAAACATTACAAACATCTATGAATAGAAATATAATGCAGTCCTATCCTAACGCCTCAATCATAGATGAGTGACACAATACCCCGTATCAGGCTTAACGCGGGCCAACCGTAACATCTGATAAACAGTGTGACTGGAAGGGTCAACAGGCTGCATTTCAGTTGGTTTTCAGGCCCGTCTGTCAGTCCTTCCTTCTGAATGGACAGTGTTTGAGATAAAGCTAGAGCGAATGGGCCCAGAGCAGTTATGCAAGTTGGTGATGAAGCTCATTTATTGTTCTGCTGCTGAGCCCAGAGGTGAAGTGATCAGAGGCAGCTGAGGTCACATATACCTGAATATTCAGGGAAGAATATCAAAACTATAGGAGAGTTTTCAGAGGACATCCTGGTATCAGCAGGCACACAATCCTCGAGTTCCACTATAAATTTATATCCCAGACAATCGTCCTGGGAATTAACAAGTAGGACTTCCGTTGTCCCATCACCTCCACCAAAGTACCAAATAATAGACTCAGAGACGTTTATATCTTACGGGCAGAATTGACTCACAAAAGCAGATACTACAGTAACTTCTCAATACTATACTTCATGTCCTACATGCAACAATAACAGTGCTCTAGTGTTCAACAAATGATAGCTAATTGAGGCCCATTGATGGCTTCTGCTGGCGTCAGGATTTCATCTAAAATGTTGAACTGAGTTTGTCCCAATCAGAGTGCTGAATGCAAAATTAAAGCCCACAGACGGTTAGTTTAGCTTTGCATGAAAACTAGAAAGGGGCTCCGTCTAGAGATAACAAAATCCACCTCCCAGCACCTTTAAAGCTCACTAATTAACACTATAAAGGTTGTTTGTTCGATCCGTATAAAAACAAAGCATAAATATACACATGCAATATACTCACCTCCAAAATGCCTAGATCAGATTTGTTGATTAACTCAGGTAGCGGTACATATGGCTCCGGTGAAGACTTCAACTCAGGTGACTCGCTGACCACCTGGTCCTGACCATCCATGGGCCGCACATACGCCGTGGGCTTCTTGGTCATGACCACGCTGGGCTGCTTTGACGACAGGAGTGACGGGAAGGTCTGGGAAGGTAGTGCATTACCCTTGTTTGCTTGGGACAGAGACGCTTCGCTGGGGGACTGCTTCAGGTTAAAAGTGGAAACATCCATGTCCTTGTCATCATGGTCACTGGAATGTGGGAAAGGGAGCAGCTCAGCATCAGGAGACTGAGAAGACATTTCACGGGAAAGGCCGACACACTGCTTGAGCTCCGAGTGGGCTTCACTCCTCTTTTGTTGATGTGCTGAGATGCTGAGCTGACTGTGGTTCAAAGAAACATTTGAGAAAGTGGATGAATGTCCATGATGGTGAGGAGAAGAGGCAGTGGACGACCTCACCGGCTGAGAGTTGTAGATGTCACTAGATGGGGCTTTCTGACTTTGGGTGGACACGTACTGGATTTGGTTATGGAATGGCGGCTTGGTCGGCTTATCTGTGTTTGGCGGACCCTGATCTGAGTGTGAGAAGGTTACACAAGTAGGAATGGGTAATGGCTCAATAGCAAAGGGATATGGATTATTCACATCTTCATAGCTGCCAAGCATCCCCTGGATTCGATTGGAAAGCTCATCCCCTTTGTTTGTCTGCAAAAAGAAGAGGAAAACACTTCATTTTACAAACCATTCTTTTCATTCCTGTGTGGTCGTAATAGCATGGAGCTCATGATATGTGGTTATTTACCTTGTATGGTACCCCAAAGAGCGGCACAGTCTCAAAGTTGAGTTCTTTGGCTTGGCTTGTTTCTTGGTTCCTCTGCTCCCATGCACGGAGGCGAAGACGGTTCCTTTCCTCATTGTATGTACTGGAGCACACGACAAAGAAAGACAGATGTTCAGCCCGCATTGCATTTACAAGTGGATGATCAAACTGTAACACTTGCATATGACGAGTTACCCTGTTAAAAGATGAATTAAATGTCTGGTGACACGCTCCATTTCCTCAATGGATACAGCTCTGTATTTCATCCGTCACATTTATATACTAAAAAGTAAGGTTTATTTATTTATTAAACAAACTCCAGAACAATTCATGCGACTGATCCTCAATGATAAGATCAGTTTTGACCAAAAAAACCCCAGAACATTTAGAGTGCAGATTTATGGCATCTTATCACAGACGTGTCTACCCAAGGGGCAAAGCAGCAGGGTCTGATGGGAGAACACAGGGCCATCTTATCAACAGACAAGTGTAATTAGACTCACAGACGCCATGAGGATACGCCATGAGGATTCACCACAACATTCACATCTGTTCTCTCCAGCCCCAAAGGATTACACGTAGCCCATGCAGACTTCATATGGATATTAACAGTCCCGATATGACGCCAAAGACAAAAATAGCTCTTTCACTGTAGTAAAAGTGCATTGCGAATGTGGAACAACCGCAGGGCCCGTGGGATCAGGCCCCGATTACAAACTTTACATATACTAAAAGTGAACTGAACACTTATCTACATTTCATCCCAAAATACAGTGCTGATCATCCTCACTGACGGCAAGCCCAATGGGGTGCTTCCATGGCAACAAGTGGAGCAGCACAGATTTGGGAGCAAGCCAAACAGATGAGCACTTCCTCATTAATGGAGCAGAGAGACTGGCCAAACTACCCGAACAACACAGACTGTTACTGCCCAGTCGCAGAACTACCCAGGGGTAAAGCAGCATATTGTGCATGTATTGAATTACACACTAGCCTTCTGAACAAACATGAGACAGATTGTGTTGACTGTACATATTGATGATGCAACAAGCACACAATTTACAGAAATACTAAGAAACAGCTGCTAATGTTCGCAATATCAGGGGTTGAATTATTGAAGAGGCTGGACCATAAACTGTCTAATAACTGTTATATTCTTATAGATTAACCTCTGTTAATAATAATTACTCACATATAAACTCAACCCTAACTTGTTTGGACCAATAGCAACATTTTTTGGTAATTTGGTGGGCAATTCTCCCATCTTTAAAACACATTATAATTTGCTATACCCTGTGCTCTTCCACCGAGGTGAATTGGAGGGTTTTAAGTGAACGGATTCACCAATCATAGATGACAAATGCCAGAAACTTAATTGTAGAATAAAGAGGGTCAGAAGAGGACTTGTTCACATCATGGAATAATCCCCCAAAGAAAGCAGAGCTGGTACTGAAACAGTCAAACCTGAACAGAAGAGGAGCATCAAACCCTGGGAGACAGAGTACCAAAATAGTCCAATGTATTACACAGAAACTCTGAAACGCCTCAATTCAATCAGTGAAAAAATAAGTTTGGTTATTCAGAAAAGCACATTACTATATATATATATAGAGAGAGAGAGAGAGATAGAGAGAGAGAGAGAGAGAAAAAGAGAGATGTCTGTATGTATGTATGTGTATATATATATATATATATATATATATATCAATAAAATATAAACACAAACACACACACACAGAAAAGTCAGCCCAGTTTTCTATTGTTGTCCAACTAGTTATCCAAACTCCAAGTTACTCAAAACACCACGGGTGAGGTTTTGCATAAATTCCCATCGAAGTAAATGTTAAGTTACCTTAAAACTAAAACACGTAGTGAGCTAAGCTAACTAGCTAGACGTTGATTCAAATAAAACAGATTGTATAAACAAAGCAGTTCCCTTTAACCAGCTGGTGAAAGAAAAAAAATATCACACCAGCCACCTCTTTCCAGCTGATTCCACCCCTTCCTCGAACTGCTTATGAAAGCTAAAACCATGCAGGTCAGACCGCCTTTCTCTCCGATACTTTCACACAGTTGCAAATTAAAACTTTTACTTGTGGGCCAAGCGCGCGACCCGTGAGCTCAGCTAAACCGCCGCGAGCTAATTAACGGCAGCTACCCGTTAGGCTGTCAGGCTGCGAAGCTAGCAGTTAGCTGCGGGTCTCTCCTGCCTACCTCGACTCAGATGCCATGTCGCGCCTCTCACAGCGGCCGAAGTTGTCATGAGCTTCCGACAGTCCTCGGAAAGGGGTTCTTCTCACTTAGTCACATTTTTTTCTTTTCTAAATAGTTGATTAAATGGCTGACAGGCCGTCGTTGTTTGATAGTTGTCTGCTAACCATCCGTGTTTGGGTTTCTCTCTCTCTCTCTCTCTCTCTCTCTCTCTCTACTGGATTGTTCTACTCTATTCAGCCACCCGGGGACCAAAGCTTAGTTGTATACACTCAATGCAGTTCAAGCGTTTGCAAAAATGTATCCAAAGCAGTTGTGTTGGTATTATACGAGGAAATACGAAGTAGATATAAGTCCTTTACGAGCTGTATTATGCGCCGCTTTGACCTCACCGCGACAGTTAGCCCGAACTTTACACGACTCCCCCCCGCGTCAGACATGGTACGGTCATCAGTTAAAGCCCGTGTTCTCAAATTATCTTTATTTTTAAGTGACTTGTTGACAGCTAAAGAAAAATAAATGTATTTATAAGATGAATAAATGAAGATACAATACAATAAAAGGGGAGAATACATACATAATAACATTTGTTTCATGCGAATAGCAAAGGTGTTATATCATGGTTCAGACAGACTGTCACACATAATACAAAAATGGACGACCAACAACAAAAGTAGTTTATAGGTTTATTAAAAAGCTACTAAACTGCTTTGTTTTAAGCAATATTTGGTTGTCTGTTTAAAATTCCTACCTGACAGAATTAGTACCTTTATTAAAAGCGCGTTGTAGTCCATTATGATACCTGGCAGAATTAACTTTCTTTCTTTAAAGCTAATTCATTATGGCCCTTTTTTTAAGATCTAATTTTATAGACTATTTGGATTGATATATTTTATGATTTTTGGTCGGGCAATCTCCTGTCCAGCTTCCTTTGCCATCATTTCATTTTCAATCTAAACAGGAATGATGGATATATTATTTTCTTATCTTGTTTAAAGCTCAAAAGAAGGACATCTAGAGCTGGCAAGGATGCACTTTTCTGCCCAGAAACACTGAAGTAGATCATAAAGTCTGACTCACTATGCCACCTTGGTGCTAGTTTTGGTGCATGAGTTCAGATTTGATGACACAGAGCCCAAAACTGGCAATGGTTGTCATGTAGGTTTCAGAGCTTCGCCTGCAGCTGTAAAAAAAACAACAACACAGAAATCATTTAACACATTTTAACCAAACATGTAGGATGAACATGCTGAGGGAGTGCGTCACAAAAGAATCGAGCAGCCTGTGTCTGCTGCTCTGGGAGCATGGACACCGGCACGTGTCTGATTTAATGCAGGCCTGAAGTGCAGGCTGTGCAGAAAGGCCTGTTATTGGACACTCACCCTGGGTAGTTATGTTATGCTACTGGCGGTCTGCCTGCAGAGCATACCGACATCTTCTTACTTCATTTAGACCTAACTGGAGCCTCAGGACTGCTGAACGAGCTGACCATTAGACTTTTAAGATTGTAGATAAAGATTACGGCCTTAGGATCATGATATGCATAATATAGAACAAATAGCTCTTCAATACAAAAAGAGAATTTAAAGGAACATTTCCTTTTCTCAAAACCATTTCCAATTTGTGAATTTAGATATTTAACAAACAGTGTTTAGTGCAGAATATATATGTATATATATAATATATATATATATAAATATATATATAAAAAAATATATATGTGTGTGTTTAGTATGTATACATTTATATATATATAAATACATTTAAAAATATATATATGTATATGTGTGTGTGTTTAGTATATATATATGTATTTATATATACTGCAAATAAACACTGTGTTCAATATATAAATCCAAGGCAAGCTGCACAAATCTGGGGGATTTAATTGTGTATATTTCAGGTACTGATTGAGGGCAGTGATTTGTCAATGACACACAGCATTTATTTTGTGTTTGATATAGATAAAGATCTTAGTGGATAGTTCAACTGTTTCCACTTTCTTTTTGCATAACTCACAGAAACACAACACTGCTCTGTGACAAGCCTGCCCCATCCAGAGGCTGGATGTTGTACAGCAGGGCTATTCAACTTCAGTAGTCTGACATACACAATCACAGGGGTACACAGAATATGATGAGTTGTTGACTTTATACATTTTCTTGTAAAACTACCAAAGTTCAGATAAAATATTATTAGATTAATCAATTAGTTGCTTAAGAGAAAAAAATGTAAACAAATATTTTGATAATAATTTCACTTTAAATAATTAAAAAAACATTTTATGGTTCCAGCTTCTTAAGAGAAGATGTGCTGCTTTTCTATTTTTCCTAATTTGAATGATTTTTAAATATTGTTATACTTGTGTTCGCCAATAGGGGCAGTAGCGGGTTTTGCCATGACTGGCGCCGTAATTCTTGTCTTAAACAAACAAGTTAGACCAGCGTAACGCAGACTGACACAGCTATTAATGTGAGTCTGTCTTGGTGTTTACAGGTGAGAAACGTACACAAGCACCATATATATTAATGTTATGTACGCTCGCTTTGGTGATGATATATTTTGATAGTTATTTAGTGTGTAGTAGTTAAAGGGAAGACAGTTAATGACAGTTCTAGATAGTTACATGTTGTGTCCCGTGACAGATATAAACCGTAGTATGCACACACATAAGTACATATATACATACACAACATCATGTACATACATATAAACAGGTTTCCTGGTGGAAGTCACTTCTTGTCAGTGCCGTCGATCTCCGTGATCTTGTCGTCGCCATGGAAACATTGTCACATGACTTTGGTTCTGTGCTGTGACGTCGCTACTCGCTAGTGACGTCACGGAGCGCCGAACCAAAGTCTGTATATAGAAGTGATTTCCAGCAGTCTGCAGCACCCTTTCTTTTCTCAGAAGGGGTTGAGGGATTACTTGTGAATTCCACAGAAGGGGCGGATGGGGTAGGTGAATCTGAAGCGCCTACCCCCCTCCCTGCGGAGAGGGGTAGGCGATTCTGTGAATCAGCTACTCCTCTCCCGGTGTGTGGCGGTTTGGTGAGATTCACCTGCAGCTACACTCTCTCCCAATAGGGGGGCTCTGTGGTATTCAAGGTAAGAGGTTGTGGAGACGTCCACAACCTCGCCATGGGGGGACCTAAAGATCATGATATGCATAATATAGAACAATATAGCTCTTCAATACTAAAAGAGAATGTAAAGGAACATTTTTTCTTAAAACCATTTCAAATATGAGAATTTAGGGGACCTAAAGATCAATATTTAACAATATAGCTCTTCAATGCTAAAAGAGAATATATATAACCATTTCAAATATATATATATATTTAACAAACAGTGTATATATATATATATATATATACAATATATGTATATATAATATATGTATATATATGTGTGTGTGTTTAGTAGGTATATATATATATAAATAAATGTAAAATATATATGTGTGTGTGTTTAGTATATATATATTTATATATATGTAAATGAATTAAATATATATATGTGTGTGTGTTTAGTATAGATATATATTTATATATACTAAACATATATACTATATAACTCCCACCTCCACAGGGGCAGAAGTGAAGAGGCAGACTCCATTATTAAAAACAAGTTGTTTCTAAACTTAAAACTGTCTGGAAGAGACAAAAAGACAACTCTCTTTACCGTGCAGGTGTTCTGGTGGCACGGGCCGCTCTTAAAAAAGCAGACACCTGCCACTCGATCACAAACTCACGCTCTTCTTCTTTTAGGCGTACACAAATAAAAGAAATGGGTCGGGATGAATCTGGGTACCAGGAGTATTTTATATTTGATGGACGAGTGTCGCACACAAGCTACTTGGCTCAGTATGAACTCCATGAAGGTCCAGTGAAGAGCCGGAACCAGCTAATGTAGAATATACACACGTGCCACTTTATTAAAAGTGTTAATTAGATGATGGTTCATGCATTGAGTTCTTAATTACCATATACATATAATATGTGGACAAAAAATAGAAACGCCTCAATATATAATGCTGTTTTAAAACAATTCCGTTAACTAGAAGCTCAGTAATAAACAGAATTCAACAGCGTTAAGAACATATATATATATATAAAACATATATGTGGTTTATTAAAAAACATGTATAGAAACACGTGTATTATTTATTTATACTATAAAAGTATTTGCATTGAGGGAAAAAAATGAAGAAGAAAATAAATAATAATAATTCAATATATATTTTATTTATAATTTTGTTCATATTATATGTACTATAAAAGTATTTGCATTTTTATTTTTAACTTAAAATAGTGTTCAGCCTTAATTGTTGCTTACTCAGTGGAGCCCCCTGTGAGGAGAGAATTACCCACAATGCATTGCGTGAGATCAGGACTGTTTTCCAAGGCTTGCGCAATCGATTAGCATTCTCAGTCACGGTGCAAATTATTATTATTTTTTCGTTGACGTGTTTCATATTTTCCAGAGCTCACGGTCACTTCACAGAAACCGTCCGCACGTTTCTCAATGCTTTAGTTGTCAAGTTATTTGCTCTTTGATGTGGCGGAGTTGGGAGTTGGCTGCCCCGTAGCATTGTGGGTAATGGTACGGTCTCATCGGATTAGGGCTGTGTACCAAAGCACTGTTAGGATGATTTGGATCTTTGTTGGTGTTACTTTCATTCCTCCTCTACTGCAGCAGTGGAGACAAATGAGTTGCAGTGCCGTTTCCAGCCACACCGACACGCTGTCGGACCGGAAGCTTCTGAAGCGGCCGTGAACAGGTGACCCTTTGAACGCCGACTGAACATCCGCCATCTTGGATCCACGTGACCCGGCTCCTGGCTGCCAAAGGACCTGATTACACATCGCTGTCGGTTCAATGCACTATGTATTATTATTTTTTATGATATATAATAATTCATATTCATATATGTCACCCAATGTTTATGTAATATACTGTTATTAGATATTATTAGACATAGTATATATAATACATATATTATCGTATATATATTATGTTAACCAGTGTATTTAATACACTGTTATTATATATAGTATATATAATAATACATATAATAGTATGTATATATTATTATATATTATAAACTGAGTTAGGTTTAGGAGCAGGGTGAGCAGGTCAGAAACAGAGAATGATGGTGATGATGGCCAGCAATGATGTTCATTAGACTCAAAGAGGATGTGCTGTTTGTTGTTATGCAGATGGTGAGTTCAGGCCGTGTTGAGATCTAATAAACACACACTGAGCCTAAAGGTCTGAGATAAGTGTGAGAGGAGATAGGCAACATGTGATGTGCAGTAGTCTCCAGATTCGCTGTGTTTTTATAAAAACAAAATCAAAACAGAAAACATGAACCAGACAATCATATTCAATTGTCTTCGTGTTTGCTTGTTATTTATTGGCTATCAACAATTATTATGTATTTCTTTGTTTCTTTTGTTTGTGTATCATTCTAAAAACACCTATTGTTTTCTACTCTCTAGTACAGGCAATGAGTGAGATAGTCGCCGCCGGGATCACAACCGCAGCCGCGAGTCAGCGACACGGAGGAAATGACCACGGTGCTGAACTCATCCACGTAGAGGACCGGCACCATTTCCTGAGAGGTGGTCTCACAACACGGCACCTGAAGAGGGTGAAAAAGAGACACAGAGAGGACGAGTAAGGCATGGTGAGACAATTTGAAGAACAATAAACGACTTGAATGTATTTATTTTTCTTCTAATCTCATATAAACCTTTATACTGATGGCAAAATAGAACATGCAGACATGTGATACATGCTGTAGCAGACAGTCATGTGAGAAAAGGTGGAGATGTACAACAGACAGAATTGTAGCCAATGAGATAAAAGAAAAAGAAAATCGTGAATGTGGCCTTTTAAAATGTTCTGTTGAACTCACACACACATCTGTGTGTGTGTGTATATATATATAAATATCTGCAGTGCATTCACTTGTGATTGTCCAACTGAGGGAGTTTCTTGTATCTGGTGCGTTGACAGGAGAAAACCGGCTCATCTATTGGTTTCACCTCCCGGACCAACAGAACCACTGGAACTCAGGCCAGTGGAGGAGAAGCTCAAAGACTTGAGTGCACTTCATCTGTAGGAGGACTACGTTACAGTACAAGTATGTCAGCTCATTTAGGGGTTTGCAGACAATCACTTCCCTCTTCAAATGCCTTGGAGCACAGGTGTCAAACACAAGGCCCGCGGGCCGAATCCGGCCCACCACGTCATGTTATGTGACGGCTTGAAAGACACGTGATCGCCTTTTCTTCAAGAAATTTCAAAGAAAATATCCTGTGCTTTTATTTTTGAAGGTTTCAAATTAAATGGATTTATGTGATAATATTAGAGAAATGTTCTTATGTAGATTATTTCTGCACTCAAATAAACAATAATCAAATGCAAAGAGAGTCATTTAACAATATGTTCGGGTATAGTTTATACAGAGTTTCAGTTACACGGCCCTTTAAGAGGCGGCCGTGATGCTGATGTGGCCCGCGGTGAAAATGAGTTTGACACGCCTGCCTTAGAGAATTCTACCTGTGAGTCAGCATCCTGGGGGTCGGCGTGGGGGACACTGCACGGCGTTCCCTCGGGGGTGGCAGAGTGCACACTGCACCACGGTGAGGCTGGCAGGGTGGAGGACCCAGTTGTCCCATCCCAGATCTTGCAAACACAAGAGCAGATATTATAACACATGTGCAGTACCCCATATAACTTCCCCCTCTCCCCTCTTTCTTTCACAGGAACAGCACTCAGCACTAGCCTTAAACACTGTACTTAATACTGTATATTATTTTACCACCTTATGGACAGTGTGTTTTTATATTTTATCTTCTTCTTCTTATTATTATAGTGTGTGTACCTCTGTTGACTCGGAGAACCCTGCACAACAATTCCAGTGTGTCTGGACTGTTGCTCTGGGCACGGAGGGCAAATAAAAAACCTTGACCCTTGACCCTTGAACCTTTCTTCCCGTCGATATGCACGCTCACACGTCGTTGCGTACCTTTCATGAAGATCTCCGAGGCCGTGGAACAGCACTTCAGGCTCGTACTGTTTCCAACGTCAGGCGACACAGAGGAGCCAGAGGCCGCTGGAGCTGGAAGGACACGGAGAGAGAAGAAACACTTTTATTTGCTGGACTGTGAAAAGGCCACAAAGGATTAAAAGAGGGGAAACGATGTGGGCTCCACAGGAGTTTCTCTGAATTCCTTGTTCCACTTACTCGCCGTGTCCTCGGCTCGGTGAGCGCTGCCGCTGAAGGTCGACCTCCATTGCACTCCGCCCGCCCAGCCCACCGGCAGGCAGCCGGGGCTCGGCCTGCAGGTTGAGGGCCCCGAGGAGGCCCTTCCTGACGGACTGCAAGGACTCGCCCTGGCACCTATCACATGCCACTCAGGTTATTCACAGAGTGCATACCATTAAGAAACATATTACACACAGAAATACAAATACAATTCTGCACATGTCACAAAAAATGTGTGTGAACACAAATGAAGTGCGTTTGTTCGTGGCTGCAGACGTGCTCTCTCAAGGCCCTCGGTGAACTGGGGAAGAGCTTTGCAGGCGAAGCCAAGAGACAGAAATGTTGGCTTCATGTTGGAATACTTTATTTCCCTGCTGAAGCTTGAGCAGAACAGTTTGCGTACAACATTCTGACAAAAACCAAGTGGTCACAGTGACACTGAATCCAGCCCAGAATGTTTAATATCCCTGGAACTCAAAAAGGCGTCAGCGCAAACACATCCAGTGATGTATGATCTGATGCCGGGGATATTTTAAACTATAATAACCTCTGAGGACAAAAAAAAGAAGCATGCGATCGGAAGAGAAGGTTTTAAAGACCGACCTGTGATGGGAAACCGGAGAGTTAGCAGAGGCCGCGGCTTCCTCCTCGGACGGCTGCAAGACAAACGCAATCACCACTGAAGGGCCCAGAAGAATCACCATGACGACGAGCGTAAAGGACATGGCGGCCACGAGCTGGACGGTCACTCTATGGACTGGATCGGCGCTCTGGGAGTCAGGCGTGTGGCGGCGTGCGGCTGCGGTGGGTTCCAGTGCTTCTGGTTGGAGGAGACGACGGGAGTGACCAGACGGGGATGCTCCTCTAGCTCTTGTTCCTCAGGGCCTGGGAACCTGGCTTTTTATCTTCTGGTCGCCCAGCTTGACCTTGGGATATTTAACAATGTTGTCTTGTCCACGGTTTGTGTGTGAAAGAGTGCAAGGAGGATAATAAGAGAGCCGAATAGACTCAGGACAGAAAGACAGGAACAGAGGTGAGAGGGAAGCGGCGTAATAAAACCATCCGTTGTGTGATTAGTTTCAACAGGAGGAAATCACAACTCACAAGAGATCCACCGATGAATCTCTTTTTTATTATTATTGAGAACAATTTAAATCAAATTAAAATAAATAAATTAAAATGCATGTGTACATGTGTGTGACCTTTTTTTATTATTTTTTATTTAAAGAAACAAAATACATAGATGAAGGCAGATGTATATGTATGAGTGCATGCATGTACGTGGAATTGAATTGGTTTCCAGGCAAGAAAAGAAAGAAAAAAGAATTAAGATGAATTAACGAATCAATAAGATGAGTGGTGTCATGTTTGTAAAAATGTAGTGAATGATGACCAGATGTAGTGGTGTTCTGTTCTGTTGTAAATGAGAGGTGAGGTGAGTTTTTCCATTGAAATATATTCTGACATTAAATTGTTCCAGTGTGTGATATTTGTGTTATTCCTTGATTTCCAGTTCATGAGTTTTGTTCACGGATGAATCTCAAAGTCAGGGAACCAAACTTATTGAAATGTTTACAGAATTATGTTCATTTTATGATACAAATGTTTAGTTTTCTTAACGCTGTTTAATTCTGTTTATTACTGAGCTTCTAGTTAACGGGATTGTTTTAAAACAGCATTATATATCGAGGCGTTTCTATTTTTCTTCGACCAAGAAATGTTCTTATGTAGATTATGTCTTTCAAGCCGTCACATAACATGACGTGGTGGGCCGGATTCGGGGAACAAGCAAACACGTGAAACACAGCGAGTGTGGAGAGCACATCACATGTGGGCCTATCTCCTCTCACACTTATCTCAGACCTTTACAGTGTGTGTTCAACACGGAGCGTGGGAACCAAAGCAAATCCTCCTCAAGAGAACTCCTGCATCCCGGCTTCTCCTTTCTGACGCTGCTCACCCTTCTTCTAAACCTAACTCAGTTTATAATATATACATACTATTATATGTATTATTATATATACTATATATAATAACAGTGTATTAAATAGACACTGGTTAACATAATATATATACGATAATATATGTATTATATATACTATATCTAATAATATCTAATAACAGTATATTACATAAACATTGGGTGACATATATGAATATGAATTACTATATATCATAAAAAATAATAATACATAGTGCATTGAACCGACAGCGATGTGTAATCAGGTCCTTTGGCAGCCAGGAGCCGGGTCACGTGGATCCAAGATGGCGGATGTTCAGTCGGCGTTCAAAGGGTCACCTGTTCACGGCCGCTTCAGAAGCTACCGGTCCGACAGCGTGTCGGTGTGGCTGGAAACGGCACTGCAACTCATTTGTCTCCACTGCTGCAGTAGAGGAGGAATGAAAGTAACACCAACAAAGATCCAAATCATCCTAACAGTGCTTCGGTACACAGCCCTAATCCGATGAGACCTTACCATTACCCACAATGCTACGGGGCAGCCAACTCCCAACTCCGCCACATCAAAGAGCAAATAACTTGACAACTAAAGCATTGAGAAACGTGCGGACGGTTTCTGTGAAGTGACCGTGAGCTCTGAAATATATGAGACACGTCAACAACAACAACAAATTTAAATAATTTGCACCGTGACTGAGAATGCTAATCGATTGCGCAAGCCTTGGAAAACAGTCCTGATCTCACGCAATGCATTGTGGGTAATTCTCTCCTTACAGGGGGCTCCACTGAGTAAGCGACAATTAAGGCTGAACACTATTTTTTAAGTTAAAAATAAAAATGCAAATACTTTTATAGTATATATAATATGAACAAAATTATAAATAAAATATATATTGAATTATTATTATTTATTTTCTTCTTCTTCATTTTTCCCCTCAATGCAAATACTTTTATAGTATAAATAAATAATACACGTGTTTCTATACATGTTTTTTAATATACCACATATATGTTTTATATATAATGTAAATATATATATGTTCTTAACGCTGTTGAATTCTGTTTATTACTGAGCTTCTAGTTCACAGAATTGTTTTAAAACAGCATTATATATTGAGGCGTTTATATTTTTTGTCCACATATTATATGTATATGGTAATTAAGAACTCAATGCATGAACCATCATCTAATTAACACTTTTAATAAAGTGGCACGTGTGTATATTCTACATTAGCTGGTTCCGGCTCTTCACTGGACCTTCATGGAGTTCATACTGAGCCAAGTAGCTTGTGTGCGACACTCGTCCATCAAATATAAAATACTCCTGGTACCCAGATTCATCCCGACCCATTTCTTTTATTTGTGTACGCCTAAAAGAAGAAGAGCGTGAGTTTGTGATCGAGTGGCAGGTGTCTGCTTTTTTAAGAGCGGCCCGTGCCACCAGAACACCTGCACGGTAAAGAGAGTTGTCTTTTTGTCTCTTCCAGACAGTTTTAAGTTTAGAAACAACTTGTTTTTAATAATGGAGTCTGCCTCTTCACTTCTGCCCCTGTGGAGGTGGGAGTTATATAGTATATATGTTTAGTATATATAAATATATATCTATACTAAACACACACACATATATTTAATTCATTTACATATATATAAATATATATATACTAAACACACACACATATATATATATTTTACATTTATTTATATATATATATACATACTAAACAAACACACACACACACACACACACATATATATACATATATTATATATGCATATTTTGTATATATATATACATATATATATTCTGCACAAAACACTGTTTGTTAAATATCTAAATTCTCATATTGGAAATGGTTTTAAGAAAAGGAAATGTTCCTTTAAATTCTCTTTTAGTATTGAAGAGCTATATTGTTCTATATTATGCATATCATGATCTTTAGGTCCCCCCCCCCCCGCGAGGTTGTGGACGTCTCCACAACCTCTTACCTTGAATACCACAGAGCCCCTATTGGGAGAGAGTGTAGCTGCAGGTGAATCTCACCAAACCGCCACACACCGGGAGAGGAGTAGCTGATTCACAGAATCGCCTACCCTCTCCGCAGGGGGGGTAGGCGCTTCAGATTCACCTACCCCATCCGCCCCTTCTGTGGAATTCACAAGTAATCCCTCAACCCCTTCTGAGAAAAGAAAGGGTGCTGCAGACTGCTGGAAATCACTTATATACAGACTTTGGTTCGGAGCTCCGTGACGTCACTAGCGAGTAGCGACGTCACAGCACAGAACCAAAGGAAATGTCATGTGACAATGTTTCCATGGCGACAAGGTCACGGAGATCGACGGCACTGACAAGAACCTGTTTATATGTATGAACATGTTGTGTATGTAAATATGTACTTATGTGTGTGCATACTACTGTTTATATCTGTCACGGGACACAACATGTAACTATCTAATCTTTGATGAAACAATGTAATTCTCAGGCCAGGTTACTGACGCTATAATGGTGCTAAAACGCTAACATCCGCTAGCTGAACGGCGCTAGCCTTAATTAACTGGCTGCTGCAGGTGATGCTGATACCCGAGAGGCCGGAGCTGTTCGGCAGCTCGGACAAGTTAGCGAGCCAGGGGGCCGTTGCAGCTTCTCTTCCTCATCTGAATTAGGATAATGTGTCTATAAATTATAAAGAAAACATATTTGATTCTTTTTTCTGAAATAAAACTTTTCTCCACATTCCACTTAAAATGTAGGCAGTTTAATTTTCAGGAGATGAATATGTACACTTTTAATGTCATCATTTACCTCAGGCAGTAAGCAATTACTGTATAATAGATTTACAAAGCAAATACTGACATAGTATTCTGTCAAGGCATATTCCAGCATCAAAGTAGGATTCAAAATACACAAGTACAGTTTTGTTCCACATAATATATGAAATCATTTATCACTTTCATTACTATTTTTAAAATATCCAAGAATTTGTGAAAAAAAAGAAGAAAATATTAGTGTTCTCTTGTAGGGGACAATAAGAAAATACAATCAGCAGTTCTCATAAATGCATTGAAAAGTAGTAGCAGCCAATGAGAGCGAGAAAGAGAGAAAGATAGAGGGAGAGAGCACTCAAAAAGAAAACATAAAAATATAGACTTCTTTAAAAGGATGTACTCTCAAGGAACTGGATATTTTAAGGCATTTAAAAAAAACATGGAATGTAATTTGGCAATTTCTGCCGGTGTTAACGCTCCTCCACTTTTGTTTTGATCTGTGTGACTCAGTCTCTTTACGACGGCTACTATCCAGAGATGTTTTCCTCCGCTTGAAGGCATCTGAGGACGTACAGGATCACTTGATAGCAGAACACATATTGCTCCTGTAAAAAAAGAAGAAGAAAACAAGGGAAAATGAACCAAACAGATGATCAGAGCAGTTAAGAATCAAACTATTTAAATAAAACTTTAAAGCCCACCTCTGTCTGGATCATTCCCTGCCTCTGAAGCCTCATGTTCCTAACCACATCTGAAAGGTCAAACTAAGCAAAGAAGAGACGAATAAATAAAAAAACAGAACCTTCCTTTATGAAACAACACACACAAACGTGATAAAGATCGTCCGCTTACATCGCGCCTTTACTGATGAGACCCAGGACCACGCTGATACAGATGAGGGTTCCCGATCGGCCGATGCTGGCTGCAGTGGGAGACGATGGGCCCCGATCGGTGGACGTGCCTCATGTAGGAAATGAAGGTGAGCAGCTGTCGGGCTGCTCAAGCCCGTGGTCCGCCAGGTCCGCCAGCCTGTAGTTCAGATGAGTCACGTTGTATCTCATTGGTCTGAAGGAGGAGAGACTCTCAGCTTAAGGTGTCAGGTTCACATTTCTTTTTAAATTGTAAACAAACCAACCTGGACATCTTTGACTTCAATGAGTCGGATGACGGTTGTCGAGGTATTGGTCTTTGATCTAAACGCTAACATCCGCTGCTGAACGCGTAGCCATTAACGCTGCTCGGCGTCCGACACAGAGGCGGACTGTTCGCCCGACAAGTTCCCAGCCAGTTCTTCTCTTCCTCATCTGAATTGGGATATTGTCTATAAATTAAAGCTATATTTGACCTGAAATAAAACTTCTCCTTCCACTTAAAATGCGGCATGTTGATTAAGTTGGAGATGTATGTACACTTAATGTATTTACTCGTCAATTACTATAATAGATTTTGGACAGAAATACAAAAGATTTCTCAAGATGTCCAGCATCAAAGTAGATTAAAATACACAAGTACAGTTTTGTCCAATAAATATATGAAACATTTATCACTTTCATTACTATAAAATATCCAAGAATTTAGTTCTTTATGTTCTCTTTGTAGGGGACCAATCAAAATACAATCAGCAGTTCTCATGACCGATCAAAAGTAGTCGCCAATGAGGCTGGAAAGGTTCTGAAAGATAGAGGAAGAGAAAAAGAAAACATAAAAATTATATTTGGATGTACTTCAAGGAACTGATATTTTGCATTTAATTACATGGAATGTAATTTGGCAATTTCTGCCGAACTCCTCCACAGTTTTGATCTGTGTGAAGCTCTTACACGCTACTATCCAGAGATGTTTTCCTCCGTGTAGGGCAGACGACAGGATCCTTGATGTGATATTGGCTCCTGTAAAAAGAAGTGAACAAAACAAAAAATTGCCCCAAAAGATGTTTTGTCAGAATAAAGACAAATCTTAAATGTGAAAACATATTATTAATGTTTGACCCATGCCTCTGAAGCCTCATGTTCCTAAGACTCATTGAAAGGTCACTAAGCAAAAAAGAGGAATTAAATAAAAAACAGAATTCCTTTATGAAACAAACAAAATACAAAGCTCGATAAGATCTCTCGATTCAATTTACTGATTGAGACCCACTCACGCCGATACAGATGATCTCCATCGCTGTCCAGCGCTGCAGTACGAACCCCATCGTGAGCTTTCGTAAAATGAATCAGCTGCTCGGCTGCTCGGGCGTCCCGTGGTCCGCCATTAGTCGATGAGTCACTGCTGTTCTCATTGGTCTGAAGGAGGAGAGACTCTCAGCTTCTGGTTCACTCATTTTAATTGAAACAAACAATCATCTGGACATTTTGACTTCAATGAGTCGGATGACAAGTTGTCAGGTATTGGTCTTTTGATGTGATCCTGCAAGTCGCCGTACTATCTCCTCGGGCGTCCGAATACCGCTGATATCACCTTCCTCTCGACTTGTCATCATGGCAGAGCGGACCTGCTCAGATTTGAAAAAGTCCCCAGAGTCTGTAAGGGCCCTGACATATGTACATGTAGTTCTCCTCCTTCACGGACATGTTGATGAAGTTGGGATGTAGCCGCCGCTCGGAGCACAATCAGTCGTGTACTGGGAGTTTGGACAGGGAAATAGTTTTCAATTGATGTCCAACATTTTAAATATCTAAACTTATAATGAAAGCATCTGTTTGAGAAACACTTTCTTACAGGAACGATGTTCTTGTGTTCTTCTTCTTGTTCTCCTTCGCAGATCAAACAGGTAGGGCTGGAGGTTCTGAAGATTCTGCGAGGGTGGACACGATTATATTCACGATGACTTCTTTAATTGCACTAATTCACAGGATCGCTCTGGTGCTTACATCGTCCTGCAGCGGACCTTCTGTCAGAAGGCCTCATCATGGACCACAGTTTGACTGCCGTGAGGAAGAGACCACCATGAGGGGAAAGAGGTCAGCTCATCCTGTGATGCATTGGTGTTATTTTGTGAAACAGTTAACATTTTAATCGGGAATTGCTCAGGTTTTGTCAATAAAGACAAATCTTATGACATATTAGGAATGTTTGACCCATATTCTCTTTATTTTAGACATATTTATGCACAAAATGCATTATACATTTTGGAATCTAGACTCTTTGCAACTCCAGATTATGTATTTTCTTCCATTAAATAAAATTAAAATCAAACAGAATGTTTACCGTCCTGTTAGAGTTCATGTTTTCAATTGGCAGCTCATCACTCACTGATTCATCTTTCCTGCTGTCCAACACTCATTTTGCAGAGTGTCAATTAAAAACATAACCAGAGAACTATTAATATATTCAGAGCTACGAGTGAACCCAAATCAGAATCTACTTTTCATTCTCGGATCGTTTAAACTTTGGAACTTATTTTGAAAGAATAAAAAAAAAAAAATCAATCATCTGCTGCATTTCTTCAGAGTTTCATCAAGATGGAAAGATTAGAATTGAACTCAAGTCTTCTAAAGAAGAGCCTCTGTGGTGTCCTCAGAAAGTGAGCTGTGCGTTTTCTTGTGTCCAGTGATCCTCTTCATAGTCTGTACACAAGAGGGCGGAGTTTGTGAAGGCAACTCGATATGAGTATACAAGTCAAATTAAACAACACTCATGGTTCTAAGAGACTTTAGCCTGCTCGCCTATTGGTGGTAGAACAGGGCAGCTGCCGGTCAGCTCATTACGGAGAGGAAACAGTCTTTGCTCCACTGTCCTCACCACACTGGCAGCAAGAAGGAGCATGGGGGTGTGCAGAATATTAATAATAATGATGGCACTGGTCACATTTTGTTACAGTAAATGACATCTTCGAAATGAGACAAACAGATTCCACGTTCTGTGTCTCTGCCGTGCCATTGCACTTGTCCGAGTTGATGGGCAGATAGGCCATGAGGTGTTTGGGTTCTGGTCACGGTCTGGACACGATGAGATGCAGGGCCTTTAGCTTTACGGATGGTGGTGACTTTTTGACACGCCGTCATGAGTTCCTCATTCACCTGCAAGAGACATCACAACGCTTGACACACGTAAAGAAAAACAAACTAGTAAAATGTAGCAGATTAACGCTTTGCATTTGTGTTATTTTCACAGCACTAGTTATTTTTGGGTTAGAGTTCACAGGTGATATAAATGATTAATCACATATTACCATAGTCCATATATCAACACTTGACTTCTGAGCAGCAGAGGTGAATATAACTCACTTTCAGCAGGTCTCCCACTTCAGCAGTTCCCTGGAGGTCTCTGCTAGTCCTCCGTGGTGATGGACTTCCAAAGATCCCCTCTCTCCAATCACAGAAGAACCCCAGACCTCCGCCTGCAGCTTCTCCAGGTCCAGATGTATGATCTCCTCCTGCACGTGCAATAAAAGAAAAGTGGGTTTCTTGTGATCAAAACTTTGAAGTGACTGTTGGCAGTGTCAAAGTCACAAAGAAATACAAATGTATTTCTAAACTTACCCCTGAAGGACAAATTGCTGCTAGACTCTCTGCCTTTCTTCTTTCAGAAACCCTGAAACAGAAAACAAATTATTATATAATAGACACAATAATTTTCATATTTATTTAACAAGTCACGCCTTTAAAATCAAAAGCATACCATTCATGCTGGATGAAACTTTGGGGCTAACGTTGTTGTTAAGAAAGAGACACTCTTCTGCCTGGGGAAACGCCATCCCTTTGAGGAAATAAAATGATAAATGACTTGTTTTGCCATTCAGATAACATGACAAATCCCATTCAGGCTTTCTTTTCGACTACCTGGGCTTTGATGAGGGACGCGACGACATCAGTCTGCTGCTCACTGAGAGTCAGCTCGTGAGCTCCGTGATGTAGTGGATTAGATCGTGCTCAGGCTGCCCTCCTCGAAGGCCAGTGAACCGGGAACAAGCGTCAGAAATATACAGCCTGTGGCCATCCAGCACCAAACCTGGCAATAGAACCACATGTGGAACAATCAGGACTTGGGACTTTTTAGATCTGGGAAATCTGAGAAGACCTGCCAGCGTGTTGTGTTCGACTCAGTGGTTCTGACCTGTGAAGCGATCAGCAGGCAGATGGGCTTCTATGGCTTTGGGGCCTCCAGGACTCTCTACCGTACGACCAGCGCAGAGGCGCAGATTTTGACCACCTCGGTGTGGCCATGTTGCTCACATCTGTGTTGTTCACCTGCAGAGGAAAATAAACAAGTCACGCTTCCGAATTTAAAGGAATCGTTGCAGCTTTGAGACGCAAATGAAAACTATCGGTTGAAAAATACGTTGACTTTAATGCACCAACACAGAGGTGATCAGATTAAGGGTGGGAAGGTAGGGAATGATGAATATCCGGTCCTCAGTATCTGCCTCCTTTGGCTGGATCCTGCACGATGTCGTGGATGTAACATCCGTGGTCGTTACCTTTTGTGAGGTGAGCCTGCTGCCCTTTGACTTCACCAGACCCTGAGCTCCACCTCCAGAAACAGAGATGCATCTCAGTGAGAGAAGTTACCCTGGGTCTGAAGAAAATTCTTTCTGCCTCGCGGGACAAAGTCCTCCATGTCCTGTCCGTGCCGGTGAGGATCGGCAGGAGGCAGTGGGAGGGAGGGATCCGGCTTGGGGCAGGACACCATGCAGGATGGATGACTCCAGATCAGCTGCCACGGTGGAGCAAACCTATCCAGAAACAACAGGAATAAATAATATATATCAGAGAATACAATAACACGGATGATATGATTATTTACATATTTATTTCATTGCTTCAAGCATACCTCAGCTGTATGAAATTGGGGTCGTTGTTGACTGTGAGGTGGCCTCTGCTGGCCAAGGCTTTCCTCATTTCCCCGTGTGTTGCTGTTGTCCCCAGATTTGACATCCTCTCCAGGCTCCTCCTGATTCTTTTCTGCGACTCCTAGGGCTTTGGGGGAGGGCTGCGACTGGCCATCGTCTGCTGTCCACCTGGGTCATCTGGCTCTGGACTCTGTGTAGTGGAAGACAGACAAAAGAAGTGAAGAATTTACTGATCCACTGAAGGCCAGAACTCGGGTCCCTCACAGAGGAGCAGATGCTGTCACAGCGCCAACCACAGATCAGGACGACGCTTGGATGCTCTCCCTGAGAAGACCTGCAGAGGAAAAAGATAAACAAGTCACGCATTTAAAGGAATCATTGCTCAGGCCAAAGTTTGACACCAGAAAATTCCTCTTATTAAAGAAAGGCCAAAGTACTTGTCTTAATTTACATTGTGTGTTACTAATCAACCAGGAAGCACTAAATGACAGATTCAGAATCAGACGGATGTGACGCAGCACATTTAAGCAATGCATGGTCTTCTACCAGGTCCCGAGCTCTCAATAGGCAGCAGTGTGCAGCTGAGGGGTTGTAACGAGATTACCAACAATAAATTACTTTGTTTAAAAGAGAAACGTTGCTTAGTGTAACACTGTGAAAGAATACACAAGCTAAATGCTTCCTACTTACTTTAATTACAGGATGGGCTTACAGAATAGCGTAAAAAATACATTGGTCTAAATACAGGTGCCCAGCCTACTGAGACGACTAATTAGAGACATTAGGGTGTATTCAAATTGGTTACTTTAAAAAGTTGCTGAGTCAACCCATGCATTTATAATCCCCCAGCGTGTGTGCCGTGGGGTCGCCTCACCTCGTGTGATGAAGCTGTACTCGGGGCTCTCCTTGACCTCCAGCGCGGCTCTTTATTCTTGCTCTGGTCTTGGTCGCCGGCTGCAGCGGGCCGACTGCACTGAGGCGTGTGGGGCGCTTGGACGCTGTCTGTAGGCGGGTGACCCTTCTCCAGCAGCAAGTGCACCGTCTGAGGAGAAAGTTATTCACGCGGCGTTAGCGGGCAGTTAAACAGCTCACGGCCGGGGCTGCGGGAAGAGGTCACCCTCACCTGCCCTGCTCGGAGCGTCAATTATTAGTCTGACATACACAATGCTACACTGATGAATAATATTTCTACTTTATACATTTTCTTGTAAAACTACCAAAGTTCAGATAAAATATTATTAGATTAATCAATTAGTTGCTTAAGAGAAAAAAATGTAAAAAAATATTTTGATAATAATTTCACTTTAAATAAAATGATTTTAAAATATTGTTATACTTGTGTTCGCCAATAGGGGCAGTAGCGGGTTTTGCCATGACTGGCGCCGTAATTCTTGTCTTAAACAAACAAGTTAGACCAGCGTAACGCAAACTGACACAGCTATTAATGTGAGTCTGTCTTGGTGTTTACAGGTGAGAAACGTACATAAGCACCATATATATTAATGTTATGTACGCTCGCTTTGGTGATGATATATTTTGATAGTTATTTAGTGTGTAATAGTTAAAGGGAAGACAGTTAATGACAGTTCTAGATAGTTACATGTTGTGTCCCATGACAGATATAAACCGTAGTATGCACACACATAAGTACATATATACATACACAACATCATGTACATACATACAAACAGGTTTCCTGGTGGAAGTCACTTCTTGTCAGTGCTGTCGATCTCCGTGATCTTGTCGTCGCCATGGAAACATTGTCACATGACTTTGGTTCTGTGCTGTGACGTCGCTACTCGCTAGTGACGTCACGGAGCGCCGAACCAAAGTCTGTATATAGAAGTGATTTCCAGCAGTCTGCAGCACCCTTTCTTTTCTCAGAAGGGGTTGAGGGATTACTTGTGAATTCCACAGAAGGGGCGGATGGGGTAGGTGAATCTGAAGCGCCTACCCCCCCTCCCTGCGGAGAGGGGTAGGCGATTCTGTGAATCAGCTACTCCTCTCCCGGTGTGTGGCGGTTTGGTGAGATTCACCTGCAGCTACACTCTCTCCCAATAGGGGGGCTCTGTGGTATTCAAGGTAAGAGGTTGTGGAGACGTCCTCTCCACAACCTCTCCATGACCTAAAGATCATGATATGCATAATATAGAACAATATAGCTCTTCAATACTAAAAGAGAATTTAAAGGAACATTTCCTTTTCTTAAAACCATTTCAAATATGAGAATTTAGGGGGACCTAAAGATCATGATATGCATAATATAGAACAATATAGCTCTTCAATACTAAAAGAGAATTTAAAGGATATATATATATATTTAACAAACAGTGTATGTATATATATATATATATACAATATATGTATATATAAAATATATATATATATGTGTGTGTGTGTGTGTTTAGTATGTATATATATATATAAATAAATGTAAAATATATATGTGTGTGTGTTTAGTATATATATATTTATATATATGTAAATGAATTAAATATATATATGTGTGTGTGTTTAGTATAGATATATATTTATATATACTAAACATATATACTATATAACTCCCACCTCCACAGGGGCAGAAGTGAAGAGGCAGACTCCATTATTAAAAACAAGTTGTTTCTAAACTTAAAACTGTCTGGAAGAGACAAAAAGACAACTCTCTTTACCGTGCAGGTGTTCTGGTGGCACGGGCCGCTCTTAAAAAAGCAGACACCTGCCACTCGATCACAAACTCACGCTCTTCTTCTTTTAGGCGTACACAAATAAAAGAAATGGGTCGGGATGAATCTGGGTACCAGGAGTATTTTATATTTGATGGACGAGTGTCGCACACAAGCTACTTGGCTCAGTATGAACTCCACGAAGGTCCAGTGAAGAGCCGGAACCAGCTAATGCAGAATATACACACGTGCTACTTTATTAAAAGTGTTAATTAGATGATGGTTCATGCATTGAGTTCTTAATTACCATATACATATAATATGTGGACAAAAAATAGAAACGCCTCAATATATAATGCTGTTTTAAAACAATTCCGTTAACTAGAAGCTCAGTAATAAACAGAATTCAACAGCGTTAAGAACATATATATATATATAAAACATATATGTGGTATATAAAAAAACATGTATAGAAACACGTGTATTATTTATTTATGCTATAAAAGTATTTGCATTGAGGGGAAAAAATGAAGAAGAAAATAAATAATAATAATTCAATATATATTTTATTTATAATTTTGTTCATATTATATGTACTATAAAAGTATTTGCATTTTTATTTTTAACTTAACATAGTGTTCAGCCTTAATTGTTGCTTACTCAGTGGAGCCCCCTGTGAGGAGAGAATTACCCACAATGCATTGCGTGAGATCAGGACTGTTTTCCAAGGCTTCTCAGTCACGGTGCAAATTATTTAAATTTGTTGTTGTTGTTGACGTGTCTCATATATTTCAGAGCTCACGGTCACTTCACAGAAACCGTCCGCACGTTTCTCAATGCTTTAGTTGTCAAGTTATTTGCTCTTTGATGTGGCGGAGTTGGGAGTTGGCTGCCCCGTAGCATTGTGGGTAATGGTACGGTCTCATCGGATTAGGGCTGTGTACCGAAGCACTGTTAGGATGATTTGGATCTTTGTTGGTGTTACTTTCATTCCTCCTCTACTGCAGCAGTGGAGACAAATGAGTTGCAGTGCCGTTTCCAGCCACACCGACACGCTGTCGGACCGGAAGCTTCTGAAGCGGCCGTGAACAGGTGACCCTTTGAACGCCGACTGAACATCCGCCATCTTGGATCCACGTGACCCGGCTCCTGGCTGCCAAAGGACCTGATTACACATCGCTGTCGGTTCAATGCACTATGTATTATTATTTTTTATGATATATAATAATTCATATTCATATATATTAGATATTATTAGATATAGTATATATAATACATATATTATCGTATATATATTTTGTTAACCAGTGTATTTAATACACTGTTATTATATATAGTATATATAATAATACATATAATAGCATGTATATATTATTATATATTATAAACTGAGTTAGGTTTAGGAGAAGGGTGAGCAGCGTCAGAAAGGAGAAGCCGGGATGCAGGAGTTCTTAGAGGAGGATTTGCTTTGTTGTTCCCAGATGGTGAGTTCAGGCCGTGTTGAGATCTAATAAACACACACTGTAAAGGTCTGAGATAAGTGTGAGAGGAGATAGGCCCGCATGTGATGTGCTCTCCACACTCGCTGTGTTTCACGTGTTTGCTTGTTCCCCAGGTGGCTCACGTACTTTTGTTTGTGACTAGAAAACACATTTTCTACTCTGCGCTGAGCGGCTGGAGGTCGCCGCCGGGATCACAACCGCAGCCGCGAGTCAGCGGCACGGAGGAAATGACCACGGTGCTGAACTCATCCACGTAGAGGACCGGCACCATTTCCTGAGAGGTGGTCTCACAACACGGCACCTGAAGAGGGTGAAAAAGAGAAAGAAAGAGAGAACGAGTAAGGCATGGTGAGACAATTTGAAGAACAATAAACGACTTGAATGTATTTATTTTTCTTCTAATCTCATATAAACCTTTATACTGATGGCAAAATAGAACATGCAGACATGTGATACATGCTGTAGCAGACAGTCATGTGAGAAAAGGTGGAGATGTACAACAGACAGAATTGTCGCCAATGAGATAAAAGAAAAAAGAAAATCGTGAATGTGGCCTTTTAAAATGTTCTGCTGAACTCACACACACATCTGTGTGTGTGTGTATATATATATAAATATCTGCGAGTGCATTCACTTGTGATTGTCCAACTGAGGGGAGTTTTTTGTATCTGGTGCGTTGACAGGAGAAAACCGGCTCATCTATTGGTTTCACCTCCCGGACCAACAGAACCACTGGAACTCAGGCCAGTGGAGGAGAAGCTCAAAGACTCGAGTGCACTTCATCTGTAGGAGGACTACGTTACAGTACAAGTATGTCAGCTCATTTAGGGGTTTGCAGACAATCACTTCCCTCTTCAAATGCCTTGGAGCACAGGTGTCAAACACAAGGCCCGCGGGCCGAATCCGGCCCACCACGTCATGTTATGTGACGGCTTGAAAGACACGTGATCACCTTTTCTTCAAGAAATTTAAGAAAAATATCCTGTGCTTTTATTTTGAAGGTTTCAAATTAAATGGATTTATGTGATAATATTAGAGAAATGTTCTTATGTAGATTATTTCTGCACTCAAATAAACAATAATCAAATGCAAAGAGAGTCATTTAACAATATGTTCGGGTATAGTTTATACAGAGTTTCAGTTACACCGGCCCTTTAAGAGGCGGCCGTGATGCTGATGTGGCCCGCGGTGAAAATGAGTTTGACACGCCTGCCTTAGAGAATTCTACCTGTGAGTCAGCATCCCGGGGGTCGGCCTGGGGGGGGGGACACTGCACGGCGTTCCCTCGGGGGTGGCAGAGTGCACACTGCACCACGGTGAGGCTGGCAGGGTGGAGGACCCAGTTGTCCCATCCCAGATCTTGCAAACACAAGAGCAGATATTATAACACATGTGCAGTACCCCCATATAACTTCCCCCTCTCCCCTCTTTCTTTCACAGGAACAGCACTCAGCACTAGCCTTAAACACTGTACTTAATACTGTATATTATTTTACCACCTTATGGACAGTGTGTTTTTATATTTTATCTTCTTCTTATTATTATTATTATTATTATAGTGTGTGTGTACCTCTGTTGACTCGGAGAACCCTGCACAACAATTCCAGTGTGTCTGGACTGTTGCTCTGGGCACGGAGGGCAAATAAAAAACCTTGACCCTTGACCCTTGAACCTTTCTTCCCGTCGATATGCACGCTCACACGTCGTTGCGTACCTTTCATGAAGATCTCCGAGGCCGTGGAACAGCACTTCAGGCTCGTACTGTTTCCAACGTCAGGCGACACAGAGGAGCCAGAGGCCGCTGGAGCTGGAAGGACACGGAGAGAGAAGAGACACTTTTATTTGCTGGACTGTGAAAAGGCCACAAAGGATTAAAAGAGGGGAAACGATGTGGGCTCCACGGGAGTTTCTCTGAATTCCTTGTTCCACTTACTCGCCGTGTCCTCGGCTCGGTGAGCGCTGCCGCTGAAGGTCGACCTCCATTGCACTCCGCCCGCCCAGCCCACCGGCAGGCAGCCGGGGCTCGGCCTGCAGGTTGAGGGCCCCGAGGAGGCCCTTCCTGACGGACTGCAAGGACTCGCCCTGGCACCTATCACATGCCACTCAGGTTATTCACAGAGTGCATACCATTAAGAAACATATTACACACAGAAATACAAATACAATTCTGCACGTCACAAAAAATGTGTGTGAACACAAATGAAGTGCGTTTGTTCGTGGCTGCAGACGTGCTCTCTCAAGGCCCTCGGTGAACTGGGGAAGAGCTTTGCAGGCGAAGCCAAGAGAGAAATGTTGGCTTCATGTTGGAATACTTTATTTCCCTGCTGAAGCTTGAGCAGAACAGTTTGCGTACAACATTCTGACAAAAACCAAGTGGTCACAGTGACACTGAATCCAGCCCAGAATGTTTAATATCCCTGGAACTCAAAAAGGCGTCAGCGCAAACACATCCAGTGATGTATGATCTGATGCCGGGGATATTTTAAACTATAATAACCTCTGAGGACAAAAAAAAGAAGCATGAGATCGGAAGAGAAGGTTTTTAAAGACCGACCTGTGATGGGAAACCGGAGAGTTAGCAGAGGCCGCGGCTTCCTCCTCGGACGGCTGCAAGACAAACGCAATCACCACTGAAGGGCCCAGAAGAATCACCATGACGACGAGCGTAAAGGACATGGCGGCCACGAGCTGGACGGTCACTCTATGGACTGGATCGGCGCTCTGGGAGTCAGGCGTGTGGCGGCGTGCGGCTGCGGTGGGTTCCAGTGCTTCTGGTTGGAGGAGACGACGGGAGTGACCAGACGGGGATGCTCCTCTAGCTCTTGTTCCTCAGGGCCTGGGAACCTGGCTTTTTATCTTCTGGTCGCCCAGCTTGACCTTGGGATATTTAACAATGTCCACGGTTTGTGTGTGAAAGAGTGCAAGGAGGATAATAAGAGAGCCTAATAGACTCAGGACAGAAAGACAGGAACAGAGGTGAGAGGGAAGCGGCGTAATAAAACCATCCGTTGTGTGATTAGTTTCAACAGGAGGAAATCACAACTCACAAGAGATCCACCGATGAATCTCTTTTTTATTATTATTGAGAACAATTTAAATCAAATTAAAATAAATAAATTAAAATGCATGTGTACATGTGTGTGACCTTTTTTTATTATTTTTTATTTAAAGAAACAAAATACATAGATGAAGGCAGATGTATATGTATGAGTGTATGCATGTACGTGGAATTGAATTGGTTTCCAGGCAAGAAAAGAAGAAAAAAAGAATTAAGATGAATTAACGAATCAATAAGATGAGTGGTGTCATGTTTGTAAAAATGTAGTGAATGATGACCAGATGTAGTGGTGTTCTGTTCTGTTGTAAATGAGAGGTGAGGTGAGTTTTTCCATTGAAATATATTCTGACATTAAATTGTTCCAGTGTGTGATATTTGTGTTATTCCTTGATTTCCAGTTCATGAGTTTTGTTCACGGATGAATCTCAAAGTCAGGGAACCAAACTTATTGAAATGTTTACAGAATTATGTTCATTTTATGATACAAATGTTTAGTTTTCTTAACGCTGTTTAATTCTGTTTATTACTGAGCTTCTAGTTAACGGGATTGTTTTAAAACAGCATTATATATCGAGGCGTTTCTATTTTTCTTCGACCAAGAAATGTTCTTATGTAGATTATGTCTTTCAAGCCGTCACATAACATGACGTGGTGGGCCGGATTCGGGGAACAAGCAAACACGTGAAACACAGCGAGTGTGGAGAGCACATCACATGCGGGCCTATCTCCTCTCACACTTATCTCAGACCTTTACAGTGTGTGTTCAACACGGAGCGTGGGAACCAAAGCAAATCCTCCTCAAGAGAACTCCTGCATCCCGGCTTCTCCTTTCTGACGCTGCTCACCCTTCTTCTAAACCTAACTCAGTTTATAATATATAATAATATATACATACTATTATATGTATTATTATATATACTACATATAATAACAGTGTATTAAATATACACTGGTTAACATAATATATATACGATAATATATGTATTATATATACTATGTCTAATAATATCTAATAACAGTATATTACATAAACATTGGGTGACATATATGAATATGAATTATTATATATCATAAAAAATAATAATACATAGTGCATTGAACCGACAGCGATGTGTAATCAGGTCCTTTGGCAGCCAGGAGCCGGGTCACGTGGATCCAAGATGGCGGATGTTCAGTCGGCGTTCAAAGGGTCACCTGTTCACGGCCGCTTCAGAAGCTTCCGGTCCGACAGCGTGTCGGTGTGGCTGGAAACGGCACTGCAACTCATTTGTCTCCACTGCTGCAGTAGAGGAGGAATGAAAGTAACACCAACAAAGATCCAAATCATCCTAACAGTGCTTCGGTACACAGCCCTAATCCGATGAGACCTTACCATTACCCACAATGCTACGGGGCAGCGAACTCCCAACTCCGCCACATCAAAGAGCAAATAACTTGACAATATAGGAAATATCGAGTAAAACATAGTGTCATCAATTAATATTCTACACATGCAGAAGCCCCCTGCCTGATCAGAGTGGTAATGATAATATTATACTACGTCGAGAAAAAGAAAAAATTGGTAAAAAAAGGGTGCAGTTATTCTGTTGTTCCTCAAAACAGTCAAGTCTGCGCCTGTAATTCAACGAGGAATCAAGAGTATCAAGCGCACTGAAACCGTCTTGGAAGATTAACTTGGTACATTTTCTGTTTTATTATTATCGATGATGATCATTGGAGCCAGTAACGCTATAATTCAATATTCCCTAAGTGGGAATTCAGCGGCTGCACTGCAGGTAAGACCATACCAAAAATGCAAAGTGTTGAATGTAAACTGCTCCGCCTGTTTTTCCTTCTTACTGTTGACATCTCACATTGCAGCCAGACCTCAAATTACACACTGCAGTTTTGTTTCAGATCCAACTGCTCCTCTTCAGAATCCACACTTCTCTTTCCCAATGTTCATAAGATTGATTTTATAAGGTGTCATTTCTCCTGACTTCTTTCATTATCTCATGGAAGAGAGCTGGATCTTAACTTCTGGTGAAATATATAAATTTTTCGTGATTACCTCTCCTAGAGTCTAGGATTACATTGATATATGCACCCACAGACGTACAGTGCAGGCGGGAACTCGACTGAACCACAATCCTTGAGCCGCATCGTCCTTACCCACTACGTATGCTTGGCCCGTCTCCTCCGTGGAAGAAGAGTCCGATTCTTTTTTGGACTTGCTGAGACTCCAGGCTGATATGCTTTGGGACACTGTGACGAAAGATCTGAGAGAGTAAGTGGGAGATGATTTAGGAATCTGTCCTCATTGAAGAGGGGCAGGAGAACGGAAAGGACATGATGTCATCTGTAAACCTGACACGAGAGGGAGCAACTGACAGAAACACTGGTTTGTTCCTAATTTATAATAGGAACACACACTGGTAACAACAATCTCACAGAAACAAGGGTACACACACACACACACACACACACGGTTTAATTAGAGGCTTGGGGTAGAGTTGTCTGTCTCTGTGGTGTTCAGAGCTTTAATCCCAGTGAGTCCTCACTTAGAAACCATAGCCTGAAGTGATCTTGGAGGCTCTGGCACTAAAGACTTTACTACTAATATACACAAGATCCCATTACCCCAGGGCATGCCATATGATTTTAAGTGCAAATTAAAAGGCGTTAAAAAAAGCATAACATATTCTAGTTCCCGCAAAGTTTGATGACCGGTAAAGTAATGAAATACCAAAGAAATAATGTCAGCATTTACAACATCCACTACCATTTATACTCCGTACGAGTGTGTATTTAAACTCACTTGTCCTGTTGGGGCAGGAGGGAGTCTGTGTCTGAGCTGGCTCGCTGGTGTTGCTGGAAGTAAGAGGCCACTTGGGCGGGTGGCGGCTGACTCAGTCGGCTGTGCGATGGTCCACGGTACGACTCTGCCGGCTGGTGCTCTGGAGACTCGGGCATCTGGCCCAGGTTGTGGTGAGAGCGGCTCATTATCCGCGGATTGGAAAGGGCCGTGGAGCCCACTGGATTGAAACCTGGAAAGTGAAGCTCATCTTGGACCAATACGGTGCCAGACGTTGCCTTGTGGAGGGCCACCTCCGAGTAGGAGATCCTGTTGAGGTGGTCTGGGTTGGAGCGTGTCGATAAGCTGGGGGCCAGGCTGCCCGAGCTCACCGTCCCCCCAACCGTGTCTCCACTCCGAGGGTCAAGGGAATACTGGAGACTGCTCAAGGGGCTGTTCTCTGGTTACCGGGAAAAGAAATGAGAAACAGAACATCACTGATTAATTTCTAAGAAGAAAAAGTCTACAAATTAAAAGATAACGCAGGGAAGCCCCACTAAGCTAAAGTGCTGGTCTGTGTCATTTACTCAGCAGTCTGAAGTCATTTTAATGATTTGGTTTATTATAAAACAATGCAGACAAAGTACAGAGCTAAAGCAAAGTCGCTGCCACACTGTGTACAATAGTTGTTTTCAATATATGAGTGTAAATATGATTTGAGAGAAGTTTGTAAGTTTGCTGTACAAAAAGCTAAAAAAGGGATTAAAAGAAGATGTGTTTCTATTGTAGGAGTCCAATTATAGAACAACGTTAAAATGGATGTACGGTCAACTCATTTTTGTTTTTCAAAAGGATTATTTATAAAACAATTTGTGAGGGTTATAAGTGTGATTTAAACATATATACAATTTTCCAAGAAATGAAAACTTTCTTTTATTTATCAAATGAGTTTACAAAATTAAAAAATAGAGTCAAGACATTGACAAAATTAGAAATAATGATTGACAAGTGAAGATTAATTTTTTCTTCGACTTTGCTTCCGTCAAAGAATGCTCCTTTTTGCCTTAATTGCAACTGACCTTTGGCATTCCAATTTAATTTTTAATTTGTTGAGCATGAAAATTTCACCCCTGTTTTCTGAGCACCTGCCACAAGTTCAATTGGCTTGATGGGCACTTCTTGCATCAAGTACGATTGGCTGATGGGCACAACATGCTCAATGGGTTGAGATCTGGTGACCCACCACTCCATTACAGACGCTACCAGCTACCTTTAATAAATAGTTCAGTTCAGTTTAATGTGTGCTTGTGCTTTTGGGTCATTGTGAGGAAAAAAGGAAATTCACTCCCAATCAACAGGAGGGTATGGCATGTATGGCAAAATGTTGCAAAATGGAGTAATAGCCTTCCCTTTTTACCTGGTACAAATCTCCCTGGTACAAAAAGCACCAAAACCAGCCCCAAACATTGAACCACTCCACCATGCTTGACAGATGGTGCAGATGGTCCTTCCAGCACCTTCCAGCATCTTTCACCTGTTCTGCGTCTTCTTCAATGTTCTTCTGTGTGATCAAAACACCTCAAACTTGAACACCTTTGTTCATAACACCTTTTCCAATCTTCCTGTTTCCAATCCTCCCTCTCTTTTGCCCATGTAATCTTTTCTCCAGATATGGCTTTTCTTTGGCTTTTTTCTTAGAAGGCCCTTTTAGAAGGCCAGCGCCCAGAAGGCCAGCATCCCGGAGTCGCTTGACACTGGACGATCTTGGGTACCATTTGCGGGAAGCTGCCAGTTGAGGACCTGTGGTGATCTATTTCTCTCAAATTATGTCTCTAATGTCTAGTGTGCTTTGCTACTTGTCTTTTCTGCTCTGCTTTCTCACTCTGCTCTCTGCTCTCGAAGGGAGTGTAAGCCTCTCTGGCTGAGTAGTACACAGGTACACTTCGAGGGTCTGTTCAGTTTCTTTTCTTCTTCTCGCATGGAATAGCCTTCATACGCTAAGACAGAGAAGACGAATTTCATGAAATTTTTGAGAGTCATTTTTTTTGGGGAGTTTTGAGTCTACCACTAATGTGGTCTCCAGATAATCAACTAGCTCAAAAGGAAAATTGCTTTTATTACTTCAAATCAGTTCAACAGCAAAACAGCTTTTAATTGCACAAAATTGCACAAAGGTTTCAAGGGTTTTCTAATCTTTTCTAGTCTTCTAAGGCGACAAAAACACCTGATAACACCATTAGAACACAGTGATAGTTGCTGGAAATAGGCCATATGGAGATATTGGGATATTTCATTAGAAACGTTTTCCCCACCTAGAATAGTCATTTACCATTAACAAATGTATGAGGTATTTCTGATTGTTTTAATGTTATCTTCATTGAAAAAAACAATGCTTTTCTTTGAAAAATAAGGACATTTCTAAGTGATCCCAAACTTTTGAACGGTAGTGTATATAATTTTTTTAATTTATATTATATTTCTATATATATATTTCTATTTTTATTTATATATAATACTTTTTTAAATTAAATAAAAACATATCATTTTAAATTGTATTTATTCTTTTTCTTTATTTAATATTAATTATCTGATTTATTTGATTATAATAATTTAGGATAAGAATATATCGGCATTTTCACTTCTACCTATACCTTTCCAGTCTTTCTGTTTTGTATATTATATAGAATAATATTGTGTTGTATTGCAATGATTGACTGAATAAAATACACAACAACAACATTATTGTCAAGACAGAAAAGCAGGTAGTGTCCTCAGCACCATTGTGTTTTTCTCTAGTTATCCATCTTAAATCGTCATAACTAAATCAA
This sequence comes from Pseudoliparis swirei, assembly GCF_029220125.1. Taxonomy (NCBI): domain Eukaryota; kingdom Metazoa; phylum Chordata; class Actinopteri; order Perciformes; family Liparidae; genus Pseudoliparis; species Pseudoliparis swirei. Next base: position 16,930,925 of record NC_079402.1, on the reverse strand, counting down.
TGGTCAGTTTTATTGGTCATCTTTTAGTTATGATTTCATGACTACAATCTGGTGGGAGTGATAAAGGCTGTTTTATAATTCATGAAAACAAAATCAAATCTTGAGGAAGGATTGAATACGATTGGGCAGTGTTAATATGCAACTTCTCACTGGCTAAAGAATCCTCTGCCTAAGCCTGAGGCCACGTGATGTGACCTCTAGGCACTAGTGTGGACGCTCCCTTCCCTCCTACCTAGGTCTTGAAGCTCCTGGTTGTTCTGCCGGGCCTTCATCTGCAGGTGGAACTTGTGCTGATCCGAGCAGAGCTGTAGCAGATACTGGCAGGTCTTATTGCTGTCCGTCTGAAACAGGTGCTTAATCCCATCCGATGTGTTCTGGAGGCAAATCTTCTTTTTCTGCAGGGGTGACAAGGTCAACATGTCAGCGAAAAAAAAAAAAAAAGGGGGGAACACGTCGTTTTATTTTTGATGATAAAGACAAATACGTACGTTGAAGGAAATCTTTTTCGTCTCCCTCCAGGGGAACCGTAGCACCGGGGTACGATTTCCGTTCAGCACCTCGAAGATGTGCACCCCCTTGGAGTACACGCCCAGCATGATGCCCGTCTGGGACCGCTTCTCGGGAAGCACCCGATGGAAATGGACCCCATACTCTGTCAGCCTCTGACTCACCTTTAGGACAATGGATATAGAGGGAGAACATGTTTATCGGATGACATAATTTCTATGACAGTGCTGATGTATTCAATTTGGCTCAGTTTTGTTAGTTGTTAAACATAAACTCAAATGTTTTACTTCCTTGGCGACAGAACACCTTCCATTATGTTCACCGCGTTAGTCACAAAATAAACACTAGTGTCGCAATAACTGAACATATTTCGGTTCATCTTTCAGAAACCACGATTCCTACATGCGGTCTTGCTGACCTTAAGAAACTCCAACTCTGCATCAGAGTCGGACGCTCTGTAGTGGTTGCTGTGAAGCTTCGGCAGCTCCTCCTTGATGGTCGTCTGGTCCACTTTATCCAGAACGGACAGCGGGACGTAGTGCTCCAGTCTGAAGTAGGTCTTCCCGTGGAGCTGAGGCACAGAGAGTAAATGCAATATTTATCCATTCGTCATGTCATGATGTTGAAGAAGGTTGCCTTGTTGCATGCTTCTAAAACCATAATGACCTAATACTAGGTTTCTGAATTGTCATCCTTTAAAAGCAGGTTTGTTTGCATCATGATTTTCTGTAGAATCAATCAAACTATTATTTCAGACTCAAGGTCCAGATAGAACAAAACATTAAAATAGAATAAAATACATACAAAATCACAATTAAAATACATAGAACTACAAATGCTTCATAAATAGACAGCTGTACCAATGTCTCGACAGCTGGGACTGATTATGGTACTTTATATTTGATTTTAATCGGAGTCATCGACCCAGCAGATCAATTTATACATAAGATTTCTTAAAACGGCTTTGAAAGTATTATTGTATCCTGCAGCCACAAACATTTCACTTGCACTACTCCACCTCGGTCTCTTCATACTAAATGGATTTTATTTCATGGTCTTGAATATATTGATAATCAGCAACAACATTGATTTTTTATTTATTTTATTGCATCAAACACTGCAGTTCTTCACAATACAGAAGAAATAACCCTTTGTGGAAACCAGGAACATAGCATGCCACTAAAAGGCAAATGTGGAAAATTGTAAAAACCAGAGATAGACTGCATGATATTATGATGTAGTGGCCGTGGGATCACCAATTGTGGATTTTAATGGGGTTCATGTTGTCATTAAGGCTCTGACTGTCTGTATGCTGGCTGCACAGTTTGACTTAGAAGAGTGGAAGAGCTTCAACATTTGAAAAAAACAACTTGAACCCATGCCAACTTATTCCATATGCATCTCAAAATTAAAAAGCCCCCAGTGATGCAATGCACAAGAGTTAACGAGACCCATGGTCAACTTCATAAATATCTGTTTGTTAAATGTTTTACAAAAGAGATCTTTACCTCTATATTCAGAAATACTTTAACATATAAACAATAATCAAACATGACAATTACATAATTTCACAATTCAGTTTAAACCAGTGGTTTAAGTGTTTCTAGCTACACGTATGTATTAGAGAGATTCGGTACCTCAGGTTGGTAGTCACCAAATTCAGCCTGCAGTGCCAGTGACGCCAACAGCATGGCGTTGTCCGTGTCGCAGCGCATCCTCTCCTCCAGGATATCCTTCCTCAGCTGTAAGTAGCACTGATGTTTGGTCATAGCGTGTCTGTTATACACAAGAATTTTTTTTTTTTTTTTGGATATCTTAAACATGATATGCTACCACGTGGGTGTATTGTTCTGTAACAATGAAACGTGTGTCCCCTTCGGGCTTCACCTACAAAAACCTTGACTCACTGTATGAGGTTGACGTCATCAATGAAGAACTTGATGCGTAAGAAAAGATTAAAAGGCACATCAGATTTCTTCTTCTTGGGATCCTCCTTCCATCCCTCCGGGGCCACTTTGGACAGTTTGGCATCGGGCTCAACGAAGAAGAACTCATCATCTGTGTACGGGTGATTTTTTAAGAGCGGTGAGAGGACATTAATCGGCACCGTCTGTCCATGTGCAGCAACATTTTACATCTTTAAGGAGACATCGGGTGAAGAACATTTATTTACAATAGAAACTAATCAAACTACATCTCATATGCTTGAGATTTGCTCTCAGTTGTATACTTCATATTTACGAGGGGAACATGTTCTCTAAAATGAATATGCAATCTCAAAGGTCTTCCATGAGCAAAACTAGATTCCTGAAATGTATGATTTAGGGAGAACGGTTGTTTTAAAAAAGGTTAACGCGGATCATTATTGGAGCAAACGCTAATAACAACCAAGTAACGACATACATTACCTCGGAGGTATGCGAGGCCGAAGAGATGGTGCTCCACCAGCCCGATGTGGGCCACCACCATATCGAGAACGTCTTTACACACCGCCTTGATGTCACAGCTCAGCTCCAGCTTTTGGCCGTTCAGCAGCACCACGCCCACCTTCCTCTGCACCTCCTCCACCTTGCCACGCATCTTGTGGGCAGAGAACAGTTGCAAATGAGCTTTAAAGCCGTTTCTCTGTCAACGTCTCGGATATTTTGGCTTAAAAAAAAGGTGGCGTAAAGGGTACATCCTCACCATTATTGAGGAGGGAACCGATAAGGCAACGCCGGGCTCACTGGCCATCTTCACAAACTCAGGACCGTGGAAGTTCTGTCATTGATGTCGAGATAAAAAGGAATCGTCATGGAGGAAACTATTATTTACAAGATGTCAAAAGATCATTTCCACCCCTGAGTCTTCTTTATATATATATTATTTTGCTGTTATGACAACTGATTGCTCAACGTGATCATTTGCCATTGACAAATTACAGGACAATATCCTCTGTGACACACAAAACCAATTACTTCCTGTCCACACAGACACTCACACTGCAGGTTCAAGCCTGTTTTTAATTGCTTTTCTGATTGTGAATCATATGATGACGATCCACAGTTTAAGGTTAACTGTGAACATCAGCAGGTTTGTTGCTATGTTCACCATTTCAACACATTTTGTTATTGCAGGTGGGACAAACCCCACCGGCTGACATGAATTATGTTTTTCCGTCAGACAAAATGCAAAAACAGATCATTCACTGAGCTACAACGTCAACAACAGAGTTGCCAATGAGCTCATGCGAGTTAAAATTGTACATCCATCATCAAATATCGCGGGATATACAAGCTTCAAGCGATGGATAATCACACCGTGGATGTCGGGAGTTCCCAAAGTTCAAATGATGTCTTTTTACTATTTCCAGTAGTTGCCCGTGTCATTTGTGTGTGTTTATATATAGGACCCAAACAACTAAAGTGAGCCTCAAAGTTGACACATGAAGTAATAAACACAGATCATCATTTAAAGCATATCCTGGAGTTTAAAGCAAAAAACCTTGGGTTTGCGAAGTGGTACAGAAGAGGTGAAGAGGGGGTCTCGAAGGTCGAGCATGGAGGTGCGATGTGGGACCAGGGGGTCATCTGTGGGGTAGAGGTTGGCCCTGGACAGCCTGCTGGCCAGGTGGGCCTGGAGCCGCTGCACCTCCTCCTGCCTCTGGAGAAGCAGCTCTGCTCCAATCAGGCCTTCATCAGCTGCCCCGTCGTACAGCCTGCGGGGAGAAGAGAAGGGTTGGTCCCAGATAGGATTGCGTCAGAAAGCTGTTTCTTAATGTATGATGCACTCGTCTTCTTTTCGTGTCAGGGGAAAACAAGTGCTCTGTGGGACAGAGTGAAAACATCAACAGCAGGCAGCAGTTCTTTGTAATGCCAGAGATTAGAGAGATAGTGATTGCTGAATGCGGATGTCGAATTCGATGACCACACTAGCGAAGCATGGGGATTGAGCCTGCTGTGCCACACCAGCTGTGTGCGGCACATGACAGCTTCATCATCGCTGGCTTCCCCGTTTTGTGGAGTGAGCAGATGCACAAAAACACACAATTTGATTCAAGACAAAGACACTCCGGGGCAAATGGTAAAATCCCCATTAATTCCTGCTCCTTTTCAAGTCCTATACCTATCCTAAATTAAACTGGCTTGGAAATGAGCTCACGCCTGAGCTACTGGAGAGCATGAGTGTGAATAGGATAAGAGAGGCTGCTGTGGCCTCTTACATCCAATAAGGGGTAGATTTTCATATGGATCAATTAAGAAAACGGGACAGTTCACTCCAAAATCAAAAATATATATGTTGCCTCTTAACTGTAGTGCTATGTATCAAATAGTTGTGATGAGTTGCCTAATATTGGCCCTGGAGTTGTCTGCCGACTCGACTTGTGGTACTCGAAGTAGTTACACAGCAGAGTAAACACAACACTGGTAGCTTACCTCCTGTATATGAATGTGTGCGTTACCTGTGCCTGTGTGTGTTGTGAGCCATCAGCGACAAGGCGTCATGTTCAGAGGAGAGTGCCAGCTGGGAGCTAAACCTCCTGGCATCACTGGGTTTCTTAGCTGAAAGGAGACAGGGCAGTATTAGCTGTGACACACACACACACACACACTCAATACATATACATATTTGTTCTTTCTTTCATTATTTATCTTTTACCTTGTCTGTAGTCCAGATCAGAGGAGGTCACTGAGGGGCTTTCACTGGATGAACTGTAATCACTGTGGTACCTCTGTTGGTTGTGAACTGGGTCTGGGAAGAGAAAGACCAGAAGACCATCTTTAAAAAAAAAGAATATAATATATACACTAACAGAAGAGAATGTCTGCCAGACGATGAAGGTGATCACATTTAAACTTCATGCACATGAGACAACTTAGAAATGGTTACATGGACTTGTGTTGTTTGGAGACGGATTTTTAAATGTAAGCCATTTACAGAGAAGTTGCATTACTTAAGACTCTGTGTCCAAACAATTGAGGTTTTTTATTTAAGAGAATTCTCTCCAAATCTTACTGAAACTGATCGCAACCCTTAGACTGAGACACACACACACACATCAGGTATTAGTCATGCTGTTGATAAACACTCCTTATGAAAGGCATATGCAACTACGCTGACAATCATCTTCAGCACAAGTGTAGCCATGCACGCCTCCTGTCGGGTCAGAGTTGTGTTGAGGGCGTACTCCGTTGTCTTGCTTGAGTGGGTGAACCGAAGCAAGTACAGACCAGCTCGCCACAAATCATTTACTGGCTTGATCTGAAGCGAGGCAACAACAGAAAAACAACACCGTGCAAATGTTCACACAGGATCCTGATGTCATGCGTTTCTCAGCTTATAGAACCCGTAACTTGAAAGTCCTGCTCTACGACATCAGCTCCTGGAAGGAATGGCATTCCCTCGTCATCGCTCAGGAGAGTTTCGCAGTAAAAATATCTCTTTGTGACGATGCGTGCCGCACATAGACTCCTTAAGTATCCGCATTGTGGCCCCAGCAGCAACTTTAATCTCACTATGAAAGAAAAGGAGTGGTCAAAATAGATTTCCATCATTCCGCTGGAAGTGAGTCACGAGAGAACATCTGCATGAGAGAGGGACACAGAGGAACATTGTACCTCTTTCACCGTCTTAGATTCCCCAATTCAAGTCCAAAAACACTGAGTTTGCCACATATAACATGCACAGAAAGCCAAATACGTGCGCGGCCACCTGTCCTACACTGTCTGCTGTGCTGCTACATGTGCGGTCATGAATTATGGTGGTGAATGCAATTACAGCTTGGCAGGAAAGGTAAAATATAAACGGGCTAAACGTTTGTGAATTCAGTTATTATGCGCTACTTATTTTCTTTGCAGAACTATTAAATACGATTAAAAGACAACAAAAGAGAATAAATACCCAGCAACATTTAAATGCATTCACTATCCACAACAGAATATTAACCCGACCATTAAAATCATCGACAGTTGAAGGCGAGTGTTCTAGAAAACAAACACGAAGCGACAGATCGCAAACAATAAAGCAAAAAACTATTTGTTGAGGTTCAATTTGAGTTGTCTGAGTGTGACAGACTGTTTGAGTGCAGAGGTAATTCTATTGTAACTGCAATCTGTGTCAGTCGATCATAAGAACCCTGTGAGCATGTTTAGAGGAATCCTAAATAAACTTGGGTTCAACATCAAGAACCAAAAACAGCCACTGCCCCTCAAAGCGTCGCGGGGGGGGGGGGGGGGGGGGGGGGAAGAGCCTCACGGCTCATTGGAGAGATGAACGGCGATATCTTGAAGGCGATGTGAATGTTTCGCTAAGTGAGCGAGGAGCCGGAGCGGTCAGATAAGGGTTAGGGTCCACACCTCAGTGTTTCCTCTCCAGCATGCACTCATACATCAACAGAAGACAATGAAACAAGAAAGTAAAGAAGAGGAGGATTTCAGTTGCCGTCTGCATGTTTTAGGATCAGTAAATCCTTAACGTGAGGCTTAAAGAGTAAAGATGGATCCGCTCATAGTTTAATGCTCCAGCTGACTCCCATCATGCCTTCTCGGCTCGATCGCGTCTTTTTCTCCATCTCCACGCATACTTTTAAATGGAAGAGCATCATTTCCTGGGGAAACCTAATGCAACCTACATTTATCCCCTGTCCTCTCTCTACTTCCTTCACCTTATCCTCTCATTTCCTTTCCCGCATCCCTGCTCCTCTTTCCCCTCTCGTCGACTCCAGCGTGGTGCGAGTGCACAAACAGCTTCTGCCGGCTGTGGCCTGTTGGGGTGTTCACGCTGAGAAGAGACACCAACTCAGACTGTGAGGTTATTCAAAGTCTGGTGGTCCCGCAGAGAAAGACATAACTTCCTTTTAAAGCGGAGACTAAAATGGATAATAGCTTACAGAAACCCACCAAGTTAACGTGACTCAGAAGAAAAACACAGAAAAACTTTTAAGTGCATATAGTGGAGAGAAAAAAAGAAAAGGGCAACCCAATGGAAAATATGTCTATTCATAACAGTTTATGACCCTTTATAGTGCTTTTTTTCAACATTATGTATACTGTTGATCATAAATGAAGCTTATGGTTAAAAAAAATGAGAATGAAATAAACGCCTTAAAAACACTAATTGTTCCTGGCGCAACACTTTCGACCAACAATGTGCGGTTTGGTTTGCTTTCCCTCAACACCTCCCCTTCCCCTCAGGCAGACGTGTTCTGTATTGTTGTCCGAGCTGGACCCACTCCGGTCCGAAGCCACATGGCCCGCCGCCGCCAAGTGCCGGAAAAGTCCAATAATGTTTGGAATTCCCTCGTCCGCTACGCATGACTTCAATTACAGCCTCTAGGTCCGCAAGGAAGGTTTTCTACCGATTGAAGCACCGTGGCACCAGAAGGAAGGGGCGAGACATAGGGGACCAGGTATAAACATGCCCATGCACACACACAGGCATGCACACACACACACACACGGACAAGCAGAGAACCAGTGTGTAACTGGGTGAAACCTGAGAGCACTGACCACTGCTGCGCCATCACTTTCCTGCAGAAAAGAACAGAAAAAAGTAAGAGCAAGAGAAAGAGAAGGAGGTCTCTGCCAAATAACGTATCCACAACGCCCTGCAAATGGTCTGCGCTCAATTAGGCCCCATTCATACTGGAGCAACACAGCTCTGGGATGGAAGACAAAAATAGTTTGGCTCAGTCTTTATAGGCGACCTCGGTCGATTGTGATGGGCGTTAACATTCCTTTGCATTCGCATGGTGTCTAACATCAACCGTGTCAATATCAATTGGAAGCTATTGACACGAAAAGTACCCGGAGATAATCCTCTCAATTTGACGGAGCGCACGCACACACACCCACCCACCTAACACACACACACCCACACACCAAACACACACACACAAACGCAGGTATTCAAATGCTTTTTGTGAAAATCCACGACATGTTTGACCAGTTTGGGGATCCAATCTGGTCCCAACACATATCTGTGGCCGATTGAGCATCTCAGCTCTTTTAACCCTTGTGTTGCCTTAGGGTCATTTTGACCCGAATCAATATTACACCCTCCCCCCGCCTTTGGGTCATTTTGACCCGATTCAATGTTTCACCCTCCTGTTACCTTTATATTTACTAACATATTTTACCCTTTGGGTTCAATTTGACGCCAGCAATTAAAACCTCCAGAAAATTATTAGAATTAATATTGTTTTCCAAGTTTAAGTGTGAGGCACTTTATGTTTGTTTGTTGACTACCGAAAGAACACCGACATTAAACATTGAATGGGGTCAAATTAATCCTAAAGCGGGGGGAGGGTGTAATATTGATTCGGGTCAAAATGACCCTAAGGCAACACAAGGGTTAAGGATAACGTAGCTGAAATTCTTAAATAGAATATTCATCTATCCATCTCTCAATTCAATTTAAATAAATGTAATTCAGTTCTATGCAATGTGACTTTAAAGTCTCCAAAAACATTGTTGCCCTTGCATTAAAACACAAAAATATGTTTAGCATGAAAATTAAAATTGCAATAACACAACATTACAACTGTATTAAAATAATTAATCATTAATAGGTCATTAAACTCTTTTAAATCTGGGATTACAGAGTTGTTTTCATATTTTCATTTACATAGTCACTGTTTGAGTAATCAATGTTGTGCACTCAGGTAAAGGTCCCCACCGGGATACAAGTACAAGTACACACACGCGCTCTGCTCCTCTTCACACTGTCATGTGAAATAGAAAATTTCAAGCGCCTCTGATTACAATCGGCAAAAAGCAAACGGGGAGGGGAGAAAAGGAAAGGAAGGCAGGACTTGCCACCGCTGAGGAGAAGAATGCTGTTGGTTGATGACTTGGCATTTATATTAGCAACCAGAAAAGCGGGGCGGCCGGAGGTTTGAGGGAGCTGAGGAGTGTGGGAAACCAGCTGAAGGAGGGAAGAGAAGAAGAGGTAGAAGACAAGGGTTTATGATCCGAAACCACTCGCCCCTCATGCTCCTCCACGGTTCCCACATGGCCAGCAGACCCGTATAACCACGTGTGACCACGAATAAAACCCTGCCGATGGAGACTTTACTCAGAATAAGCTCCCGAGGTGAACGTAAAGCTCTTGCGGCTGACTGCTGAGGCGTTTAACAATCGTGTTGTGTGGTCTGAGCATGCGATTATAACAAAGATTGTGTATTTTTGTGTGCACGTAAATACTTTGCACGTATGTGCGCTTATGGTTGTGTGTTTGAAGTCACATGTTTGGAAAATAATTTTAAAAAGAAAGGGACTTTGCTATCCGGCATGTGTGTGACAGTTAGCAAGAATTAAGCTGGCCTGTAATTACAATCAGCCATTTGGAAACCTCTGGACCACTGACTCGTACATTTGGTCTAAACACTGCCGCACAGCCACCACCGACGGTATTCTGCCCGGCTCCGATCACACATGGTCTACAGATGGACACACAACCTGTAACTAGTCCGGGCGTCTGTCCGCTCACGTCATCCCGCCGCTGTCACATTTTCTCCTCTCGCATTCGTGCAGCTGATGGCGGTCCCCCAGCAGCCTTTCCCCCCCCAAGCAGCTGTAAACCCATTCTGTTGACTCATGAATTAATTTCACCACCCAGTTTGACATTTCCTATGCATCTTCAGGTCACAGCTCGGACCTTGAATGACTTTGTTTTACTCATGTTATTCACCGTCTACATGGCGGACTGAAGCTGAGATCTTTGGCGGGGCTCGTAATTGTGAGGCCACATCACACATAAACATCCATGTGGTTTCATTAAATGTTGAAGTCCACCCACTCGTGTTCTGACGAAGCACCGGCACAAGCTTCAACCTGTCTGCAAAATTCCATTATCCTGCATTATTTATGACCCGGTGATTGTTGACTGCAGTCTGTCGCAATGAGGAAAAACAAAAAAAGACAAAAGATCTGAATCAGGGACGGGTGTAAAGCCGGCCGTCATAGAGAGATGGTGACATGGGAGACTTGATATTGAATATCTATCCATCTCTCTCTTTCTCAATTCAATTTAAATAAATTAAATTCAGTTCAATTCATTGTGACTTTAAAGTTTCCAAAAACATTGTCGCCCTTGCATTAAAAACACAAAAATAGACACAATATGTTTAGCATGAAAATGAACATAACAATCACTCGACTGTATTATAATAATTAATTATCGAGAGGTCATTAAACTCTTTTAAATCTGGGATTTCAGAGTTATTTTCATATTTTCATTTACATAGTCAATTTTGGAGAAATCAATGTTGTGCACTCGGGTAAAAGTCCCCACTGGGATACAAGTACAAGTACACACACACCATGCCAGGTGTTTTAAATAGAGGGAATACAGCACACATTTTGGACCGTTTCTCCTGCAAGTCATTCATAGTTTGGATTCAGTATCACCCGTGAAAGAATGACAGAAATAGTTATTTAAAGAAGAAAAAAACAAAGAGTTTGATAGACAAACCTCAACAGACCGAGTGCGAATGTGCCGTGATTCTCAGATGGTCGATTTTGAAAAAAGATACAGAAATTGTTGGACAAAAAAAAAGTCCATCTGAAGCACACTGGCCCTTTAAGAGACTTGCTCTGTACAGATAACAACAACAACCCGGGGGACTCAAATAGAAACTTAAGAGCACATTTATCCGAGTGTTGGGGCTGAAAGCAACTGCACATTTTCACTGCACTTTAATGTTCTGAAGGTACACTCACCATCCACTGCTTGCCTGAGCACCTGAAGCTTCCTCTGTTTCTCCTTTATCCTGTCATAGGCGCCGGTGAGACCCGAGCCTACCGACAGCGCCGAGTGGTGATGAGGCTTCCGACTCTTCAGCCCAGCAAACTCGGAGAAGTGAGAATCCCTGGATGCCCACATGGGCGATTTGCGCCTGCCTATGGAGTGGGTACTTATGGCACTGCTGCCCCTCCGTGCGTCTTCCAAGGCCCCAAAACGAAGAGCCTCCGGGTCGATGCAAGCCAAGTCTACAGAGGAAGCCCAGTTCTTCCTTGCCTGACCCGGACCCAAGTCCACACTGTGGAAGGGTAAAGATCTCCGGTCCAGTTCCACGGGCCGGCCCTTTTGCTGGGGGTGAAGGGGGTGCAGGTAGGGATATGAGTGCTGCTGTTGAAGTGAGGGGGGTTTGGGGTACAATTCTGTGGGGGATTCAGAGTTGGGCCGATAGTAAGACGGGGAATACTGTTGGACTGCCCCCTCGTCCCCCTTCAACAGTTCCTGGATTGGCAGAGAGCCCATGGATCGACTGAGGCCTCGATTAAGTGACGTCTGCTCCTGGCTCCTGGCTTTGTAGCGCTCCAGAACCCGGGGGGCGGCACTCCTCCCTGAGAACCAGAGAGAACCAACATATTAATGAACTACGAGCAGAAGCTCACGCTGCCAGACCTCCTTTGCTCTGGTACCCTGGCCTGGCCACAACAGACCAACAGACCTGCAGGTTCTACGACCAAACCTTCATCGCCTCATATTGGTCTCCTCCTCCAATATGATGTGGAAATAAATGATCCTACGAACCTGTTTCTATTTGAATTAGTTATTTAAAAATAATATCCTAAAATACCAGTCCAAAGCATCCAATTTATTCTGTTGATCTAGTCGGTAGTTGTATGTTATAATATATATAATATGTTGTAATATATTGGTAGAGTGAGAGAAAAATTGTTAAAGTGCCAGTGTTATATAACCCCAGTGGTGGAAATGTAGAAGCCAATGACAGCAAATCAAACTAATTAATTAGTTAAGTAAACATAAATATATACAGCCATCCTGCCCGTCTATCATTTGTCTTTCTTAATACTAAATATTGAATGTTGCTTTCTTTGACTGGCCAAACAAGCCCGATGTAAACTGCAAAGGCAAACTAGTAGGAGCGAAAACAAGAGATGCAGAAATGAATTGCACAGAGGGAGACCTCAAGTCCAGTAAAAACTCTGCATGTGGTGGTTTAATCTACAAAGCACATGCTTGATCTTAACGGGTGGAAAGACATCAAAGACAGACAGGCCGTCTTCCAGGAACTCGGGGAAGCAGCGCACCAACAAAACAGGATGTCTTCTATCTCAATGAAGTCAATTGTTACCGCAAGTATTTCAGCAAATACGAGTGTGGTCGTTGTAGTCGTCACATAGACTATAGCAATGACGCGGTGACGACATTAAACATCCAAAAAATAAAAAAAGCGACGATGACGGAGTTTCCCTGGCAGCCAGTTCAACTTGGAGCTACTGGAGAAAAAGGCGGGAGCTGCTCCTCGAGAAGAAAGGCTCCTAAGAAGCGAATACTCTTTGCATGTACTTTCCCTAAGGCTGGCTGGTGCTCCACCGGGGAAACAAAGCACCGATACAAACAGCGGGCCAGCAGCTTCACTGGTGACTCCAAAATATGCATCCGTAATCAATGCCATGCCGTGCTTACATAATCGGGACGACTGCCATGTCTGTGTGCTGCGCTCTCCTTTTCCGATGGCCTGGAAAAGTGCCCGAGTTGTCTCAGAAAAACCACTGGGAAGATTTGGTCATATTTTCCTGAATTAAATGGGAATCGAGGTTGCAGCGTGTTGTCGCCCCCCCACAAATCTACTTTCGATTCTTTTCCACAAAGTCAGGGTGCGAGTGATGAATAGCATGGCAACCAGAGACGGCATTTACATCTTATTCTCTCCACATAAAAGTGCATTTACTTTTACGTAAAAAGTAACCTCGACTCATAACCTCAGTTTACCATTAGAAGGGAAGAACATAATATACTCTCTTGACCCAATTGAACATACTATTCTCATCATCTAAAACAACCTAATCCGGCATCTAGTGTTCTTGAGCCAGACTCTGTGCCAGTCAACTGAAGAATACGGAGAACTTGGAAATACAAAAAACAAGAAGTGCTTTTGAAGACTAATGGAAACCAGACCCCTTTGTCATGAAGCGCCGGCATCCAAGAAATCTGAATCACTGCCTAAATAAAGAACTATTTCTACACCACAAAAGTGGTCCATGGACAACACACCAAGCAAATACAACTGTGTGTTTGACGTACGTACATGCGTGTGTGTGTGTGTGTGTGTGTGGGTGTAAGTGCAGCTCATCTTACCTGAGGGCAAGCCCTTTCCCCTGAGCCTCTCTCGGATCTCCTTGCTCCGTTCCGGAAGAGACTCTCTATCAGTCAGCAGGCCGTCCAGCTGTGAGCAAGATGACGGCGAGTGTGAGTAAGAGAGAAAGGAAAACAAAGAGCGGGCGTGAAAAAAGCAGAGCAAGGAGGGGGGAAAGAAAATAAATAAACAGAAGTTAGAGTTAGGGTCATTCCCTCTGAGTCATCCATTCTGAAATCATGTTCTATCAGCACAAGCCCCGTTAACGTGCGACTTTCCCTTCACGAGGATACAGGAAGCGGGAGCCAATAAAAACAGAGACAGGAATGTTGTATTCGACCCACATGGGAGAAAAAAAAAAGAAGAAGATAAAACTGCTTACCTGGGAAAGGCTGCCCAGTACCAACCGGACCAGTTTTCTGATATTAGAGAAGGGGGGGTCAAAGCTGGAGTTTCGTATGTGTTTGCTGCAGATGTCCAGCACCGTGCGCAGCGACAAACGACTCAATGTGACATCATCACACATGTTGAGGAGCAGGCTGTTCAGGTGTTCCCCCAGCTTCATGGGCTGCGGAGCAAAGAGAAGGAAGGCCATTAGCACACAAACCAGCTCTATTTGTGTCCCTGCATCTGATATCTGTGTCATCGCGTTGACTTCCATTATATTCAGATGAGGACGCAAACCGTGCCAGCATGGCACCAACCCATCACCTCTTTTGAATGTCCGTCTACCACATGCCGTTTCAGATTAACTGCTGAAGCTGCGTCTGTATTTCATCACACAAAGTGATGATAAATAATATGGACTATTATCTTTATTCTCCTCACATTGATGCCATTTGTGTGCACATTATATAAAGAAGGCAAGAGGTACCGAGATTGGAATGGATGTCGGTGTTGATACGGTGTTTCGTGACACTTTATCTGCACACATCAGAAACAATCACATGCTTCCTTTTGACACTTTCTCATTAGCATTACTACAGCACCTCCTCCATGGAGGAGCGGAAAGCCCGAGTGCGAGTCACGCCGTCTCTAACCTGTGGGCGGTACTTTCTCACAAATGTGAACGCAATGTTTTACACCTGGCTGAGGTATGAACGCATTGTGAGCCGGATCATATCCAGAAGTCTCGGCAGGTGCCAACACATTCCAGCTTTTTTCTTTCCCAGAAAAAGTATTTAGATGCAGATCTCATTCTACAAGGTTCAACAAACAAATATAATGTCTGCTTTCAGTGCGTTTATGAGGTGTGATTGAACTGTTGATCTTTGAATTAACAGAACCGAGAATTATTAAAAGTTGTATTTTGCAGGGGCGCAGTGTGGCGGCGATGTCTGAGTAACTTGATGGAGAAGTCACTAACACAGAAGATACTTTCTGAACTTTGTTTGTGGCAGAAATCAACAATTTCAACTCTGAATGTATTTGCAGAGTGTGCCAGTTAAACAACTGATGTCACCACTTTATTGTCCCCTCATGCTAATGTGCTAGCATCTTGTTTCCTCATATCTTTTCAGATGCTTGAGCACGGTTTGATATACCCCATGGAGAAGAAAGTTTTTTAAATATAAAACAACAAAAAAGGCACAAATGACTTTAATTGAATAAAAAAATAACAAGATCACCAACATGGTCCTATTGTATGACCCTTTCCATTTGGAAGGACGTATCTTTAGTAGCTATTTACCTGACTTTGGGGGATCTCAAAGTCTGCTCCCCAGAACAGGGTCATCCCCAGAGAGTACATGTGCATCTGTGAAGAAAAATATCACGTAAATTTAATCAGCAGTTGTTGTACTTCCTTTAATCCTGATCTCATAGGAAAGAAACATTAAGCAAAAACAAGAGCGTAAAGCAATAGTGAGAACAAAGAGGAACATAGAGGTTGTGTTTCATTCGGATAATACTCAGCACTGAACCTTATTAATATAAGTCAGCCGGTGTGGAAGAGAGATAAATAGACTAAAGCTGCAGTGCTACTTAACTCATTCTTAGTTTTTCCATTTTCCTCTCCTTATTAGCTTGTGAGAGAACTCACTTCCTCTGAATGTTGGGCTTGGTAGAGGAAAGAATAATTCAGGCATTGCCAAAGAATGCAACGCAGCCTTCAAGGTCTTCCAGGAACAGAGCTGGAGCGAAAACGTAAAGACGCACTCGCATTCTCAAGAAATGTGGAAATTAAAAACAACGATAACCCCGCAAGTGTTAAAACAAAAGTGGAAGGACAATCGTGGCACTTTGCAGCTGACTTGTATCCACCCAGAGTCTCTGATAACGAGAGAAGCAGATTAGACTTTTTTTCGACACTGAAATAACTCAGCTGGGAAGACCGGACCAGGCACAAAACTGTGTTGAGGTCTGTGGAGCGATGCCAGAGACAGGAATCCAGTCATGCAAGATTTGAGCTCCGCCGGAGAGGAAGCGTCGGATGGAGGGGGCGGAGCTCTGTGCGCATGTATAAGAAGTTTATCAGCGGGATTTTGCTGAAGAAATAGAGTATTAACACAAGATTTGGGAACAGGTGATCAAACTCACCAATCAGCGAAGCATTAGAAGTTGTAGATTAAACAATATATATGACTGTAGCCCATCATATGTTTTATAAATGTTTATACCTTCTCTATGTCAGAGATGGAAGTTAAGGAGGCCCCTCCCAGGACCTCTGGCGCTGTGAAGGCTCTTAAATCCTGCTCGGTGACATACTCGTCCGTGAATGAGATGTTGCCAGAGGGCATGAGCAGGAGGGACCAGGGAGAGATGATGAAGCCCATGTTTGTAGGGTCTGGAGAGGGAAACGGACAAATTAGATACTTAAGATACATTCGGGATCCAAAATAAGCACAACACACATTTTCGGAATTCAATTATTGAACTTACAAGCCATTGTCTCTCTCACACACACATGCAGTGTCTAAGTGAAATAGTGTGTTTTCAAGCTTGATACTAGCATCAAAATGTGTACAAGTATTTAAAGCCCGACTGCAGTAACTGGAGACACGTCCAACCACAGTAGTTTGTTGCCGTTTATGGAAAACTCAAGAAGATTGAAGTAAACAAAAACACATGTCGCTTCCTTAGCCTGCAAGAAAATAACTGTTGAGGCATAGAAGCAGAAAGGAATGGCTACACAGCGTAATTCTCTTTTCCTACAAAGCCACAGCCTGCGCTATGGTTAGAGGACGTTTTATAAATATACAGAGGAATGTTTGAGCGGCGCTGCAAAATTCTTTTCTTCGACTCCGAGAGAAGCAGCGAGACGAACAGAGGAACTGGATTTGAGGCACCAAATATCTGCTTTCAAACGCTGGAATTTACTAAGTAAATATAAGTTTCCTGTTTAAAACCCGTGTGATCATTTGAAGAGCTCACACAAAAGGAGACTAGGTCACGAGATGTATCCAACACAACACTTTTTACCTCTGGAGAAGCAATAATAGAGCCGAGCAGACGTGCATGAACTGAGCTAATTAGTTTCTTGGTGGATAACAAACTCACCAACAAGTTCAATAAACTGCAGATAAAAGCAGAAACAGACGATCCTACATAATAGAAACCAACAAATTCCAAAACATGACTGAGGTATGCACCATTTAATCCCAAAACATTGTCGTCGAAAAGCTCAGATAGCTTATCAGACAGACAGAGGCAGATCATATTTCTGAACTATTGAAGTGTACCATGCATTTAGAGTGACAGGCTGGCGTGTGTAGAGCCGGAGAGGACAGAGGACTAAACAGCAGCAGGCGGAGAGACAAACAACAACAACAACAAAGGAGCGACTCCTGTAATAAATCAGATATATTCACACATTGCCTGTTCAGGGAAATCATTCTTATACAAACAAAGGAACCAACCACTACTGTTTACCCACAGGGGGAAACAACTGTTTTAGTGTTTGATAATGTGAGCCTATTCACGATGTCTGAAGCGTGACTGAAAAGTCATGTAAACGGCCACCGAGTCACGTACGTCAGCCCTCTTCATTAGTTGTATGAAATACGCTCAGACAGAGCAAAACAAACCACATTTAAAGGATAACATTCACAGCAAACGTTTCATCTGCTTCTACAAAACATAAACAACGACTTCTCCATTACTTTTAATGGTTCCGCAGGATATCGCGCAAATTGTCGAACAAATTTAAGTTGAAATGGTTGCCAGTAATATCTCACTGCTGTGGTTAACATACTTCTTTACATCGCTCAGTGAGACTATAATAGCTGGTTCCAACATCTGCTCTTCAAATTTTAGCTTCAGTCAGCAGTCTAAAACTGTACACGCGAGAGGCCACAATTTATTCAGTATAGCTGCACAACTACCCTCTGTTGGAAAAAGAGGGATGTCCTGACAATCACAATGTCATCTCAATAAATCCACGAGTCAAGTATTTAGCCTTGCATTGTGTCCTTAATATGTTTAAGAACTTTATCTCAGAAGCTTTGATAAATTCACTGGGTTTTTTTCGGCACAATCTCTTGGTGTAAATGTGACCTCAGCATAAGAGGCATATCTACAGGCTGAGGAGATGGAATTCATACAATATGCCAAGATCATCGAGCACAACTGAAAGGTGAGGTCAAGCTGGTTTATGCACACGACTAAATCTTGATTCTGCTTCGTGGAAATTCCCAGACCGATGGCAAACCGTTAGATGACATAATTATTGCCAAAGTAATCAGGTGCATTGCAATTTCATAAGAGGCGAGGTACCACACACACTTGTATGAACAACAAAGAGGGCACTGCAGAGTTTCGCTGAGTCACATCCTCTCCAGTGTCCCTGAAGCTAAACCTCCTTTAGTCACCCACTGCTGAAGTTTATTTTAGTTACAAAGACACTCGGAAATTTGGCAGCCGTATCTCTTTTTGGCTTCGAGGACAGCCACACGTACAGACATGACTCACAAAAATGAACGCAACAACAAAAATGAACTGCGCAGTAACCGATTGTATTAACGAGGCCGAACCAACGCAACAGTCATGCTGACAATGAAATGCACTCGTTGAACGATTTGACTGATAGCAACCAACGGTTTTTCCAAATCGTGTGACTGAGTGCGACTGAAATCCATCATTTACTTTTTATTTTCCATTTACGCAGTGATGTGATGGACGTCAATCACTCCCATTGAAGTCCCGTCAATTTGTCAACACAAACAAGCACGCGCAATTTATGAGAGCTGGACAACCAGGAGATCTTTACTCAGCCCCTTTATTTAGACAAAAATAAAATGATTCACAGAACAGGCTGTGCAGGAAGTCAATGAGAAAATATGCAACACAAATGAATGGGAACTGTGTTATGTGTGAATGTACAACAATTTCTAGGAAACATCTTTGTCCACTTGATTCCACGCCATTCATACCTTTGTGAAAGAGATCTTGGAGGCTCTCCGCACTCTGGCTGAGCACCGCCCAGACCTCCTCCTCCTGGAGCGGACCTCCTCGAACCTCCAGGGCTTCTGCCAGAGACACATGCATCTTCCCTGTGCGAGAGGAGAAAGACAACAACTGACTTAAACCAGAAAAAGATCACACACACGGACGTAAGCTTCGAACATCAGGGCTATCATGCTTTCTCTATATGATACGGCTGGATATTTTTGTCTTTTTAACTCGCTTTTTTGTTCGGATTATTATAATCCGAACAAAAAAGAAAGAATCCACACCCTACTTGCCCAGGCTGGCCCGACCGTTTAGATTAAAGATTAAAGTTTACAAGATTGCCATATCACTACAATAACTCTGAGCATCGAAGCACTTTAACATCAACATTCTTCTCCCTTTCATGTCCTTGGGCAAAGGCCCACGCATAAACTGACACACACACACACACACACTTTATTATTTGGGAGCCTTAACCAGTTTATGAGAATTGAGATAGCAGCTTCCAACTGAAGTGGACACTAATCTAGAAAATCAAAACACCCCTCTTTTAGTGTGGTCCTGCTTGCTGCTCTACTGTTAAGTAATAACCCGTGGATCTGGATTTAAGTAACTCGTATAACAAGTAACTGTGCCAACCGGTCACGACAGCATCCAAACTGTGTCATCGCTTCCCTTGAGAAGTTGGTTAACGTGCCCTTCACAACGAGATACCTGTGATCTCGGAGTGGGACAACTCAAATTCAGATTGATTGAGTCGCTATAGAGATTAACAGTCCTCTGTAGTGTCTATATTATAATCTACAATCTGACCAAAAAAGTTACATTCACCCGTTTGTTGTGGTTTCACA
Organism: Pseudoliparis swirei; assembly: GCF_029220125.1. Taxonomy (NCBI): domain Eukaryota; kingdom Metazoa; phylum Chordata; class Actinopteri; order Perciformes; family Liparidae; genus Pseudoliparis; species Pseudoliparis swirei. The sequence goes on along the minus strand of NC_079402.1, from coordinate 16,911,092 downwards.
GCCTAACCAGATTCTGCCGAGACCATGAAACCTTCTTTGAAAATGAACAAGTGATTTTTGTTATGATCTTTCCTTATTCCTCTTGATTTATATATACTAGTGTTGTAAATCCTAAAGCTGGCATCTTGGTGTTAGTGAAAGTCTTTCCTCCTCCTCCACTTTTCCTCCCGCCCAACGATCTAGATTTCAAAGACTCGCCGCTTCGAAATGTCCCGATACTTAAACTACAAAATGTAACACTGGCTGTCATGGTTCAATACAACACAACACTACGTGGATGGTACCGTGACCGAAAACAAACAGATGTTCTGGTGTTTTGAACTTTGGCAGCCTATTTTACCACTTTTTCCTCCACATATTTGAGGAAAACCCACTTCAAACACAGCACAGACTACATTAGGACGAGCTAGACAACAGCTTTTAAACAGGGATTTATAAATCACGGCAGATGGAAAGACAGGAAAAGACCATCCCACCATAACTAATGTCTGGAATGGTTATCAAAGCGCAACACTATATTTCATCAGCGTAACAATAACAACACATTTGGACATCGCGGGAACAGTTCAGACAAGGCGCCAGTTTACCCAGACAGCTTGTTGGATGGTTGGCCAGCGTTTGAAAACCCTCTTCTCCAACTTTTCAACACTGGAATCATTTCTGGAACTTCCTGAAACTGACAATCACAGTCATGCAGTGACTGGACGGGTCAGTCGATCACCAGAGTCATGGGGGATAAATCATCCAGGAGCCCATAAGCGTCTGCTCTGAAATGTGTGCCAATCGATCCAATAGATGCTGAGATATTTAAATCAGCACTAAAATGGTGGACTGACCAACAGCGATGAAGAGTGACATCCCTGAAGCCTCATGGCTAGCTCGGCTCAAAAGGATCAAGTTGACTCAAAAAAAAGCGATGCACCAGATTTGTTGCGTTTGGCATTATGAGCTATATTTAAGCATGTCACTCATCCATAAACTCTGAACATAAACTGGGTCAGCAGCCTCTTAATGTTGGGCTTTTTAAAAAAAATCTCTGGACGCAATATGTGGAACATCGTACCGTCCATGAATCCGAGAGTTAATGAGTAAGCATGTCACAGGCCTTAATGTTTATACATGCAGGAATGCAGGTTAACCATTCTAGTCAATGGGAGGCGTGAAGTCTGAGGCGCACTGGGTTACTACCCATCTTGCTCATTACCCATGAGAATGGGGCGAGCGGGTGCAGTGAAGACTGATTGTTTCGCAGCCCTTGTTATTTCAACAGAGACCGACAGTGGAATGTTTTGTATCCGCGCTGAGGCTGCTGCGCGGGCCAGCTCCTCTCACATGGACTATGGTCCTGCTCATTATTGAGGGGGCTTAGGAGGCAGCGGCCCAAAACAGCGAGAGCAGACAGCCCTCACCACTTCAGCGCCTCATTCTCTTTTTCTTTTCCAAACAGTGGGGATGTTTGTTCCCAGGTATTCCCACACGAAAGCTAGAAAGAAACCACGAAACAAGGCTCAGTCTGCGGCTGAGTGTTTGAAAATCTTGGCCGTCACGAGGATTTAAAAGAAAATAATCCTGGAAACGTGATAGTGCTCTTTACTCCACACTTCGGTGAAGCTTTTCCTTTCCTCCTACCTTCCTGTCTGCTGCAACCCATGAAATGGATCGAAAACAATCCCCTAAAAAATTGCAGCTGGGCAACCCATACTAAAAAAGGTACACATCATTTCAGTTGCTGCTGCTTTCTTACAGTGCTCCTCCCTCTATATTTTCCATGAACAAAAAGGATAATAAAAAAAGATGTAAATCTTTCTCTTTCAAACTGTTCTTTGATCCTAAATCTTAAAATAAATAAAAAGCCAGGTGCTTCCCTGACGAGGACCAGCAAAAAATGCCAGATTTCACTTCTATTTCCAAAAGCATAACTTGAAACATAAGAAATGAGAAGGAATTTGTTCATATCCTCCAAACATAAGAACTGTGGTCTCAGCTGGCAAACACATTGGGAACAGAAGCCAATGAGAAGGTACTCTTCTCCAACATTGAGGTGAAAATCTTCCTGAAGTCATCCGTGCCAGGAAAATTCAACAACAAGCTCTGAGTGAACCTCTATTCCCAGAATCGTACTGTCATATGCACCGTGTAAGTACTCGATTCAAATTAAAAACATACACTGGGTCTAGGAAGACCTGGATCACAATATATTTTGAAGCATCATGATGTAAGGACGGATGTTTTCAAAATGCGTACAGCAAACCAAAACCAGAGGCTATCAAAATGATAAGCTTCAGGCATAAAAAGTTAATGCTCACTTGATTCATTCTTCCTTACTGCAAATCTGTGAAAGGAGTAGAGGGATTGTGGTTGTATTCAAAGCTGTCAAAGTGTCTCGTAAAGAAAAAAGTAACGTGAATTAAACGGAAGCAGTGATCCACCTAAAAAAAAAGAAAAGAAGAAAGACCAGGATTGTTTTTTTATATGAATCAGAACTGTCTTACTGTCAATAAGCCGACATGCTTTCCCAGATTTTCTTACAGTGGGTTTAACACAGGGTTGCTGATGGACTCCGTGGCCGTCACGGCCCCGAACCTGGCTCCTTCCAGTCATGGAGTGGTTTCCCAAACCAATAAGCCCCACTGGATGTTGGCGTTTTTGTTTTTCAGCTCAGCCAGGTCAGGACCAGCCAGAGAGAAAGCTATGACTATTCCATGATTATCAGCCCAGTTCTGGGCCTATGGCCCTCACGTCTCATTTTGGTCCCGACCTCATCCGCTCCATTTCTGTTAATCACAGGGTTGCTATGAGTACCGTGACATGCAGAGCATGGTTTTGCACAACCTCACTCCCCGTCGCCGCCCCCCTCCTCCTCCTCCTCCTCCTCCTCCTCCAACACACAACTTGACTATTTTCCACCATTTTATTCCTATGATGATGCTCACACCATCTCCATCATAACAACTTAAGATGGGAATGTTCCTCTTGCGCAACCCCCCCCCCCCCCTCTTCCCTTTCGGCTTGAATGGCATATTCAAACCCCTCATGACCTTTGGCTTTCAGCTAACTTTACTACTTTTCTATGGTAATGAAGGGGGAGGGGGTACACAATGCCTTCCTACACCTCCCATAAAACAATCAGATTGCACTGTAATTATGCCTCTTTGTTAAACTCAGACATGTTGACAAAAAAGTTGACCCTTTTTCTCTCAAAATGACTCAAACAGTGCAGGCAGCGGTTAGCTCTCCAGACAGCCTGGTATTTATGGAGTAAGTCTCCTCCCTCCCGAACTTAAACTACTGTTGTGGTCAAAGATGCTCCAGGTCAGCAGGAGTGTTGTGACATTACCAACACATTTAGCAATATTCCCCGTGAGAGACATGGTAAATATCAACAAACAGACCGTATAATAGCATTTTAAAAACCTAGCTAACCGCATTAACTAGGTTTACTAGATCAAAATGAAAGCGTCGGCGTTTGAGCCGCGCTCGTGCGTTGTCCGTTGGAGACACTAGCTAAGTTTCTGTGCTTCAACTTACCGGTTGAGGAGAGCTACAAAATCACTTGGAAAAGGGGGGGAGGTAGTTCGTACTCCAACGGGGCTATGAGTGCGCACACGAGCGGGACCAGAGGCCATCCCATCCACAAAGCAACATCTTGGATAGTAGTTTAGTTACTAAGCGGCGCGACGAGCCAGGCGAGCAACAGGTCTCCACCGCGCATTCAGTTAACGTAACTCTGAAGATATACACAACGATACATTCAGCACACCGGCAGTTTTTAACTGTAAAAAAAATAAAATAATGATAGAAGTTGTCGTCTTGAAAAAATTGCTCAGAAGTCGTGTTTGATGACCACAGCGCAGCACCGAGCTCCCTTCAAGAGCGGCCAAGTCACCATAACTGCGGAGTGAGTAACCCCGCCTTCCGCCCAGCGAGCGTGGGGCTGCCGGGGAGTAACGAGACACCTCACCACGGCCGCCCATTGGCTGGCGACTGTCATTTAACTGTTTCCATAGCAACACGCTCAACCGGGAGAAAAACCGACAGCGAGTTTGGACCCTGGAGGCAGATTCACGTTAGCAAAAAAGATTTCTATATAGTTGTGCACCGCTTTTTTTGTTTTAGACAATAAAACAACAACATATTTGCTCACACGAAATAGAATATGTTGCATGTTTTATCGCATGTGATGTTTCTTTCACCTCGCTGGGATCGAACATGCTTGGCACTTTGCAAACAGTGCAAACACTTTTTTTTTTTAAATCAAGCTGGGCTTATAGCTCAGTATTTCTCACAACATCAAAGATGTCGAAGAGTCGTCTAAGCAGCCAGGAAGCAATTCACTGTTGAGGACTTCCTTCCTACGGGGGACCATTCAAAGCGGACTTATTTATATTTCTCTAGTGCCCTCCAGTGGATGTTCAACATCATTACATGCTAATTTATATAAATGGTAACTTCAGTTCAGAATCAGAATCAGAATCAGAAACAGTTTTATTGCCAGGAATGTTTACACAAACGAGGAATTTTTTTGGCGGAAGGTGCAACATTTAGACATGACAAACATGACAAACAACAATCAACACGACAGTGTTGTGGTTATCTCTGCCTGGCTGCACCTGGTAATGCTAAAGGGCATTATCATTATTATCACTGAACATGAGCTGGAATCAGATAACCTGGATTACTTGATTAAACCTGATTATGATTCTGATTAACACTTTTTAAAAATCATACATGGAATTCATTTGTCATTTTCCTGAACATTTCAACATCATTTATTCTTGCATACATTCTCAACCCTGACATTTTAAAGTCCTGATATAACCTTTGTGTCTTTGTGGTACCTTTGGGACTGTATTCGTAATGCAATCCAACAGATGTATTGTAACAATTTGACTATTTGGGTCACTTTAAGATCCTAAATGTAGTAAAACGAAGTGTGCAATAAGACACACATCACTTTTTTAACGTATAAATACCTATATAGTGTGTTCAATCTAAATATATTGTGTGTTTGCATTGAGGACATCTTAGTAACTTACATTATGTTATTACATCAGTTCAAGATGATGCAACAAAGCAACTCACAAGTCACAAATATAGAGGAGTTGTACTGTGCTGTCTTTAATCAGAGACTACTCATCAGTGCGTCTGATCTCAGGGAGTACACTAAATATTTAAAGACTTGAGAGACAGATTAATACTGAAAATGAACTTAATCTCTTTCTTTTTTCTTTTTTTTAAACATTTTGTATAATACTGTAGACATTTTGGGCAGTGCCAAAAGTGTTTATGTGCCTAACCAAGCCATAACAAGTCAGAATTTTGATATTTTTTAAAGCTGCGTTAAAAGTAAGCACATTTTTACAACATATTTCTAATTATCCCTCTGAATAAAATGCTACATTTACAGTTTATAGCCATTTTGTCCTCATGAGAGGCAGGTTCTTTTTGACTCACTTAAATAAATACGATTTTGGTCCAAGTATAATGTTGTTTTTGACTTTAATCTAATGGCAAATGTGATGCACTGAAATAATAATGTTTGCTTCTTAACAGCATACCTTTCAATACTAACAAATACTGTCAAAACTCAGGCATTTAGTTATCCAGTGTTGGATGAACATTCCTACTAGAGACCTTAAATAACTTTGTCTATAAGCAGGACGTGTTGGAGATGTGCAGTGCAGACAGTGGTGGTGTGTGACTGGCCTTCCCCTGCGGGGTGAATGGTAAACATGTAGTGAATGTTCTTAACTCAATAACGGGACCGCAATGGAATGACAAGACTTTCATCTCCAGGTCATCGCATGTTCAAGGAAAGGAGGAGAAGAATAAATTGAGTAATTTATGTGCTATCCTTGGGATGTGAGCTGAGCTGATTTTCACAAGGGAACACTGTACAATTATTAAAGTGTCAAATGTTTGAGGTACTGGCTTATTTCTTTCCACTTTGAGCCAGCTTTGAAACGTTTTAGTGTCCAATAAACTGCTGCCAAAGAGATCTGTATCGTTTTACTCAATAGCTTCTAATCTCTGTTCATAACCGGAAGCAAAGAAGCCCCAGTCTGGGAGAGCGATCTCTCATATAAGGGCATATCTGACTTTGAGGTGTCATCTTCTTTCTATTTATGTCACGTCTGTCCTTAATACCTGGTTTGAACCACAAGGTCACTTAGCAATGTCTTGAAAGAGGAGCTTTATATACTTACGGTCTTATAGATGTGGGGCAACTGGCAGATTGATGGCATGTGGTTTGCTGACTGGACTTCTTTGCCTCTGGTTCCACCTGGAGAGCATTAAACACTTCCCTGGAGCTTTTGATATTAATTTTTTGGTCTTCGTAGAGTTTTTTTTTTTAAACATGCCACATCTGGCTATTAAATGTCAGACAGCGATCACAAATTATTTGTAATATTGTGTGTGGCTCTGGTGGGTCATGCATGGAAAGGGTTTTTTCCCACTTGTATAATTCCAGAAACATCCAAATCAATCCAACCCAAAAAGCTAATTTGGCTGTAGATAATTTTATTTATTAAAGGCCTCTGCGTGTAAGACATCCTCTGATGAGTGAGTGTTGCTGAATCCTCTGAGGCATGTTAGATGAGTTCTTGTTTTATCAGTTGCTCAAGTGTCTTATCAGTGGATTGGAACAAGAGCTGAACAGAAGGTCAATCCATCTGTTATCACGCCACCAGAGGCACCTTTAAAGATGCCGCTTGGAACTTCAATGCTGTCTTGATTTTAGCACTCCTTGTGGACACACGTGGTAGTGTTTCTGAGCGCCAGATTCCCTTTAGAAAACTTATAGTTGAGGGTCTGAGAGTTTGCACAGTGCAGTCCTGGTCCTGGTTCTTCTGGGCCTTCCTTCCCTCCCGCGATACAGCCTGGGTCTTCAGCAGCGTGGTACCAGGGGAGATGCAGATCTGCACATGGAGGAGAGTCGATAGGCACAGAGCTCTGGACCCTCCTCCAGAGCCCTGAAGGTGGCAGCGAAGCCGGATCTGGGTCTAATGGGACTGCGTGAGGCCCCATCAAGTATTATAAATAACTATATAGAAAAAGTGAATCTTGTCGCCGATGGTCTTGTTTACTTATGTGGCTTATTTTAGCGTCTATGAGTGTCTAGAAAAGCGCTATCTAAATTTGAAGTATTATTACTATTATCATTATGAAATAGAAGCATCAGCATTAAATTGAGATTAAAGTGTACATTTGCTTGCATGTGGGGGCCGCGTGACCCCCGTCTACTGTATGGAAATACACTATAGTACCTCATACCTTCAGAATACACCGATACTTCCCCTTTAACAGTCATCAACTTAGTCCGGCTGTGATAACTCTCTGGTTCTGGCAAACATCGGTGCAACAACAGACTGGTTTCATCCAGTTCTGCCCCTCTTGATATTGGGTGTGGTTCTGGTGCTTATAGGAGGCCTTTAACCATCAGCTACGAAACAGGCGCACACACGGCTCATGATGGATTTGAGATATTGAATGTGACATCATGAATATCTCATGATGTCACATTCATCTCAATTGTGTTTGAACAGGAACCTGGAAGATCTTTAGATTTTTAATCATGATTATGCATTGCAATCAACCTGGCTGACGAGCTAGCATTCATGGCACACATTCACAGTTATTTAAGCACATGTGTGAATGCAATGAAGCTAGACTCACTGTAGCTGTCGGAGGAAAAGCAGGAAGCTTGATTTACATATTTAAATTACCTCTCAAAGCTGGAGGTCAATGATGTGAGACGTTTTATTAATCTCCTTATCAAACTGAGGTCAGATCATATTCATAGTCGGCATTTTAATTCCACTTCCTTTTGAGCCCTCTTCCGGCTGATATCTCCCATTTCTTAATCAGTGTATTGTTATAGTGTCCACTTGATACAGACCAACAAAGTCAGCATCATTTACCGAGGTAAACACATTTTCTACAGGAAGTATGTGGGGGATGAAAACATAGGTAACGCATTTGTCAGGTTCCCCTTCTTGAAGTGGTCCAACCCTCAGTTAACACAGCTTTAAAACTGAGATTTCAGCTTTAGAAGTCTATTTCAAAATGATATCTTTCATTCAGTGTGGCCGCCAAGGCTTTATTGACCCATGTGACCCGAGGCTTTGAGGGCCATTGGCTGCTGCTATAATCTACACAATTACAGATAAGAGGAAATATTTGATTACTTTAATTATTTTGTTTGCGAAAAAATGTAACGGAAAGTATAACTTGAAATAAATACACACGATAAAACAGAAGGTTCAGAAAGACTAACCTACAATAATAATACTTTTGTTTTGAATTGCAGGTAGCATGAATAGCACATCTCTAAATAGCAACGACATTTCAATAAATATTACAAAACAAAAATCATAAACATGACATTTAAAGGCTGAGCGTTACGACAGGCGTGAGGAAAAAAAGGTGCGGAAATAGTTTAAGAAATATGAATGTTCATTTTGTGGTGCACACATAGTTATCCGTAACAAAAATCCACTTTAATAACATGCTTTGCCTTTAAAATATATATATATATTATCAATATATATATTGTCTTTTACATAATTGAATTGAATGTATATATGCGAGACGCCTTCTAGTGATCCAAAACAAAACCGGCTCCATCCTCTCGCGGAGCCTCCCTCTGCTGGCACCGCACAGGGTGGACTGATCTCGGGGAGATGCTCCTGAACACCCCCCCCCTCTCTCTCTCTCTCTCTCTCTCTCTCTCTCTCTCTCTCTCTCTCTCTCTCTCTCTCTCTCTGCCAGGGACTTTGACGTCAGACGTCCTCCTGCTCGGTTGCTATGGCAACACATTTCCCAAGCCTCTTCCTCTTCCCTGCTTCTCTCTCTCTCTCTCTCTCTCTCTCTCTCTCTCTCCTCCCTCCCTCTCCCTCTCTCTCTCTCCCTCGTTGGTCCACAATGGTACAGCCAGCATCTTGCAGCACAATGGTTGCGAGGTGGTGAGTTGAAGGCGAGTGATTCTGCATCAGCGAAACTCCGCTCTTTTTTTTCCTTTGCCCATCGTCTTTCTGTGAGTCTTCATTTTTCGTTCACCGCCATCTTCCGCGTCAGCCGTCAGCCGCAATGTTTCTCGTGGGGATGTTTTGAAAAAGGACTGCCACCGGACCGGGATCGTCATCAGCTGGCACGGAATGGTAAGGCCGGGCGGGCTCGGTGCTTGCAGCGCGGCTGCCTGGAGGGCGGAGGGATACCTATTGATCTGAAGGGAAGGTTAATGAAGTCCACTAGCGATGGGAAACAACAACAACAACAACAACAACAACAAAAACATAGACCCCGCCATGTTGTTTTATTATAGTAGCACTTTGATTATAGTCTTGACCTGACTAGATGCGGTCCATCTGTCTCCATCTCCATCCATACAGGCGTCCATGCAAACGGCTTAAATATAGAGCGTAACACATCAAACAACAGGCTCATATCAAGGCTGCTTCTCTTTGTTATTTAATAGTATTACTTTAGAATATGCACCATATCTTTTAGCCATATCTCAATACTCTAACTAGTTTTTATAAGCAAACAAACACTCGTGAGAGGCACGTTATGCATTTTTTATTAGAAATGCAGGGGGTGTGGTGCAAATGGATGATGCTCTTCAAAACACAGGCTTACATGAGCCTACTGTAGGCCTACATGCAGAGTGTGTCTCTCCTCCCCCTCACATGTCAGCTGCGTACCTTGTGCATTATGCAGACCACCACTATACTTCACCAGGGATGTGGGACCAGCCTCAGACCCATCACACAAAAGCAGATTCCCAGAGAAACAGTCTCAATGTACGCAGATGTATTGATTCATGTCAGTATTTGTTGAAGTGTTTGTGGTACATATTAAGGGGAGTGATCTCTGGAGGGTTAGTTGTTAAAACTGAAGTCATACTGCAGAGTGGATGGGATGTTATGTACCCCGATGTGTAGGACACAGTGGACTAGAGGTGCACCCACAGGGAGGTAATTCCTCTACATTAGTTTTGGGCATTCTCTTGCAGCCTTGCCCAAAGTATACAGAATGCTTCTGTTATTTGGCTTTATATATTTTTTATTTCACATTCTTCCACATACTTGTTTGGTGGCCCTCCCGCAGTCATGCACTAATTATTGGTGCTTCGCCGTCAATGAGCCAGTGAAGGTTTTTAAATAAGTCACAACAAACTCTCTACACACACACAGGATGGAAAAGAGAAAGATTTTGAAGCGCTGTGACCTTGGGTGCTGAATAATTCAGCAGCAGACGTCCATGAGAGTGAGAGTGCTGCAGGGAACACGCTTAACAATTAAACAAAGCTTCTTCTTCTTCTGTTTTACGAGTGTTTCTGCAGCGCCTGATGGGAGTGATATAACGGTTAAATAGGTTCAACTTACTTCCTGTTCATCACCAGCTTGTTGTGGCACATCACGTGGCTCGGTTAGCTCTTCAGTATTTCTGCTTAATTGCTGAAGTTCACAAATCAATCTGTGTTATTGGAGCGACTGCAGGTCTACACAAAATGGTATTCACTGATATTGATTTTTTTAGGTACTTGTTTATCCAATGGAACATCCTCAGTGGAAATGGCCGACAGCAGAGAGCAGACTGATGTTATCTTGCAACAGATGACGCTCGACTTTTAATTCCATTTCGTGTTGCAGACTTTGGAGCATCGCCGTACTAATCCTTTTGTTACGCAACCAAACAAGGCCGTAATGCACGAAGATGACATCACGGTGGGATTGTCGGCACGATTAACCAGCAAGATTCATTATTCTGATAATTATCAATTAATCGGTGCATTATTTACCTGATTACTTGATCATGTATTTAGTTTGTTCATGTCATGTATGAGTGGTCCAACAGATTTGATTTGTCCAGAAAACAATTTAAAACACAAATATAATATAGTGTTAAACAGATAAAAGCAGCAAATCCTCCCATTTTTGTTTACATTTAATTGATTATTTGAAAATTGCAATAATGAACTTATTGTTTCCGCTCAAAAAGGAATATTTTTTTAAAATACGAAAATTATAGGAAATCCGTGTAGTGAAAACATATAGAAGCAATAGTGTTAACTAGAGCGATGAAGTTTAACACAATATGAATAAATAGTCGATAGGATTTGAATATATTCTGGTCTTGTGGCACAAAATCATTCATAATGGCATAAAAAATAATGGTGAAATAATGACACCAAAGTATTCAGAAGAGAGAAGCATGACCACACAATTACAAAAAGACAAATCATAAACACTCAGCAGGTCTGGAGGTTTACAGGCTGAATGTAAGAAGCTCAGGACGTTCTCACAATGCAATGAACAATTATTACTGAATGACCTCATCGCTCTTTTTTGAGTCATTCTTCCATATTTCTCGTGATCCTATGGAAGGTCAGAGCTTCGTTTTAGGAGAATGGATTACTGAGGATTGCTGGTAGTCCATCATTACCCAATGACCCCGGCTGGGTATTGTTCCTTGAGTATTATCGGGGTCTTACAGGGTTTTGATAATCCATCCCTCCATCTAGTAATGCTCTGAATAACCAAACAAGGAGGGAAAATAGAAGTTAGACAATTTGATTTAGAAAAAGATTGTACAAGACAAATAAACGTGTTTTACCGTGAGGAGATACCTCACCTTTATGAAGGCATATTATCATCTTAAAGATGGCTGCATGAGAGTGTTTCTCCTCATCACTGATGGAGTGAGTGGTTCATGTAAGTAAGCTAACATCACAATGTTAAACAAAAGAAACAGTCAGTTTTAGGTTTTATATGTTTTCATGCAATTTAGGTTCATGCACCTCACCTGGTGCCCATAAAACTTGCTTTTTAAAGCTTTTATGATCATAACTGTTGAATATTATGACTGCAATGGACCAATAATGTTGGCCAAATGTTAACCACATTTATATGAAAACCAAAAGCCTCGTGTGGGAAACTCTTTCACTTATTCTTATCAATACAAGTATATTGTCGCTGCATGAGCGTTGATTCCCCCGGGCTGCACTGTTGCTCACCGACAGAGACAAACAGGGGGGGGGGAAGTGCCTGCAGAGTGAGATGCACAGTTATATAATTGGATTTTGATGTGACAACGTATGCACTTTTATATTTACTTTTGCAGAAAGCTGAGTGCAAGACTTTCAGCCTGCGTTAGAGTCACTCCCAATCCCCCTGCAGCACATCTGTAAAAGAGACTTAAGAGTCACTATAAGGTCCGGACCGTGTCACAACTTAGAGGACATTCATTCCAGACTAAATACAACGCTCTACACCTGGGGTAGGAAGCTAAAGCTACAGGTAGATGTAGAAATGCAGTTTGTTTTTGGATGCATGGGTGATTCTCACTGTAAGCGAGTGCAAGGTGTGGTAAACTCTGTTGAGGGAATAGACCTTTGCAACAGTGATCTATTTTAGAAAACAGCATCTACTGTAACCATGGCATCAGGATAGCTCTGTCACCCTATCAAATACAATATTTATATCACGTTGTGTGTTATAGATATTCAGGAGGTTGTTTTACAGAAAGCACCGTGGTTTAAAATACTTATCCAGTCTTCTGGGTTCTGTGAGAACAGTAAAGATGAATACACCTGTACATGTACATGTTGCTACTTGCTACCATGCGGCTCGTCCAGAAAATTGCGGCATAAGCAGTTTTATCAGCTAACATGTCTGTTGTTTACCTCCAGAGATTCGGAGGAAGTGAGTGAGACGACAGACGAGAGAGCACAGACAAAGAGGATTAGTGTATTTCATCTGTTAAGGAGTCGAATCGATACGACGCCAGTGCACATTCCGGTTCTCTCGGCCTGAAGCTGAGCCGGGAGAGTCGGTGCCGTCTTGTTTTCCTGGCCGTATATCTGCAGTTTGAAGTGCCTCCCTTGCTCTCCCCTGAGCCCGAACGTGAGGCCGTACTGCGCTTGGCTCGGGCTGCACGGCGGAGGCTCGGGCAAGGCTGCGTATACCGCAGGAGAGGCTGCCGAACCGAGCGCTCACAATGGAGCTCCGAGGGAGGGGGAGGGGAGCCGGTTGCAGTGAGGCTGGGAGCCTGGGAGCAGGAATGGTGGGAGCAAAGGGAGGGAGGGACAATAGAGAGGCAGGAAAAGGGAGAACGCGAGAGTTGAGGATGGAGGGAAGAATGAAGAGATGGATGGAGGACGTTGTCGCAATACGGGAGGGAGAAGAGTGGTGAGAGGAGAGGAAACAAAGATGGACACGACAGGAAACAATAACACTGGTGTTACAGGCGCGCTGTGTTCTATCAGCAGCCCTCCACAGCAGTCATCCACCTCTTTCATGCAGACATACCACATATATAACTCAACTTTAATCCCATGGGAGTCAAACCATGTCACGTCCTCCTGTATATGCGACACTGAGCCAGGAACAGCCTGTGAAACGCACACTGCCAGCAGAGTGGAGGACAGTGAATGCACCACATTGTTGTTTCTTCACACTGTAGATGCTGTGTTTATATATATTGTATATTTGATTAGATTAGATTAGATAATCCTTTATTAGTCCCACAGTGGGGAAATTTCAGGATCACAGCAGCGGGTGCCGCTAAATACTACTAAATACACTACTAAACACTACTAAATACTAATACTAAAATTCTAATTATACAGAGGAAACTACATACACAAAGCAGTGACCAAAGTGAATTTCCAGCAGGTTAAAGTGTCAAGGAAAATAAAGTGTTTAGTGAGCAGATAACCCTGTTCCCATGATTTCATGAATCTATGTTCAAAGTTAAGATTTTCTCTATGCTTTTGCAGACTATGGATATGTAATTCATTTCAAACATACCTTTCATTTAAGAGACGTCTCCAGTAGTTATTGATGACGAGTCTCTCGGCTGCTCTTCTCCAACTAGTAATGAAATGGACTCATGTCACACGGGAAATATCTCATAACCCGTCTGTCCATAATCGCGTCTATAGGTCTTTAACTTCTCCAAGGAAAGCTTAAGAAAAGAAAATCAGATGAGTGGGCCCATAAGATGAAAAGCCCAACACCTTTCATGTCAGATAGTATAAATAGATTGGGTAATAAGCGTTAGTATTAAAGTACAACCCACTTAACATGTTGGTGTTCTTTGTGTTTTTGTTAGCACAAGGATTAGTAACATCTTGATATGAGTGGGTTGCATTTTATTGAAGGGTCGGCTGCTTCTCATGTGGTTGATCAGCTGTGAAACCTACATTATGAAACCTTTCTGAATACAAAAAAGTAAATATTAAGACGGCGATATGGCCAAGATATAACTAAATTCATATCTCGATAACAATGACTAATAATAAGAAAATAGTCTACATGAAGTAACCACAAAAGGCCTTTTTGTATACTCCTCTGTGAATTCAATACTTTTCTTATTTTTGCATTAAAATGCAATATTTATACAATACTATAATACCATTGAATAATTGGCCATTCCTAACTGGTAGTGATGATGTAATATTTCCATTCAAGGGCCAGAGATAGGAAGAGTTGTAGTTCAAACGTTTTGTTTCATCACCATCAAACATGTTTGTACTGCAAGCATTTGAATCAACACAGAAAGAGAATAGGTGTAACTATTAACATGTATGTTTAGTCCAGTCTAAGCAGGCACAATCGACCCAAACTAGACCCTTACTAGTCTTAAAGTCAAAATGTCGGCTGTGAAAAGGGATTGTCGTCTCTGGCACAATTTAACGAAATGCAGCCAAAGTAATGTTATTATTTTCACTTCCATTCGACAAGATACAGTTGCCCGGTGTCTAAGTACGAGCACGTTCACCTTCAGGCTCTCTTGATTATGCTGCGTTCATCAGTGGGCCAAACCGGGAATTTCTGACTTGGCGTAAGGAACTACAAAATTGTCAACATAGCCCTAATAACATGTCTGCAAGGCTATTATTGCTGGTGGCTACTAACTAAATAAACGCAATGAATAAGGATAGTTAAGCTAGCTCATTTATACCTTTCATCTGGTGAAAAAATAAATTTGGGAAGCTTTTGCATTGGCCGATTTGATTGGATACCGTCATCCCATTTTCTAACAGTAGTGCCTCTCAACCCTGGTCCTTCAGCCGTCCAATCGGAGGCTGACATCCACCTCGGTTGCCAGGCGTGCGCGGTCAACTCCGGAGAAACGGAGAACTAAACGTGTGCTCCGGTGGATCATGCTGGGACGAAGAGCTGCTGCTGCACGACGGGACCCAGAATGTGCAGCGCTCATTGGTTTAGGAAGCATTGTTGTGCCCGGGAGGGCGGATGTAACAGAATGGCCAGGATCCAAATACCAGAGGACCAGCTACAACTGCAGAGCACACACACACACACACACACACACGAACATCAGCACAATTCAGCATCAGCAAGGCCTTGCAGCAGTGGAGATTAATGGTCTGCTGTATCAGTAATGTGCATTAGACCGTTCAAGATAATAAAAAAAAAAACCTCCTCTCGTCTTTTTCTGATTGAATTTGGAGTCGGGTTTTCTCATCAGTGTAACGGACCCGACCTTTAGTAATCGTGGAATACATTTGCGTCCGATCATGTTTGTGAGAGACGATGACTATGAAGAGTGTTTGAATATGTGCTCACAGGCTGGTGAATTAAAAATACACCATCAGACATGAACAGTCAACTCCAGAAGAAAGGAAAACCAGCACGACTAATATTCTGACTGAAATATAAAACATAATATTTAAAAACCTCTGCATGTCTCACGGACCGCTGCTGCTTTCTGAACTCTGATGCAACACTGAGCAACACTCCAGAGTCTAGAGCAGGTATACAAGAGGTAAAACGAGAACCAGCGAGGTGGTGGATCTAGTTTTCATCAAAAAGTACAGAGTTGAAACCTTGGCTCTGCTTTGGTAAATTAAAGGAAAACATTTAACAATAACATTTGAATTAATAAAATAAAAACTGTTCCAAAACAAACGACGTAGAGTGCAGATTGGAAAATCCACAGCCACAGCGTTCATTAACTGTAAGCGTTACATTCATTTCCCGCTAATGTCCGTCTTACCCCCTGATACGGATCCTCACCACCAAACACTTCACTCAGTCTGTGACGATCCTCCACAGTCTCAACGGCAGAACTACAGTCGTCCACCTGCGCAGCTGAAATGTGATTAAAAACACAACAACCTTTTGTTGTTGTTTACTAATCTCAAGAATCACTGAGTATATGCCACTGAGAAAGTGTGTTTTAGGTTGTTTCTATGATGAAATATGATGAATTATTATCCTTTTGAGTCTTCAACTCTCTCGTAGATAAAGGGGAATTCATCCTCTCCATCACTTGGCTTGTAGTGATGAGTAGTACTGCAGTCAGAGTGATAGATGGGATATTTAGATATTTAAGGAATGGCCCTGAATGTAGTGTTAGCTGCAGACTCAGAGGAGACCCAGTCCACTTAGATTTATATACTCAAAGCTCATTATTCAACATAATTGGTTTGGTTAGCGCACAATATATCACTGTAAAACAGTGATATATTATGAAATAAAGAGAAAATCTCCCCCATATTTTGGTTTTAGTGTATTACAATGTTTACTGCTGGATGACAAACATGTGAGAGGTTTATTATGTTATGTACACAGATAGCTGAGCCGTAGCAGCTAGGTGCTGGAGCGTTTTCAGTGTTGGTTAGATTAAAGCAAATATTGTTTGAGATGTTTGTCATGTCAAACACACATAGCTGTGATGGGACATTAGTGATAGATTGTACCTGATGTGTGTGTGTGTGTGTGCACAAAAATTATATCTATATTCCCTCTTTCCTCATAACTCTACCCTTCTGTATTATTTATCTCTCATGTCTCCTGCTCACGTTCTCATTCGGTTCCTTTACTCCTTCACTCCCATGTCAGTCGGTGTCTGATTATTCTAGTTCTTCTGATACACACACTTCAAATTGCTCAACATATGACTCGTACTAACACAGCACACCCGACGGCAAAATGCAGCAATGTCAGCCATCACTGTACTTTCAGACTGCAGAAATAGAAAAGTAAAAGGTCTGGCTAAATAGGCCAAACCCACGCCTCCACATCTCTTTTTTAATGCCGCGCCTCTCCCTTTAGATTTAGCAGAGACACTAAAGCTGTGACATTATTAGAGGATTGGTGAAGCTAAGTGAAAGTCCTAAATTCACCTCCTGAGAGCAAAAATTGCAAAGCCGCATCCTTTCAACTGCTACTCTAGATTCTGGGGGAAATGTTCGCTGTTTTATGACCACATGACCACTCTCGCTAGGCCAGCAAAAATGTGGGGCTTTATTAAACGCCTGAAGCAGAGTCACTGCGGGCGATAGCTGCAGGTTATGTTGCTGCCGCCTACTGTCGGTCAGAGCTTCCTTTCCTCTTTATTCCGGCCTTGCAATCTCTTCAACCGACAAAAAAGCTCCACACAAATGTGAAAATCGACATTAATAATCCATAGACATGCAGGACATTTATATATTCTTTCAAAGGGACACAGCTTTCAGTTTTTTAAAGGTGTAGCGTGACATTCTTTTAAATAATCTTCCGAGAAGATCGAGAGCACTCTTATGTCTGGATGCTAAATGTGAAGGTGCAGCAAGCAGCTGGCTAGCTTAGCTTAGCATTAAGACAGTAGCAAGAAAAAAAGGAATATGGAGAGTAATGGCATGTTAACATGATGATATGGTATCAGGTGTATTACAAATAGATAGGAGTACAGTACTTGTGTGGCGGCTGGGGCGTGATTATGCTCAGCTGTGGAGGTGTGTGGGGGAGGAGCTTAGGGAACAGGTGATTAGCCTCAGCTGAAGGGAATCAGGTTGATTGTCTCTCTGCTATATCAGCTGCAAGGGAGATGGAAGGAGGAGACACTAAATAAAGTCTCTTGCCATTGTGCTCATTCCTTGTTGCGGGGGGATAGTAACAGGACTTGTTACAACTTGTTTGCCTGTAACTCGTCCACAAACATTAACAGATTGTTTTTCACCTCTCAAGGTCTTTTTTTCACGCCACACCAGCCTCTTAAAACTCAGAGGTCGAGGTCAAGGTCAAGGTCGCCGCGCTATATTGTACTCTGACGAAGAATCGATTATTTTGCTCTATTCTAGTGCAGCGGGCAGTGGCGACATGTTGGGTTTCTCACTTTTATTGAGAATGATGAGAACAGAGTAGAGAGAACACAGAAGAACATGTCCTCCCACACCAGGAAAGATGGAAGTACAGGAACACAGCGGCTCCATCATCGGGCACATGTTCACTGCTCTGTCGCGTTGCAAGTGATTCCGGTTAAATCCAGATGTAGATGAATGTGCATCTGTATACTTTCAATAGGTGAAAAATGTCAGCTCGCATATGGTGAGTTCCTGTTCCTGATGTCCACATGACCCTTGACTCTTGGCTCTCCTCTGTTTGTGTCTTGCAGATATTTACGAGCAGACATTTCTTATATAACTGCAGCCAACCGATCCTGGATGTGAAGATAGCCTTTTGTCAGGTGCGTGTTCCTTACAGGTAAAAAAGGTACCGTACACATTCACTTCCATTTTCCCCTTCATTGACCTGTATGTTGTAGCCTACTATTGTTGTGTTGTGAGACAATTGAAGTACAGTTTGAGGCCATTAGCAACATGTATTTAAGAATAAAGTGTAATCTGGTTAACATGGTGCTGGAAATTATTTCCTCTTGTGATTAGATTAGATTTGAATTTCTTGCCGCAGCAGCAAAAAGAAATGTCACAAATATAGCGACAATAATAATTGTGATTAGGAGCTCCAGTGTAAATATATATTTCCGGTGTGTCTAGCATTGCATTGGTAATAAATCTCATCCACAAACACTGAGAGCCTAACTAAAGACAGAACGCCGCCGAAGCCTAATCGTCTCCTATTGCGTTGTGACAGTAGCTACAAACACAACTCCTGTGGAGATGTGGTTTCATGAACGCTGCAGTCTGTAGCTCAAGCCTCCGGATGAGAGCGCTGCGTGGTTTGCGACACGCTATTTCGCTGTAGCTTATATTATTGAGGCGCTTTGCACGTGTTACCTAGATGAGTGTTAGCTAGCTGTGTGTTAGCTGCTATAGCTAGCTGTACAGTGAAGGCTGCAGTCCACTCATAGCTTCTAATGACTTGCCAGCCATGGTGAATTTAAATGTATTACATCACATTCATTCATCACGCCGTCTGAAGTGTTTATAAGCGTTGTTTCTTAAATAAAAGAATAGAGTTATTTCTCCAGGGAATACAGAGCTGTGAGCGGCAGTGTTATGTGTCTGCATGCAAACTGTAAACTCAACTGTACTGTGTGTCATGTCCTGTTTTTGCCACCTCTCCAGTTTTGCCTGTCACACACCGACACACACACTTTGCTACTGCATCTTTTTTATTCACGGTTGATGATTTAAAAAACATAACTTTGCTTCCTTATTTATAACTATTTTCCTGCTTTAACATTTTTAATTTTGTGTTTCCTTATGGCCCAATGCATAGTTAATTTTTAGTTTATTTGTATTTATTTTTATATTTTATTATTATTATGCATTTTTAATTTTGAAGGTTGTATTTCTGTAAAAATACAAAAATAAAATATCAAGTATATATATTTTTTAAATGTATCCTTTACAGTTATCGTGTAAATGAATTGGTGTTTTCTTGCCGGGTCAATAAACACACGCACCTTATCTTCAGCATCACTAACATAATCTCTCTCTTTTTGCTTCATGCAGGGTTTTGGAAAACAAGTGGATGTGTCATACATCGCCAAACATTACAACATGAGTAAAAGCAAAGTGGACAACCAGTTCTACTGCGTGGAAGTGGGAGACTCCACTTTCACAGTTTTAAAACGTTACCAGAATTTAAAGCCCATTGGCTCTGGAGCTCAGGGGATTGTCTGGTAAGTGCTGAACAGTGCGTCTCTTTTATGTCCTTTTTTATGCTATTTGATCTTTTTTTTCATGTATAATTTAATGTGTGATTATCTCATTTAACTGTTAGTTGTTTAACAAATTGTCTCATAGTTTATTGCTGTGGGAGATCATTAAGGGTGGTCTGCTTATTGTTTTGTTTTTTACAGTTTTGTCAGTGAAGGGCTGCAAAAGGTAATTTTAGAATATGTAATGAAGTTTCCATGATTCATGAAATCATAACAAAAAATTGGTCTCCTGAGAACCTGATGCCTCCATGATGCACGCACGCAGCCATGTGACTCATCTTTGAAGAAATGTTGTGATGTGCAAAGTAAAAAAATAATGAATTAGCTCAATGTAAAGCTTGGGAGTTTATTTTATTTTTATACTTTGGAATTTAATCCTGTATTTGCAGACAGGTATACAAATAAACCCTAAGAATTCATATTTTTCTGATGAAATTCTTAGGATTTATTTGGATACTTATTTGCAAATACAGGATTATAAACACATATTTATATTCAGGAATATTTTAGATTATGATCAGGCACACAAAATTGCATACTAATCTGTTAACATCATCAATGACTACTGTAAATATACTTATATAATATATAATTTATATATACTTATATAATAACCAAAAGTAATTCAGGAACATAGCATCAATTCGGTGGTAAAGAAATCAAAAGAATCTTTTCATGTCTCAGTTGTTTTGATGAATTTTAATTGCAACTGATCTGATGGACCTTTTTAAAGCAGAGCACCACTGAGAAGAGCACCTGTTTCTGCTCATAAACTAATAAACGGGCTTGTAAACATTTATTTTACGCTCGAATCCTTAATAAAATAAATAAATTCCAGCGGATAAAGTGTCAAAAATATTAGCAGTGTATAAAGAAAAGTGAGAAAGTTATTGCAAATATTGTAAGAAGAAAACTAATCATCCCAATCACTAATATTTTATAGAGGATTATCATGGTGTGATTTAATCATAAATCTGTGGTGCAGGTTTGTTTTTGATATTTTGATTCACCATCTTCTCTTATCCTCTCCAGTGCTATGAGCTAATGACTTACTGTATCCGTTGTTATGGATATGTGGACCTTAAGGGCCCAACAGGAGGGGCTTTTACGTGAATCCCTAATTCAGATTGCAGAGAGAGAGCTCATATGAATTGTAATTCATCTCACGCCGGCCCTCTCGGGATGCAGTGGCCGGGCCGAGGCTCCACTTAAAGGAAAGCGCCTTACAGTCGTTGTAAATGACCCAACAGATCTATAAATTATATTTATGGTATTGCAGTGTCACTGTGGTGATATAGCTGCCTCAGGATGAGTCAGGTCGACACGTTTTATATTCACGTTTCTTACAGAGTGTTTAAATAATCACTGGCACTCAGCACTCCAAACCCCCTTTGCCCTCCATTCGCCCTCTTTCATTGTCCTTCCTTTGCTTCCCATGGCCTGAGCCCTTCTTTCCTTCCGCTCCAACGCAATTTGGTGCATTTGCAAAGGAGCCTGCGGGCCGGCTAACTGCGAATGCTGGGGTTGTGCCCATTTGAGGGATATTGTAAACATGGATGTCAGGGAGACAGTGAACATCTAATTTAAGGTGCTCTGCTGTGTGCTGCTATACAGCTGTCATCTGGTGACGGTATTACCACAATCAAACCACATGAAACCCCCAAAAATGATGGACTAAATCTATTTCCCATTTAAATACAATATCTGTTCTGCCAGAGAGTCCGGACGAAGAGTTTGAAAAGTACAAACTGGGAAAATATCATAACAATGAAAAACATACCAGACACAAACCTACAAGCTAAAATAACCACAAACACAACATATTTTAAAATAATATTAAACAATGTGCATTGCATCTTCATGGAGGTTTTGTCTCGTCTAGCTACTGCTGAGCTTTTCATAGGAAACAAACATAAACCTACACACGAGGCAAAATCCCAAAAGGATCTCAGAGGTTGGGTTTGAGTTCAGTCCACACGTGTGTGTGTGTGTGTGTACAACAGGTTGAGCCACTATGTGGATACGTGAACCAGGAACTCATAACTAACACTACCCCCTCTATTTCACTGTATTATGTATTGTTATTTATAATACAGCAACATCAATGATGTCTATTACATTCCAATCACGCATAATCATATCAATGGATATTGTGTAGTCATAGCATTTAGTCACCATTTATCTGGATGTGGAATTAAAGGTATAGTTCAACATTCTGGGAAGTTAGCTTTCTTACTGAAAGATGGATGAGGAGATCAATGCCGCCGACATGTCTGCACGTTAATGTGAAGCCGCTGCCAGGAGCCACATCATTTTAACAGAGGGTAAAGATTTCACGTTAAGTCGACGTTGCAGTCTGTAGGGAATCCATTCACACTTTTAAAGACATAGTTAGACAAGCTTTCACAACAGCTTGAAATAAATCACAATATACAAGCAGGGAGTTACCCAAAAGATTATCACCAGCGAGTACAGTGAGGCTGCATTCTGCCGTTGTTATGCAATCAGACACCTCTTGCCTCTGTGAAGGCTGAGCTTGTGATGAAGAGGGAACAGCTCAGACTGGCACTGCCACAAGCAACACAATCTGTGCACATCGCTGGCCTCCTGACTCAGGACGAGCTTTCAGAAGCGTCTTAGGAGGGATGAAGGCTTTTAGTAGTTTAGCTGGTCATGACATCATCTTTCACTCAGCTAGAAAAGTGATGACAGGCTCAAATCCCCATTGGAGCAATGCTTTTACGAAGGCTCCACTGTTTCCATGGTCACACCATCCCTGGTCTGCAAGTCCCCGGAGATGTGACGAACCACAGTCGTATCCCATCCAGCCAAACTCACACACTCGCACACAGTGTCGTATGACGAGGGCCGCAGGGAGCCTGAACGCAGCATTGAAACTCAATGTGGAGAAACTTTTAGGGAGAATTCATCAGAAAATGCGTCAGTCTAAGATAAAACTGAGAAATACAGGTGGTCTATACTGCAGAGCTTTTTTATAAGAAACAAATATAAATCTACTCAAAGTTACAACGACTTCAAGAGGATCTCAGAGGTTGGGTTTGTTTTATGTGAATAAAATAAACCGGGAACTCGCAACTAACGCTATCCCTTGTCTATTACATTATAATCAAGTAAAATCATAATAACCTATATATCATAATAATGATTAGAAATGGGAGAAGTCAGCATTTATAGTAGGCCGTAGCATCTGGATGCTGAATTACAGGAATAGTTCTGGGAAGTGTTTTCTCTCGCTGAAAGTTAGATGAGATCAATGAATATGAAGCCACTGCCAAGAGCTGTGATGTTAGCTTAGCACAAATACTGAAAACAGAGCAACACAGCTAGCTGTGTCTAAATGTAAATATATCTGCTTTAAAGCTATATAATCTCCTGAAGTACAAACATTACCAGTACTACTCATCATTAAATATGAAGTTGCTGATGCTAAGTGTAGCTACAAGCAGCTAACTCGAGGTTTTGCAGTGACTTCCTGGAGTTGCATTCATGGCTGCCATGAGGCTCCTCCCACTGACAGCCTTGTCGCCACGTAATGTAAACATCCTAAATAAATGACTTGTGCTAAAAATTCTATTAATCCTAATTCCTTCCTTTTAATCGCTGATAAAACGCCACTTTACACTTGATTTCAATGTTTTCCAGATAAAACGAAAGAGTTCAAAACATCTGTTTTCACGCCTTTGCTTTTCTTGAAGATGGCGAAAAATAATCATTTAGCTTTTCGTGACCGATGACCGCTCAGGGTGGATCGTTACGGCGTCTCAGGAAGTGATTCATCCAGAAATGAATAATAAACAAAGAATATCTTTTTCTTTGTTTTCCTTCCGCAGTGCCGGCTACGATGCCGTCCTGGACAGAAACGTGGCCATCAAGAAACTGAGCAGACCCTTCCAGAACCAGACCCACGCCAAGAGAGCGTACCGGGAGCTGGTGCTCATGAAATGTGTCAATCACAAAAATGTAAGTGACTCAGAGGAGAAACGGGGAATAAAAGAAAGCAGGGACAAAGACAACGGGTCCACAGTTTGAAGACGGACCCCAGTCGCCGTCTATTTTTGCTTCTCAATAAAACCCAGACGAGCCACTGCCGCGCGGTGACTCTGTTCAATTCGATGCCCTGCAGAAAAAGTACCCAATTGGCAAGAGAGTGAACGAGAGAGCACTTCAAGGCTTGAATGTAATCTCTGGTTCCACATGTTTGACCTCTTTTCTTCATCTCCGTCTCTTTTGTTCCAACTCCCTTCGGTCCCTGACTCGGCGGCGCTCTTCACGGGGTCATCGCAGCATCTCGTGTCCCCGTTCCCGCCACTCGGACCTTTGTGTATATTGTGTGTATATGTCACCGCGGTGTGTTGATCCTCTCCACGCTCTTCTCTCTTTCAGATCATCAGTTTATTAAATGTCTTCACACAACAGAAATCATTAGAGGACTTCCAGGACGTGTGAGTATTATATTATTTCATTTACGTACATTTCTAACTTAGGAAGAGGAACTTGTTTTGTTTGAATTATATCATAAATAAAAAAAGTATTGATTTAACTTTGTATTTCGTGCGTGTGCACCTGCAGATGTGGGAACACAACCGCTGGAGTATATATATATATATATATTATATATACATACAGTGGTTACGGAAAGTATTCAGACCCCTTTACATTTTTCACTCTTTGTTTCATTACAGCCATTTGCTAAAATCAAAAAAGTTCATTTTATTTCTCATTAATGTTCACGCAGCACCCCATCTGGACAGAAAAAAACAGAAATGTAGAAATGTTAGCAAATTTATTAAAAAAGAAAAACTGAAATATCACGGTCATAAGTATTCAGACCCTTGTGAGCTCCTACAGACAGGAGTCTTCTTGGGAATGATGCAACACGTTGTTCACACCTGGATTTGGGGATCCGTTGGTGGACCGCCATGTTCAGGTCTCTCCAGAGATGTGTGTATATAAACTGTTCTCACTGTATATAAAAACTGTTCTCAGGTACCTAGTGATGGAGCTGATGGATGCCAACCTGTGCCAGGTGATTCAGATGGAGCTCGACCACGAGAGGATGTCCTACCTGCTCTACCAGATGCTGTGTGGTATCAAACATCTGCACTCAGCCGGCATCATTCACAGGGTAAACGAAACCTTTCAGGTTTCTTTTGTAGCTTCTGAATATTTGGGTTGTAGTCAAACATCAGTAGACACGGTCACCTTGGTTACCCAATTAACATAGAGGAAACATTTAAATCCCTGGTAAGTAATTATTACTATAAACTACATGAATAAAGCTGAGTAGTCACAAATCAATGCCTCCAGTTTCATTCTAAACTGTTTCAGCCAGTTGTGTTATTTTATTTGTTCTACCCAGAGGCGGTGTTCAAGTAACATACCACAGATTATTTAAATTTATCAATAAAAAAAAAAGGGGTTTTGTAACCAAAATGTACAGTTTGTTCACGCCAGTCTTTCCCCATCTCCAGGACCTCAAACCAAGCAATATCGTGGTGAAGTCCGACTGCACCCTGAAGATCCTGGACTTCGGACTGGCCAGGACCGCCGGCACCAGCTTCATGATGACCCCCTACGTGGTGACTAGATACTACAGAGCCCCGGAGGTTATCCTCGGCATGGGGTACAAGGAGAATGGTGAGGATGCATCGTGACCCAGTGGGTTTGATCACATGTAGACGTATGGGGTGACTCTATTGGTGGTCAAGAGGACTTCGGGAGCCGAGATCTACCCGTAGTCAACAACTTTTAGAGCAGTTGTGTTAGAAAGTCATCTTAAATGTTGAAATACACGATGGCAGCAGTGACTTACCTGCGGTAGAACAAACACCTGGAGCTTCTTGTAGAAACATATAATTGTTTGACTTTTCATGAGCATTAATAATCAGTACAAGTGCTTTCTATTAATGATCAACAACAACAACAAGTGTGAAACTTACAAACAAATCTGATGAAGTCTTTGAAAATTAAGTTATTAATTGACGTGTCGGCTCTATGCGTCAGAAGCCCCCGGATCATCCGGCTTGTGATTGGACGCCAGCCTCAGCTATGACTCATTAGCTCATATTCCTCCCACGTAGAAGCCTCTAGTCTCTCGATGCTTTTGAATTTCCTGTCGCTAGTTATTCCTCTGCTTCTGCTCCTCTCCTGCTCGCTGCCTGTATCTATTTCATTCAAGCTTATCTCTACATGTCGCACGCTCCTCGATAACTAATTATTCTCCCTCGCCGAACGACAGCTAATCACCGTTAAAGCTTGATGTGTCGACTAACCGCTGCCTTCCTCTCTTTTTCTCTTGCTCCCCCCTTTGTGTGTCTGTCACCTCTGCGCGTGCAGTGGATTTATGGTCGGTGGGATGCATTATGGGAGAAATGGTGCGCCACAAAATCCTCTTCCCTGGGCGGGACTGTATCCTTATTATCTGATGGTCACACTATTTTTTTGTATGTCTGCTGGTATATAATCAGGGCTCTCAAGTCTCACGCATTGAGCGTGAGACTCACGCATTTCGGTCTTATCTCACGCACTCCCGCCACACATCGAATTCCTCACGCTGAAAAAAACCTCTCGGCTATCTAATGCTTGAATGCAGGGGTGCTCAATACGCCGATCGATTGTTCCGCTGCAGAGCTCCGATGCCGGTCTGCGCGCATCGGGATGGAGCAAAAAAATAGTCACTAGCACCCCCCGTCAACGACTTTTCTCGGAGTAGAAATAGTCACTAGCACCCCCCCGGTCAACGACTCTTTTCGGCTCGATGCCGGCGCGCGCAACGGTCAGCTGTATCGGGTGCTGATGGAAATCTCACGCTTGCCTATCTTCAAAACTTGAGAGCCCTGTATAATGCAGAATTAATTTAAAGATCCATCGTTCAGCCATGTTGGGTTTCGAGTGTCTGACTCCAGATGGATTTCGGAAACACTCCGAGAGTCGAGTGCTGAGCGCGTTGGGAATAAGTGTAACAGTAGCTGCAGGCACGTCGCCCATTATTCCTGTAAAGATGCTTAATTCATACGGTAATAACCACAAAATACTTTCATAACTTGGTTGATTTTTTTTTTTTATTCCATAATTTTTTCCATTTTTTTTTTTTCCGGCGTCGGAGCTCTGCAGCGGAACAATCGATCGGCGTATTGAGCACCCCTGCATTCAAGCATTAGATAGCCGAGAGGTTTTTTCAGCGTGAGGAATTCGATGTGTGGCGGGAGTGCGTGAGATAAGACCGAAATGCGTGAGTCTCACGCTCAATGCGTGAGACTTGAGAGCCCTGGTTATATTTACGTTGAAGAATATTCTGTAACGGGCCCGATGTTCTGTGTGAACTGAACCGCACTCGCACTCGTCTGTCTGTATAACACATGTCCTCTTTTAACTCTTTTAAATCCACCTGCAATAACATCATGCAATAATCTCTGTGCACACTCCTGCTCTCAACTCATTCTGGATGAATCTTGAGCTTCACTCGGGCTCATATTTTGTTATTTGGGATTCTTCTCTCTCTCGTGGGCCGTTTGGAAGGTTTCTGTGAGGGCTGCCAGGTGGGTTCTCCAGGAACCAGGTGGGTTCTCCAGCAGTGAGGGGGCTGCAATTGCATCTTCAAATTTGCTCAGATTTGGATAAATAGATGCCAAGTTTGTGCACATGTGTTCAAAAGGTGGCGTCAAATCTTGCCATCTGAGGGAGCCCACATATATGAGCCAGGCATTAATTAATTAGTTATTAAGCATTTATTAAATTAATAATGAGGGATTTATGTATTCATTTTGAGCTCAAGTAGCAGCTTAATTGAACTGAAAGGCGTAAACAATTAAGACAGCGGCCATGATGGGGAGGTATTAAGGTGACGCAATTTAAACTGATGAGATTTTGTTATTTTCCTATGTATTTTCATGGGATTTGTTGGCAACAACAAAAATATAGAATATGACCTGCCTCATCCTTTGAAGTTGTGACTGTAAGTGGTATTGGGTAAGCCGTGTGTGTGTGTGCAGGTGCTTGTGTGTAATGCTGTGGTCTCTCCCTCCCTGAGCATGCTGTCCCTGGAAGATTAATGCTGTGGAGAAGTAGAAAACACCTGCAGTGAGCTCTGCACTATCTCTCCCCCTCTGTCTCTGCAGTGCTCACAGCCCCTTAACCCTCCTTCCTCTCTCACAGTAGAGCGGTGAGCTGCAGCCACGCACGCTTTGGTTAATCCTCGTCTCATAGATCAGCTTCTTGACTGCTACCCCGTCGTTGCTCCTCTTATAGTTTACTTCATAAACTTGAAGTATCGATCTGGCTGAAGTTATCCGCTCCTTCCTGAGTCTGTCAAATGATGATATAGAAGACTAGTCCATCTGCTCTCAGGGTGACGGGGCATTCAACGCCCATTTAGAACAACAGCGTGTTAAATAAGTGGTTTTAGGATGACAAGGAGACTGGATCCTGGGGTTGGATGAACGTAGAAGAGTCATTACTGGTCAAATGCTGTGAGATGGCATGTCATGCATATTGTCATCTTGCCCAAGGAGAACGGTATTATGTCACTTTATAGGCATTACTCACATGTGTTATTACTTCATAAAGTGCCACGTCTCAGCGAAATGAAAGTTAGAGGGTCTTCAGCTTCCGATATGTTGTGCTGTATTTCAGAGTGATGAATATCGTGACGATATCAGAGCAGGTGAAATGGAATTATTAAGGAATGAGAGGGATTTAAATTAGATTGAACACTTTTGATTGGATCGCTCAAAGGTAGAAGAAGTGACAGAACGATGGAGCTGCAGACTGAGGGTGAAATTATCAAATCAGAGCAGTCATAAAAGAAAAGAATTGTAAAGAGACCATCAAGGAAGTGACTCACGTGACATTTTAGGACCCTATTCTCCCCCCTCGACTCATATCTGACATGAGGTCTGCAGTATAACGTTATTTTTTGACACATTTTTTAGCGTATAATAAAGAAGGGATAGAAGAGGAGGACTTGTATTTTTATGTTAGTCATTTAGGAGCTAGACGAGTGATTTATAATTGACGTCTGTGTGTGTGTGTGTGTGTGTGTGTGTGTGTGTGTGTGTGTGTGTGTGTGTGTGTGTGTGTGTGTGTGTTGACCCCAGTGGACATGTGGTCAGTCGGCTGCATCTTTGGAGAGGTGATAAGAGGGACGGTGCTGTTTCCAGGGACTGACCGTATCCTTCTGACTTTCCGCTCTTCTTTTCCTCTGTTCCACGCGTAAACCTAAATATCGAAGAAACCCCGCAGCGTTGCGTTCAGGTTCCAGACCTGAATAGCTCCAAACACAGTTGGCACTGACACCCCGGGCTGTCTGATTGAGACCAACATCCTGCTAAAGAACCATGGAAAAGAGCCTCAGCAGATGAGAGAAAAACAGGTTTCCTCTCTGAGCGGAGGGTGGATCGAGGCCAATGTGCAACGGAGACAAACAGGAGGTGGAAGTGAGCATCTCTGGTGGCCTGGCAGCTAACTGCCTCTACTGGGGCAGAAGTGTGTGGAGGGCGACATTACATTTCATTTAGCTGACGCTTTTATCCAAAGATACTTACAACCTTATATAGTAGAGGGAGCAATGCAGGGTTAAGTGTCTTGCTCAAGGACACATCGACTAGGGCGGGGGCGGGGATCGAACCACCGATCGATCCTCTGATTGAAAGGCGGACCTCCTGACCACTGACCTGCAGTCGCCCGCGCAGTCTTCAGCAACAAGGAGGCAAGTCACAAGCAGGCACTCGTCACAACCATGCATACACAAAAATACACAAAAATACAACCATGCACACACAAATACAAATATTCATACCATGAAAATACAACCATGCATACTATAAAAATACAACCATTCATACCTTAAATATACAACCATTCATACCTTAAATTTACAACCATTCATACCTTAAATATACAACCATGCATTCACAAAAATACAACCATTCATACTATAAAAATACAACCATGCAATTAGTATGAGGTACTTCATCTATTTTAAGCAGATACCAAATGAATGTGATGATGGAACAAGAGATCAATGGAGATCTATTCGATTCCCAAGAAAATCATAACTCCGACAAAACTGTGTTTTTAGTTCATTAAACGAGACAAACTTTTTTTAAAATTTCCAATGGATGCATGTTTTGGGTTTCATGGGACTAATCTGTTTTTATCTGAAATAAGAGCTTGGGGGTTATGCTCTTTTTAGCAGCCATGTGCTGATAATGTGTGAAACAGACCCAGGTATTTATTTATTTGAATACGATTTATATAATTTGGTCTCACTCCATTATCCCCAGTCCAAATGCAAACACCGTATTATGTGGGCGTGATGTCTGAGTGGGCATGAAGGATGCTGTACATCCCGTGTGTGTGTTTCCCGTAACCCTGAACCGCCACGCCAGACATCGACCAGTGGAACAAGGTGATCGAGCAGCTGGGCACGCCGCAACTGGAGTTCATGAAGAAGCTTCAGCCCACGGTGAGGAACTACGTGGAGAACCGGCCAAAGTACGCGGGCCTCACCTTCCCCAAGCTCTTCCCCGACTGCCTCTTCCCGGCCGACTCTGAGCACAACAAACTCAAAGGTGACAACTTGAAGCTGACATGTTATTAGGTTGCAGTGACATTGGTTGATATTTGAATGTTAGAGATGTGCATGTGACTCTGTAATGTAGAGCGCTGCAGTGTTTCAGGGAGATCTCATAAAATAAGTACTATGAATCCCATTATGTGAATTCAATCTATTATATGCAGAGGATTAACCGAGACATCACATCTGTGTCTGTCTCAGTGGAGAAGAGCCATCTCTCCTCCCGGCCTTTTAAAAAAGTGGAAGTTCCTTCCATTGAGATATCAAAACAAATATTTTTTTCTTCTGTTGCCTTACTCGCTATACATCAAAGCTCCTCTCTGGTGGAGATCCCATAAATCCCTTTTGGATTCTGGCTACTCAAAGCAAAAGCAGAGAGAGAGAGAGCTAGAGAGAGAGCTAGAGAGCTAGAAAGCGAGAGAGAGAGAGAGAGAGCTAGAGAGAGAGAGAGTGAGAGATACTTTACATTATTATTATCGGCCTGTAACAAGTAGCAGTACATTTTTCCACTAATTAGAAATACAGTATATATATATATATATATATATAGTCAGGGTCTTGTTTTTCAGTGAAAGCCCAGCACATACACACTCAGTGCTCCAAAGCATCACTCTGTTCAAAGTGTGGGTTTATATGCTAAACCACATGAGATTGAGGATTTGTGAGATTCTGGTTGCCTTTGACAAGCTGCAGTTGTTTATTATTCTCTTTAATCCCTGACATCTCTCCCTCTCCTCTCCCTCTCTGCTTTCATGTGTTCCTTTTGGCATATTATTAACATGTTGTTTTCTTCCTCTTCAACCCACAGCCAGCCAGGCCCGAGACCTGCTGTCTAAGATGCTGATCATCGATCCCGCTAAACGGATATCGGTGGACGAAGCCTTGCAGCACCCCTACATCAACGTGTGGTACGACCCAGCTGAGGTGGAAACGGTAAGTAGGCCTCTGGCAGAAATGTGGATTCCCATCTTCAGCTCCATCCTCTCCGTCTTTCATTGGTCAGCAACCGAAACAATTTCATTTATGTTATTATTTGTTATTCAAATGCAATTATAAGAATTAAAAACGAATAATGAAGTCTAAACTACGGAGTTAATTGCTCCATCGGTGCATTTATGATTGTGGGTCCACGTCTCACTTTTACTTTTTCTCTCACTCATCGTTTACATTTTTTTACCTGAACTTGAACAGTTTTTTTCATGTGCACTTGTGTCCGATGTTTAGCCGTTGACGGTTTTCAATGATGGTGTTTTCGATGTTGTTGTAAGCGGTATCTCAACACGTGTTTTGCTCTTTCCCCTTTTCTCCAACATGCTGCTGCAGGCCAGAGATCTCATCCAAATATCCATGGTAAATAACCACCGCCCGACATCTAAGAACATAATCCAATGGGAGAGAAGAATAAAGGAGATACTGACAATCATTATTCCTGATTAAAAAAAGAGCCTCAATTAACAAACCTCGTAGATCTTTACTAGGGAAAACCTCCTACATCGTCTTCTGCTGAGTGCAGAGGTCGCAGAGGTTCACGGGTGGTGCCGTCGCCCGTGGTGGAGATGACGGTGCCAGAGTCTGGGGCGGGATCACAACGTTTGACTGACTGCATATGTGATAACATGACAACCCTCTGGGGGATGACATCGGCTCTTTGGCTGGACCCACCAGATGTCTTCTTATCGCTC
This sequence comes from Pseudoliparis swirei, assembly GCF_029220125.1. Taxonomy (NCBI): domain Eukaryota; kingdom Metazoa; phylum Chordata; class Actinopteri; order Perciformes; family Liparidae; genus Pseudoliparis; species Pseudoliparis swirei. The sequence goes on along the minus strand of NC_079402.1, from coordinate 16,878,893 downwards.
TAGTCGGAGTAATATTTTTTTAAATGTGACAAACAATGCATTGGTATTTATGTAAATCAATCTTGTTATGTGACGACGGCCATATAAAGCACAGGCTCTTTATTTCCTCAGCATGTCTCTGTGTGACGATGTCATAGTAGGTTTCTATTATTCAGAAATTATTTTCACTCCCAATTTTGAATTGGTTCGTCAACAATTTCATTTTTCTAAATTTGATCCATCATTAATGTTGACTTGTATTTGTATGGATATCCCACCTGTGGATGAGAGGCATATAAACGTCACGTGAAAAGAAAAAACCCTCACTCAGATGTTTCTCCCGTTTAGCCTCCACCTCAGATCTACGACAAGCAGCTGGATGAAAAAGAACACTCCATAGATGAATGGAAAGGTGAGAATGCACAAACAGATGCTGTTTACACACTTTATTCATGTTATTAACTTCCTCTCCTTTACTTTGCTCCTCTGCAGAACTCATTTACAAAGAGGTGATGAACTTTGAGGAGAGAACGAAGAATGGCGTAGTGAAGGGACAGCCTTCACCTTCAGGTACTCTAAGTGCATTACCCTAATCGCTCTGTAAGTGAATTTAATATAACCTCACTGGAGTTACTTGTAAATAGAGAAACCCATCGTTGTGTTGACCATACGTCTCCGTCTTTTTGCATCTCCTATTTTATAGTTGAATGCCGTTCAGTGTTTGTGTGTATTTTGTCAAATGCTATTATTGTTTGACAGCTAATCAGTAATTGCAAAGATTGCCTACAAATTAATTTGATTGCAGATTATATGTAAATGTATAATATTTAAGATGTGGGTCCTTTGGGGTCCATCACAGGACATTTCAGTCCTCAGCTGCAGCTCACGTTTTATACTGTTCTGTTCCAAGCACAGTAAGTGCTGTTCTCATAGTTGGCCACAAGGGGGCAGTGTGGAGTCGTGTTAGCACATTGAACAGGCTTCCAGAAAACTAGAGGCATTCTCTCTTAAAAAACACCCCCAAAAAACTATTATAGCATCTGAACTCTGTCATAATCTCCCATCAGAAACTTTAGCAAGATTAACCTTCATTAATTTATGATGTTCACGCTTTATTAATCTTTATGAGTACGATTGTAATTCATGCAGCACCCACATGGTGACTTTTAATAGATATTTATGATGTGTTTAATGTAAGTAAGCTTACAAGTGAAATAACAGCTGTAATTAAAGCCCGCCATTAATCCTCGGTTTTATTTTGGGGTCAGCTGAAGTGCCCACCGGCCTCCATTAAGCAGTCACCTCCATCCTCACGGTTCCCCGCCACTGTGCACGTCCTCTGTGGAAAGAAAGTCGGTTTGAACTATTTCCTCACATCCATTTTACACATATGTTCTCATCCTGTTGAATCAGGCTTTATTTATTTTGGCAAAAGCAGAATGGCCATTTTATATATTTTTTTTAAATCCTTTAATGAAATTTCAGAACGTTTCCAGCCGTCTGCTTCCACCTCAACATGAGGACATGGGATTGTACTTTAAATGGCGACCCGGACAAAGCACACACCTTTAGTTACAGGTGAACCATACATGGTGTCATGCCAACACATCTTTATAGGCATAAAAAAACAAAAGAAAACATATTATTATGCATATTACTTGCTGGTGTGTAAAACAAGCGCACCCTCATGACCAATGAAACGCTGCAGCCTTGGACCCAAACCAGACTCACCTCCACCTGGCACACTGTGACTGAGACGTCCCACAGGTGTCCTTCATGTTGTTGACGTGTCAATCTCATTGAACAGACTCACCCTGAACCTTTCTGTATGTGTGTGTGTGTGTGTGCACTCTCGTCTCCTCTCGTTGTGTCTCTGCCGGGACTCTTTTCCGTTGTAACCCCCTCGCTGCTGTTGCTTCCCTCAGCACAGGTGCAGCCGTGAACAGCAGCGAGAGCCTCCCTCCCTCCTCCTCCATAAACGACATCTCCTCCATGTCCACCGACCAGACCCAGGCCTCAGACACCGACAGCAGCCTGGAGACCTCTGCGGGACCCCTGGGGTGTTGCAGGTGACTAGCTGCCTGCCTGCGCAACCCCACGTTCTTCCGACGGTGAAGAACCCCAACCGGACATGACCGACTGAGAAAACACACACAACAACAACAACAAAAAAGATCCAAATGAGTACATTAAGAACAAAAACAGGAGTCATGGAAACACTGAATCGTAAATGATGAAATCTAAAGCCTGTGCGTGAACAGCAGTTGTATTTAAACTGAAGTAAATGAGATATATGGTATAACCCTCTAGTTGCTTTGCTTATATTATCCCACATATCTTGCACATGGCATACAAACAAAAAGGACCACATGCTTCGACTATAAAGTGCATATGGCTGCTGGTCTCCCAAATCCTGACAGAAGCATTTCTGCTCCAATCACCGTGGCGAGGTGGGCGGCCATTTTGCTCATCACTCCCGTAAAATACGTTCTCCCTCGCCCCGTTTCCCTCATCGAACCCCGATGTATTGACACTGCTGTATCCTAACCTCTCGTGCACAACCCCCAATGTAAGGTTGCCTGATTAGTGTGTTTTCATGTGGTTATCCTGCAGGGATGTGTAGTCGCTCTCCCCCGGGGCGCCGCTTCCTGCGCTACTTGTAAATAATGTAATTATGTACAGCTGAAGGGCACACGGAGTGGGACTGGAGGCCAGTGCACTGGAAGGGCTCTTTTTTTTTCTTCTGACGAGCGCACCTTGCCACATCACCGCTTCCCCCCCCCCCCCCCCCCCGCCTATTGCCGTAGTCCTGCATGATTAGAGTTAACTCGATGCTAATCTCACTGTATGCTCAAAGGAGTCTGTGTACAGACTTTTGTTTATATGCGATGTAAACTAACTCAACTCCAGACATGGGGGGGGGGGGGGGGGCGGGGTCATAGGATAGGACGATTGATACTGATAGTGAGTGTGTGTGTGTGTGTTAACCACAGGCAAGCCATTGAGACGTTAGTAAATGTCAGGGCTGAGTTCGGGACTTAAAGGGCCAGTACACTCTGAAATTAATTATTTTGATTGTGCTCAGACTTCATGAAATTAGCCTTAAGGGGTTTAAGTAGTCTGATTTGTGTGTAATGTTCCTTTTTATTTCTCCTGGCAGTGTATAACCCTCTCCCCCCCCCCCCCCCCACACACACACGCTGTTCCACGGCCCTGCATGTCATTGTGTACCATTAACCCGTCATCGGCCCAGGCGGTTGGTCTGTTTGCCTGTGGTGTTTCCACGAGGAGATGATTGTTATTTACTTGATAGTCTGACACACGGAAGGCTTTTAGAAAAGGACACGCGTGATAGAGTGAGGAGTTTAACATGCGGGCGTTGAGCGTTAACCTCGTGGCCATGCAGAGACCGTATGGAGGGAACCCAACCGCGATGTTGACGACATCACTTCTTATCTGGAAGATTTATTTATTGAATTATTTATTTTCACAGATGGAACCTGAACAGGGCAAGTGCCTTTTTGGAATGAAGCATTGCAAGTGCAGAAATTATATTATTTTGCGTATTTTTTTCCCCCTATGCTTCATCTTTTTCTGCCTTAAAAATATCCGAAATCCCCGAGATTTAGCCAGTGGCGTGAAATCAAATCACTTTCTTCAGATTGTAAGGCTAAAGACAAACTATGCTAGTTTTTACACAACATGTAAGGTTCCGGCCATTTTGCATTTTGATTTAATCTAATTTCTCCTCCAAATTAATCCCAGTAAAATGATGTCATCAGATTTTCTCAAACTGGGACCCGAGCACACAGACTGTCGTCCACTGTGGTCCACATCCAACCAAATAATTAATTACATTTAAGGTGTTCCTGCAGATACTAACTCTTTTCTTTTTTCGTCATGTTTTTGATACAAACCACTCCAACTAGAAGGTGTTTACTTGACCATGTGTGATTTATTCTCAGTTAAATAGTTCAAATTTTCTTGGTTTCCACTGCCATATTCCGTGTGGGCAAAGAACCATCAACAGCTGCTGGGTTACAAAATAAAATTTTTACAAAGCAAAGAAATCATTTCCCTTCTCATAATCCTTCAGTCGGATCGGAAAGACTTTCCACAAACTGTGAGCTGTGTTTGTTGTTTTTGGAGACGTCTCTCCGCTTTATGCATATTTTGCAGAGTAGATTAGCTTCTCACCGTCACCACTTGACAATCAGGTCACTGACAGCATACAAAGATTTTACACTGTTTGTTTCCAGCCTCTCGAAAACACTCTTTTCATTACTTTCTCTTTCCTGCGTATGGAAACTGCATGACTCAAACATCCGCTATGTAAGAATAACGGTCCAACGGCAGCCATGACATGGTGAAGACATCCTCCTCCAGGTGTGATGACAGCACCGCTCATGGCTGTAATGTTTTCTGACGGTCTAGCTGCGTCTCTGGTTCACTTTCTGCATGGAGTTACCTGAAGCACCCCGTCTCAGAATGAAATGCATAACTTCTAACGGCTACTTTGTCAACACTCTTCCCGCCTGTGTACCACACGCCGACATACAGTAGCTTAGCACAGCTGAAGGCTAACTGCGGCTAGCTCGGCGCTCTCTGTTCGGGGTTCCGGCGCCAGCTCAATCTTTCAAAAATACAAAATACAGGGTGCAACTTTGACATTTTTTTACGTAAAAAAAAAAAAAAAAAGTCCAGATGAATCTCTCAGAGAAAAGGGTCTGAGGGTTTATGGCGTTAGCATTGCAGATGCTACTGCAGGGCATCCATATCCATCTGAATTCTTCTTTTCCAAATTCCGGATACCGAAACATTCTTTCCTTTTTTTATTTCCCTCTGAATGTGATCTTTTATTTTTTTACAAGACATCCCTCCAGACAATTCTGTTGTAATTTTAAAGGTGCTTTTGATTCTGCGTGATGAAGTAGAGATGAGTCGAACGGCCGGCTCGTCAGCACTGAATGTAGAAATGAAATGTTTCTCTTCTCACGTCAACCGCTGCTCTGCATGGTCATCAGTGTGTGAGCGTGTGATTTCAAATGAACCAGCATTCAACACTCGCTGTCCGCCTGGTTGAATTGGAAGATGTGATCATCTGGACGGATTATTAAACAGTTCATGTTTTTCACATTTTACTCTCAATATACACGTTTTTTGGGGGGGGATTGCTCATAAGAATGTCGAAGGAGAGTCGGTACAGTCATGTGTTTGGAAGTATTTCATGTGTGTGCGCACGTTCAGTCACATAAAACCTTAGAAATTAGAAATGTGTCAACTCCTAATCCTGCTTTGTTTTGGTCACACGGGATTTAAATTAATCTCTCGTGGATTCAGGATTCAAATTCATGTCTGTTGGCCCTTTATTTGTAATCTAAAGATGGCGGACGTGTCATTCAGCCATAATATTAACGCCAATTTCACAAGTTAGGATGCGTCTTCTCAGCTGTGCCAACACCACATCTTTGGACTCAGTACTTGTGTGACCCCCAGTTTATTGAGTTCACCTCTTTCTTTCAGTCATATTGTATATAACAACAATCCAACAATGCAATAAAAACTTTATTGCACTCAGACTGGGAGGCGAGCCACTGCGAGGGTCAGGCGATGCCGAACTGTTGAGAGTCTTTAAATGTGGAACTCTACAGTAATGAAACCCTGTATAGCTCATCTGAATCAGGTGATGTTGTTCTTCAATTCTTCTACAATGACCTTCTCTCTCGTTTCTTTTGCTCCGTGCTGTTTTAATGAATCCTTCTTTTGACATTGTCAGGTTGAAAACATAAATTAATAATAATATCTGTTTCACGCCGATCTCTAAAGCTTCAGGCTATAGCGTTTCAAATAAAGTCAAAACAAATGCAAAAGAAAAAGGAAAAAAAATACTGAAAGCTGTTACTGTAAACACAACATTTTAAAGGAACTGTGTATGTAAAAATAGTATATGTATGTGATTGAAAATAAACAACATCTTTGATCTTGGACTGCCGTGTACATGTTTATTTCTCCCTGGAGAACATTTGTTGATTTATATGCATCTAAAGTATTTGTTTCTTGTCTTCTTGAACAATATGTCCAGCCTGCAGTCCCACTCAGCTTTAATTTATTATTATTATTATTATAATAAAAATGTTTTGTATCCCTCTAGTGGCCAGCCGCCACTGGTCATTGCCCAGCAGGTATATCTCAAATACTTAATCATCATACAGCATTCACTTGGAAATTAGTCGGCAAACATTTTACGGGTCCAGCCGTATCGTTTATAAAAAAATTGTCGATAAAGAAATTAGTAATTAATTAGCGCTAATACTAAAATCGACTCGTGAATTAAATACAAAAACGTTATGAGGCACTCTAAAAGTATAAATAACAAAGGCATAATCAAATAAAAATCCTTTTTTTATTCATAAATAATTCTTTTGTTTCTCAAGTATGATGTCGTGAAAATATTCCACTAACCCAGTCCTCCTCTCCCTCCGGTCCAGAGCAGACTAACAAGTGTCTACGAATATCTACATATATTTACATTACAGGCTCTTTTTTGGTCATGGGGTGAATGTACACAGAAGCATAGGCACATAGACAGTACATGATAAATGGTACACATTTAGTATAACCTTGCTGACACTTAACCAACATGTGAATGCAAGGAGAAATCATAATGTCAAATATTGCACATTGATAACTTTTCTTAAGAGAAACATTTCTGTAAAGGTGCCAGAGTTATAGCCAAGAGGCTTTTTTTCATCTGTAGTCCCGAGAGGCAGATGTCATAAAACCAACCTAACAACATAAGATTACATATTCAATGTTTGTACAATATTTACGCTTCCCAATGGGTACACAAGAGTGAGAATAGTGAATATACTCTTAGACATTGTCAAGTACTAACAAGACATGCAACAAGAAGACTCACAAATTCAAATCAGACAAAGCAAATAAAATAAGAGAGAACTCTGTTCAAATGGACAGAATAAAAACATCCATGTCAGAGAGACAGAGTAAATGAAATATGTAAATCAGTCAGACAGTTCAGTCTCGACGTTCATTGACAATGCTTCGCAGCCTGGGAGCTCACTCGTCATGTGCGGGCATCGTATTCTGTCATGTCGTCCTACTTCTAAAAATAAACCCTTTCTCCATCATTTAAAAAACAAGTTGCAGGTATTGGCAAAACTACTGCTGGCTCGAGAACTGTGACCTAATCGTTCTTTAAAAGGTTTTTTAGGGGACAATGTCACGGAAGAAACACAAAGATCACGGAGGAAACTCGCCTAACAATTTTATTACACTTATATTGTGCTTATTAACTAGTGTTACATACGAGTGTATAACATGTTAGCGCCCATATCAGTGAGTGACATCGGTCCGTGAGTCAGTTATAATCAGCCTGGTCTGATGGAGGTCAGACAGAGGACCTTTGTCTTCAATATGTTAAAACTTTACCCTAATTATCTAAAGTTAAAATGATGATACACTATATATTCTGACTCTGTGTTAACCAGCTGACGCTTAAACCTGTTATTCACGTGTTATTCAGCTCCTGGCTGCCAAAGGACCTGATTACACATCGTTGTCTGTTCAATGCACTATTTATAATTCTTTTAATTTTCATAAATGTATTATACGTTAGGATATATAATAATTCATATATTATATTATATGTCACCCACTATATGTAATATACTGTAATTATATATTATTATATATAGTATATATAATACATATATATATATATATATATAATATGTTATTGTAAATAGTCTATATAATAATACATATAATATTATATATACATATATTATTATATATTATAAACTGTATATTTAATACACTGTTATTATATATAATATATAGGTCATATAAAAATACATATTATATTAATATATATATTATACCCACTGTCTAATACAATGTTATTATATATTAGAATGTATAGTATAGATAATAATACATCTTATATTATTGTATATATTTTTTTAAGTTTTGCTTCTATTCATCAAAAATAAATGCTTTTTAATTGTGTAAATTAATTGCATAAATGTAAGAGATTACAACGAAACAATGCATGTATTTAAACTCTAAATCTGTCCTTCTGTACACATTACATCTATTGCACCTGTCCATCCTGGAGAGGGATCCTCCTCTGTTGCTCTCCTGAAGGTTTCTTCCCTTTTTTTCCCCCTGAGGGAGTTTTTCCTGGTCCGATGTGAGGTTTTGGGGCAGATTGTAAAGCACTCCGAGACAAATTTGTAATTTGTGAAATTGGGCTATACAAATAAACTGAATTGAATTGAATTGAATGTGTACCCTTTTTTTTAAGAGAAGCTGATAACAAATGTACCGAGAAGAATCTTGTAAAGAATATGACTTTTATTGCTGTGATGTTTCACTGCAGCACTAAATCAAATCCAAAAAACTATCAGAATAAAATATGTTTACAATATGACCCCGTGTAACATCTGGGGCCGTCGTTCACTCCAGTTAACGCAGATTGAAATGTGGAAAAATACAATTATTTTTATATTTATATATGTATACATTTATATATGGAAATAGGTTCACTTCAGTTACATTATGAAGCGTTCAGGTTCCCTTCAGTTACATTGTGATGCCTTCCTGCTCTGCTCAGTGAAAATGAGTGCTGGCTGAAGGTAAATGATAACGCTCTCATGATGCGTTCACATCTAGTAATCTAGGAAACTAGAATCAAACCAGATGACATGAATAAAATATTACGATATTCAGCAAGAAAATATAAAAATTAAATAAATTATTCTTTATTTCATGATTTATTTTTATTGTAAATATCAATATAAATATAAATACAATATAAATATATATATATACTATTTATTAAAAAAGTTATTTACTTTTATTTATCTGCTCATGTACATATTGGTAAACAAGTCCGAAAAAAGTTATTTGTATGTAAAAAAAAAAAAAGTAATACGTTGGTGAAGGTAAACATCTCACCTTCACCAACATCTTCCCATACTGGGAGAAGGTCACCAGTAAAGGTGGGAGACCTCTTTTTTTTAAATGTATTGTGATGTCCCAGAGCTGTCCCAGTATGTCACCACAAAGACAGGAGACTGCTGTCCTCCATGCTCACACAGGAAATAATGCAAATCGTGCAACAATCTGATTGTGCTGCTGTGTCATGAGGGGAGAAACATTTTTTATGAAGACCTTCTAAAGCAGTAATGCTTCATTGCAAGCTCCTCACACATGAAGTCGTCAGCAACAGTGGTGCTGATATTTAACCACCAGGGGGCGCTGTCTGGCCAACCTCTACATTCTGCAAAGCTCCTTCAGTCTTTTGGGCCTTAAAAGTATATACAGGACTGTCTCAGAAAATTAGAATATTGTGATAAAGTTCTTTATTTTCTGTAATGCAATTAAAAAAACAAAAATGTCATGCATTCTGGATTCATTACAAATCAACTGAAATATTGCAAGCCTTTTATTCTTTTAATATTGCTGATTATGGCTTACAGCTTAAGAAAACTCAAATATCCTATCTCTAAATATTAGAATATCATGAAAAAGTATACTAGTAGGGTATTAAACAAATCACTTGAATCGTCTAATTAACTCGAAACACCTGGAAACACATTTTCAAATGTTTGATTTTGTTTTGCTGTTATAAATCTTTTTTTTACTTGGTCTGAGGAAATATTCAAATTTTATGAGATAGAATTTTAGAGTTTTCTTAAGCTGTAAGCCATAATCAGCAATATTAAAAGAATAAAAGGCTTGCAATATTTCAGTTGATTTGTAATGAATCCAGAATGCATGACATTTTTGTTTTTTTAATTGCATTACAGAAAAGAAAGAACTTTATCACAATATTCTAATTTTCTGAGACAGTCCTGTATATATATATATATTATTTTAGCCAGTGTATATTTAATACACTGTTGTTATAAATAGTATATATAATAATACATATTATATATATATATATAATTATATTTTATAGACTGTATATGTAATACACTGTTATTATATATAATATATAGTACATATACAAATACATATTATATTATTATATATATTATATGTTACCCACTGTCTATATGTTTTTGTATTTTGTAAATTTATCCAGTGCAAATACTTTTTATATATAAATAAATATATATATATATATATATATACTGTATATATATATATATATATATATATATATATTCATGTGGGAGTGGTCTGATTTCGTGAGAAATAGTCCATCTTAAAGTATTTACAATAAATCATCTATGGCCAAATCAACTATAACACCGTTGCTCTAGTGTTTAGTTTTTTTAGTTCATTCGATGTAATATTATTATTATTAGCATTTATTTGTTGTATTGTAATCAGGGAATGGAATTAACACCGGCCACTGCTAAATAAGGTAAATGTTGGACGTGGCAGATAACACACCTTCCTTCCTCTCTATCATGATATAACTTGTGTGTATTTTTGCAAATTATTACAAATTAATAAATCTCATCCCATAAAACTCTGTCAGGTGTAACTTAAGATCAAATGAAATGAGAGCTCACACTTCACTTCCTGTATCTTTTATCTGTGCCTGTAAAAACCTTCATCATAACTGCTCTTAAACCGCTCACACATGTCATTACCTTAAACACACACACACACACACACATGTTTTGGCTATGACTTCGACACAATCTTGTTTTTCAGCTTTTATTTTCACTGCTTTTTATCTTTTACAAAAGCAGTTGGACTCCAACCTCATCTCGTTCTTTTCTGCAGTTATTTGGGCCATAACGTGTAATCCTAAGCACGACCAATGAGGGGCGCTGTGGGGCCGCCACACCTCCACCTCTCAGTGGGAATCACGTGCGGTTAGAATCCGGTTAAAGTGAGACTTCAGTTAAGGGTCTGAGGGTTCAAGGGAACTATGTGTTTCTATGGTGTGTGTGTGTGTGTGTGTGTTTGTGTGCATGTCTGTGTGCGTGTATTTGTGTGTGTCTGTGTGTGTGTGTGTGCGTGTGTATGTGTGTGTTTGTGTGTGCGTGTTTTTGTGTCTATGTGTGTATGTGTGTGTTTGTGTGCATGTGTGCATGTGTGTTTGTGTGTGTGTTTGTGTCTGTGTGTGTGTGTGTGAGTGTGTGTATTCCCGGTCTTGCCTATTGAGCTAGATGAGAGGAGCCATCTTTAAACTTCTCTTATAAACATAAACACAACAGTGAAGCGCCTGAAGCTGATTCTGCTCATGCAAAGTGAGACCACTCTACTCCCAAAGTGAGACCACTCTACTCCAAAAGTGAGACCACTCTACTCCCAGAGTGAAACCACTCTACTCCCAAAGTGAGACCACTCTACTCCCAAAGTGAGACCACTCTACTCCCAGAGTGAGACCACTCTACTCCCAAAGTGAGACAACTCTATCCCAGAGTGAGACCATATACTACTTGTGCACTCTTCTCTGTCTGCCGTCTGTTGTCCCTCTCAGGACACGGAGGCTCTGTGAGCTCCATTAAATCCTCCTCCTCCACGTCAGTGGAGGCACTTGGCAGCACCTGCAGTTCGGGCGGCTTCCCGACATCCCTCGTGTCCCGGAGCGCCGGGAAGTAAACGGTGGTAGGAATACCGAGGCGTCACAGAGGCCTCTCAGACGCGGTCAGACTGAAACACAGAAGGCCCTTTCCCAGCCAGAGGCTGTTATCAGACAGTCGTTCATCAGCTGTTTGGTTTCTCAGTGACTGAAACAAGTTGTTCTGTCCTGATTGGTTCCTCCTGTCCTCTGTCAGGGTGAAGGCTCCTTATCTGACTCCTTCACTCTATACTATCCACTAACGGGCTGACTGATGTTCACCCAGAGCTCTAGGACACACACACACACATACACACAATCATACACACATACAATCATACACACACATACGCACATGCACACTTACACACACACATACATTCACACATACGTATACACACACATAAACACACACACAAACATACACACACACACACAAACACATACACACACAATCATACACACACACAAACACACACACACACAATCATACACACACACTTACACACATACGTATACACACACAATCATACATACACACACAAAAACACACACACACACAATCATACACACAAACACACATACATACTCACACAAACATACACACACACACACACTTACACACACACACACATACATTCCTCTGGTTGACTTCATGTACTCTGTTCAGCTCCGTGTCGATGGAAACGGCCGTTTTGCTTCTCAGCGGGGTTTTTTACACTTTTTTTGCTAAATGAATTCCTGTTTTTCTGAGGGCAGTTGCAACCCATTGTATGTATGTGTGTGTGTGTGTGTGTGTGTGTGTGTGTGTGTCAAACATCTCCACAGCGTTCCCATGTCATAAGGAGTTAACCCCCTGGGGAGTCTCTCTCTCTCCTCCGTTCTGTCCTCAGATTAAAGGCTCTAACCACACACACTACTAACACACTGACACACACTACTAACACACTGACACACACTACTAACACACGGACACACATTCACAAACAGACATCAGCAGTGGGATGAAAAAGAACATTTCAGTGGGAGACTTAAAGTTTAAAAAATCAGTGGGAGCTGCCCAGCTGGCTGCAATCTGGATAACGATGTTTAAAAAAAAAGGATGAATACGTGTTTAATGAGAGCAGCTAGAGACGAGGCCGGTGGTTTCATGTGACATATGTCATGTGTTATGTGTCAAGTGACATGTGACATATGTCATGTGACATGTGTCATGTGACATATGTCATGTGGTATGTGACATGTGACATGTGACATATGTCAAGTGTCATGTGACATGTCATGTGGTATGTGACATATGTCAAGTGTCATGTGACATGTCATGTGTTATGTGACATATGTCAAGTGTCATGTGACATATGTCATGTGTTATGTGTCATGTGACATATGTCAAGTGGCATGTGACATATGTCAAGGGTCATGTGACATATGTCATGTGTCATGTGACATATGTCAAGTGACATGTGACATATGTCAAGTGACATGTGACATATGTCAAGTGTCATGTGACATATGTCATGTGTTGTGTCATGTGACATATGTCAAGTGTCATGTGACATATGTCAAGTGGCATGTGACATATGTCATGTGACATGTGACAGATGTCAAGTGTCATGTGACATATGTCATGTGACATGTGACATATGTCATGTGTTATGTGTCATGTGACATGTCAAGTGTCATGTGACATATGTCATGTGTCATGTGACATGTGACATATCATGTATCATGTGTCATGTATCATATGTCATATGTCACATCACATATGTCACATGACATGTCACATCACATATGTCACCAGTTTAAATTAACTTCATTTCAAAACCCTTGAACTTGCAGGTAACATTCTTACCAACACAAAAAAAAGTAGATAAATCACCTGTTGGGTTTCTGTGATGATTCTGAACTGGTGTGTGTGTGTGTGTGTGTGTGTCACCCCCCTCTTCCTGAACGAACTCTTCTTTTTTTCGATGTCTGTACTCTTCGGCCTCCGCTCGCCTTTTCCCCCAAGTTATTTTCTTCCCCTCTCAATCAGCACATTCATAAAGACCCTCGGACATTTATCATCCCGCTCGTCAGCTTGACACTCGGGAGGCGGAGCTTAACCGAAGCTTCAGAGGAACAAGTCCCAACGATGGCAAACTATTTGACTCCGGCGACTCGACGAGCAAACAATCAAGCTCTCCCCTTCCCCGAAGCTCTCGGGGCCGGAGACACGCAGAGAGATGAATGTATAATTAGCCAATTAACGTGCACGCCAAAAACGTGCACTTTTCATCACGCACACACACACACAGCTCAGAGTTGTGTGTACGTCTGCACTCCACCAACAGGCCTCTGCAGACTGCAACCTTTAGGGCGGGTGACCTCGTCTGACCCTGGATGTTCACGCCAGAGTTTTATCACCCTGAACGTTGAACAAGGGATTTTAAAAAGAAGAATAGAAAACGTGGAATTTCGCTACATCTCCTGTCAATATAGTTACTGAATTTAAAGAATCCTGCTGTAATACCTCACATCGCCACCGGTCTCTCTCGTCGTCGTCCCCACACTGTGACGGCATCGACAATTTGAGGTTATTATTTGATTAAGAACTGAAATGTGAGTCCAGAGTGTTTTCGTGAATATGTTGATGATTATTCGGGATGATGTCATGAATTGAGATTAATTTGGCCATAATCACGATTTGAGGTCACAGCTAACTTCTTGGTTGCTTCTTGGCTCCTCCCATATAAAAGAGGCATTCACCTGTGTTTCATATCATAATGGAATGAGCTCATCATAAAACCCTAGGTCCACACCTGTCCTCTTCCTCTTCTTCTGCATTCCTGGACTTCAGCTTCTAGTTGCAGGATTATTCCACCACCACCTCTATGCTGCGGTTAGATCAGGATGATCTCTATTTTTATTGCTCTCGGTTTAGTCTGTTGTTCTTCAAGTCTGTCGATGTCAGCTGAGCCTCGTAGAATCAGACGTGGAGGTATGAGTCATGTGCACAACAACATGTTCACATCAACAAAAAAGAGAAAACACGGTGAGAACCATACGGGAATAAAGAGGAGACATGATGAAAGATGAAGGAGGAAAGGTACCGCGACATTATACAAGTGTGTGTGTGGGTGTGTTTGAATGTGTGAGTGTGTGTGAGTGTCTGTAAGTGTGTGTGTGTTTGATTGTGTGCGTGTAAGAGTGTATGTAAGTGTGTGTGTGTGTGAGTGTGTGTGTTTTTGAATGTATGTGAGTGTGTGTGTGAGTGTGTGTGTGTAAGTGTGTATGTAAGTATGTGTGTGAGTGTGTGTGTGTGTTTGAATGTATGTGTGATTGTGTGTGTAAGAGTGTATGTAAGTGTGTGTGTGTGTGTGAGAGAGTGTGTGTAAGAGTGTATGCAAGTGTGTGTGTGTGTGTGTGTAAGAGTGTGTGTGTTTGAATGTATGTGTGTGCGTTTGTATGTATGTGAGTGTGTGTGTGCGTGTGAGTGTGTGTTTGAGTATATGTGTGAGTGTGTGTGTGTGAGTGTGTGTGTGTGAGTGTGTTTGTGTGTTTGAATGTGTGTGTTTATTTTCTCAAGTCCTTAAATGAATGTCTCCGTTGCCGTCTGCAAAGTGATGAAACATTTGCAGAGAAGAAAAATAAGTCGCTTCCCGTTGGAGGCGGGCGGCTCCTGAGGGTCACGCCGGCAGCTTTCAGTTTTCAAACTGACGACAGCGCGAGATGGAGAGGGGGAGAAATGGAGAGATGGAGAGATGAGGAGATGGAGAGATGGAAAAGGGGTTCATGGAGGTCACAGAGGTCACGGAGGTCGAGCTGCTCGTCCCCGACACCCTGAGGCCGCAGATGAAATATGATCATATCGTGCAGATGAACGAGGAGGAGGAGAGGGATGAAGGAGGGAAGAGTGATGTGGAGGAGGAGAGCGATGAAGGAGGGAAGAGTGACGTGGAGGAGGAGAGCGATGAAGGAGGGAAGAGTGACGTGGAGGAGGAAAGCGATGAAGGAGGGAAGAGTGACGTCCAGCAATAATACTAATAATAAATGTTTTATGAATCACCTTCACCTCGATAACTCTTCCCACGCCCCGAGTCCTACGAGGCGACTCGAACCCGGGTCACGGCTTCACGGGAGAACTTTCTTCAACACTAGCCGGGTCCTCTGCTTCCAAATTACATATTTGGAAATAAAAGTTTTCTTTTGTCCTTTTGATGTACACTCTCTCCCTCTCTCTTTCTCTCTGACTACTATGGACATGCGATCTCTCCCTCTCTCTCCCTCTCTCTCTGACTACTGTGGACATGCTTGCTCTCTCTCTCCCTCTCCCCTTTTCTCCCTCTCTCCCCCTCCCCTTTTCTCTCTCTCTCCCTTTCTCTCTCTCTTGGTCTTACTCTCTCCCTCTCTCTCTCTCTCTCCCGCTCCCTTTCTCTCTCTCTCCTCCACCACCACATGCTCTTCCCTCAGTACCTGATGGATGTGTAGAGGAAGGCTTAAATGTCAACAGTTGGCCTGTAAACAGCCAGTCGCCGGCGGTGAATACGAAGAACAACAATAAATAAATAAATATGCACGAAAAGCATAAAGTCGACATTAATAAACACAGAGACACAAAGACACAAAGATGCAGGTTAGTGTGTTTCGCGTTAAATGTCGTAGCATCGTAGCGTCCCGCCTTTAGAACCCACTCAGACACACGACCACCCACCCCACCAGGAATGCTCTTGTTTATCAGCAAAGAGCAGGAATGGAAAGAATCTCCCCAGCTGGGCTTCAAACAAATGAATTCAGAACTTTACAAATGCTACAAACATAATGATATGATGATGGTTCTGTTTGTATGTTATTTACAAAGGTGGAGGCTCAGAGTGGTTATTACGAAGAGCCTCGAGTTGAAATGATCAGACACAAAAAATAAATTTCAACATCTGCAACTTATAAGAACAAGTAGGATGAAATTACAGGAGACTTTAGAGTTGAGGAAGGGGGGGCGATGAAGAGGATGTGATCCGTTGGAGAAGAAATGAACGCATGCATCATTGGTTGACCCTGTGTTGAGCCCTTTGAGTTAAAGTAGGGAACCTTTTTGGAAAAGTTTATCACTAATCACAGTCACATGCACATTCTCCTCCTGCAGCAGCAGAACTCCCCGACTGCTTTCCCAGAGGCTCATGCACGACGGGGGTGATAACGGGCTTCCATCACGGGGTGAAGGAAAGTCAAAGTTGTTATTATATCTAGATGCTATCAAAATCTTTTACCAACGCCGAAATCCACTTTCATGGAGCCGCGGATCCGAAAACCAGTCGAGACACGAAAGCGTATTTGAGTCTTCTTTTTGATTTATGAGACGTGGTAATGATGTGCGCGCTGAAATACGTGTTCTGGAGCGGAGATAATGGAATGCAATGAACACAAAACATTTATCGGGAGAAAAAAGGCAACAATTCAAACTAATTTCTTGCGAGTTTAAACCCTTTTTTATTTATTTTTTATTGTAGTTTATGTTTACTTAAACGTGTTTGTGCTCACCAGGTGTGTCTGCTAATTCAAGAGGTCGATACATTGGTGCTGAGCTACTTCCTAGTTATAATAATAATGAAAAAGGAAGTGGCCAAACTATCAATCAATCAATCAAACTTTTGTTTCAGATTCACGGTCCAAATAGGCCAAATACAAAAGATTAAAATAGAATAAAATACATAGAAAATCACAAGTAAAAGACATAGAACTACGAATGCTTTAAAAATAGACGTCTGTACCAGTGTCTCCACAGCTGGGACTGGTTGTAGAACTAAACTTTATGTTGATAAAAACATGATTCTTTAATTTTCGGAGTCAATAACCCGGCAGATACATTTATACAGAAGATTTCTTAAAACAGCTTTGAAAGTAATAACTCCAGCAGCCATAATCATTTCACTACAAACTACAAGATTCACTAGAAACTACAAGATTCACTACAAACTACAAGATTCACGACAAACTACAAGATTCACTAGAAACTACAAGATTCACTAGAAACTATAAGATTCACTACAAACTACAAGATTCACTACAAACTACAAGATTCACTACAAACTACAGGATTCACGACAAACTACAAGATTCACGACAAACTACAAGATACATTACAAACTAAAATATTCACTACAAACTACAAGATTCACTACAAACTACAAGATTCATTACAAACTAAAATATTCACTACAAACTACAAGATTCACTACAAACTACAAGGAAGTTTATGCTCATTGTAAAAAAATCATACAACCAAATTAACAAAAAAACATGTATACAAAAATGAAGACAGGACATTTCTAATTAAAAACGAGACATTTAAATCTAAATACGATTTAAACACAGGCATCAATGGCTTGAATGTGAACAAGTAGAAATATTATTTTAATATAATTAAGTCACATTTCACACTATTTTCCTGGTATCTAAACAAAGTGTGACCAGCAGCACGATCTAAAAGGCGCTGTCGTGTGATTAACAAGTGTCGCTGTTGCAACATCTCGTGTTTTCCATTCGCTGAGCTTCTGTTCCTCCTTTCCGTGGGAAAGGACTCGGCACTCTGAGTGACCCCCGGCTGGACTATACGCCTCCTGACCGGGGGAGTCCAGGCCACATGATGTGTGTGTGTGTGTGTGTGTGTGTGTGTCTGCTTTCCCCAGAGAAAGTGTGGGTCATGTTTGATTTCTCTGCATCATAAACGTGTGTTGTTATTGCTCCTGGACTCCTGGGTCCTGGGAGAGCGTCCAGTGAGCATCTTGTTCCCTCTGCCGAGCTGTGTGAGGCTCCATGGGATTCCCCGGGAATGACCGCTGTGTTTCACACCGTGTCTGTATATTAAAAAATACTAAAGCAATGCAGGTAGTATTTTCCCCCAATGTTTATCTCGACTTTATAACATCTAAATGTGTTTTTCTACTTCTCAAAGCCTCAAAAAACATGGTGAATTAATGTGGGAGTTTTATTCTGTTACTTTACTATCAGCAGCTCACACAGTATAATACCTTGTTTCTTGGCATTATTTATTATTCTGTGGCTCAGATATATATACAGGACTGTCTCAGAAAATTAGAATATTGTGATAAAGTTCTTTATTTTCTGTAATGCAATTAAAAAAACAAAAATGTCATGCATTCTGGATTCATTACAAATCAACTGAAATATTGCAAGCCTTTTATTCTTTTAATATTGCTGATTATGGCTTACAGCTTAAGAAAACTCTAAAATCCTATCTCATAAAATTTTAATATTTCCTCAGACCAAGTAAAAAAAAAGATTTATAACAGCTGAGTGTTTGTCAAGGCTCAGGAAACCCTTGCAGGTGTTTCGAGTTAATTAGACAATTCAAGTGATTTGTTTAATACCCTACTAGTATACTTTTTCATGATATTCTAATATTTAGAGATAGGATATTTGAGTTTTCTTAAGCTGTAAGCCATAATCAGCAATAAATCAGAATAAATGGCTTGCAATATTTCAGTTGATTTGTAATGAATCCAGAATGCATGACATTTTTGTTTTTTTAATTGCATTACAGAAAATAAAGAACTTCATCACAATATTCTAATTTTCTGAGACAGTCCTGTATATACTGTATATATATAAATATATATATATAAATAAATATATATATAAATATGTATATATAAATATATATATAAATATATATATATGCATTGAACAATGTTAAGATGGACTATTTCTCACTAACCCAGCCCACTCCAACAGGAATATATAAATCTATATAAATACATATAATATATATGTATTTATATATATATATAAAATATAGTATACAACACATATATTATTTATAGATATATATATAAATATATATATATATATTTAAATATATATAAATAAATATAAATATATATATATATTTATTTATATATATATATAATACCTTTTTTCTTGGCATTGTTTATTATTCTGTGGTTCAGAGATCCGTGGGAGACGATGCGGTGGATCTTTCGGAGGCTCGGCGGTGCAGACGACCGCTCGCTGCCATGTGATGTGATTTTCCAAAGAAACATTCCCAAGCCTTTTTAAAATCTATCTTTACTTGGTTTTGTAAACACTGTGAAAAGCAGATCAGTGCAGTGACAAGCTGGCAACCCCGTTGGCAGAAGGCAGGGTAACACTGGCCAGGCCCGACCACTGCTGCAGTATTAATAACGCCAACAAGTACGTCGCTATGGTGACCTGAGAGGCAGTAGATGTGGTTTTATACCGTAAAGTAGAAATACCCAAAACATCGGTACCGACACAACTCTATTTTTCATTGATTTTGGTTTGCAGACCCACAACTTCAATGTTTCTGTTCAATTCCTCAAAAAAGTTCTGCTCCAGGATGTAGCCAGCACCAAAAAGCAGATGGTGGAGACCAAAACGGAGCTAAAAGATGAATGAAATCCAAATGAATGCTAATTACCAGCCCGTAAATTTAACAACATTACTGGGAAACGTGACACTTTATACTCTCGCACTATCAAAACAAACGCACACCTATCTTATTTGATTTTGCAACTTAAAAAAAGAAATTGTTTTATCCTTGTGTATTGTTATTTGTACTCGTCTGTCTTTGTTGTTTGCTGCTAATGGCTGGCTGTTGTATAACAACAATGACAAAAACACATTAAATCTTTATTAATTTAATTAATTTTCTGCAACTGTTTACTGACTAATTCTCTGTATCTACGAGTCATGTTTTAATCATCATCCGATCAAGTCAATAACGAACTGTTCAACTGGGAACAAGGAACTGGAAACATAGAAGGACAGCAATGAAACTTGAATAGCCATTTTCTATCTTCGTTTTCTTATTTTTACCTGCGTGTTAATCCCTTACATCATACATTTCAACATGCATGTGCCCGTACACATGCGTGTTGGTCCGTCCCGTTACTGGTTCATGTATCTGTGCGGCCTCGTGTCTTTTCTCACGTCTTTCAAAGGCAACGTTTGCAGTAAAGACACGGTCCTCGGCCTGTTGCGTCATCGCTGGCGAGGTCACCGCAAGGTCACCGCGTCCACAGCCAATCAAACGGAGGCCTTGCTGCTCCTATCAGAAGAGAACGTGGCGGCTGCATTCAGCGACTTCTGCACCATCCGCCAGTTCCAGAGGCTCTCTCAACGTCTGCTGTACGCCGTGTGTGTAGTCGCTTGGAAAAAAGATTTGATGTCGTATTTACATATTTGCAAATTGCAAACGTGCATCCACGAGATTTCGCGACCGGCCCTCGAGTTCTCCAACGCTCTGTGCATCTTTTAAAGAAGCTTTTGTCAAAGCATTTTAGCTCGTAATTTGTGATATTGGGCTGAAATAAACTGAATTTAATTTCAAACCACATTTTAGTAGAAAAACTTGTTTTTTAACACATTTTATTAAACCTTTATTTAACCAGGTGAATCCCATTGAGATTAAAAATCTCTTTTTCGAGCTTCACCTGGCCAAAGACAGTTTTGTAAATGCTATTTTAATAATATTTTGTATTTATCTACGAGCCTACCATATACCTCAGTGAGCATCGCTCCATAATTCCAATGTACTTGTTTTCTCAAATAAGTCTCTATAATTATAGTTTATGTGTCGTGTTAAAGTACATAGAAAGGTTAGATAATTTCCAGATACGACAAGGCGAGACATGCGCAAATTGATTTGTGTGGCCACTAGGTGGCAGCACAACAAGCTTCGAACACAATATTGAAATATTATTAATTTATAAAGTCAAGAATTGGCAGACATTTAAATGTTTACATGTTAAAAGACTTCTTTGGAACGATGGTTATTTAAACTATGAAACTTTACCATTCATGCAGTTATTGATGCAGAACAAAGGGACATGTGACGGTTATGGACAGCACAGCGGGAACCTTGCATTCACATATCTCCAGATATTGGCAAGGAAGGAGTTTAGGGTTAGGGTCGGGGTTAGGGTTAGGGTTAGTGGGAAAACAACTTTAATCCCAAAAAAGACTGCGACCTACTCTTTAAAGAACCCTGGATTAGATTATGAGTCCATTGTCTCATGTCGATATCGACGGGGGTCTGAATTAACCTCCGTGACCCTGTGGTTTAAAGTAATGTTAACTATTCATAAAACAGCCCTGTGCAGCGTGAACAAGGGGTTAGGGTTGGGGTTATGGTTAGGTTTAGGGTTGGGGTTAGAGTTAGGGTTGGGGTTGGGGTTGACATCATGAGAACAAGGTGTCAGGAGCTGAAATTGAAATGAGGCTTCAGCAGTTAGATTTTATCTAAATGATGCAAATATGGGCCACTTCAAAGAGTGGCGAGGTTCAGTGGGAACAGATGATGATGTTTTGCATTTTTAATGGAGCCACCTGTAATCTGACACCACCTGTAATCTGACACCACCTGTAACCCTTAATCTGACAACACCTGTAATCTAACACCGTCTGTAATCTGACACCATCTGTAACCTGTAATCTGACTCCACCTGTAATCTAACACCATCTGTAATCTGACACCATCTGTAACCTGTAATCTGACACCACCTGTAATCCGACACCATCTGTAACGTGTAATCTGACACCAGCTGTAATCTGACACTGCCTGTAATCAATATGATGAAACGTACATATTGAAGAGGAGAATTTGAACTTTTCTCCGGTAGACGTTTGTTCTTTTACCTCTTTTAAAACCCTGAGGTCAGGGGGGAGGGGCTTCTCTCCCTCCAGGTGACCCAGATGACTGCACCGCTAACCAACGCTAACATCCTGCTCTTAGACATGTTGTTTAATGTCCATAAATAACAAGGACGGGTTTGTTAGTTGCTCCTCGCTTGATTCAGAGAACACAGAATCAACTCCCCGACCAGCGTCCATAACAAACTCTTGGATATTTATGCTCTGTACAGCTGTTTGTCCTCCGAGTGAAAACAGAGTGACAAATAAATATCTGGACCACAGACGGAATAATATCAGATGAAGACAATGCAACGCTCTTATCTCACAGTTGTGTGTATGCGCAACAGTTCACTGAATTCACGGAGCATTGCGGTTATCAGCGTTGCAAAGCGGGGCGCTGACTCAGCGGAGCGTTGAGAAGCAGGAAAGAGGCCGCGAGCTGCAGCCGCCACATGTTGATGAACTCTGAGTTCAAAGGAACAAAATGTCTTCATAACGAAGGTGCAGAAGAGTCGCGCTGCATCGAAGAAGCTCGTGTTCATTCATTTCGGTCCTGACTCACAATTTAATATGAATAACTTTTAAATTAAAGTGACAAATGAAGAACAAAAATATGTAGAGGAAACCACAAAGTACACTTTAACTATTAGTATCGCATACAATTCAGATATATAAGGCACTTCCACGAGTTTAATCTGATTTTCTCTCATACATTATTAATTATTTGGTCGTGCACGTTAGTTTAAAACTGTTAATCTACGAATAAGAAGCTTGTTTTCATTCATTTTCAATTTAAACTTTTAAGTGAAAAATAAAGACCAACACACCTTAATTTTTTTTTTTTTACATGACATGCAAAGAGTGAAAAGTACACAGCATCAAATGAAAATACTTAAGTGAGGCACTCCTACTACGTTTAATCAGATTTTCTCTCATAAATTAGTACTTATTTGGCCCTGATGACGACCGTTGGCTGCAGTGATCGTGAAGAAGTGAAACAAGAGACGTATACCGTCGCGCTGCATGATGGGGGTGCGCGCCCTCTCCAACGGCTCACTGGCTGCGTGGAGCGCGCAGAGGAGGAGCCGCTTCAGCCGCCTGCAGGAGGAAACGTGCCTGTCAGCCTCCAGAGTGACACACAGCGTGAAGGCAGCTCGCAGGCAAAGAGTCAAACATCTCCCTCCTGCTGGATATTGCTCCTTATTGTCATCACGCATTGCTCGGGACTGTTTTTTTTTTTTTTAATGCCGTGCGTAAAAGGCGCATTCGGACACGATGGATTTGGTTCTCGCTGGAGATCCTGGAGAATGCGCACTGAACGCCACCACTGCGGGAGTTAAGAGTTCGGAAGTGCTCCGTGTGAATCAATAGGAGAAGTCCCCCCTTGCAGATATGAACTCCACGGCAGCGCATGCGGGGAGATTTCAACCGCCCACCATCCCGGCGATTATGTTCATTTTCGGGGTGGTGGGGAACGTCATCGCGATCGTGGTTCTGCGGATATCACGAAAGGAACAGAAGGAAACAACTTTTTACACCCTGGTGTGTGGCTTGGCGGTCACGGACCTGCTGGGCACGCTGCTGGCCAGTCCCGTCACCATCGCGACCTACGTGAAGGGCGCGTGGCCCGGCGGCGAGCCCCTGTGCCAGTACACCGGCTTCATTCTGCTCTTCTTCTTCTTGGTGCAGCTGTGCATTGTGTTCGCGATGTCAGTGGAGAGGTACTTGGCAATAAACCACGCGTACTTCTACAACGAGTACGTCAACCAAAAGCTCGCCGCGCTCACCCTTTTGGCCATTTACATGTCCAACATCGTGTTCTGCGCGCTGCCCAGTGTGGGGTTCGGGAAGGTGACGCGCCAGATGCCGGGCACGTGGTGCTTCATCGACTGGAAGAACAACCAGACGACGGTGGCGACTTTTAATTTGATGTACGCGGGCGTGAACTCGGTGATCGTGCTCGCCACCATCATATGCAACGTGATGGTGTGCGCGGCGCTGATCCTGATGCACAAGCGGTTCATCCGACGCACGTCTCTGGGCGCCGACCAGAGGCGCTTGTCGGACCTGCGGCGCAGGCGCAGTTTCGGACGGTTGGCTGGAGCGGAGATCCAGATGGTGATCCTGCTGATAGCGACCTCGGCGGTGGTTCTCATCTGCTCCATACCGCTAGTGGTGAGTGTGTGTCACGTGAACACGAGTCTGATTTGCACAAAAAGTCCATCTTTACGCATGACACCAAAAAGAAAACGCAATCAGAATCAGCTTTATGTGTGACTCCGGTTCCACTTACAAGGAATTTACAAATGTACAAATAATTGAATACATCTCAAAACAGAGATTGAAGACAACATAAAAGCAACATGTATGTACAATAACAACAACAGGGACACATATGTTCACCAGAAAGTAATGGAAATAATAAATAATGATCGTGCGGGGTTTTTAACCTCATGGATGACAACACGCATGATAAGTTTACTTATTACATTTAGCTATCAGACCTTCGTGTCCTGTTCTAGATCATTTTGGTAATGACGCGTTATTTTTTTAGTGACTTCATTCAACACAGCATGTTCAAAGATGTCGCCTCCGCATGTATGTGCTTTAGAAACTCTCCAGATGTCACGTGAAGTCTGACCGTTGGCTCGTTTGAGCTCAACAGACCTGCGCGTGTCAGAGGAGCGCGTGAGAGGTGCAGAATGACTTCCGGCAAACAGTCTTATTAAAGGAGATGTTTCCTGCATGGTGTGAACTTTACTACATCCTCCTTCTGTGTTAATACGTATTCAGTTGAGCTGAAGTTAATATATTCAGTTAATAAGTTAATATATATTAAGTTTATCGAAAGTTAATATGTATTTAGTTGAGCTAAAGTTAATATATTAAGTTAAAATGACGTCTCAGCAGTCTGAGTCCAATCAGTACCTCTCAGTAACTTCAGACAACCCCTGGAACGACTCCTCTTCCATTGGAAGCAAGTCGGAAAATATTATTATTATTATTATTATTATCATGATTAGAATGTCGAGGCCACGTCTATGAACACGAGGAATGACCCCTGAAGTGCTCGGCATTGTTTGAGACTTGGAGGTGAACAGTCCAACGAGAAGTCTTCTGTTCCTCTGGACCTGCAGCTCGGGGGCCAAAGGGCTCCTGGTGAGCGATGAGGAGAACTGCTTATTGGCCCGTTGCCGTCTCCACATGCTGGGGTGTACACAGAAGTGACACTCAGCTCAGTGTCTATTTAGATTTGACCACTCGGTGCCAACCGTGGAGGGAAATGTTCAATAAACATGGCAGCACTCTTCTCGATGAAGTCCTGGTGAGACCCGATGGGTGAAAGCCCACGCTCCTCCACTGACCCCCTGTTTTCTCTCTTTTGGCCCTCAGCTGAGGATCTTTGAGAACCAGCTGTCCAGAAACAAGACGGAGGAGCGCTCCGGGCTGAATAAAGACCTGCTGGCCATCCGCATGGCCTCCGTCAACCCCATCCTGGACCCTTGGATCTACATCCTGCTCAGTAAGACGGTGGTCCTGAAGCTGATGGAGAAAATCAAGTGGCTGTTCTGTGAGATGGGCGCTCGGGGCCGAGGGGGGGGCGGCGGCGGGCGCTTCCGCTGTGCCGACTCCCGCCTCTCGTCCTCCGTCGTGTCGCGAGACTCCCCGTCGCTGGTGTTGAGGGAGCCGAAGGTGATGGCGAGCAGCTCCCAGACCGTGTTGTACCCGTGTGAGGGCGCCGAGAGGGCGGCGGACGCGGGGTCGCCTGACGCGAGGTCGCCGGACGCGGAGAGGCCGCCGCCGGCACAGACGTCGGGGGTCACCCGGGAGGTCGAGGCCTCGGGGGACAGGGCGGCGGCCTTGAGAGAACTTCTGATGTGTCGCAAGGACCCGACGCTGCACGTGACCTTCACGGACGAGAGCGCCAACACGCAGGAGAAATGCATATGAGGGAGCGAGGAGGGAAGCAAGAGACGCGAGACTAAAGGAAACGCTTCTGAAGACCAGCGGAGGACGAAGCATGAGCTGAGCAGCTCGGTGTCAGTCTGACCTGAATGTGTGTGTGTGTGTGTGTACTTGTACTGCGATCTTTGTGAGGACCAATATAAGTCATAGACCTTCAGAGCGAGGAGCTTTTTGGAAGGTGAGGACCTTGTTGGCTGGCGCAGTCATCCATCCACCTGCAGATATCACGCTGTATTATTGAACTTAATATTCATAATCCATGTATTAATTTACCAGAAAAGCACATCACTAAATACACGTCAGTCCAATCAAAGCAGCTCCAAACTGAACCCGAGGAGCTCTCGTTGTTGTTGTTGTTGTTGTTGTCTGTTTCCACAACCTCCCAATTAATGTAAAGAAAATGTGAAAAGAGTTCCACGATGTTAATTTATTGTACGTTTTCTACACAATTGTATTGTTTTTCAATTGTTATTTTCTTCCCTGTGAGAAGGTCCATATAGTTTTGAGCCATTTTAAATTGGTACATGATAAATATACAATATACATATATAAAAGTCAGCGGTGGCTTTTCCCCGATACACAGGCAGTGGAGAATGTCAATAGGAGCCTTCTAATGTAATATGTTATTATAAAATCATTAATTTGACTCCATCCAGCCCATTTCCTTGTAAAGGTTGAACTTCATCTCATTTGTCGGGTGCACTTCCTCATCTAATCGGACTTTATGGGCTGATTAAGACAATATTACATTTCCTGATGAGTTTAAAGGTTTTGCTTTTTCTTAGATGGATTTATATAAAGATTGATATAAATACCATGTTCATGTTTCAATGTTAACGTGTCAAATGTACCATAAAATGTGTTAAACCTCTTGTGAACAATGTTGTATACCGAACTCTTAAATAAACAAAAGTTGGTAAATATTCATATTTGTGTCACTTTTTGGTTTGTTTATGGTTTCGGATGTGAAGTATGTAGAGAGGACACTTCGTAAATATTCATGGTGGTTATGTAGTGTGAGAGGACACTTATGAGAGAGCTGGAGGGGAAGTTTATGGATGGAAAATTAATCTTTACTAAATGATTAATCCTCTTAATCTAAAATGCACCCCAAAAAACCCCAAACTTGTTCCAGCCTCTTACATGTGAGGTTGTGCTGCTTTTTATTTTTGGAAATAGACTTTTGGTGGATTTTAAACAGTTTTTCCAATAAAAATATGTTCATTTTAATTTAGAGCTCAAAAGATAGTTGAATAAAATTATAATATAATCTGCATTTCATACCCACATTAAAAGACAAGTGAGTTGCATCCCGATCTGAACAGAAATTAATAATCCATAATACTGCTGAAAATGAAATATTGATCAGTCCTCGACAGATTAAAAAAACACTTAAATGTGAAGTCGTGCTGCTTTTTATTAGTGGAAATATACTTCTGGTAATAAAATATGTTCATTTTATTTTATAGCTCAAAAGATTATTGAATAAATGATATAATCTGCATCTCATAAAACAATTAAAAAGACTTAAAAGTGAGTTGCAACCCCACATGAAGAGAAATTAATAATCCTTTGCTAAAAATTAAATATTGATCAGTCCTCAATAGATTAAAAAAACAATTAAATGTGAGGTTGTGCTTCTTTTTATTCGTGGAAATAGACTTTAACTGAGTTTTTAACAAAGAAAATATGCAAATTATATTTTATAGCTCAAAAGATTATTGAATAAATGATATGATCTGCATTTCATCCAAAAATTAAACAGATTTAAAAGTGAGTTGCATCGCCACATGAAGAGAAACATAATCCATTGAACCTGAACGAGGTCGCCTTTACTGAAAATGAAAGATTGATCCTCAATAGAAGACGTTTCTATTAATTAGGCCCTTTTTCAGGACTTGTAGGCCACCATAAAAATGGCCTCAGATCCGAGGCATGGCGATGCCAGCAGGTCACGTTACCCGACGTGGCCCTTATTTATTCAACAGGGGCCGTTATGATGCAACACATTTTGGTCTATCTGATGTGTGTTTGACATAAACTCACACAGCACACCCTGAATGCACCACAAACGATCTCTATTTATCTCGTGTTGCAACCTCTTAAAACAACATGTGGAGCAGCTGAGTGATGTGTGACAGGCGGGGGCGTGTCTGAGGGCGTGTCCACGTGTAATCCAGCGCTCTTTGTTTTGTATTTGATTAAGATTGATGAGCAGAGGTCTCTTTGTTTAAGCGATGCATCCTTTGTGCCGTGATGAGTGGGCAGATCACTTCCTGTTCGGCTTCTCTTGCAGTAATATGATATCGACCGCTCAGAATCATCTCAGAAACACGACAGTTATTTCTACTTGTGATTCTTGGCGAGATTTTTACCTGCAATTTAAAGATTAAGAGTTTAGAAAATAAGTTTATGTTGCTACTGCAGTTTATTTTGTGGTTTATCTCTGCAGCAAATTATAGAAACGTGATGAAAAGATGAAATACATTTTTTAAAAGGGAAAATAAATTAGAGCGTACGACTTCCTCTCGCACTAAATCACAATAAATATTACATTTAGTTCGAAAAACTAAAACAAGCACAAAGAAACATATTATAATTTTATTCACTCAGAATTTTTTAAGCATGCACACTCTATTACAGTATTGACATGACACACACACACACACACACACACACTGAATACCACTGCTAAGGGGAAGCAGCAGCACACACACACACCCTCTCTACCTCCTTCACACACACACCCTCACTACCTCCTTGACACACACACACACACACACTGAAGACCACTGCTAGGGGGAAGCCGCGCACGCACGCACACACAAACGCACACGCACACACGCACATTACACAATCAGAAACATTAATACGTCCGACGAGCTGAAACTCGTTGAGCGGTTCCTGAAGTCGATCATCACGTCCGATCGCCGTCAGCTGAGCGCGAGGTGAAGCACGGAACTCGGGGAAGATAAAGTTTGAAGCTTTAAAACATGAACAAACTTCACACAGAGTCAGCATTAAAAAGGGGGAGGGAACATGTAAACCAGCACAACTCAGCCGTCCTGTTTAAACCTTCACGTTCTCCTCTGAAGAAGCCACTTCCTGTTTCAGGGGCACACACACACACACACAACCACACACACACACACAACCACACACTCACTCTTCCCTTCAGGGTCCTCTTGCTTTGACGAACTGTTCCTGCGTCGCCGGCTCCTCGGCGAGCACGTTCCTCACGTTCCCCTCGGCGTCCATGACCACGGCGGTCCTCCTCAGCTCCTCGTAGCGCGCCTGCCGCTCGGCGACCGCCACGCAGGCGGCGAGCACCTCGTCGGACTCGAAGTCGTAGTCCCGCTGGAGCTCGGGCGCGTTGAGGATCTGCTCCCGGGCGGCCTCCTCCTGCCGGCTCTTCTCCTTGGACGCCGAGTGCTGCCGCTGCAGCCGCCGCGCCCACTGCAGGTCCTCCTGCCACAGGGCGCGCTCCGACGGGCTGAGGCGGATCGCCACCTGGAAGGACCTCACGGCCTGCGGGGGACGAACGCCACGGGCTCAGGCGCGAGCTGACACGACGACATGGGCGAAGGCGTGTCTGTACCGGCGTCCGTGTGAGAGTGATTTATTAAAAAATTAAATAAACGTCCGCCGCCTGTGGAATAAATCAATCTAAATCGATTGCGACAGGTGTCTGGTACGTGTGAAGCAGATCGGATGAAAACTAGTTGAATAATGTGGTCATGAAGCCCATCGGATGAATAACGTGACTTCAATATAAAGAAAAACACATTTAGGGAAGCTTTCTTCCTTTTTTCCTATTTTTTTTAGAGTTGTTCCTGATCCGATGTGAAAGGTCAAAGGTCAGGGATGTCTATGTGTTCAGATTGTAAAGCCCTCTGGAGGTGAATTTGTAATTTGTAATAATGAGCTATACAAAATAAAGTGAATTGAATTTAAACAACAATTGCAGAAGCGCACCAAATCTCACGACGACACTTTTAAGATCTACTTCCGCGTGAATTAGGAAGTGAAACTCAAAGAAAACATCAAGCAGCAAATGACAGAGAAGTGCCGCTGCGCCCGGAGAGCAACACACACGACTTCTGAACCCGACCAGATTTCTACTGGAGACGTTAATCTGTTGGAAGTTGTTAAAACTACAAAACAAGAGCAACAGGCCAAGTTTTTAACAAGCTTGGCCTGTCATCAAACACACACACACACACACACACACACACACACACACACACACACACACACACACACACACACACACACACACACACACACACACACACACACACACACACACACACACACACACACACACACACACACACACACACACACACACACACACAGAGAGATTATTAACAGCTCACCTGCTGCTGGCGACGCAGCCGTGTGTATTGGTACTGTTCCCACCGCGGGAGTCTGGTGGTGAGTAACCAGGGGCAACGAGGACCCGACTGCAGCGGGGGGAGGTGAGGGGAGCGCCCTGTGCTAGAGGTCACTATACTGGACCCTGGGATACTGGGACCCCATCACAAAGGGAGGGGGGGGGGCCTGAGAGAGCCTCCGTGTTTTGCCATCCAACCCAAAATCATTCCTAGAATAAAAAAACCCCTCATGAACTTCAGGCCTTGATGCCATCAGACCAACGGACGTCCCAAG
Source organism: Pseudoliparis swirei (assembly GCF_029220125.1). Lineage (NCBI taxonomy): Eukaryota > Metazoa > Chordata > Actinopteri > Perciformes > Liparidae > Pseudoliparis > Pseudoliparis swirei. The sequence continues at coordinate 16,848,073 of NC_079402.1, read as the reverse complement.
TGGCCTCAGAGAAGCAAAAACATCGCGGACAATAAATTATGTCATGTTAAATCTAAAAACTAAACCGGTAAGACTCTTAAAGCTTCATGAGTTTCTGGGTGAAACAAAGTGAAGTCAGCTGCACGGTGAAGTCTTGGAGAGGTTCTGTTCCCAAAACGACTCCTCAGGTTTAATCGTGACCTCGCTGAAGTCTCATAGTGACCTCGCTGAAGTCTCATCGTGACCTCGCTGAAGTCTCATCGTGACCTCGCTGAAGTCTCAGTGTGACCTCGCTGAAGTCTCAGTGTGACCTCGCTGAAGTCTCATCGTGACCTCGCTGAAGTCTCAGCGTGACCTCGCTGAAGTCTCAGCGTGACCTCGCTGAAGTCTCATCGTGACCTCGCTGAAGTCTCATCGTGACCTCGCTGAAGTCTCAGCGTGACCTCGTCGACTCACTAATCCTTCGCCACGCGGGTCAGCCTGCTCCACCGTAACGATTAAAAACATTCAGAAGGGAGTCGGTTGTTGTATTTGGATTCTTCCCAGGAGAGAGGAACATGAAAGAAGGGACGGGGCCGACTCGTTCGCCTTACAGGCACGACCTCAAACACGTCGACGCTCACAAAAGATCTGAAACGTGAGCGTACAGGTCTCGCTAAAAATAGCCGCGCCGCCTCGTTCCCTCCAACGACTTTATGAAACAAGAGGAGCGCCAATAAATATCGGGTTTTCCTTTAGGCGCAGGCAACGTCAACACTTCCCATTGTTGTCCTCCGACAGCGTGCCCTCTCGCTCCCTCTCTCCCTCTCTTTCCCTCTCTCCCTCTCTCCCTCTCTCTCCCTCCCTCCCTCTCTCTCTCTCCCTCACCGTCTTGTTTGCTCCTCTCTGAGTGGGCGGGGCCGAGTGTAACCGAGATCCGTGGGTGCCGCACAGCCCACAGGTCCCGGCGTGTTTTGAGCCCCCGGGGGGCGGGGGGGGCGAGGGGGGGGTTCACAGACTAAAGTAAACACAAGTAACTGCCGCATCTCGACAGCACCTTCAAAAAGAGAAGACACGCCCGATTTATAGTTTAAGAAGGGGCGTGGCCCCCCGACTGCGCCCCGATGCCAGCGGCGGTTGCGCAACGCGAGCCGGCTTCGATGTCGGCGCACGGGACAAAATGTCCTAATACAGCACGGTGCGTCGGAGCGGTATTTTTAAATCCGGCGTCTGCTCACCAGGTCCACCTCCCCCAGGTTGAGCTGGGCGCGGCCCAGAGTCTGCCAGCCCTCCCACCACAGGGGGCGGAACTTCACCGCCATCTCCGCCGCCTTCACCGCGGGAAACACTTCCTGGAGAAGGGTCAGCACCTGTGGAGAGGAAGAAAAGGCGCATGATCAAAGGACTCGGTTAGAGAGGGTTAGAGAGACTCAGAGAGAGAGAGAGATTTACAATATTTAAATACGTTTCTAACGCCTTTAATGTTTTATGTCAGTGCAAACTGAATATCTTGAGTTTTGGGGCTGTTGATTGGACGAAACGAGGCCTTTTAAAACTTCCCTTTGAGTTTTTAAAATGTTGTATTACTCTCTTATTCAGACCGCTGCGGTCACATGGGGGTGTAGCTTAAACCAACAAGGCCCTATGTGCAGAGCAATCTGCAGAAAGAATCTAGACAGAGGTTTTTAAAAACACACACAGACCTCACAGAACAGAGAAATTCACCTAAATTGGAAAAGCGAAATTTAACCTCACGACTTTTTACCACGCAGATGAGCTTAAAGGCCGAGAGGACGCGGCGCCGCCGACGTCCTCCGTGCCAGACGTCCAGAGTGACGCAACACTGATCCAGTTAATGCGGAAGAAAGTGATGAAGGGAAGACATGAGGACCGGCCTCATCATCCAGGGTCCGTAACGGGAAATATGACGAGGGCCAGTCTCATTGTATAACGGACGCTAGTAGGTTAGATGTGTGTGTGTGTGTGTGTGTGTGTGTGTATTGTCACAACACATAGGAGATGAATCGACGCAAACGACGTCACGTTTCAAGTCAGTCACTGCGCTGGTTTTCCAAGTCCCGGGCTCTCTAATGTCTCTCTCTCTCTCTAATGGCTTCCTTCCTTCTCATGTGACCGATAATGGATAATACTATATGAGGCACACAGCGAGGGCCATAAAGGAGAGATTTAATTGGGTTTGTTGTCGTAAATGGACGAGAAAAAGAAAATGGAGTTTGTCTGTGCGCCTCCTCCTCCTCTTCCAGAAGTATACACGGGAGCCGAGGAAGGAGAGAGGAAGAGGAAGTGAAGCGACAGGAAAGGAAGAGGAGCTAAAAAAACTAAATATTAAAGCGGTCGGAAAAACATGCTGGAGAGACGTGTCGTGGAAAAAGTAGGAGATAAGATAACTATGGGGAGAAATATATATATAAATATATATAAATATATCAATAAATATATATAAATATATTTATAAATATATAAATTTATAAATATATATAAATAAATAAATATATAGAATATACCTGAGACTTCATCTCATACAGCAGTGGGTCGTCTGGAGTCAGCTGGATGGCCTCATCCAGTTTCTTAATGGCCTCCCAGTGCCTATAGAGAACACACACACACACACACACATACACACACACACATACACACAGTGGATCAAACACTCATAAAACTGGGTGTTTAAATCACACACAAATTGTGTGTTTATTGCCTCGTAAAGCGTAACCTGGGTGCTACTTCACACACCTCAATAGATGAGCGTCGAGCAAACGGTAAACGCGCCACGGCACTCTCAAACACAGTTTGCAGCGAGCAGTGAGACGGGCCGCTCCGTGGCGCCGGCCCCGCCCAGAGATCCAATGTGCGTTATGTAACCTTCGCACGTTGTTTGTCTGCACGCCACACAAAGCCCTTTGTCATGTTCTTGTTTTACATACAAACAGAGAACCCGATCTTTCTCCTTCCGTTTGCCACTCACACACACACTCAGGTTTTATTTATCGTGCTCATCAGCGAACACGAGTTAATCCGTCATGTCCGACTTCATCTGAATAAATGAATAAAAAGCTGCGGCGCCTTTTGAACAGCGACCCGGTTTCTATTGACGCGGCCCGGTCCTCATTGTGGAAGATGAGCGTGCTCATAATGAACTCCGGCACCGCTATCCTCCTAAAGTCAATATTGAATCAAGAATCATACCAATAAAATTACCGAGACAAAAAGGCTTGGAAAGAGGACAAGGTCAAATCCCGGGTTAGACAATACAACATCTGGCGTGTCGAGATCTGCAGGAGCTATAAAAAAAAAAGGAGACGGATATCCTGGAGAAGAAAAGCGATGGAAACCACACGAGGCCATTAACAGGGATCAGTTATACAACGTGACTGGCAGCCAGAACCAGGATCAAGCCTGAGAAAACACACACACACACACACTGGTATTTACCAGTGGGAGAGGAGTGAGGAAATGGAACTAGAGCCATGTGGACATCGCGCCAACACAAAAAAGATGTCAGGAACTGAAGCAACAAGTGAGCGGGAGCACCGCGTGAAGCCGGAGAGCACCGAGCCGACGACTCCTCCACCGGACATCGAGTGAACCGCTCGAGATATTTGACGTCCAAAAGGAGGAACGATGCCCGGCGCCGCAGCACGACTCCACCAGGGAACTCGTCTAATCCGCGAGGACACGAATAAAAAGAGAAGAGCGTGAGAAGCTTTCCATCGTTGGAAAAAGCCTCCGAGGGGGGGGGGGGGGAGCCAGAAGAAATGTCCCCTGCACGGCAACTGGAAGCCCAAATAATGATGCCGTGACCCGCCACCTCGCAGAACCCAGACCCCTCACTGAGCCCAGACCCCTCACAGAACCCAGACCCCTCACAGAACCCAGACCCCTCACTGAGCCCAGACCCCTCGCAGAACCCAGACCCCTCACAGAACCCAGACCCCTCACTGAGCCCAGACCCCTCACTGAGCCCAGACCCCTCACTGAGCCCAGACCCCTCACAGAACCCAGACCCCTCACAGAACCCAGACCCCTCACTGAGCCCAGACCCCTCGCAGAACCCAGACCCCTCGCAGAACCCAGACCCCTCGCAGAACCCAGACCCCTCACTGAGCCCAGACCCCTCACTGAGCCCAGACCCCTCACTGAGCCCAGACCCCTCACTGAACCCAGACCCCTCACTGAACCCAGACCCCTCACTGAACCCAGACCCCTCACTGAGCCCAGACCCCTCACAGAACCCAGACCCCTCACAGAACCCAGACCCCTCACTGAGCCCAGACCCCTCACAGAACCCAGACCCCTCACTGAGCCCAGACCACTCACAGAACCCAGACCCCTCACAGAACCCAGACCCCTCACAGAACCCAGACCCCTCACTGAGCCCAGACCCCTCACTGAACCCAGACCCCTCACTGAACCCAGACCCCTCACTGAGCCCAGACCCCTCACAGAACCCAGACCCCTCACAGAACCCAGACCCCTCACTGAGCCCAGACCCCTCACAGAGCCCAGACCCCTCACATAACCCAGACTCTCACTGAGCCCAGACCCCTCACAGAACCCAGACCCCTCACTGAGCCCAGACCGCTCACAGAACCCAGACCCCTCACAGAACCCAGACCCCTCACAGAACCCAGACCCCTCACTGAGCCCAGACCGCTCCGGCACGACTGTGAAAACAAACAGTTGCATAATTCAAAGCGAGGCATACTTCTGCAACGTCACCTTTTTTTTTAACGTGTGTTTTACGAAACTTTTTATGACATTTAAAAACACGTTTCCCCGGTTGTCTCTTCTTTAATTTGAACGTGATGAAAAGACGAGCCTCAAACAAAACGTCTGCTGAGCCACATGAACCAAAACAACGATGCAACGCGCATCTTTTAATCTTTTGTTGGGCTCTTCTATCAGCCAGACTATCTCTACCTCTCATGTTCCTTCCAGTCTGTTCGTGCATGAACAGCGAGGACAGGACGCTCTGCCGTCATTATATTTAGATTCTACTCGGCAACATTGGTGAACATTACCCTCGTCTTCTCTTCTTCTGGCTTATTGCCGACTCTTGCTTATTGTGGTCGGTAAAACAGCCACAAGTTGCGCACCAACGGTGTGTTTTTTTATTTTTATTCTTGTGTGTTGCTGCTACTGACTCGACAAATTTCCCCTTGGGGATTAATAAAGTATATATCTATCTCTCTATCTATCACTTCCTTCCCAAACAGGTGCCCGAGGAGCTCTTCAACTACAATCAGTGGACAGACTCACATCCGACTTCAACGCTGTACGACATCTCCAACCAGAGAGCGTCTCAAACCTCCGAACGGCCATTACGCAAGACCTCATTTCCCCAGCAGAATCCACTTTGTCCTCGCAAATACAATTTACAGCGAGTCACCGGGGGCAACGCCATTACGTCTCGCCGACTGAAATGGGGGGGATTCACAAAGTTATTGTTACGGGGCTAAAAAGGTCGATTACCATGGAGGATATATATCCGATAACAGTTTGTGAAAAGGTCCATTTGGTTGTGCAGCAGTGTGAATAGAAATAGGAGAAATATGCATTCTTACGAAAGGCAGCAGAGTGACGTTATTTATAAAATTCATAAACGGGGGAAATATCACTTTAAAAATAATTCAGGGGGTGCTCGAGGAGATCAGGAGAGCGATTGAAACGTGTCTTCTTTTTTTTAAAGAGAATTTCCGTTTGAAAAGCTCTCGCTAAATTGTTCCATGTCTTGTCTTTTCCCCTCCACTATTAAATATGTGTTGACCGGCCTGAACACCAGCTAAATATGTTTTTATATTAATTTACGATCTACTGAGAGGAGCACAACTCTTTGGCTTTTCAATATCGGCTCTTTACAAGAACATATACAAAAAACACACACACAAAAATATGGAGTAAAATCCTCCAGTTAAACATGGAATTAAACTATTGAATGAAATAACTTCAGCAGCCAGTCAGTAGAAGTCGCTGCGTTAGATGGGTGTCAGTGCTCGGTGCTATGGCGCCCCCCACTGGTGGGTTTCTGGTATGACATGCTGATGCAAAGTGTTCCTCACCTGCCGTGCTCCGCCAGCACCGTGCCCTCGTCCTTCAGCCTCTGGCTCTTGGCTGCACAGTCCTCCATCAGGAGCTCTCGCCGCCGTTTGATGGCGTGCTGCCAGTCCACCTCGTCCCCCGGACGCGACCCGGCGGCCTCGGGCTGCTCCGCCGCGGCCTCAAACTGCTGCACCACCGACTTCAAGACCTTCTCACCGGCTTTCCTCTTCCAGCCAAAGGAAGCCATTCTGCAGCGATATACATTCAACCATGAGAGTACAAACAGTCCCAAAAAAAGTACTATTTCCTCAAGACAGTCAAACTACATTTATGTGCGATCAGCACTTAGAAAAATCGACCGAAAAAAGATTTTTATTTTGAAAAATCTGAAAAACAGGCTAGATTTTAACGTGATATTACATTACAATTAACTGACGCTTTTATCCAAAGCGATTTACAATAAGTGCATTCAACCACGAGAGTACAAACATTACAATAAACAGACAAAAAGTATAATTTCCTCAAGAAAGCCAAACTACAATGTGTGCGATCACACTTTTATTTTGATAATCAGAAAAACGGGCCAACTATTTCTGTTACCTTGCGCCAATCGGCAATCTGGCTGCGACACTTATAAGATGTTATATCTCCTGTTTAAGCACATGACATATAACTAGTTACGTTAACTAACGTTATATAACAACTAGTTTAACTAGTTAGCTAGCCAGCTACAGACGAGTTAGCAAACACGCTAGCACGCTAGTTAACGTTAGTTAACACTTGACACCTCAGTACGTTTGCTCACACAAAATTGCACTTGAGTTCATTTTAACACAACACGTTACATTTGTACTCGTGATCTTCTACAGCTTTCCGTGGGCAGGAACTGGAGAAGCTAACGGTCGTCCGCCATATTGTTTGACCCCGGAAGTCTTTGCAATGTTTACGTCGTCTCTTAAAGAGACAAGACCCATTTTTTGTTTTGTTAAGACGATACACCGTCATACAAAGGCGTAAGTTAAGGACATACACAACGATATTAAAGTATGATGGTACATTACACAGTAAGTTGCAGTATAATATAAAGTAATATAATATACAGTTCTCACTTAAATGACTCTTTTGCCCACTAGATGGCACCACAGGGGTGATTTTTGGTATACTTGAAGATGTCGTTTTTAGATAATGTTAATTTAATCTAAAATGAGAATTGATTTCAATTACATATTATTACACCTGAACAGCTACATTAGTTAGTGTGATTCTAGAATACCAAAGAAGACAACTTTAACTTCCTTGTGAGTTTATGCAACGTTCCCCTTGGAGGACACTCACGTTCAGTTTCCTGTGCACTGTTGGTTTGCATGACGGTGATGGTGGTTGGTGGTTGGTCCCATCTTTAAAGCTCATGTGACTTTTCCTGAGATGTCCAAAGACTAGAAACATGCAGAGAAACGTCCGCAAAGTTGTGTTCAATTTAGCAGTTTATTAGGCAGTTGTGTATACAAATGATTTCAACTGTCCATTCAGATTTACACTGGTCAATCTGTTAGGGTCCCTTTACACAACAAACAAAAATAGAACAATATTTCTTTGAAGCAGTCCAAAACAGATGGACTGGCAGAATGTATCTTGAGTCCACTAGTAAACCACTCCATAAACTGCCAAAAAGGTCACGGTTTCACATTCATCTTTCCTTTAAACCCCTCGAGAACTTTTGTAATCAAAATTTCAACTGCCCTATAAACCCCAAAAGTTTAGTTTTACAATATCCTCCCAAGACCTTCGTGTTTCTCTACCTCGATCAGTTTATTTCATTTAAAACTGAGACATAAAAAGGTCAAATGTCCCCCGCAGGACAGCAAGAGAAACAAGTTGATCACAATTATTGTCACTTTTGGCAATTTGTGTTCCATAATTTTTCTGAAATGCAAAATAGTTTGTACCAGTGAGATATTTAAAGCCGTGTAGAGCTAAACATAAGAATACAGAGCCTTGAGCAACTGCTAACACCTCTTAACACTAATAAAAGTACAACTTTTAAGTGACTGGTGCTACAATAGTAACATGCAAAGTTGATTAAAACCTGACAACAATGAAGCGGATTCATTAGAAACCACTTTACCCTTCAAGTTTGCTTTGTTTTCGCCGATTGCCATATTTAATTAAAGTGTCAGCAGTTAGAGGTCTACAATAGATTGGCAACAAGAATCCAATGTTTATTTTACATTTTTGCAGTCAATATTTCTCCTTTTTTTGGTAACGCAAACACAATTTTTGACAGTAATTGGGAACACTGACAAAATAATGTGGACTTCAACACCTAAAATTGCAACAAAAAAAAAGTGTCAATAATTCTGATCAGAACAAACATACTGATCATGATAAGGCAGTCAAACCACACACCGCTATAAACCTTTAAGACTGGACAGGAAATGGAGGGAGATTCATCATACTCGTGATTAAAGACATATATATATATCCAAGATTTTGTGAGCTTGCAAGTATACGATATTGTCCGACAGTTTCTTCTTCTTTTTTTTATCAAATATAAATCACCAACACATTTATGATCTCAACGTTTGTGTGATGTAGTTCTTCCTTCTACAAGAACTCCAATCTCTCCAGCATGACTTTACAATTCAAAGCTCACAGGCTTGCATCACGTCAACTGTCACGGGAATGTGTGGAAAAAAAAAAATACATATCCAAAAATTATAATATTCTGGATGTATTAGACATTGTCCATGCACTGCATGTAATTGCTACTTCTTATTTTCAATTTGAGGCCAATACACTTTTTGATGGATTGGCATTTACAAATTGGACGTAAGCAAAAGGCATTTCAGTCTGGGGGGTCATACTCAAAACCTAATTATTAATCTAAAGGAAAAAAAGAGAGAAAATACCACAAAAAGTCCAAACCACTTGGTCATTTTTATATGAGACACTGGAAATGATATATTTCTAGATTTTGACTGTCATGGCAAAAGCAGGCTATATTTATCTGGAAAGACAATCAAGTATCAGAATAATTGTGATTGAAGGAAACAAAGCTGTGATATTGATTTTTTTTAAACAGTCAGTAAAAAAAAAAGGGAAATATATACCATCCAGCAATAGATCGTGATGCAAAGAAACAAAACAAAAAACCCCAAATTCCATTTCCAATAGAACCAACACTCCATCCACTGATAAATATATTCATGTCTTTATATATAAAAATGTAGGGGACAGACAAATTAAAACTTTTTTTTTTACAAGGACAGAAATCATGAAAATGTTGTCTCCGACAACTCGGCTGACATTAAAAAAAAAAAAAAACATAAATCTGTTGACTCAAAAGGGTCATTGCACTTCTACTGAGTCCCCCCCCCCACCCCCGATACATCTGCACCACTTCTGTTCCCCACGGAAAAACAAGAGCAGCAGGAGAAAAAAAGAAAAAAAAAGGAAACTTGTGCAAAAGTGCCTCCTGCACCCTGAACGACGGCCACCCACACACCCGACCCTCAACGCGTGGCTTCCTTCTCTGCAGGCAAAAAACAACGTGATCTTGTTCTCTGTACTGGAAAGCAGTACAGAAAATTCAGTGTAATCACTTGCGTGTATATCTATAGGTGGGATGTGGTTATTTACCATTAAATTGATCAGGGAATTGTATAAAAAAAAGAAACGCCCTCCTAAATGTTGTTCTGTCTCAGCTATTAAGTAGCCCGTCTTTCATCTTTTCAAATAACCCTTTACAGTCCCCGTCAGCCCGGTACACACCCACCCCGTCCCGCGTAGGGACCACCAACCTGCGTCAGTGCCATGGAACAATCACGCCATCCTCAGCTGGGATGAATTGAGCCACGAATCGGTTGCATGCTTATTGCTATAAAGACACTCGGAGGAGAAAAAAAAAAAAAAAAGGCTAGCGATTGTTTTGCAAGCTATCGTGCAAGTAATTTAATAAGATTCGCACACATCTCAAAGAACTCGATGGTGTGGCTTCCCGGCCGAGGGACGGTCGCGGCGTCCCCCCCCCCAATCGACTCGACGGACGAGGTCAACGACGACGCCAGCGACCCCTCCGCGGCGGCCTTGGCGGGGAGCGTGGCGCCGGGCGTAGCGGCCGGAGCGTCCGCCGCCCCGTCCGCATCGTTCTTAAGCGTGGTGCGGTAGTTGCCCACGGAGCCGGAGCGGAGAGGGGTAGCAGTTCCAGATTTGGCCTCCAACATATCATCTGAAGAAAAACGGGACAAAAAAAAAGGGGTTTGCTATAAAAAATACATGTGCAAAAAAACTACTTTTAAAGTCATTAGATTTCCATATCAAGGTCTACAAAAAAGGGGCATGTGCAGTTCTTAAAAAGTCGCATTGCATTCCCTTGAAATAATGACCTCGAAAGCTATACAAAATAATTGAGCCTTCCATTCCTGACATACCGCCCGTTAGCTAGAAACAAAGAATGCTGCGGCCGGCTTGGCTGTGGCGAGAAGTCAACATGTCGTCTCGTGCCCTTTGCACAGCGAGCCTTTCCTACGCTAATTCTGCTCGTAACAACACTCTTATCTCATATTTGCCTTTGAGAAACCGCCTCGCGCCGACAGACAAAAAGCCCAAGCCCTCAACCCCGAGTCAATCATTCATGAAGTCGGCACGGACGCCGTGAAATACAAGCTGAATGCAGAGCGCACCAGGACATCTCATCAACGCTGGCATAAACGACCAGAAGTGATCTGAGACTTGTTTAAAGAACATAAAACTAACAGAGAGCAACGACACTCGTCTTTGTTTCTCTGTTTTCAATGTAGTTGATGCGGGACACTCGAGTTGAAGCTCACCGTCTATGCTACGGAAGTCGAGGAGGTAGGTTCTACTGTCCACCTGGTAGAGTTGAAGGCTCATCTTGGTTTGCATCCCAGTAATCGGATTCTTCCTCCTCACGCGTAAATAAAAAGGATTCACGACCTGGAAAGAGTTATGAAAGGGTGAGAAACCATCAATGTGTGACGCTATGTCTTTAAATGTATTCTGATATCACACATTGTTATCTCCAGTTGTTACATAATCTCAACTTTAATCACTATGTTCTTCCCTTTGCCCCCTCATGGAGTTTCTTCCTTACCTTCCACTCATAATCCAGCTGCTTCATGGCCCGGCACACTTCTGACATGATGTCGTTGGGTCGACTCTGACTCCGGATACCCAGGTGCCACTTGGCCCTCCTGACGCCCTGGTGCTTGGACTTCTGGGGGTTCAACTCGTCCAGCGTGTGGCGAGGCCTGGGCGGAGTCTCCGCCAGCAGGAAGGGCACGCGCTCAGGGTGGATCTTGACGGTGCCGGACACCGCCGCGCCGGACGTGCTGAAGGGCTGGTCGTCCAGAAAAGAGTCGGGCGGGCTGGACGCCAGGTAAAAATCCTTGGCTTCGTTCATGATGCGGCGATTGTCAATGATGAGGTGGTAAGCCACGGCCAGCGGGTCCTGGTGGTTGCGACTGTATATGCAGGTCAGGACCTCCTCCTCTGTGCACTCGAACTTCTCACATACCTCCTTCAGGGCCTCGTCGTCAATCATGTTGTTGCTGTAGGAGGGGTCCTCGGGGAACAAGTACTTCGGCAGGCCTTGTTTGAACCACTCGTCCTCTCTGCGGGAGGACACATTCATGTTGTCGTCATAAAAAACCACGGACCGTGAATGCAACGCCGACAACCAGACTGGTTTCGATTGATCTCGTCGGACTCACCGGATGTCTTTGATGGTGGCTCTTTTCATGGGGTCCACCTGCAGCATGTGTTTGAGGAGGCTTATTACCGAAGGGTTCAGATACTGCGGGGTGAAAAAGATCCCGTCGCAGATCTTTTTAAAGAGCGTTGGCACGTGGTCGTCGTCGAAGGGGAGCGTCCCACACAACAAGGCATAGAGGATGACCCCGCTGCTCCAGATATCGACCTCTGGACCAGCATACAGCCTGAGGATGTGGGAAACAACAAACAGTCCTGGAGTTATGAAGGCCACACCTTACTAGATTGGGTTTACTCAGAAAACATCTTGCAGCAACATAAAAGATAGAATTGTTAGCTGTGCGTCTACGTCGACTGAGAGCAAACACTACCTTCCGGAGATGACCTCAGGAGCAGCGTAGTTCGGAGAACCACAGCTTGTTCGCAGGAACTCTCCGTCTGACATCATGTTTGATAACCCTGCACATTTGACGAGGTTATAATAAAAGTCAGTATAAGGCCCGATAGCTATTTGATTGGTGAATCCCTGCATAGAATGAAAATACACCAAAAAAACACACGGAGCCGCTGATAATCTTTTTCTTCCATTGTCCTATTATTAATAGTCAAAAACTCCAAAATGTCCCCCGTGACGACCTGGCTTCAGGACTCGCTTACCGAAGTCTGCAATCTTGGCATTCATGTGTGCATCAAGCAGCACATTTTCAGGCTTGAGGTCTCGGTGCACCACCATGTGTCTGTGGCAGTAGTCTACGGCTGAAATAATCTGCTGGAACAGCCGACGGCTCTCCTTTTCATCCAACTGTCAAAGCAGAAATCATCCATGAGGTGTGATCTTCTCTGTGACGCTCACTCTGCACACGAGCACGTCTCGGCCGACTTAAGCGGCGCTCGCTGTGGTCGTTGCGTTATCGTGTCAGGCCACAGTTTTTGGTGCCCAGGTGGCCGTATAGCTGCAGCAAAAGGACGGCTACAACACAGAGAGGCACGTAATGCACTCGTGTGTTCTGGTCCCCCTCACTGAAAACAAAACATGCTAAATCTGACAAGATGGAGAGCGTGAAGGGGAATGTGGGACATCGTTGGAAGAGACTTTAAAACACTTCCCAGTGTCACAGTGTTTTACCTTTCCGTTTTTGCAGATGTAGTCGAATAGCTCGCCTCCCGAGACGTACTCCATCACCATGAAGATGTCTGTCGGGGTGCTAATAACCTGATACCTGCCGATAAACAAACAAATTAAATCATATGGGTCATAAACAATTCGGAGACATAACACTGCTTAAATACAGACGGTTATGAGTTATTATTTGCACTGAAACTCATTAAATAAACTACAGGTGTGAAAGCACCCTTATTCCGTGAGCCTAGTTTTCAAACAACAAACACTTGTTCCGAGTAAGAACCACACACACGTGTATATATTTGCATACATTCTGAATACCACAATTACATTAATCTACGATACAGCACATATGCGCACTAGTTTGAACTTGGATTCAGCTCCTTAAGCCGTTGTCATCGGTTCATGTTTATACTTTCAGTCCACGGCTTAGTGAGAAATTCTTGGACTTAAGAATCCACACTGGCATATATCATACATCTGTTTACAATACACTGGCTATGTGGCGACGGTTGCACATGAGCCTCATTCCTCCCGGTGTTTATCATGTTCACCATCAAGCAGCAGAAGAAGAAGAAAACAACTGGACAACTGGCATTTCTGCCAGCAGCAGAGGAGCTGTGAATTACTCGTGCGCCTCATTTTAAATCCACCATTACAACGTCCGTCTCAAAGGTACGTGCGTCAGGGTTGCGACAGATTTGTTCCTGTAGACTGAACCAGAAATTAGCAACGTGTGGACAGATGTGACAGATGTTGACGAAACGCTCGCACAGTCCGTCTCGATCGCTACAAACACCCCGTCAACCAAATTAAGGTGCATTGTGTTATATTGCTTCACTCGTCCTCAAGCTTGTACAAGCAGCACAGTGTTTGTGCACCCAGTGAAAGACGGGATCTCTCTCACAAAACACACAAAAGAGTTTACATTCTTTTGCATGCAGGACACGGAGCTGGTATTTAATGCAATCAGCCACACCTCACGGTCACTTTAATGACCCTGGAACTGTTGTGGCCTCGGGGCACTTGCTGCAAACATCCAGGCACATGGTGGCGCTTCAGCACCGCCGCAGCATGTATGTGTGCGTACTTCAGGCTGGTCGTGGTCACTCTGCTCGATTCACACGTGCCTTGAGGCACCGACAGCACACTGAGCTTGCCTCTGATTCGTTTCACCCTCAAACCAGACATGTGAAGTTAAACAATGACTCATTGGAAATTCCTGCATGTCTCTGCACAGATGTTGTCAGCAGTGCTATTTGCTATTTAAAAACAGGACGGAAGATATATGTGCCAAAGAAAATACACAATACAGGGAAGACAGCCGAGTGAGCCGGGGTCTGAGAGGAGAGGAGCCCGGGTCGGACGGATATCCCCACATGCATGTATTCTAAAACACACCATTAAAGCCTGGTAATAGCTAAGTGGGTGGCATTAATGTGGCGGCAGGGGGATTATGGAGCAGCGAGCAGGGTGTAATCTAGGACTTACAGTTTAATTATGTGAGGATGCCTGAAAAGCTTGAGGTTCTGGATCTCCCGGCGGATCTTTCCCACCACGTCCAAACTCCGGATCTTCTGCCGGTTCAAGATCTTCACGGCCACTTGGTGCTTGGTCAGCTCATGTTGGCCGACTGCGGGGTAAAACAAAAGGAGCGGACGTGAGCAATAACAATCACAAGCCAGGACACACACGCCGAGGTTCAAGAGTCGCCTGTAAACCATAATACATCAAATGTATTATTTACCATTGAAATACATTTGGCCCCAAAGGAAGAACAATTAAATGATTAAAGCGTATGTCACATGCCAGGGGACAATGTTTTCCTCAATAGGTTAAATATTTGATTTATCAGTCCATAATATGTTTAGCTGACATTCTGTGATCCGTAGTGTGAACTCTAGACGAACACTCTTTTTCTTTTGGGACATTTTAAGAATATCTTTGCTTAATTAAGACACCTGTAACTATTCCAGCTTGATAACGGCATTATTGTGCACTTAACACTGAAACAGGGAGTGTTCCTATTTTATTCTGCACACATTTTGATGCTAATCCTTCAATTAGTTTTTACCAATGACTGGTGATTTATTCCATTCTCATTTATCTTATTATTTTTGTTCTATTCTGACTGGTGCTTGGAGGGATCCATGTCTCTTTCAACACATTTGGAAATATCATGGAACTTTCTACACGCTAAAAGCATTGAAAAAACTGACTGTATGAAGTTTTTGTGGACGGTAGGAATCCCACACTTTTGAATAGCAGTACGTTATGGTTAAAGTGCATCTCCAAAACACTGAGATATCTACATATCTAGCCATACACCCCGAAAAAAATCAGATCTAAACACAAATGTGTAATCCTTGAGTTAAAGTGAAAATAATTGAAGCTACAGAGATATAGGAAGAGACGTATATGTGAACATATCAGAACGAGTCATGATACTAAGAAACACCAAATGCAATGAATGTTAGCAAACAGCTGCTATTGATTTACCAGTTGTGCTTGTGAACTATTAACCAAGCCTCCAGTCATCATTGTCATCGAGCAAAAGACTGTGGTTTACTTTCTTTCAACAACAACAAAAAATTGCTGCGATGACTCACCAGGAACTGTCTGTAAACAAAGCCTGTTGTTTTCTGACTTTATTTTTATGTGGAGTGCCTAATGGATTCACTTTATTTTGGTATGCTGGGGCTTACTCATGAGATGAAAACACACACTGCGTTAGAAAACAGAGCAACCTGCAGAAGAGGGTGGCCGATAAGAGGAATGAGCAGAGGGACCTTCTCTCAAATCATTCTCGATGCATGCAAAGCTATTTATTGACACACACACACACACACACACACACACACACACACACACACACACACACACACACACACACACACACACACACACACACACACACACACACACACACACACACACACACACACACACACACACACACACACACACACACACACACACACACACACACACACACAAATAACGGTTTCTTCGATAAGGAGGGCAGAGTTGAAGACCAATGTTGCCTCCCTCCAAGCTACAGAACATTCTCGCATCGTGTTTTTAAAGAGATAGAGAAACGGAAGCGACAGTAAATTCTCCTCGTTAGCATCTCTCGGACCCATCTAGCGCCATGGCTGGCAGTAAACCTCCGGTCGAGGCGGGTTTACTTCCCGGTGTCCGTCTTGACAAGCGACTTGTGGCTTTCCGGGCTAACTCAGCTAACGCTATTAACTAAGCTAGACTTACCGGAGTCGTATGGCTGTCGTTGGCGTTTGCAGCTACAATTTCACCCACAAAACACCCCGTCAGGTCCGTCAGAAACAAGTTGAGCTAACGAGCGGGACGCGAGGACAGCAAGTGTGCTGCCTTCCTGGCGTTGCGACGAGTTAGCCTTCACGGCATGCTAACGTAGCAGCTAACCGCTAAGCGAGAAGCGCCCGTTGGCCACCATCTTTCACGGGCGCAGCCGTCAGGCCGGTGAGACCTACCTTTCACCTTTCCGAAAGTCCCCACGCCGAGCGTATCTCCGAGAATGTAATGTCCGATTTTTACTCTTCCTTCATTTTTCTGTTTTTCCGTCGCCATCTTCCCGCAGTGGCCTTGCTGCGGGGAGGGAAGGGAGAGGGAGGGGGAGTTAGCTAGCTGCGAGCAGAGATGGACCGGACTCCGCTGTGTGCGTCTCGACTCCAGCGACTCTGCTCCGCGCGCAGATGTGGGAGGAGCTCGCGCGAGCCTGCGCGATTCGCTCGAAGCGGAGGCGACGTGGAATGTCGCCTTCAGGGTGCCCCGTAAACTCGTAAACCTGGGTGTGTTTAGATTGATAGAGATATACTAGTTAATAGTGAAGAGTTACTTTATAAGGAAAAGGGGAAATTGTTTCGTCACAGCAACATTTATACATATACAGTAAGTAAAGCAAGCGGTTTACATACAACCCAACACATATTTTATTACATTGTTATATATATATATATTATATATATGTATATATTATTTTATATTATATATATATATATATATTGTTTACTTTTTTCTTTTTGTGTATGATATTGTATATTTTATTCTCATTCTTATTCTTTTTTAGTCTGCTACTGCTGTGTTTTGCACATAAGAATTTCACAAACCGATTATACTTGTATAAAAGGGGATGTGACAATAAAAACTTGAAACTTGAAACTTGAAACATGCACAATAAATAAAAAATAATACAATACAATTAACTAACAAAACAATACTCGTAATAATAATAATAACTAAATAACAACACAATTTAAGCATATTTGAGTGCTTCGAAAAGCGCTATAAAAATGTAATGCATTATTATTATTATTATTATTATTATTAATTCGATTATAACAAAAAATTCTTGGTGGTTATAGGCCTAGACAGGAAGTGACACATCTCACCCAACATTTAATGTCATCATAATTTACATGTATTACATTCTGATTACATTTCATTTAAATGTGCCACAGCCAAGTGGCAAAAATCATGTTTGCAAAATGAATCCTTGGTTGTACCCTGAACGTACACCTTTATGCAATCGACAATAAAATGCTTTTATATTCATTTTAGTAACTCGGTAGACAAGGAACACAGTTGCTGATAAATTCTGTCACTATAGTACACTATTCAACTCTATTCTAGGACACTATTCCAGGGATGGAAAAGGAAAAAGAGAAACATAGTTGTATTAAAAGAAGTGAGGACACTCACTTTTCTCCAGAGACCGAGATGACCACCACTCTATCATGAATGAAAGTTATGCCTACTCAGAGAGTTATTGTAATTAAAGTCATTAGATGGAAAAAAATAGACTGAAATAAAAGAACTATTCTGGTCTGTTTTTGTTCAGCGCTGGTCTGGGTTGATCTTCCTGTGAGTTGTGAAGTCAAAGACAGCTGGACGGTGCTGTGCAGTCTCATTGATGGCTCTTGAGTTTGAACGGAGCACTTATACTGTATGTTCATGAGCTGGAAGGCTGACAATGAGACGTGTGGAGAATAACAATGAGCTTGTCAGGATGTGAAGAGACGCTTAGTGACATTGATGCACGACCTAACACCCTCAAAGCATCCCAAATCACACCTCAAAGCACAGCGAAGCAGAAAATACAGTAATGCATTGAAAAGGATACCCCAAATAAGCGCAAATATCTTTTATTTTTTGTTCGTCAACACAAAAGGCTGAACAAATACAAGTTTCACACTGTTTGTCGGTGATTATCAAAGAATGAATGGCGTGGTAAACAGTTACCGTGACTCCCCAGAGAGGTCTGGTAGGAATTTTACAGTTAGTACTAAAAGTCTTGGCCTACGCTTGTGTGTGTGCTGGACTCTCTACATGGTTTTTAAGATACAAATAATACAGATTGGATTAAAGTCCATATACTCAGGCGTGTTTAGTTCTCTTCCTGCTCGTATTTCTCAGGTTGGATGTTGAGACCTAAGGGCCAGTAAATGCTGTCCACGTGTGTGTCACAGCTCTAAGCAGAAACCTACATGCGATCACCCAAAGTCTGCTCAATGGCGACATCTGGCGGCCACTTGCCAATATTACAGGCGCAATTTGTCCATCGAGGTTCTGGTCAGCTCTCCTTGTGAATAATACAGTTTATATGGGTCACTCAAGACATTGAAGCAACTCGTCCAGAAAAAGGACACCTCCACCTTAATAACTGTTCAGAATAAACACGATTAAGTCCTGTGGTGTCACCACAATGTGGACAATTTGAGTGGTGATTACAGGTCATGGTTTAGAGCAATTATTGACACTAAATTCATATTCATTCATATCTATGCGTCCTGTTCATATTTAAGGGTTTAAATAAGATTATGTGTGGGGGAAAAGTGTATCCTCCAGTTAAGTATAATCTATATAGTTGTACGGTTATGATTGCTGTCACACTCAAGAGAGGTGTGCATGTCCAAGTTCACCTGGTGGATGTATGATTCCAGTGTTTATCTTAGACTAACAGAGTAAAGTCTCACAATGGTGTTATAACAGTAAGTATGTCATATGGTCAAATTTAAAATAATGGTACATTATACATATGCTCCTGTCCTCATTTAGATTGACCAGTAGATGGCAGTATTGATGCAGGAGAGGAGCTCCTGAGGAGCAAGGTGTCCTGTCGTTAGATGCACTGCAAGGTTGCATTCATTATTATTATGTCAGCCATTGAGGCCATTCATTACCGTCAATATAGAATGATGCAACTTTAGAATAAAACAATTAATCAAGATATATATATATGTGTATATACACATATACAGGACTGTCTCAGAAAATTAGAATATTGTGATAAAGTTCTTTATTTTCTGTAATGCAATTAAAAAAACAAAAATGTCATGCATTCTGGATTCATTACAAATCAACTGAAATATTGCAAGCCTTTTATTCTTTTAATATTGCTGATTATGGCTTACAGCTTAAGAAAACTCTAAAATCCTATCTCATAAAATTTGAATATTTCCTCAGACCAAGTAAAAAAAAGATTTATAACAGCAAAACAAAATCAAACATTTGAAAATGTGTTTCCAGGTGTTTCGAGTTAATTAGACGATTCAAGTGATTTGTTTAATACCCTACTAGTATACTTTTTCATGATATTCTAATATTTAGAAATAGGATATTTGAGTTTTCTTAAGCTGTAAGCCATAATCAGCAATATTAAAAGAATAAAAGGCTTGCAATATTTCAGTTGATTTGTAATGAATCCAGAATGCATGACATTTTTGTTTTTTTTATTGCATTACAGAAAATAAAGAACTTTATCACAATATTCTAATTTTCTGAGACAGTCCTGTATACATCTATATATATAGATTTATAAAGTATGTGTATATATATATATCTCTTGATTAATTGTTTTATTCTAAAGTTGCATATACATATATACACACCTTTATATATATATAAAAATATACACACATATATAAAAAGATAAAAATGTATATATATATACATATATATTTATACATATTAAAAATGTACACATAAATGTATATATATTATATACAGGACTGTCTCAGAAAATTAGAATATTGTGATAAAGTTCTTTATTTTCTGTAATGCAATTTAAAAAACAAAAATGTCATGCATTCTGGATTCATTACAAATCAACTGAAATATTGCAAGCCTTTTATTCTTTTAATATTGCTGATTATGGCTTACAGCTTAAGAAAACTCTAAAATCCTATCTCATAAAATTTTAATATTTCCTCAGACCAAGTAAAAAAAAAGATTTATAACAGCTGAGTGTTTGTCAAGGCTCAGGAAACCCTTGCAGGTGTTTCGAGTTAATTAGACAATTCAAGTGATTTGTTTAATACCCTACTAGTATACTTTTTCATGATATTCTAATATTTAGAGATAGGATATTTGAGTTTTCTTAAGCTGTAAGCCATAATCAGCAATATTAAAAGAATAAAAGGCTTGCAATATTTCAGTTGATTTGTAATGAATCCAGAATGCATGACATTTTTGTTTTTTTAATTGCATTACAGAAAATAAAGAACTTCATCACAATATTCTAATTTTCTGACAGTCCTGTATATATTTTTTAAAGGGAGTCTGTGGCGAGAACTAATTGTGAAGATGCTAAAATGTGCCAGAAGCAGACGGACTGTACCATCTTACTTACTATAGAAAACACAATGGATAGAAACTGGAGCCAACGTTGGCCCTGGGCTCAGTGTCATCATCGGCTGCATGTTTTCTTCCTCTTAACAATACGACACAACTCGTATTTCCTCCACCGGGCTTCCGTCAGCTCCGAGCAGCATCACATGCAACGGCGATTATCATTTTAATTGCAGAGGTGATTATAATAATCCGACTGAATCATGAAAAAGTGTACGCGTGCACTTTTCCACGGCCGAGCACCTGCTCTCCCAACTGGCCTGGCAGATGAGACGGTTCACCGCCAGAGAAGTAAACCAACCCAACAGCCTGTGTGCACTGCGTGGAGCGGCGGTTGACTTGTTAATTAAAGCGTTGTTATTGCTGGGGAGCAAGTGTGCAGAGCTGCAGGAAGGAGACGAGTGAACGAGGGGAGGAAACGGGAATGGAAGCATTAATACGACGTGCCGTCAGCCAGTCACACGGGATCTCTCTCCTCCAACACTGAGATAATCGTCAGAAAAAACTGAGAGAACGAGATTTACCCAATTTCAGAAGGACCTCTGAGTGTGGATTCTTTCATGAACACGAGACGGTTGATGAGCAAACACCGAGAAATAAAAGCTTTCCAGAATAAAACACATCCCGTAAACATATTAAACGTGTTGTTTCTTCGTCGCATGAACATTTATAAACGCAACAGGCCAGTGTAAGAATAATTTTAATTCCTTTGGTGTCTGCAAACAATGTGCATCTTCGCAACATTAAACAATGTCACACACACACACACACACACACACACACACACACACACACACACACACACACACACACACACACACACACACACACACACACACACACACACACACACACACACACACACACACACACACACACACACACGGAACACAAATAATAGTTTTTTAAAAGACTTTAGGTGGATTAAAAATACTGCACAGTATCGAATTCACAGTAAGTATAGCGTGAGAGTTACGGCGACACGGAGGCACGAATAACAGAATACAAGAGCCTAAAGCAGAAAAATCACCGAAAAACAAACCATCAAACACCTGCTGTGACATTAATAATACAATAATGTAAAGAAAAGGGAACATTTACATAAAAAAAGATGTTGTGTAAACACTAAATCAATACAACTCAACCAACGTCATCCAAACTATCTCACCAAGATAAAAGGGAATGATTTCCTGTTTTCAAGAGGACGGCAGGAAGTGAACACGCGTGTGTGTGCGCTCCCTCGTTCTTCTCATCCGTGTGTGTTGAGCTCTACAGCGTCGGCATGTCGAGGCACTTGGAAAGAATATGATCGTAGCGCGTGGAGCGTGTCTATGTACATGTTGTTCATGCTCCTCCCCCCAAAAACTACCGTGTGCTTTCAACCTCACAGATCTCACTGGGCGACGCATCGCGGCCGCAGTCGTCTACAAAAATATTATTAGCCTGTGAAGTGGCCGCCGCGATTACCCAGTTACTGATTCCAGATCAGTGTTTCGGCTCCCGAGGGCCGATGACTTTGACCCGGTAATCTCTGGAAAGCGAGACGCGCGGCAGGATTATTAACCCGACGGGAATTACACCGAGACCGCTGAGGCAAAAAACACACGTGTTTATCTCAATAAAACGCTTCCCAAAAACGAGGAAAAGGGAAGAGGAAAAAAAAGCAACTTCTGTAGTCTTCCCTTAAAATATATCCATGAATCACTCAACAAGAAAAGAGTATAACGACGAGTGCTACATTTCAATTAAAAGATGGATGACGATCATATTCCCGGTCAAACATCATTTAGTGAGTCGTGGGCTCGGACTTCCACGCCAACAAACGGCTCGCACACACCAGACATCACACGATACACACATCCCCAAACCACTGGTCCCACTACCACCACACCCCCCACGGTGAGAGGTTCAATGTCACGCCGCCGGGCCCTCGCCTTAAGGCAGGCTGGAAAGGTCCCGCTTGGGAGGGAGTCCGCTCGGTTTGGAGACGGCGCCGTTGGCTTTGTCCTCAAAGACCAGGACTCTGTGGGGGGGAGAGCGAGAGAGAGAGAGAGAGAGAGAGATGGAGAGAGAGAGAGGAATCAAACAAAGTGGCAAATTAATTCAAAATAAACAACACACACGCTTTGCAGTATTCACTGAGAGAGACAAACCCAAAGCAACTTCCTAAAGTTGGGAGGTCAACATGTGGGCTTGAAGGAGGGCGACTGTCACAGGGGTCAGCAGGTCTGTCTTTCAGTCAGGGGGTTGGCGGTTCAATCCCCGCCCTAGTCGGCGTGCCCTTGAGCAAGACACTTAACCCCGAGGGGCTCCCTGTAGCTGCGTCTCCGGTGGGTGAATGAAACGTGGTCGGAAGTCTCTTTGGGTAAAAGCGTCAGCTAAAAATGACGTGACATGTAATTTAAGATTACGACGTCGACTTTTCTCTCAACCGACATTTGCGACCAAATACGGAAATAATGATGTCATTCGATTGTGGTGAACACGCGTGACGTAAGCGTGTGCTGAAAGAAAAGATGACGATGTAACGACGTCTGACTAACGACTCGGGGGAAACGGAAATATCAATCACACACTAAAAAGGAAAAGTGAGTAAATATGCAGCAGTTATTTACTTTTTTTAATAAATAAAAATCACACACTATTTCACATCACTACAAACTCATCTTTAAAGAGCTTGTTTGTTGTTGCACTGCGGGAATATTAAATCAACGATAGATCTATTGACACTATATTTTAGTGGACAAATCCAGCTTCAAAATAACTGAATGTCAACAGGCAACAGGAAAGTGGAACGACAGACGGCTGTAAAAGAGTGAAAAAGAGGGAACAACAGGAGCAGGAATGCCGGAGTGAGGCGTGGTAATCAGCTGCTGGAGGACACGGCCCCCCCCCCACGGTGTGCCGGCTGAGCGCTAAGTGAAAAGGAAAGGAATGAAGGAGGAGTGAGGAGGAGGGAGAGTGCTCTGAGTGAGCGAGCTATTCGGAGCGGAGAGGCCGATGGTAGTTTCCCTTTTTGGAAAACTCTCGCAAAGCTCCGCTAAGCTCGTAAGGAGCGGTGATCCCGACGCTGAAACCGGACCGTCACTCGGCAGCTCAAGATCACTCCTGATCACTCCTGATCCCTCTGGATCCCTTCTGATCAATCCTGATCACTCTCGTCTGCTCCTGATTCGATCGTCCGTCCAACAGCCAGTCAAATGTCCCATTTGTGTAGATTATTCCTCGTGAGAGTTAAATGTGTGTTCCTGATGCACGAGGCTCACCTGATACCTGGACAACAACATATGATGTCAGGTGACAGGAGCTCTGTGAGGTCGTTTAAAATCCGTCATTTTAAATCTTGGTCCAACGGACGGGAGGCGCCGTGTGTTTTCTCAACTTTTGGAGCCTGACCTCGATCATCTTCCTCGGATTGTAGCCACATCAATTGTTGTCGAGCCAAATGCGTTGAACAAATTACACTAAACTAGATCTCATTGTGCCCTCCACTGCCCAACACACACACACACACACACACACACACACAACAAAAACTGCAGAACACAAGAGCGGCCTTGTCGACCTCTGCAGACATCAGAGCGTGAGGAAGAGGAACACACACACACACACGCACGTGTACGCGCACACACACACACACCTGGTGAAATTATTATTTTCTTAAGTTCTGGAATATGAAGACTCTCACTAGAGGCTCGGAGGGAATGAGGTGTGTATAAATAGCCGACGTGGGATTATGGGATACACGTTGGTAAAAAAACGGTGACGGGCAAAGGAGGAAAAATTCAGCACTTCCTCTGCTTGGAGTTTTTGGGATTATGAGGATTTGGGGATCTGTCCGCTGAGGGGTGGAGCCGGTTCGGGGAGCCCCTCCCTCCTGCAGTCCGACTGAGCTGCTCCACACTGCAGACACTCAGTGTATGAAACCCGTCACCCTATCCACTCGGGGACCATTCCAACACGACAGAGCGTGTGTGTGTGTGTGTGTGGTTGGGCGTTCTTGCCGGTGCCACGTGACCGTGGGTTGGTTGATCAGCCTGTAATCAGTTACCTAAGCGCATGATCCCAGTTTAGCGGGAGGATGGCTTGACTATGGATAGGCTGACATAGACGGGGGCTTTTGTTGCCATGGAGATTAACCACTAATCTAGCAGGTGGGCGGTGACATCACGGCTCGTCACGCCCGAAACCCCTTCTGAAGGATGAGACAACAGGCTGACACGGCACATGATTCACACTCTCCGTCACACATACACACACACACACACACACACACTCACAGTTTGAGCACGGCTGAACGCTTGCCCAGCATCATCTTGACGAAGTCCCTGTAGTCGATGGTGTTGCTGTTGCCGTCGCCCGTCACCTCCGCGATCATCTTCTTCAGCTGCAGGTGGGTCTTGGCCACGCCGAGCTTCTCCATCATGAGCTTCAGACCCATCATATCTGAGAGGGGGGGCACCATTTGAATATTAATACAACTTTGTACGTGTACAAACGCGGCATTCAAAGCGGTTTCCCTCCAGGAGGTTCTCCTAAAAAGATGATGCGAGTTGCATTGTGGGAAATGGAGGATCTGGATGATTCTTGGGACTAAATAAAGTGAACCTTCGGAAAGGGCCTCAAGAATTCTAAGAGAACATCACAGGGTTCATACACACGTGGGTTTCCAGGACTTTAACCCTTGTGTTGACCCGATTCAATGTTTCACCCTCCTGTCGCCTTCGGGTCAATATGACCCGATTCAATGTTTAACCCTCCTGTTACCTTTATATTTACTAACATATTTTACCCTTGAGGTCAATATGACCCCAGCTATTAAAATCTCCAGAAAATTATTAGAATTAATATTGTTTTCCAAGTTTAAGTGTGAGGTACTTTATGTTTGTTTGTTGACTCCCGAAAGAATACCGACATTAAACATTGAATCGGGTCAAATTGACCCGAAGGCGACAGGAGGGTTAAACCAAATGTACACGACCAACCATTCAGTGAAACCTCGGTGTATAAATGACAAATGAATGAGAGACAATAGTTTGATTAAAAGAATAAATATGTATATAAATGTTTATTCTTTTAATCAAACTGTGTAAATGAATATATGAATATAACACATTTCCATGACTTTTTCCAAAACTTTTCAAGAACTTTTCCAGGTCTGGAAATAAAAAAATCTTTAAATTCTGTGACTTCTCCAGGTTTTCCATGACCGTACGAACCCCGACTGCTCCTATTGACTAACAATGTCCTTCAATTAAGAGTGTATAGTCCAGATCTGGACCTACCCTGCCCCAGATCTGGCTATATTCTTCCCAGGGTTAGTAATTAGTAATCAGTTTTGAAGGCGTTTGGTTCAAAGACGATAAAATGGATGATTTCAAATGCTAAAAATCGAAGCGATGGCCACGCTCCTCGTCTGGACGCCTGCAGCACACGTCAGCTCAGCGCACGGGGTCGCTGGTGAGATGTTTGAGCTGCGGCCTCGCTCTGCGTTTGTCTAGCCGCTGACGGAATAAAAAGATAATTAGCAGCTCCTCC
This sequence comes from Pseudoliparis swirei, assembly GCF_029220125.1. Lineage (NCBI taxonomy): Eukaryota > Metazoa > Chordata > Actinopteri > Perciformes > Liparidae > Pseudoliparis > Pseudoliparis swirei. The sequence goes on along the minus strand of NC_079402.1, from coordinate 16,821,999 downwards.
GAGGACAGAGAACCCGCCGACAGACGGACTGACGGCATCTCTGCCGTCGGACTCGCCTCACATCTGCCGAGGAACCCTTTCACACCGATGGAGGCGTATACGTGTGACACACAAACACACACACACACACACACACACACGCACACACACACGCACACACACGAGCCTGTGCTCACAGAGGCAATGCACACGGTATCAATTACAGCGTGCATGCTGCACACCAGGGGGCGGTAATTATCGGCTTTTTTCGCACCACGATTACTCACCGATGTCTCCCTGGTCGTTGAGGTCAAACTCAGAAAATCTCTCTGCAAAACAATAACACACACACACAAGATCATTACTAACACGCCACTTTCCCCAAGAACAACATCTCCAAACAAACACCTGGCATTTGGCAAACTCAGTAAAAAAGTGTCTCGTTAACAACAGCTGACGGGACAGACGCAGACAGCTGCTGACGACAGGTGTGTGTGTGTGTGTGTGTGTGTGTGTGTGTTGAACGTCTCAGAGGAGAGCAGGCCGAGGGCAGCTGTGTGGGGTCGACGTCCGGGACGCGTTAAAAGTGAGAGGGCCAGGAAGTTAAGAGAGCAGTTCCACAATGAGGAGGAAACCAGAGACGCTCGGGCCGAGGAGTCGTCTGGCGCTTCGGACCCGAGAACCCAGACGACCCGATGCTCTCCGAACCGATCACACACTCAAACGTCCCAAAACAAGGTCGCTTCTGGATCGACGTACAGCACACAAGGTCGTTTACCTCAAAGCTTTCCCCCAGAACATCCGATAAGAAACTGAATATTCATATAATAGTGTCAAAACTATTCATTTGGATACAGTGGGTTCGGAAAGTCTTCAGAGCCCTTTAAAATGTGCACTCTTTGTTTTATTGCAGCCATCTGCTAAAATCAAAAAAGTTCATTTTATTTCTCCTTAATGTTCACTCAGCACCCCATCTTGATGGAAAAAAACAGAAATGTAGACATTTTTGCAATTTTATTAAAAAAGAAAAACTGAAATATCATATGGTCATAAGTATTGAAAAGTGTAAAGGGGTCTGAATACTTTCCGTACCCACTGTATATATATATATAACATTTTATATCTGAGCTTTAGTTTTAAATATTTAATTATATAAACCTTTCTTTAAATCATTGCAGGCTGAAACCAAATATCTTTGACAAGCTGGCTGAAAGGTTTTCACTTCAATATGTCGATGTGCTATTAATCTACATTAAAAACTGTTAGAATAATCTTATTTTCCCCTGAGGGGGTCGATGGCTCCAGTTCAGTCATTTTCTAATCTTTAGATAATATTAGTTTAGGGTACATCTCACAATCAGTCATGTCACACGCACATACATATATATTATATATGCATATATACATATACATATATATATATATGTATATATATATATATACAGTGGGTACGGAAAGTATTCAGACCACTTTAAAATGTTCACTCTTTGTTTCATTGCAGCCATTTGCTAAAATAAAAAAAGTTAATTTTATTTCTCATTCATGTTCACGCAGCTCCCCATCCGGACAGAAAAAAACAGAAAGGTAGAAATGTTTGCAAATTTATTAAAAAAGAAATACAGTTGGATTTTAACTTCAAAAGAAGAACTCGTTTGGCTGCTCTTATCTTTTCCCGCAGGACAAACCTGGGGAGTGAGTTTCTGACAAAGTTCTAAAAAAGTTACTAAAACATTTCTCACGGGTAAAACATCGTTATGACCTGAAGGGAAACACCAAATGGCTGACATCCACTCCCGCTTCTCCGAAAATTCACCTCTCTTTGGTGCGGAGGAACACTTTGGTGACATTACACTCGCTATTTCAGTCCCACACTGGAAGCTCTGTGTGTGTGTGTGTGTGTGTGTAGGGGGAGAGAGAGAGGGGACTGTGTTAACTGTGTGAACCATGGGGGACAGGACAGGACAATGCTCCCCCTGTTTGTAAACTCTGAGAAGCCCCCCCCCCCCCCACACACACACACACTCTCTCGAGTGGGCCACTTGCCGCCGAGCAGCCCGTTGATCATCTGCAGCCACAGAAAATGGCCGAACAGAAGCATCTTCAGTGTCTCCTCCTGACCCGCATTCCTCCAGCATCGGACGACGGGGCCGTCAAATTATGAAGCAGACGCGTTCTGCCATCATTAAAATGTTTTGTTTTTTTCTCCCCGGCCATCTTCGCCCTTCAAAAGAAGTCTGCGATTCAAGCTTGATTTATATCCCTGTGGTTGCATTGTTCTTTTCCATTGTAAAGAACCACGGCGCCGAGGGACGGACGTCGACGTCGGCCAATAGCGACCTCACACGGCGGCAACACGAGGAGACGGTAACGACGCGCTTCCTTACCGGAACCCTTCCACACAAAGACGGCGTTACATCACAGACCAATCACCACTCAGAGGAGGGAGACTTTCATTAATATGCCATGTGAACCATTATTCTCTTTTGGTTGTTTAATTGGCACCAACAAAAAATGCATCGGCCATATAATAACTATTAAAAACAAAGGAGATAATAGTTTGAATATTAATCCCAAAATGAATACTTTAAAATAAATCAAATGTTAAAGGAGGGTGTATTTATGTATATTATTAGGATGACTAGGTTGGTGGTTGGAAGCCCTTCGTTGGGGTCATGTGACCTCTGGGTCTCGGGGACAGAAACAGAAATAAAGAGAGCGATCCTGTGACTCCATTCCTGCTCCACTTCCTCCAGCGAGCAGAGATTGAAAGTAGGACACCTCCCCCCCCCACCCCGTATTCAAATACACAGCCTTATGGTATTCCATCTGGAAATTCGCAGATAGTGTGTAATATCACAACGATGGGGAGGAGTTATCTGGCAGATCATTGCGACGGCGTTCCCGTTAATCTGCTCCTCGCGCGGCGGTGATCGTATTCTTCTCCCGGGAGCCGGCGCACATCGGAATATTGAAACAACAAGCGGCGGAACGCCCCGGCACATTCCTGCAAGCCCTCCGAGGACTCGGCCTCGCAAACCTCTTCGGAATCTCGGCAGTCTGCTTCCCACAGAGGAGCACAGGGCGCTGTGTGTGTGTGTGTGTGTGTGTGTGTGTGTAGACTACAAACAAACAAACAAGCAAACAAACACCCAGGCGAAGACAAAAGAGCCAGATGAGACGGACACACCCTCACAGACACACACCGCATACTTGTAGAGACTGGAACTGCCCCAAAAGAAAAGGGGGTGGGGCTGGATTTGCTTACTTTTGAGCCCTTCCAATTTCTCGGGCAGGTCCTCTTCATCCCTGTATTTCTGGTCTTCCATGTATTCCTGAGGAGGAGGAGGAGGAAAAGGGGTGAACAAACTGAAGGTGATCAGGAAGAGAGGAAAAAACGTTCACAAGTTTGACTGAAAACCTCTAAAATCAGATTGAAAGTGACGACTCACCAAAGTAAGATGTCGTCCCCCCCCACCCCCACCACCACCTCGCAGTGACATTACTGATCACGCCGCTCGTTAAGTGGAACACGCCACGAGGGCGTGAAAGGAGCGCTGAGCTGAGTTTTTTCTTTCTTCTTCTAATGAAATTATAATGACGCAATCTGCCGCGTGGGAGTCGTCTTCATCAGAAGAGAGAGACAGAGGGTCATGTTGTCCTCCGCCATGACCTCCGGCACAGGAGGAGGAGAGGAGGAGGAGGAGGAGGTCGCAAATAACCAGTCTTCATGATTACCAAATGATGGTGTCTTACAACGGCCACTAACTCTTATATTATTCATCATAAAAGGTCCTTATAGGCACAAATAAACTCCACGTCGGAGGAGCTGGAGCGAATTTAAATGTGTTAGATTTAAATGTATGTCGTGACTTCATGTTGAGATGAATAACACCCGGATCTATATTTACAGTACAGTTTGTCTTTTCCTTTTTCCAAATGTGGCCGTTTATGAATTTGGGGTTTATTTCATCTCTCATGAACAGATGAGGGATTTACCAAATTAAAAAGGATAAATCTCAGGAAGGAATTGGGAGCAATGTGACAGGATGTGAGGGGAGCCAGAGGAAGAGGAGGGAGTCACAGAGTAAACATGCAGTGAATATGAGAAAATCACGTTTCTTCACGAGTTATCTGAAGAAGAGAGGGAGGACACACACACACACACACATGGTGGTGGTGGTGGTGGTGGCCCTCTGGTCGATCGGGTCACTGGTGTGGCGGCATGCAGCCGTTCAACAAGTGCCTCGAGCCTGCAGGTCGATACCGCGCATCGCTGTGGGGTCAACTGGCGTTTAACGCGTGCGCGTGGCGTTCAGGGACCATCATTATTAACCGCTCCGCTGGGAACGGGACAACCAGTCACGCTGCCTCGGAGCGCACGTTAAAAAAACACACACACACAAGGGCCAGTCAAGTGTGTGTGTGTGCGTGTGTATGTGTTGTGTGTGTGTGTGTGTGTGCACGTTGAATTCCAGCGAGGGAATAAGACCCGCAGGCGGGACGGGGGGGGGACATGAAGGAGAACCCCGGTACCTTGTTTATTTCTTCAAATTTCGACCGTTGCTGCTCCTTCAACAGCCCGAAGGCTTTCCCCCCTGCAGAGACAAATAACATCACGTTACCGTCACAGCGAGCCGGTTAATACCGACGGAGGCTTAGCTTGTAGCCGGGGTCGGCCTGCCGATGCTCTATTGTAGAGACGACAGTCGTTACAAGATGCTTGAGACAAAGCAGGCCGCTTCCGGTTGTATTTATTACCTTGTACGTTGGAAGGCATCCCGGAGTTTATGTGCGGGGGTTTTAAAATAAAGAGAAAGACAAATATATCCGAGCCGGGAGGCTACCGCAACTGTCCGCCGGGGCGATACTCCGACTCTCTGTTAGGAACTGGGCTGAGCGGGTCACTAGGTACCGCTGTCAAGCCGGACGCAATCGGGGACGGAACATCCGGTTGGCATTTTCAAAATAAAACTAACCGTGACATCAACGCGAATCCAGTCCTTCGTTGAGTTTAATGACGATACACGGTCGGTTTAAAAAACAATGTAATTGAATTCGAATGAGATATGAATACGTAGACAAAAGCCATAATATTTAAACACACACGAACATACCTGCAGATACTGAAACTACAGAGGGGGATGGATTTACTGACATTTGAGGCCCTCCAGTTTTTTGGGCAGTTCCTCTTCATCCCTGTAGTTCAGGTCTTCCAGGTATTCCTGAGAAGGAGGAAGAGGGGTGAACAAACAAGTTTAGCTCAACCCCCGAAAATCAGATCTGAGCCCATTTTTAAAAGCCTGCGTATAAAGTTCCAGCTAAAGAGGAAAGAAGTGAAAATTAGAGCAGGAAGTACATTCATATGATTGTGATCTGTCAGATGTGTCAACAGAAGGAACAAAGAGTGATGACTCACAATAGGAAGATGTTATTCCCCCTATTTCCCACAAACTTAATTTTGAATTCATTTTAATAATGATAGACAGCTTCAACAAAAAACGAATGTAATTTGTAACAGTCTGAGGAAAATGTGAATTGTCTACAGGAAGATATAAATAACCATTTTAAAAAGTATACTATATATAGTATCTTTTATCTTGACCTTTCAATCATTAGGATAAGATGCTAGTTGGCAAAGTGGACACAACTATTTTGTGCTTAAAAAAGAAGAAGATACTTTTCAAGCTCTTATTTTGGAGACTTAAGCATCCAACTTCCGGTATCAGTATGTATTATCATGTTTTCTCTCCTCACCAGTGAATGATGCTGTTGGAGGGAACTGGAACGTTTCTCGCTCGCGCTCACCACCGTGTGGCGGATGAGGGAACTGCACGTAACGATGGAGCGGGTCAGACAATGACCCAGACCCGCGTGTTTGAGTCTCTTTGGAGCCCTTTATGAACCCTTTCCGTAAATCCGCATTTCTGCAGACTTACCCACAATGCATAGCAACGTGACGGTAAACATGACAAAAAGAATGAAAAAAAAGGTAAACAAAGACTCAGAAACATTAAGGATTAAAGCTGGAACATAAAAACGCATGAAATCAGAATAATCATACGATTATATTCCGCAGATTTATTCATCAAACATTTCATTTGAGTTATTATAGCATTTTTTACATATAAGAGTCAATAGATTATTTGAAAATATCTCTCATCTCGTGAGGAAAAGAGCCCCAAAGACGAATAAAACATATAAAATAAATACCCACAATTGTACATCATATTTTTGGACATTGTCATAGTTGCAGCAAAGTGCTGTTCAGGGGTCAGGGGTCAAGGCCTTCAGGCCTGCAGGGATCGGGCCAACCAGTGCCCTCCCGAGTTCTGCTTTAACGTGCCGACAACTACATTAAATTCAGTTCCCTTTCAGATAATTTATAATCAACTTATGTAATCAGCCGGCGTTTGGGGCTGTTCTGAGTGCGCGGTGTGAAATACGCAATTGCCGGCGGCTAATAAAACCTGCGGAATAAATAAAGCATCCACAAATCTCGGCGTGGCGTGCGGACACAATTTGGCAAAGACGGCCGAATAGCTCGCATCCGTCGCCCAACGACGTGTTCAAAGACACAATTAACAGCCGGTTTTCCCGCGCGGTATGAATGTCATATTGTGTGTTGGGTAATTCACATTGTTAATGTCTCAAAATGCTTGTTTGTCTCCTCCTGGTTGGATGATGAACACATGAGGGCCCAGAGGAGGCTGCATGCCTCTTACTGGGATGTAATCTCAGCCTCATGAAGACACTCTGGGCTCATGCAGCAAACCAGTTTGGGGGATTCATATCATTTGATGGATTTTTGAGGTGGATTTTTTACCATTTAAATGCACCTGTTCACCAACACAGCTTAATAGACTACTTTAAAGTGAAGAGTAAACACCACACACTCTTAAACATCCATCGATAGTAATAATTTGGATTTTAATGGATGTCATCATGATCCCCTTGTCGCACATTTTTCATCCAGGAAAAAATATATCACCACAAAAATGAAGATGTATTATTTAGTTTCTTATTTTTTTATTTAGTTGGAACATAAATGAAAATCCTTGATTTCAAAGAGCTAAATAATTTAAGCTAGAAAACTTCTTCTATGTGATGCAATGCGAAACATTATAATTATGACTATATGGTAATGAGTCATAAGTTATTTTAAAATGTGTTTGAAGTGTCTCCAGCTGTAGAAGTTGTGGAAGTTGCTGCTGAGTGAGAAGCTGCGGGTGGTCGGTGTGGACGCGTCCACCATCTCCTGGATCACTGACTACCTCACAGGCAGACCACAGTTTGTCAGAATGGGCCGTGTGCTGTCTGGAACGGTGGTCAGTGATGTTGGAGCCCCACAGGGAACTGTTCTGTCTCCCTTCCTCTTCACCCTGTACACCAGTGACTTCCAGTACAACACGGAGTCATGCCATCTGCAGAAGTACTCTGATGACTCTGCAGTGGTCGGGTGTATTAGGGATGGACGGGAGGATGAGGACAGGGCAGTGGTGAGCGACTTTGTAAAGTGGGCCGATGAGAACCACCTGCGGCTGAACGTGGCCAAGACCAGAGAGATGGTGGTGGACTTCAGGAGGAAGGCGACAGCTCCTCCACCTCTGAGTGTCCTGGGAGTGGACGTGGACATGGTGGAGGAGTACAAGTACCTGGGTGTCTCCATCGACAGCCGACTGAACTGGAAGGCCAACATCAACGCTGTGTACAAGAAGGGGAGAAGTCGACTCTTTTTCCTGAGAAAGCTTCGATCCTTCAACGTGTGCAGCGAGATGCTGGAGTTATTCTACCAGTCGGTTGTGGCCAGTGTGCTGCACTTTGCCATTGTCTGCTGGGGAGCAGCATCGGAGCCGGTGACACCAGCCGTCTCAACAAACTGGTTAGGAAGGCTGGCTCCATCATCGGCTGCCAGCTGGAGCACCTGGAACAGGTGGTGGAGAGGAGGACGTTGAAGAAACTTGTGTCCATATTGGACAACCCGGACCACCCTCTCCACCACCTCCTACAGGGACAGAGGAGGACTTTCTCCAGACGTCTCCTCACGCTCCGCTGCCACAAGGACAGATACAGGAGAACATTCCTGCCGACGGCTATGAGGCTATACAACAGATCACCTCTTGCCAGATCGTAATATTTACACTATGTTGATCTGCACTTCACACATTTCATTTATTTACACTACACACATACACACACATTTCATTTTCATTTACACGACACACATACACACACTTTGCATTTTGCACACTGTCTATATTTAATATTAATATTTTTATATTTAATATTTAATTTAATTTTAGTCATTAGTATTGTATTGTGTATGCATATATGTTGTATATATACATATATATTTTATATTGTACTTTGTATACTTCTTGTATACATCTATATCTTTCACTTGTATACCTCTATATCTTTCATCCCTGTTTTTTATATTTTATTTTTTATTCTCGTGTGTTTAGTTTATTGGTGCTGCTACTGCTACGACAAATTTCCCCTTGGGGATTAATAAAGTATTTATCTATCTATCTATCTATATTAATAATATATAACATTATAGTGAAGTTGTGTTGGACTCATTTAGGGGCGGTTTGTCTCCCCCTTGTGGTCATTTAGTGTAACCGTCTCTATTTTGGTTGGAAACCGATGATATGAACGATTAATTCCTCTTTTTCAGTTTGTTTTATTAATATTATTCAATTAAAATCTACTCTAGCTTCAGGTCTTTACCCTGGAGCATTAAACGAGCAGAGAACAAATAAATTAACACACACGGTTGAGGTTTAACTACTTCCCAGTAAAATCTTAGATTAACTAGATATTAACCAGCAATTTTAATAACAGTTTTGCTTCAGGCAATGTTAGCTTGTTGTGTGGAGTAAATGTCAACACAATCAGAAAAGCACACATTTACAGTAATAGGTCAATGGGAATATATAAAAATAATAATACATAATAAAATAAATATATATATACCTTCCTGTGAATACCAAACCTATAGATGCTCACAAGAGGAGTATGAATCATAGAAACACATTAAACCAAAGAAGCCACTTTATAATAACAATGCATTATGCATGAACACACATGATGTATTGTTAAGTGTCTGTAAGGTGCCCTTTATTTACCTCTTTATATTTATTGTATGTTTCCCCCCCTATAACGAGGCTCTCTGCGCCACTGTCTCTGGGGTGTAGCGTTGGTGTCGCTCCGTTCATTAGATGACTTCATACGCATAATTATGTGTTCACACTGGAAACGTTAAATAAAAGGTGCATAATGAGCTTTAAACAACGAGGTTCCAGCTGTTTATTCCCTTTTGCATATGCATGTATATTTGTGATGCAATGTTAAAACATTTACATATTCAACCGGAAAAAAAAGTGCTTTAAAAAAATGTTTTTATGAATAAGTACCACAGAGAAATACACAGGCGGGATCATTCATTGTTTTTATGGGATTTAAATAGTTCCACATGAGCCTTGTTGTTGTTCTGTAGGAGTCCCCCGAGGGACTCCTGGGCTCCTGGGGCCACGGTGAACATCTGGGGCTTCGGCATTAGAGACGTCGTCATGCGGTGTGAAACAGAATAATTGAGTTCGCCGGGCCACCGTGTGAGGAGGTGGAACACTGACTGCAGTTTGATGTCATGCAGGTTAAGTACAATCAGCTCTTTGGTCTGACAGGGTGTGTGTGTGTGTGGGGGGGGGGGGCTGCAAAACCTGAACGGAGGGAGATAGGAGCGATACTTCAGAACCACTGGATGAAAAAAGGAGATTGCAAGGGGAATTAGGAGTCAAGGGTTCAGAGGGTAATTGCTTCCTCGGAGGGGTGTCGACCCTCTTTTAAAAGTGGGAGACGCAGTCGTCTGTGGACGGAGAACACGAGGTCAGAGAGGGTTTCATCACAATCTAGAAAGAGAGAGGGAGGAGAGTGTGAGGAGTGAATGGAGAGGGAGGGGAGTGTGTGTCTCCCAGAGGACGAGGTGCAGCGTGACTGATTGAGCCGAGGAGCCCACGGTTTGGTTTGATAGGGAGGCGAACACCTGGAGGAGCAGAGGTAGACCACCAGGACCAGGAGGGATCGGGTTTGTGACCTCACGGGGCAGACGGACGCCATTGGAAACGAGACACTGAGCACGGAGCGCACCACAGGAGGGCAGCAGTGACACGCACCACGTTTGCGCTGCAGCTCGTCTTCTCAGAGGAAGAAGAGCGTGAAGAGGATCAGTGGAAACAAGAGGACACAGAAGAGAAAAACACACTGACACAATGAATTGGAAATCACACAGCAAGCTAAATATATATACAAATATAATAATAATCATTAGTATTATAATAAATATATATATATGCTGGATGCCAAAGAGTTGTACATATTTTAAATATATATAAATGTATATATATAAGTATAAATATATAACAATATAGAAATAATCAGTATTATTATAATATATATATATTATAATAATACTGATTATTTCTATATTGTTATATATTTATACATATATATATATGTTAAATATATATATATATTTAACATATATATATATATGCTGGATGCAAAACAGGTACATATTTTAAATATATATATATTTAGATTTATACAAATATAATAATAATCATTATTATTATAATATATTATATATATACACATATATATTTGTTATAACTGAGCCTCATTGAATAGAGCTGAGATTGTTCTGGAATGGTTGATGTATAACACGTGGGTATGTGTCATATGCAAACGCCTTTAAAAGGTGAATTTTGTTGTTGTTGTAAAATGTATAAAATGAGCCCAGACTCCAGAGGGTCACGTGACATATGTGAATGTCAGTCAGTTACCAAGGCCACTGGTTCTGCTGCTGTTCAGTGTTAAAGATGACAGGACCAATGGGGTCTCAATATACTTCTTTTTTTTAACTAATCTGATGTTTCACTGAAGAAACAATTTATCATCCACAATATTAAATACCTCGCTGGCACTTTATATGTAGGAGCCTCTTTGAAAACACAGCTCTGTGTGAAGTTTGGTCTTTAAAAAGAATGAACTTTTAACTTTTAACTGCGATTAATCGCGATTAATGAATTTCAAAATGTGCGATTAATTAGTTAATTTTTTAAAATCGATTGACAGCCCTAATACATATACATATACATACATATAATTGAACTGCTGTTCATCATAACGACTCTAAAGTCAGCTGCTCGTCTCTTATACCTGATGGAGTTTTTATACCTGATGGAGTTTTTATACCTGATGGAGTTCAATAAGGTTCCTGCTGAGCTGCGGAGCTTATGAAGATGAATGTTAGAAAATAAGACTAAATTCTCGCCTAAATTACCTCTGAAAATCCAGCCAGAGTCTTCCAGAATACGAGACGATTGAACAGGGAAAAAACCCTCTCAGATATTACTGAACCTGTGTATTTAAAAAGATTAGTCTCAACTTTTTACTTCCTTATTTATCTTTCACGACTCGACAGCGAAGCATCTAAAGACAGTGGGCGGAGACTGAAGGGTCAGATTATTTCAACAATGTAAACACATAACAGATGATAAGGCTGTTATGTCACCGTCATCGATAATTAACCTCACAGTTTTCATTAAAATATTAAATCGGTAAACAATGCAGGAAATTGACAAAATAGTCCTGTGTGTTTTATTAGATGGCAATTAACTTCTAAACGATGACTGATGCACTGATTAGTGTGACCATATTCATGAGCTTGATCTTTAATTGGATCATCTAACAAAATCATGTCTTCTGCTTAGTGAATAAACTTGAGCTGCTTTAGTTCTGAGGATGAATTATAATTGAAATGATTTTTGTCTCGTCCAAACTTCGGTATTCCAACTTACTGCTCGCCATTTTTTGACAGGATTTCCACGCATTGTGTCTTTGTGAGTGTTAGGATGGAAAAAGTCACCAAATATTTGATAAATAGTCCATAGTTACCTCTACCTGCCTTATCTACCTACCTTATCTAACTACCTACCTACCTTATCTACCCATCTACCTTATCTACCTACTCTACCTACCTCATCCTACGTTAACCTACCTAACGTATCTACCTGCCTGCCTTATCTACCTACATTATCTAATTACTTCATCTACCTACCTACCTACCTACCTTATCTACCTACATTATCTAATTACTTCATCTACCTACCTACCTACCTTATCTACCTACATTATCTAATTATTACATCTACCTACCTTATCTACCTACATTATCTAATTACTTCATCTACCTACCTAGCTACCTTATCTACCTACATTATCTAACTACCTACCTACCTTATCTACCTATCTACCTACTCTACCTACCTCATCCTACCTTATCTACTTAACGTATCTACCTGCCTGCCTTATCTACCTACATTATCTAATTACTTCATCTACCTACCTACCTACCTACCTTATCTACCTACATTATCTACAAGCCTTATCTACCCACCTTATCTACCTACCTACCTACCTACCGTATCTACCTGCCTTATCTACCTACCTTATACACAATTATGTTTTAAAGTGCAACATGTGAGAGACATAATAGTCTGTCCAAGAAATACTTTTAAAAAACTCCTGTCTGGAGTAGCTCATCCATTTATTCTGAGGGGCGATGTGTGAGTCTGTATTTCTCCTGGAATACAAATAATAGGACAACCTATTAAAATCCCACAAAAGGAAGAAACATGGTTTCATTGAGGGGCCTGAAGCAAGGTCACCCCAAACATCTGCTACACCCCCCCCCCCCCCCCATATCTTCAAATCCAATTAGCTGTTAACCAGCTATAGCCAGCAATCCTGTTGTTTAAAAAATAAGCTCAGCACATGCCACACTAATCATATTTAACAAATCAATGTGAGGACCTGGTCCTACAAGCAATGCTCTACTTCTTCTTGTAGGATACTTAAATATATCTATATATTTATCTATCTACCTTATTGACCTACCATGTTTATACCTACCATATCTACCTACCATATCTGTATACCTTATTGACCTACCTACCATATCTATCTACCTTATTGACAGTGGTGTATAGTAACGAAGTAGAAGTACTTCGTTACTTTACTTAAGTAGTTTTTTTGGGTATCTGTACTTTATTTTACTACTTATATTTCTGTTTACTTTTACTTCACTACATTTTGCAATGAAAACTTGTACTTTTACTCCGATACATTTCCCCTGAAACAGTATCGTTACTCGTTACTACGGGGGAAAAAAATCATGAGAAACATCGTGGACTGTTGTGGAACACGCCGCAGCGCACCTGAACGCAGCACGAACACCAGGTTGGGGATCAGGGGTCCTTACCGCGTGTTTTCTCTTCCCAGTGATGCCCAGGATGCTAGCGAGCGGCTACAGATACGACTCATTTCATGTGGAGCAGCAATGGAAGCTACTCGAACAACCACGGTGACCAAGATCAACGTCCGTGGCCATATTTGGGCGAACTCTTTTCTTTTGTCGGAGTGAAAGTTTCTTCCTACCGGATGAAGTGCCTCTCATGCCGACCGAAAGCTACGGAGATATGGCCTTCAACAACTCACCAACCTCAGGAAACACATTGAGGTAAATTAACATTAATCCCATGAGCCGCAACGTTAATGGTTGGTCATCATAAACCTGTTAAGATATCTAGCAGTGTTGTCCTCAGGATTGGAGTAAATTATATCTTTGGCAGGAGAGGGGGGGAAACAGGTGTCTGATTGTCCTCCGCATGTTGTATGTTAGGCTAACGTTCGCTAGCTATCGTCAATTAAATGAGACAATTAGCGTGAGTGGAGTAGACGGATCTCTAGCGAGTTAATGAGCTGAAGAAGTGTTGACAGTTGTGAGAATTTGTTGATTTGAGTCGTCTTAGCTATAATATAATGCTAATCATTACAGCATTATTATAATTATTTGTATTAATATGATAAGAGTGACGGTCCAGTAATGGCGACGATATTGATTTGGGACTGTTGTTGTGTTTAACTACAGAGATACAAGTACATATTCACAAATCAACTCTGGATGCACGGACAGTGCATGAAACTAAATGTATAAACTTCAAATTAAAACAAACTATTTTGTACAAAACTTTAGGTTGGGGTCATGACATGTTAGGAAGTGTTATTAATTATATCATGTCTGTAATACTCTCACTTTATTTCAGGAATGGACTAATCAAGCAGCACATGGAAGAACCCTCCCTGCAGCTAGGTGATGCCACCAGGTCCAGTTCATCTGATGAAGAGGACTTCTTCTTTGTCATCTCAAGCGCATGACAGCAGCAAACAGCTGGATGGAGACGTGGATCACGTTGACTTGCTGAAATGCTTCCCAACTGTGTGCTGCTGTCTGTGAAGCTAGACACACTCTACCTGCACCATCAGGGCCTGTGAAGCTAGACACACTCTACCTGCATCAGGGCCTGTGAAGCTAGACACACTCTACCTGCATCAGGGTCTGTGAAGCTAGACACACTCTACCTGCACCAGGGCCTGTGAAGCTAGACACACTCTACCTGCACCAGGGCCTGTGAAGCTAGACACACTCTACCTGCATCAGGGTCTGTGAAGCTAGACACACTCTACCTGCACCAGGGCCTGTGAAGCTAGACACACTCTACCTGCACCATCAGGGCCTGTGAAGCTAGACACACTCTACATGCATCAGGGCCTGTGAAGCTAGACACACTCTACCTGCATCAGGGCCTGTGAAGCTAGACACACTCTACCTGCACCAGGGCCTGTGAAGCTAGACACACTCTACCTGCATCAGGGTCTGTGAAGCTAGACACACTCTACCTGCATCAGGGCCTGTGAAGCTAGACACACTCTACCTGCACCATCAGGGCCTGTGAAGCTAGACACACTCTACCTGCACCAGGGCCTGTGAAGCTAGACACACTCTACCTGCATCAGGGTCTGTGAAGCTAGACACACTCTACCTGCACCAGGGCCTGTGAAGCTAGACACACTCTACCTGCACCATCAGGGCCTGTGAAGCTAGACACACTCTACCTGCATCAGGGCCTGTGAAGCTAGACACACTCTACCTGCATCAGGGCCTGTGAAGCTAGACACACTCTACCTGCACCAGGGCCTGTGAAGCTAGACACACTCTACCTGCACCAGGGCCTGTGAAGCTAGACACACTCTACCTGCATCAGGGTCTGTGAAGCTAGACACACTCTACCTGCACCAGGGCCTGTGAAGCTAGACACACTCTACCTGCACCAGGGCCTGTGAAGCTAGACACACTCTACCTGCATCAGGGCCTGTGAAGCTAGACACACTCTACCTGCACCAGGGCCTGTGAAGCTAGACACACTCTACCTGCACCAGGGCCTGTGAAGCTAGACACACTCTACCTGCACCAGGGCCTGTGAAGCTAGACACACTCTACCTGCACCATCAGGGCCTGTGAAGCTAGACACACTCTACATGCATCAGGGCCTGTGAAGCTAGACACACTCTACCTGCACCAGGGCCTGTGAAGCTAGACACACTCTACCTGCATCAGGGCCTGTGAAGCTAGACACACTCTACCTGCATCAGGGCCTGTGAAGCTAGACACACTCTACCTGCATCAGGGCCTGTGAAGCTAGACACACTCTACCTGCATCAGGGCCTGTGAAGCTAGACACACTCTACCTGCATCAGGGCCTGTGAAGCTAGACACACTCTACCTGCATCAGGGCCTGTGAAGCTAGACACACTCTACCTGCATCAGGGCCTGTGAAGCTAGACACACTCTACCTGCATCAGGGCCTGTGAAGCTAGACACACTCTACCTGCATCAGGGCCTGTGAAGCTAGACACACTCTACCACCAGGCCTGAAGCTTTAATGTGTATCTGTGGAGACACATGCTAGACACACTCTACCTGCATCAGGGCCTATTCCAGCATGAAAAAACACAAAAAGTCCTTTAAAATCACTTTTTACAAAAAGCATCTAGTAAAACACACAACCCACCAGCTGGCTCAGACCAGCACTGCTCTGCTTTTTACTTTTTCTTTCACGAGCAGTGGAGTTATTGAGGCCGTACAAGTTCCCCCGACAGCAATAGTCCAGTTAATAAACGCCAGATAACGTAAACTGCACTTACCTGTCGAGGAGAAAAACAACCCGGCTTCTGCTTTCATTCCCTCAGACTCTCTCGGCGTATTGTTGTTGATGGCCCGACTCCATCGGTGACGATTTGCAAAGGCACACTGGATATATTTGGGGACTCAAAACACTGAATGCTCCTCCATCATATTTTGCATTACACACCTGTCCTCAAGACGGGTTGCAAAGCCTCTCGGAGCCACAGCGCCGCGCTGAGCTCGCTGTACGAGTCACAGCGTTTCAGTCCGAATAGTGTTTTTCATTGCAAACATGTTTTTCTTTTTTTTATTGTTCAGTCAGAACCAAAAACAACATTTTATTTATTTTTATTTTCTGTTTATGTCATTATTCACAGAAACATATTTCCCCGAATACTGCATGTTGGGCGAGCTATTCTTTTGGTATAGCAATGACACAGCAAATAATAACTTTTTTAAAAAAGTGGCAGGTTGTTATGTGGCACCAGAAAACAGAGAGGGATGATGAAAAATAAACAACTGGAGGCAAAAACCATAGCCACAAAAAAAAAAAAAAATGGATTTTTATTAAATTATAAATGAAAAAGAACCAGGCGCCTGAAACAAACCCCAGGAAGTTTAACAAAAAACAAACTTATAAGTGAAAGAAAAACTAATCACACACACCTTCAAGCGTTCCTCTGCCTCCTCAATGACACACCAGTGACCTTGACAGCCTCACCTAAACCGGGTCGTACCATCTGCCCAGGCAAACACGGGGGTGACCTACGCAGCTGTGAATTTACACACAAAAAACCACAATAATCTGTAATTTAAGTTCCTGAATTCAGTCACGCGCACACACACACAACCACACACAAACACATATAACTTATCCAAGAGCACAGAGATCATCAGAAGGTCATAATGTGACTGCCCTGTCCCTCACCTGAAGGAGATAAACACACACACACACCTGTTTCCAATCATCAATCACAATCAACCCTCACAGTGATTGTGACACGCGGTCCTTATTTACATAAACACACACATGATGAATGTTGTTATTAAGCCCGCAGCTTCTCCCCAGCAGGTGTGGTTATGTTTCTGGGGCACATTAAAATGTATTATAAAGCATGTAGTGTAACAAAAACTAACTCTGAGAGTTCCCAAACTTCAAGTTGCTTGAATCTCTCCCAAATACAATTATATGTGCATGACTACTTTACCATAGAAGAAGAACTCCATGATATCCATGAACAGGAATTCCATTTAAAGTGTAAACAAAAAACAAAAAAACACGGAGCCAAACAGCGACGTGGAGCCACGATGATAATTAGAGGGTACACAACACGTCAGCCAATGAGAGCCCTTTTATAATTGGGCTCTAGCCAAGAATAATACAAAAAAACATGCCACAGTCATATTCATACGACAATTATGTGAGTTAAAAAAAGGTCTGAGGACAGCAGGTAGGAAATGAGCCTCATTGTATTCATTAAATAATATAATAAAACATAAGTGAGAAAAAAAGAGATATTTAGTTGCAATGGATTTGTTTTGAAAATCTAATCTTAAAGCTGACACACACACACACACACACACACACACACACACACACACACACACACACACACACACACACACACACACACACACACACACACACACACACACACACACACACACACACACACACACACACACACACACACACACACACACACACACACACACAGCTCGATACCAGAGGAGATCACAGAAGGTGGAGCAGCTCCTGGTTCCCTTCTGTACTTTCTCCCCCTGACATGGATCCATGTTCTGGTTTTGGGTGGATAAGACATTTCAGGTCCAAACACATCTTCAGTTTCCTCTCCGTGAGTCATGTGACGACTGTGAGGTGGGACGAGGGGCGCAGTGGGGGGGGGGGGGGGGTCAGCAGCAGCAGCGACCTTTGATGTGGAGGATTTGCTCCCGAGCTGCCGGCTCCAGAGCCTGTCAGGTATTTTGGCTTCTGTGCTATTTTCGTGTGTTGTTGTTGTTGTTGTCGTCGTGTGGATTTATCATTTTTTATTTTTCCTTCAAACGTCTAATTTGACATCGATGTGTTCTTAGTAATCTATCCTCGGCACATGGTTGCCGCGTGAAAGACGTCCAGAGCCGACTGTCTGACTGCCAGCAGGAATGTGAAGGTTGATGCATCCTATGGGTGTCAAGGAGCAGCTGGTAACCCCCCCCCACCCCTCTTCACCACCAGAATAGCCAAATAACATCTAAGGGTCACTGCCAATTTCTGTCTGGCTCTCGGCTTATTATCACAGATCCAGCTCTCACTTGTCTGCTGGTGGCCATTTATTTTTGTGGACCCTGTTTTCCTGTGTGTGTGTGGGGGTGTGGTGGGGGGGGGGGTATCTGTGCAAATGAACATGGGAGGGAGGGAGAGTTCTAGTTGATTGAAGAGATGTTATTGATGTCTTAAATTTACTTTTTTTGCACTCAAGCAGTACACTGTTTTTTTCCATGCACATTTACTTACTAATTAGACCCTGGATTATTATTATTATTCCCTGGATTTTTATTTGACATTTTTTTGGCGGGGGCATTTGCCGTTATCCAGAAACATCACCAAATGTTGCAGACTTGTAAAGCTTGGCGAAAATAGCACCTCTGATACAGGCGTCATGTTTGTGTATAACACAATGTCTCTCTGGCGCCCCCTAGAGGTTGGAGAAAAGCCTCTCAGACCTCTAAGCCCCGCCTCACTAAATGTTCTTTTTAAACTCCTCTTCCCCGCCCGGTCCGATTTACACCAAACATTTTACACTTTATTAAAGTGAGATGTTGAGTAGCGAGCTCTCGTCACATTTAACGCGCAAACATGAGCGCAGTGAGGATCTTGTAATCTGACACTATTTTAACACGCATGGACAAATATAATGAACCGTTTGGTACTGAAAGGACATTTTATCTGAGCTGTTACTCAAACGCTGATGCTCCTCACCAAATGTTTTTAAATATCGAGCTTCAGGGATGAACATTTAATCCATTGTATTTTATTATTATTACCAATATCACCTTCAAACGCAACCTCGTAATCAGTTCTGAGCTCTTTTATTTCCATTGTGCATCGCAGCGTTGTACAATAAAGTTCAGTAAAAATAATTTGAGTGTGAAAAATGGCCCGATTCAAGTGTGAAGGCCACGCGGACTCAAAACAATTAGTATAAGGAGATGTAGATGTCCCACCGGAGCTGGTTGCATGAGAGTGTTTGTCTAAATCTGTTATTTAACGCGATAAAAAACAGAAATATGTTGCATCTTGCATCGCTTTGCTTAACCGTCACGGCGGTTTCTTGCAGAGACACAGTGGGACATGTGACCGCGACCCCGAGAACGGGAACATTGACCATTGGATCGTCACCACTGCGTTACGGAGAGGAAGGCGCTGTGAGCTCTTGAAGCCCGACCCGAACTCCGCTGAGGCCGCCGGGGACTAATTGTTAATTAAACCAAGCTGATGAAATAGAGCTCAAGTGTAAATGAATGTGTCAGAGTGGAGGAGCACTCAGACGCACCTTTTACCCCCGGAGAGGAACACAAAAAAAATCTGGATTATTTAAAAACTTGACGGGGCACTCCAGCGGTTCAGAACGGGCAGTTTAGTTATTCATGGGGTAATTAAAGTTCTGATGTTGTTGAGTGGGAGAAAGAAATTAAGGAGAGAGAAAAAAGATAGATGAGGTGTGAATCGTGGGAGGCGTGTGGCGAAGTCCACGGCTTCATGGTGAGAGCGTGTATCAAGGTGGTGAAATAAAATGTATCTCGGGGCGAGAGTTCTAAAAAAAGGGAAGAATTTAACGTTGTAACATAATTTTTTTGTAGCAGGTTAGAAAAATAAAAAACGACCATATAGACACCTTTTATTAATAAAATTTGTGGTGAAATAAAATAAACCTTGGGGCAAAAAAATCCAAAAGAAAAAGCAGAATATTAATGAGAAAAAAAACACCTTTTTTTTCTGAACAAAATCCTCTAATCATAACCCGATGCGTCTCATGTGCAGCATCTAGCCGTTACCTGCTCAGGTGGCCTGGGGGCACGACGGCGGCAGGTTTAAAGCAATGTCCCTGAGACTGTCTCTCTCCTCCCGGATCTCCTGTAAGTCCTGTTCGATGAAGGACATCCTGCTGTGCTGCTCCTCGGCGGCCGACTTCAGCTTCTGGATCTTCGAGCCCAGCGTCGGGCTCTCGACGCTCCCGCGAATCGTGCTCAGGCGGCGCGCCGTCTCATCCAAGATCCGGTCGAAGCGCTCCAGCGGCACGTTTCCATCTGGTTCCAGAAAAACACGAAGAAGAGGAGAGGATGCAGTTGAAAGAAGAAGAAAAAAACCCAGATGGAGGCATCAGGAGTTTTGGAAGATCGTGGTTTGTGGACGTCAGTCCTACATCAGTGATTACAAGCGGTGGATCAGCCGTGACGGCCTAATTACAGTGAATTTCAGTCATTATCCTCTTAATAAGCACCGCGGAGTGCAAGTTGCACAAAGCATTAAACAAGAATGTGTTTGAATAAACAGGGTCAGATAATATCGGGTCAGAAAGACGCCGCTTTAGACGTAGTCTAAGCTGGAACCCCGGCGAACGGCAGCGACTCTCACTTCATCACGGGGATACCAATCTGGGAGATATTTCCATGTTCAATGAGGCAGTAAAAGCAGAGAGCTCTTTAGTGACTTGACATTTGAGAAATAATGAAGATTCACGATTTTTAACAGATATGGAAGAAAAAGGTTGGCGCCGTAAAAAAATGATCTATAACTTACCAATCTTGCTGATTAGCTGGGTTAGTGTATTGGAATAGGCCTCCAACTGGAGCGTGGCTGCTTCCATGTCCTCCATGACGCCGGTCAGGGACACCTCGGGCTGGAAAGGAGAAGACAAACTCTAGAAACCTCTACATGTGTCTGCGTTAGCTACCTGAGACCGTACATGTGTCTGCGTTAGCTACCTGAGACTGTACATGTGTCTGCGTTAGCTACCTGAGACTGTACATGTGTCTGCGTTAGCTACCTGAGACTCTAGATGTGTCTGTGTTAGCTACCTGAGACTGTACATGTGTCTGTGTTTACTACCTGAGACTGAACATGTGTCTGCGTTAGCTACCTGAGACTGTACATGTGTCTGCGTTAGCTACCTGAGACTGTACATGTGTCTGCGTTAGCTACCTGAGACTGTACATGTGTCTGCGTTAGCTACCTGTGGGCTGATCTGGGAGCTGATTGTGTCTGTGCTCATCTCCTGCTCGGCCAGCTGCTGTAAAGCAGCGTCTATGTGGGAGCTCAGGTGAGCCGATGCAGTCCTGGTGTGCTTGGCCTGGATCAGAATGGCTTTGGACTCCTGCACAGACACAGAGAGAGAGAGAGGAAAACAAATTCACTTTTGGTCTCAAAGCTCTGGAGTTATTGGACATGTTTGGATCACTCCACTGGCATTTAATTCAACTAGTATAACACTATAAACATGAGCGTACGCCTTTATCCGTATCTGCAACTGTGCAGAAATGGCATATTTAAACAGAATGAATGTGTAAAATAAAAATGACAAAGAAGCTGTGCGCAGCTTTCAAATGTGAATGAACGTGTTATGAATAAAACTGTGGAGCTTCAATCTATTCAGCACAGTCCTAGAATTGTTTCATATAAATGAGTTTCATATGGTGTTTACTGATTAAGAAGCCACTCCGTCTGCAGTTTGTCGCATTGGCAGAGGGCGCCGACTACACTTCAACGTAGGAGGAAGGAAGGAAGGAAGAAGGCATCAAACCGCCAACCTTTTAAGGTACTAGATTTCAATATGACACACACACACACACCTTAGCCACAGCGTGCGCCGTCTGCTCCGCCTCCTTCGTGGTGTCGCTGGAGAGGTTCAGGTTTTCCAGCGCCGGGTTGAGCGTCTTCTCGATTTGCGAGAGCTTTTTCCGAACGTCGGCCAGAACCTTATCCTGCAGCGGCCGCTCCTTCTTCAGGGCGGTCTTGGTCTGGGCCTGCCGACGGGGCCACTCCCGCGCCATGTCTGAATGGATATCGAGGTGTTTTTCATTTTAATTAAACGGGAATAAATAGGCACAATTTAAAGTTAGGGAAAAGACATCCAGAGCGTCAGATATGTAGAAAGCCTGATTGGCGCGTGGATGGATGAGGAATCACATATTTACGACTGAGCTCAGACAACATCACACATACTGATATATCTCATGTGCAATAACCAGAATAGGTATTTGCGTTCCTGTAGAACTCGATGATTCATCGTAAAAAGCTGATTTAAGAAAATGGGTTTATTGGGCCTTAAAGACCGATTAAGCTTTCTATTAAATGATTAAATGGTGGATTCGAATAGATCATTGTCTATACCGGCTGGATTATATTTCCATTATTCATCCGTTTTTCTGCGCCGCTTTGCTAATGCAAGAAAAGTCAGAGGAGATAAAATCCCCTCGCGTCTCATAAAGCACAATTCGTTCATGAAAAAAAGAAAAATCTGAAAACATTCCACTTCATTGCATTTCCCGTACAAGACGCCGCTGCATTCAATACGTGACAATTAGGTCAACGTGTTACAATGGCGATGACACGTTCGCTTAAAATAACACTTCAGTCTGTCGCGCTTATATTCGTGTTCAGTCCCCGCACTCGACATTTCAATTTCAGTTGAACGGTGCAGTCGGTTGAACGTAAACAACACAAACAACATTGTAAAAAAGGAAGAAGAAGAGGAACAAGTCGGTTAGAGAGTGATAGAGAGACTCACGCTCTAGTCCTCTGTGCAGGACGATGGCGTCAGACTCCACCTCTTTCCCCGCCACCACGGACGACAGAGCCGTGACCTTTGACCCCTGAGCGCGAGCTTGCAGCTTGAAAGGGGGAGACACGTGAGAGGACGCATGACCTTCCGTTAGACTGTATTCGAGGCTCGTAAACAACGGGCATCGAGGCCAACCGAGCCGGCGACAGCGTTGAAGCGTCTGCAGCTCGGCGCCGCCGCGTTGAGGGCTAAACGATGACAGCAACACGCTTTCTCTTCTCTTTTTTCTCTTTCCTCATTGATTTGAAACCAAGCAGTTCTTTGTAGATTGAATGGAAAGGTCCTTTGTTTCATGACCATATCTCTCATAAAAGTAGAAGACTTATCAGGGTCAGCCTTATTAGCATGCTAACATTATATATATATATAATAATATAATAATAATATATTAGCTAGTTAACAATAAACACAAGGTACAGCAATGTCTGTGGGTTTGCAGGTATTTTGGTTGTAATGCAAAGAATTGCACAAATTAATTAATACATTTTGACTCGATGATGGAGCAGTTTATCCTCAGGGCGGCACAAGTTTCATGAAAATGCTTCCAGACATTAAATGGGATTAATAATTCAATCAAAAAATGTTAATCTTAAATCAAATTAACCTGTCATTTAGAACCACGAATGCGAATCTCAAAAAATGTCAATACACATTAAAAGTATGGAGACATAAAGCCCCGTGTGACTCACCTCACTGATGTCACCCACCACCTCCAGTTTGTCCCTGGCCGTCTGTTTCAGAGGCTCCACCTCCTCTCCGATCTTACTAATGAGCTCGTCTTTGGTCCGGATCTGCTGCTCCAGTTCTTCTTTTTGTTTTAGCAGGTCCTCGCCCCACTACACAGAAAAACACACAACTTTATATATACCGGTACACATACACTACCGTTCAAAAGTTTGGGGTCACCCAGACAATTTGGTTGTTCTTCAAACTTGTGGCTCAAAGGAAGGCCAGTTTTATAGCCTCTCTCAGCATAACTGTTTTCAGCTGCGCTCACATAAAAAGGGTTTCAAGGGTTTTCTACCCCTCTGTTAGTCTTCTAAGGCGATAACACAATGTACCACTACAGTAGAACACTGGAGAAGGGCCTCTACACACCTCTGTAGAGACTTCATTAAACACCAGAGAATAGTCATTTACACATTAACTATGTAGAGAGAGGATTTATGATTCATTTAATGTTATTCATTGAAAAAAACTGTGCTTTTATTTTGAAAAATAAGGACATTTCTACGTTTTTTTTCTTTTCTAAGTAACTCCAAACTTTTGAACGGTAGTGTACATATATACAGTATGTAATTTGTTTTAATCCCACGCTTTCTCTATCAGATTTACAAGACATTCTGCCTTTAATCAGCCATTTTTGAGCAGGAAAATTGGCCCATTTCTGTGTACGATGTTTGGTCTGCTCAGAGAGGCTGCGCTGGTTAATCGCCGTCCTCTGGAACAACATGTACCCTCGTGAGCGGCCAATCTTGCCAGGAGCCTCTCCGGGGCCTACTCTGTGTCCCCTCTGCTCGCCAAATGCAACATGAAGAAGGAAATAAAACCCAAATGATGTGGAGGTAAATGAGATACTCTCATCTGTGTATTAGCCTTAGTTACATGTCCCCGGAATGGTTTCTTATAGCCATCCAAACCGGCTCTAATGAGATCAAAATGATCCATTTACGAGTCTGTAATGCAACGTAATAATGCTTCAAATAACATTTGTGCTCTGCAGGTGGTGCGTGTTCCAAAACTGACCTCTGCTGTCTGGCCGCTCGTCTGCGTTTGGTTGAGCCGCGGTGGAGACGGGTCGCCGGCGGCCGGGGCCAGCTGGCGGAGGGAGGACGTGATGTTTCCCAGGGCGAGCTTCACGCCGGCAGCTTCCTCCTCCAGGGCCAGCTGGTGGGCCGCGGTGTCGTCCACCTGCGCCGTCAGGTTCTCCTTCCGCTGCTGCATCTGTGTTATTCTGAGACGAAAGGTGTTGTGAAATGTAGCGCACTGTAACCGGACGCCATTAAAACATCGGCACGCCTTTCCCGCTCACTCCATTCATATTAACCTTATAAGCACCAAGCTTTTTGTAGGCCTCTGCTCCGAAAATTGCATCACCAAACTAAAAAGGCTGTATCTCTGCAACCACTAGGGGGCTATTTTAATCATTTTTACCTTTAAAAAAAATAAAATCTTTTGTTCACATGTGTATATATCAGTATATATGTTAGTGGGTAAGAGTAAATGAAGATGGCACACAGGAAAAATATAAAAATTTCACGTGTTAACATTCTCCCTGCAAAGTTTGACTTTAAAAAGTGAAGCAGAACAAAGTTAGAGAGGTTTTAGTACAGAGAATTTAGGCGAGGTCTCAAAAACTGCCATTTTGTCAAATTTTGGATTTTAATTTCTCATTTATCAAACCATATATTTCACTTCTATGTTACTCATGATGTTCAGTATATACAAATACAGTATTTAAAAAAATTTAAAAAAGGAAAAATAATTCCACCCATTTAGAGCGGCGCACATTTAGCACGGAATGCGGCGCGTTGAGCTTCACATCGTCGCTACAGGAGTCATTTAAAAAGCATCACGCTGCGCCGCGACGAAATCAATATGAATCTGAGAACGAGGCATCGCTGAGTAAAGAGGATTAAAAAGGCACGCCGAGGTTTTCGTGCAAAGGAAGCGTTTTGAATTAGCGGAAGGTGTCGAGCAACACGCGGTGGGTGTTTTAAAGTGCCATTTCTATCACCTCCACAGCTGCATTGACATCCAATCTGTTTCACCTCAAGAAAGCAGAAACACACGGTGTCACACTGCTTCCGTTTAAACACGCATTCATTTAACGTGTTTGGTGGAACACTAGAACACTGGAAATGTAAAAGTATCAACACAGCGATGTAAAAATACTCCCTTACAAGTAGTACAAGAAGTATTAGATGAATACACTTTGAGCATCAACAGTAGAGACGCTCCTACTGAAGAGAAAAGGCCCCTGTGATGAATATATTTAGATATTATTCTACGTAGAATTGATGCATCAATGCATTAGCGTTACCGTTAAGCATCTTTGAGTGCTTCAAAAAGCGCTATAAAAATGTAATGCATTATTATTATTATTAGGACTATTTTACTGGTCACGGTTGAGCTGGTTTTAACTACTTTAATACAGTTATTTAATCCAGATGTTACCAACCCAGGGTACAAGTGTAGCCCCAAAAAATGTATGTAAAATGTAAAATCCAGTATGTAAAAAAAAAGAAAGAAAGTACAGTATGTAAAATCATAATATGAAAAGTAGATAGTATTTATATCGGGTAAAGAAATGCATGCGCGGAGTAAAACATTACGATATTCCACTTTGAGTGTAATGCAAAGCAGGAAGTGGAACATACGGTATCTCAGCGTGATTTAATGTCACACTACTTCTGCTTTTCTCTTCCTGAACATCAAGGATGTCTTTTATTGTCAACACGGGGCTACGTATTTTAAGGTAGGCTACAGTGGTCTTCACTGTAGCCTCGGAGGACTCGTGTTGGCAGCTGGTGGGGGGGGGGGGGGGCACTTTTGTTGTTTTCCTAATTGGATACAATGTAGCTATAATACAAGGAAATATGTGTAGAAAATGCCATTTTTATGCCGCCCATCTGTGCATAAACTGCTACATTCACACCCTGGAAACTGACACACACACACACACACACACACACACACACTGTCATACAGCAGCGCTCTACACAGATTAACAGAAGCCTCCTGAACTGAGCTGACGACTGTTAGAAGGAGGGGGGTAGGGTAATCAATTTCGAGTTTCTCGCTTCCTGCTCTCATCGTGGCCACCGGAGGGCTTTTAAAATTTATTTTTTGCATCACTCTCGTCTGGCGTCGGGGATAATCCTCGGAGCAATCACACGCTCCGAGATGCAGCGAGAGTGCGGCGGCAAATCCGAGAAAGCAAGAGGCTTACGGCGGCGGGGACGCTGTCCCCCACGCGGCTAAACGTCTTACTCCTAAAACTCCAATGTGCTTTGAAAAAAACAGTGAAGTGGAGGACCTCGAGCGGCTACGCAGGGAGAGGTGTACTTTGTTAGAAATATACTGCGACAGCGCCAATAATCCGGGGAGTCGCGCAGCTTTTCGTGCGGGAGACGTTTTCTCGCGTGTTTTTTCGGGAGGGTCGGTTGCCGCGCTCACTGTTCCGTTAGCTTCCTGATGTACTCCTCGGTGGAGTTGTCCTGCAGCAGATCCGTCAGGAGAGCCCAGGTCCGCTCCGAGGCCGCCGCCGCCCTGCTGGCGATGGCCTCGATGTGGTCCGCTGTTTCTCTGTGACTTCGGAGGGAGGGAAACAAAACGAAGTGAGCAATAACAGAGCATCACTACCGCAAGAGATGGAGTGGATATTGAGGCATCGACCCCCCGGCCTCAAGATGCTAGACGCTACGTCAGGGGTCCTTCTCCTCCGCCTCACCTTCTCATGAGGGCCTGTGAGTCGTTGACCAACATGTTCCACTGGTTGGGCTCTGACGGCGCCTCAAAGGGAATGACCTGCGGAGAAGAGGAGAGAGGGAACACGCTGAGCAGGCCGGAGAACTCACGTGAACTCAAGTCTCATAATTAAGGCTTTTCTTTTCACAGCTGGGTGGAGCGTTTTTTCTTTAGACCCCGTGCTGTTCGCTCCGACTGCTCAGAAAGCGGTGATCAAAATCTGGGCTCAAATTAAAACAATATAAATATATAGATATATATCTATATATTTAAGAGTAGAGGTTTAGATTAGTTTCGGCTTGATTTTAAATGCTTTTCTGGACTCCGGTAATGGTGGCCTGTGGTTTTTTATTAATTCTGAAAGTAATGAAACTCATCTAATGAACCTCTGCACTTAAGTATATGTGTTCAACATTTTTCAAAGAAATATATAAAAAACATCCCTCAAAATAAAACCCCCTCGAGTTGAGTCTGGATAAATGTAACCTGTAATGTGTAGATGGTCAAACGCACAATTCTTTTCCCCTAAGTGACATTTAATTTGAGAAAAATGCAAATACAAATGGGGAAAAAAACAACAACAACAACAATTGACACTCTCGCGTTGCTCTGCTTATTAATATGGAATTAAAATAGCTGCCGCTTCAGGAGATAAGGGCAACAACACGGACACACAATCAGAAATAGAGAAATAGACAGTTATACACTGGCAACAACAACAACAACAACAACAACAACAAGCTCTCTCTCGTCTACAGAATCTGAATTCCTGTCCAGCGTCGTGGTGAGAAGTTGTGAATGTTAGCGTCCATCAAACAGTCTTCGGAGGAACAGGGAGAAGGGGAGTTTCGTTTGGCCTCGGGGAACAGAGGAGCTCCACCAAGAGGAGGGAACACAGTCTCCATTAATAAGACACACACAAACACATGCTACGTTATAGCCGCTCGGGGGCATCTTGTGTAATACACACAAACTTCGCGGGCCGTTAGCCAGGCACGAGCACAGATAAATAGACCCCTAGTGGTGCTCAAGCTCCTCCCCTTTTGCCCTGGATGAGAAAAGTGCCCCTTCTGCTGGAGACACATGTTTTCTTCATTATTAAGTATTTAAGAATACAAATTACTCTCTGTCATCGATTCCCCCCAAATGTGTTTTTATATGTAACGGGGCATCGATTTGAGTTCTTGTGAGAATTTCGCCCCGATATGCCCCTCCCTCCTCCTCCTCCTCCTCCTGCGTTTATTATATGGCATTTTTTAATCCTATCATTTGGTAAATGAAAATAAATTGTAATTGCTAATAGAAAACATGTCATTTTGTTGAGCTCTCATGTCTCACGACACAATGTGTTTCAGGGGTTGCGTAGCAACCAATTACTTGCTAACTTTAAGTTTCAGTGATCAATAGATAGATCATTTTGGTGATGGGTGCCCCCATGTCTGTGCGTCATACGGTTTATTCTCCTACCACGCTGTCCAGGTCCAGCGCGGCCTGCTTCAGCCGCTTGTGAGACGCTGCGACCGCGGACATCGTTTCCGTGAAGGTTCGACACACGGCCTGCTTGCTTCCTCCATCCTTCCTCCCCTCCTCTTCCTCCTCCTCCTCCGTCGTGCTGCAGTTCAAGGTGGATGTGATGCCGTGCAGCTGGGCCAAGAGCGTGCCGGCGGACGCCTCCAGCGAGGAGAATTGTTTTATGAAGGCCTCCCGAGCTTCTGAGAAAATAACAAGAAAAGAAAAAAAAGAGCAGGAAGCGAATAAAAAAACCACGTTGAATCCATCACGGATTATTCCACAGAGGACATCACTCCTAAAACACAGGCTTATTTATCCTTTCTGTACACACCTGTTTTGTAGTAAAGAAAACAACAACAATATACAGAGAGTACTGTCTCACTTTGTTCCTAGTGCTACTGGATGCCTCTCCAGTCGGGGGGAGGGGGGGGAGGGGGGGGACTACAATTAGTCTTCATAGTGTGAAACATACTTTGCTTGTCTCTTTGACTTTGTCATGTGGAATGAGAGATAACAAGTGTGTGTGTGTGTGTGTGTTTGTGTGTGTGTGAGCGCCGGTGTGATTTGTTAGGCTCCCGGATGCCCGCACAGTGAGCCTGTTTGCTCCCACACACTCAATAAACCATTATTGGGCCCCTTAGTGTCATAAAGGGCACGGCTGGTCACTACATGTGTGTTGGCGTGGGGGGTGGGGGAGGGGAGGGGGGGGGGGGGTGTAAGACAACTATCATCGTGATTGCAACTACAATCGTAATAAACCGGGGATTAGAGATGCACCGTCTGTCACATAAACAGGGATTAAGTTGGTCGCCCGGCGCCTCGCTCTATATATATTGTTATGATCTGTCTCCATTGGGCCTGAGCAGCTGAGCCTGTGAGCCCTCCAAAGATAATGAGGACATCTCAGCATTGTGTTCAGTAATTGGCCGAGGTTCGCATTGTCGCCTTTTCCGCCCGATTTAATGGCTTTGCATTCGCTCGTATCCGTAACAGCGAGGCCACACAGACGGTCGTGGGAGGTTTTTTTCATGTCCCGATGTCTTCGCCGTGCTTTTGCGTACTGATATGGCGCCGTTAGCGCCTTCGCAGCCGAAATGTGACACTGTAGGGGACTAAGGACGAATTCACGAGGGCCCTTTAAGAGATGGGGCGTAACCCTGGTGACGGGGGGAGGGGTGTTAAAGAGCACCAGGAAGTAAATGTCAACACAGGTGTTGGGAAGAGAAATAAACGACCACAGGTCACGGCCGAAAAGGAAGTACCAGACTCCTCGTTCTTTCCACACTCCTACACTGGTGACCCCGATGCGATCAGAAGGTTGCGTGTTCAAATCACGATCAAGGCCCCCCCTCTTCTCTTAAAGGGCCCTCATGAATTCGTCCTCAGTCCCCGACAACGCGACACTTACGACGAGAGCTTCAAGCGTCTCTCCGGCGGTACCTTGGAAGGCCAGAAAGTCCTCCAGAGCGTTGGGTAGAGCGTCCTCCCTCTGGTGCTCGTGCTCGTACATCCTGGTCATGTGACGCTGCTGCTGCTGCTTCCCAAATCTACCCCGGCAATCAAAGTGAGCCAGCAGCTTCTCCAGATGCTGCAGGCGAGCCTTCGTCTCTTCCGCCTGTGTCAACGCACAGAGATTTATCATGAGAACAACGAGCAAAACAACAACAACAAAAACACACGCGCCAAAGACTAGCGCGGCAAAAAGATAGATACAGCCAGATGTGTGTTTATGTATAGAGACACGAGGAGTGAGATAGGACTTTGATTCTTGGTACGCCGTGACATCAAAATGTAGTATTTCAACAAAAAGCAATGAATAAATGAATACCAACAACAGGAACACGGGTTCTCATATCCACACACACATACACACACACAGACACACACACACACACACACACTGCTCTCCGCATAGCATGTGGCCAAAGAAAAGCTCTTCAGAAGATAACTGGACTGGACTCCTTCGAGAATGGAGGATCCGGGTCTGAGGTGCTGCGATTGGCACCACTTGTGTTGACCCTGGAACTTAAACGGTCCAGACCTATAAAAGGAGACCCTGAACGCACCTCATTTTCAAACCATCGCGTTGCATACGTCTCACACGCGCGTGTGGTTACGAGACGTCGTCCCTCGGGAAGCGGAAATAACCGCGCTTGGCGATTAGAAAACCGCGATGGAAGATTTTTGGGGGAAAAAGGGAGGGATGAAGTCTCCGAAATCAAAAGTTGCCTCTTGTCCTGTTTATTTCTCGCAAGGATGAACATGAACATTTTGGGACACGAGATTCAACGAAGTAAAAAAAGCCGCAACATGAGGGGTTACGCCTCGAAGCCTCAAACAAACTAAAAGTGCTGAGTCATGGTTTGTGCGAGAACTTCAAAAAGAGACGTTCTCTCTCTCCTTCGTCCCCGAGGGTCAGCTCCTTATCGGATGGAGACCAGAGACCTCGCCCCCCCCCCCCCAGAGTTTTCTCAGTCTTTTATAAACATGACACTACTATATTTTACCATTAGAATACCGAGGTGTTAAAGAGTTCACGTCTTCCATCCGGTACATTTTTGCATAGGTGCTCCTCTGTCTTTGAATGAGCACCCAGCAGCCGGCTCTCATTTATTACTTTCACTGTTATCCGGAGCCTTCTTGATCATCGATCACACATCCACCGCCTTCTCTCTCTCTCTCTCTCTCACTCTCTGTGTGCCCTTGTTAGTCTCTTCCTTCCTGGGCTGCAAAGCCGGATGAAAATGTGAGAAGAGATAGAGGGTGGGAGAGGCAGACAAAAAGGAGAGCCGGGGGGGGGGGGGGGTGTACCGAGGAGTAATTGCAGGTGTTCAGAGCAGACGAGGCCCGGCTTGTTCCCCTAATTGCTAAAACTGGAGGGGAATCGCAGCGTGTATTCACACAGGGACAAGTCAGTCCGATAGGGGTGGGGGTGGGGGACGCACAGCCCAATGTAGCCGTAAAAAAAGATGGTGTTCGGAGAGAAAGGGCGGAACATGTCGGCGGTATTGGATGTGCTTCAGGAGACAGACACCTTGGCGTAGACAGACGTGGGCTGCAACAGGACAGGAAGAAGCTGCCCACGGGGTCATTAGGGCCAACATGTGTTTACCTGCAATCTAGAAACACAAAGGAGCCACACGGCGTTCACCGGGGTCCACAAAGACAATATGTAGCAGGGGGGGGGGGGGGGGGGAGAAGGGGAACTATTTCAAGAACAAATTGCAGCTTATACGACGTTAGTGTGAGCTGATACGGTGAGGAAAACATGTGGCCAGCAAACACACATGAATAAGTGTTCGATAAGGAGCAATATACGAGATTAATAAAGCAGAAAAGATCTATTTGAGTGGATTATAGTGGATTATTTTACGTGTATATATCCTTTTTATGTCAGTTTAGTGCAGTGGTTCTCAAACGTTTTCTGTCACGCCCCATTTTGGAGGAAGAAAAATGCTCTTGTTTTGACGGGCAACAGCAGAAAAGCCGATCTCAATACATGCTCAATGTTGAGCTCTTGTTTTGAAAGGGCAACAGCGGAAAAGCCGATCACAATTCATGCTCAATGTTGCGTGTATATATCCTTATTATGTCAGTGTAGTGCAGTGGTTCTCAAACGTTTTCTGTCACGCCCCATTTTGGAGGAAGAAAAATGCTCTTGTTTTGAAAGGGCAACAGCGGAAAAGCCGATCACAATTCATGCTCAATGTTGAGCTCTTGTTTTGAAAGGGCAACAGCGGAAAAGCCGATCTCAATTCATGCTCAATGTTGAGCTCTTGTTTTGAAAGGGCAACAGCGGAAAAGCCGATCTCAATTTATAATCAATGTTGAGCTCTTGTTTTGAAAGGACAACAGCGGAAAAGTCGATCACAATTCATGCTCAATGTTGAGCTCTTGTTTTGAAGAGCAACAGCGGAAAAGCGGATCTCAATTTATAATCAATGTTGAGCTCTTGTTTTGAAAGGGCAACAGCGGAAAAGCCAATCTCAATTCACGCTCAATGTTGAGCTCTTGTTTTGAAAGGGCAACAGCGGAAAAGCAGAACTACGGGTGTAGTGTAATATGTGTGTTGTCATCCTTAGCCATAGTTTTGCACAGTTAGCACCGTGAGAGCCATTTAGAGGCAATCGAGACCCCCCCCCCCCCCCCCCCCCACACACACACACACAAAACAATCTACCTACCAACCGTCCGACTCACCTGTTTCTTGACGAGGCCGTAGCAGGCGGGGCACTCCTCACACTGGTGCGTGTCCCTGCTGTGGAAGTAGTTGGTCTCACACTGGTCACACTTGTAACCCACGAAGCCGCGGCGGCAGTGGCAGGTACCGTTACCGTGACACTGCATGGCAGTGGAGCCCATTGGGTCACAGTTACAGGCTGGGCAGAGGACAGAGGACAGAGGACAGAGGGCAGAGGGCAGAGGGCAGAGGACAGAGGACAGAGGACAGAGGACAGAGGGCAGAGGACAGAGGACAGAGGACAGAGGGCAGAGGACAGAGGGCAGAGGACAGAGGGCAGAGGACAGAGGACAGAGAGTTATACACGTCTTCCTGTGAGAGGACTTGAGGCCCGGAGGGAAGTCCTGTACCTCGGCAACCTCGTGACGAGAATCCAAAGAAGCCGGCGCGGCAGGCGCCGCACAGCGTGCCCTCCACGCCGGGGCGGCACACACACTGGCCTGTGATTGGATGACACGCGACGGACGACGAGCCGATTGGGTTACACTGGCACCTAAGGACGGCAGGGAAATGATACATACACATGTTGACCAATGGATTTCCATGAGCTTTCCATGACCTTTTCATGACTTTTCCAGGACTTTAAACCACATTTCCATGACCAAACATGATGTGAAATCTCCGAGTATACACGAGTATATGACCTTAAATCACACAAATGCATGAGATGAAATTTCCATGACTTTTCCAGGTTTTCCATGACCTAAAATATACAAAATAAAACATGCTCTAGCCATCTCAATACCTCTCGCACCCGACGCCCGGCTGCAGGTTGAAGAAGCCGATGTCACAGTAGCTGCAATCCCGTCGGGTCACATGACCGAGGCACCGGCACCCCCCGGTGTGAGGGTGGCACTCATGTGGGGGGCCAGAGGTTCCTCCAGGATGGCAGCCGCACGCTACAGGGAACAAATACAATGAGACACCTGCTAATATGTCGTATAACGTACCCACTTTGGTATGGATAACTATGGATTATTGATTTGATTGTTGATTTCACTCCTTGAGGGAAACTTTTTTTTAAAGAAATGACAGAGTGCCACTCGTGATTGGTTGAAGGCATATTGATGAATTTCTAAAAATCCCCTCCAAACATCTTTAAAGGTTAAAAAAAAGAAAATCTGGGATGTTTTTTGTAAGATGTGGCCGAGACGCGACACGTCCCATCAAAGATGTTTTATTGCGAAGAGCACCACTTCACATTTTCTCCGCGTCTCACTGCAATCTCAACGGCAACGGCCAGGTGAAAAAAATAATAAATCGGAACGCGTCTCTGGTATTGTTCAGGGGGCCGGTCCAAATGTGGAGGCGGGCCGGATTCGGCCCGCGGGCCGTAGTTTGGGGACCACTGATCAAGACCTTCCTCTGTTGCTGGTTCAGGTATAGGAGGAAGACTTTAACCCTTCTCGGTTTACTTACGTTTGCACTTCTGGCCGGCGGTCTGGTTCAGAGCGTCGCCGTAGTAACCGCGCCGGCAGCGCTCGCACCGGTCGCCCTCCGTGTGCCGCAGACATTTCAGACATCGGCCGGTCGTGCGGTCGCATGTTCCCAGGGCGTTGACGTCCACGTTGCCGTGGCAGTCGCATCTCACGCACCGCTGAGCCTCACCGGATTGTCCCAGGGGGTCGCCGTGGTAACCGTCTTCACACATCTGACAGCGCATCCCTACACACACACACACACACACACACAGCAGGGGGGGAGGGGTGAACGAGGTGGGCGGGATGTAAAGGGATGACTGAGCTGACTCATAATCAAAGTTAAAAACCTGAATGACAGGGTGCATTGTGGGAAGAGCTGCTTTAAAGCCTCAGTCGTCTCCTCATTAATGCTCTCGCCGCTTTGTTCTTCACACAAAGCCCATTGTTTAAAAACCGCGTGGTGCCAGAATGATATTTATATAGTGATGTAGTTATTGGCGCTCACCTGTCTGTCCCGCGGGGCAGTTGGTACAGACCACCTGTCCCGTCGCCGCGATTTCGGCACAGCCGGTGCGGTCCGGGCAAGGGCACGGCCGGCAGTCATCGGGCGTGCCGATCAAAGCGTTGCCGTAGTAACCGTCCAGGCAGCGCTCGCAGGTCGTCCCGGCGGTGAAGCCGGAGCACTCGCACGCACCTGCAAAACAGAGAGGACGGTGTAGGATCACACACACACACACACACATGCAAACACCTGTATTCACACACTTTAAAGGCCTGACACAAGGACACCAGAGGGTGGGGTTTTCTCCATCGCCAGCAGAGGGCGCTGTGTCTCTGACCATGACCGGTCCACGTTACACAGCAGGAAAACAAACATTCCCCACAGCCCTCCGCGGTGAGCGGAAGACAACGATAATCCCGCCCCCCCCCCCTCCGACTATAATTGCTTTGGGAAATATGAGAGTCCGAAAGACCTTCAAGTCAAACAATTCCCCCACCAAGTGGGAGAGATTACCAATTCTATGATGTCTCGGCAAAACAAACTGTTGTTCAGAAGCGGAAGACGGAAACAACGCTTCTAAACCCCTTGAAGGGATTCCATGGCGCGCAACACGTGCCGACATGCGGGCACGCCCACGTCTCTGGTGAATACTGCGCAGATTTGATACCGCAGTTCAAATCTATAGGAGGGCTAGAGGCGGAGCTGAACAGTGGAAACAGGGAAATATAACAGTGGAGGGAATATTAAACAAACTCCTGCTGCAGATCAGCGGCTCGGAGATGAAAACCCTGCCGTGTGAAATGAAACGTGACGCGATGCAACGCGGCCTTCTAATTTATAATTTAATAACTGATGAATGCTCAAGAGGACCACAGAGTAATACACGTCTCCATTCTTGGAAAACCACAAAGAGAATCCAACCGCTGCGATGCTCCGGAGACCAGAAGACCACAACGGGCAGACGTCTATTCCTTTTTAAATATTAGGGATGAACGAGGAGATGCCGCGCGGCGACGGCCGGTTAGTATTCAGCGTTGGTGTCCGTGTGTCACGGAGCTCTCGCTTGAAATAAAAAAAGAAAGAAAATAATGTTTAAAAGAATTCTCGAAAAGGCTCGATAACAAGAATTTCGCAGATTTTTCAAGAGAACACCAAAAAGATCTCCACGCACAGCAAATAATCCGCAGGGCGTGCATTAAAAAAAATTATTTTTTAAATACAGAGTCCTAATTAAAATTGCCCATGGCTCCCTCGTGGCCCCCGGTGTGATACGGCGAGCAGCTCTTTGCTGAGCATCTTTAACAAACAAAAAGCAGTTCACACCACTGAGCACGAGGGCGAAGCTACGCCACGTGAACCTCAGGCCCCGCGTGTCGACATTGATCACGCCGCAGCGAGGCGGGAACAATCATCCCTGAAGCCTCGACCCGATGAAGCGTGAAAAAAAAAACATTAGTTTCTAGAGAGGCGAGGTGAATGACGCAGAGCAGTTAGGGCCCAGAAGAAAGAAGTGAATCCTCCTTGAATCTCACGAGGCGTCACGACACTGACGGCGCACACACACACACACACACAAATGAGTAAATGTAACGGCGGCAGAAATGTACGCTGACTTTACCGAGAGTGAAGATGGCGAGGAGGCGGGGCCACGGGGGGGGGGGGTCGATCCATCGCCACCTCTCGGAAATAATGAAAAGGTTGAACACTGACTAGTCGTTATCACTTCATAACCTCACCCCCCCCCAGAATAATTTGTATCAATGGAATCAATGAGCGCTGATTCGGGCCTTAGTTATTCGAGATTTGAGTCCACCGGGTTAGGGCTCAAATTAAAAACTCCACTGAGAGGGCTTCACAATCCCTGACCTTTGACCTCTTGCATCGGATCAGGAAAAACTCCCAAACAACCGTTCACGGGGAAAAAAGGGAAGAACCCTTCAGGAGAGCAACAGAAGAGGATCCCTCTCCAGGATGGACAGAACAATAGATGTCATGTGACCAGAAGGAAGAGTTACAGAGTTACTGAAACACATTCAATGAGTATGACAGAGAGTATGAGAAGCTCATAGTACTATACTCTCCACACACACACACACACACACACACACACACACACACACACACACACACACACACACACACACACACACACACACACACACACACACACACACACACACACACACACACACACACACACGTCTAATAGACTTCACGAAGGATCCACTCGTGGAGGTGAGGGATGATGAATACGTCGCCGTGCTGTAGCCTCAGGGCCAATGAGAGGCCCTACAGACGGAGGAGAGGCCGGCGGCTCGCCATCAACCTCTCCGTCCACATTCCCTCATCCAGCGTGTTTATCCTTGTGCGCCATTCAGCCGCTACTCACACAACAAAGTGCGACGAGTAGCGCGGGGGCGGGGGGGGGGGTTATCATTTGTTTAGTTTTATGAAAGTATGCTTCTGTTGAGGAGGAGGAGGAGGAGATACGAGCGAAGGGCGGGGAGGCTGCCTCTCTTCTGTTATTGCATTCTCGCCCTGGACAAAAAACAAATTTAATTTATTTTTCCTGACTGAAATTCTGCACCATCTTGGGAGGTCCGCCCCCCGAATGTGTGTGAAAGAGAGAGAGAGAGAGAGAGATACTAGAACAACAACTGGCGAGTTCAAAGCGACATCCAATAAAGTCGAGTTCTAAACGAGAAGAGTTTGTTTCCTTTCACGGACACAACATGCTGAGAGGAAGAGGAAGAGGAGGAAAGAAAAGCTCCGGGCCGAGGACATGGATTCATTAAGAGAGAGAGGAAGAGAGAGAGAGGGAGAGAGAGGGTGAGAGTGGGAGAGGGAGAGAGAGGGAGAGAGAGGGTGAGGGAGAGAGAGAGGGAGAGAGGGAGAGGGAGAGAGAGGGGAGAGAGGGAGAGGGAGAGAGAGGAGAGAGAGAGAGAGAGGAGAGAGAGGGAGAGAGAGGGAGAGGGAAAGAGTGGGAGAGAGAGAGGGAGAGAGGGAGAGGAAGAGAGAGGGAGAGAGAGGGAGAGGAAGAGAGAGGGTGGGAGAGGGAGAGAGAGGGAGAAGAAGAGAGAGAGAGAGAAAGAGAGGGAGAGAGAGGGAGAGAGGGAGAGAGGAAGATAAAAGCTCCACGGCCCGACTTTTCCGCCGTTGCCCTTCAAAACAAGAGCTCAACATTGAGCGTGGTCGTATCAAGCCGTATTTTGTTCTTATCTTGAAAAGATATCCAGTATAAAACAGGTTCATTGGAGCCACAATAAGCTTTTTCTTTGCCAGTGTGCTTTTTTGCCCACACAAAGTGCACATTTGGTTTCACTTGAAAGTGATGACAATTTTATTTAACTCTATTATTTAAAAAAGCACAGATGGAGGAGCCACACAAAGTTATTTCAATGAAAAGTCAGCATAGACCATTTTGCCAGCGGCGGGGCGTGAACGGTACCTCAACATCGACTGGAGGGGAGGGGGGGGGGGGGGCACAAACACACAGACGATGCATCTCTTTGATGATCCCCTGACCTTTCTTCACGATGTTGACATTTGTGATCTTCAGTGAACGACTATGGGATGGATTGCCATCGCAGAGTTTATGACAGCCTTATAAATTAAACCTTTCACTCGTGGAGGGGGGGGGGGGGGGGCATCACTTCTCTCTGGAGAAAAATACTGAATAACCAATCAATCAGTCTCACATATTCCAGTGGTAAATTCTGAGTTTTTTTCTTTCCCGCTCTGAAAGAATACGACAGACAACGACTTGCCCGATAAACGTGTTGTTTAGAAGCCGGCATCACGACGACGTTATTAATTAACCTTAAAGGAGAAGACTCGTTCAGATGATCTTGAAATAATCCCGTTTCTCATGTTCGACGACACTATTAAAAGCTCATATCGCACCACGAGGGTTCACAGGCAAAAAACAAACACGGCTCGCTTCAATCGGATTGAAATATGAAACTTTGAAGAAGTCACAAAGGTAAAAAATGAAGAAGAAATATAGGAAACATAAAGGAAAGTGATCTTGTTTTGCCCGTCCGGGGGGAGGCGGTACACGACCAACCTGTGATGCACCTCTCGGCCACTAGGTAGACTTATTCGTCTTTTAATATTGACGTTTTAAGAAATTACGAAATTGGTTAATTTATTTAAAGTCACACACTCCCCCCCCCCACTATATTGACCATGATCAGCAACCTCACACAAGCTTCAATATATATATTTATTGAAATCACATATGGATAACACATAAAACAACCAGCAATAATACAATATAGGCAAAGTATCAATAACTTTGAAACTATTTATCAAACTATTGTCGCTACATTTCAGTCAGTTGTGAGGTTTTCTGTTCATATATTTGCTGTTTTTAGTTCCATTTCCATTCATTTTTAAAGACCCACCGGGCCGGTCGTGCTAACCTCTGACACGTTGTTTATCTCCTCTGTTTATTTTTAGGGCGTAGAATGAAACGCGCTGCTCACGAGGAGATAAGTAAAGCGTGCTGAACGGGATCAGCGGGAGGAATTACACGGTGAGATTCATCCTAACTGGCGACATCTGTCTTTCCTTCTCCCCGCTGTCGTTCCTCACATCCCATCACGCTGCTACGGGCCGGGCTTCTTACGGCTTAGAGCCTCCGCAACACACGCAGTCCACCAGAGAGATTAGAGGGCTTCACTCTCTCTTTATCAGTCTGCTTCCACTTGCTCCCATAACTAATGACCTCAGAGAGCTGCAGATGGCATTCAAGCCGGCTTCTGGGGAACGGACCCTTTTCTGGACTCACAGCATCTTCTATTTCAAGCTCTCATTCTCACAAGCAGCACGTTTCGCTCATTTTCTTTCATCTGCAAAATCCTAATTGGTGCAACGAGACGGCTATTCTAAGCGATGGCCTTTCATTTATTTTGTTTACGAGGTACCGCTTCAGTGTCCTTCGCTACAAGAGCCCCCTGGTGGTCAGTTTCCCCATCACAGACCAAGAACAACAACAATAACAACAAAAAAGCGCTGCCGTGTCCCGACTAGGGTCGGGTACAGAAAACCGGTGCCAATATGGTGTAGGCCAACAAATAAACAATTAGCCATTCCAACCATGTTTCAGCTAGCTCGTAGCTTTTTGGTCAGTGCTCCATGAGAACGTCTTTTACACGGAATTTGGCCGAAGAGGTTTTTAATGGCGTCATTGTCTATCGTAAAAATAAAAAAAACATACCCATCCCTAGTCCCGACCTCCTCCGCCGCGCTGCGGTGGGCGTGACATTTAGCTATATGCAAAAAAAAAACCACGAATGTACATTA
Source organism: Pseudoliparis swirei (assembly GCF_029220125.1). Lineage (NCBI taxonomy): Eukaryota > Metazoa > Chordata > Actinopteri > Perciformes > Liparidae > Pseudoliparis > Pseudoliparis swirei. The sequence goes on along the minus strand of NC_079402.1, from coordinate 16,781,639 downwards.
TTCAAACAATTTGGCCCGAAACAAATGTCACGGTGGGAACACGAGCAGAAGAACGAGGAGCCCGATTTATCCCGTGGAGGTTCTTTGCAGGCTGACTGTAGCTCCTCCCAAAGTAAGTGGACACGAGGTGGTTTAACTGGACGTCTACTTGCCGTGCAGACCGCGAAGGAAAACCACTTTGATCCACATCGATCCGCGTCTCAAACCTCCCGTGCACATGACGATGTGATGTTGATAACGAGAAGAAGAAGTCAATCAAATGGCTCCCAGGCGACGGACTCGGCCCCCCTTCATCACTCGCTTTAGTCTCCTCTTCGGACGCCGTTCTGTGAAGTGTGCATGAAGCGAGGCTCACAGTGGAGGATTTAACGCGCGTCCTTTAGGAAGTAGGCCTGAGAGAGGAGGAGACGGCGTGGAGAGCAGCGTGTGTTTCATTTGTTTAGGTGATTGATGCTCCCCCCCCCCCCCCCTTTGGTGTGGGCGGCGGTAAAAATTGAGTGTCTCCATTTTGATCCTCGCATTACAATCATCTCTTCTCCTCCCCCTCGACCCCGCCGCCTGGTAAATCACGGCCGCGGCTCAATTTTATGGATGGCGCTCATCGCAATTAAGACACGGCCATGTCCAGGACCAGCGGTACACGGGGACAACAAATGATGAAGTATGAAACCCCAAAACTGGTGAGACTCCACCCACTTTCCTGCGGCGTCGGAAGGACATATGTTTGCCTCCGCCGCGCGCTCGGCGGGGAAATCGCAAATATTAACAGTTTCCAATCTGTTGTGTTTCGCGACAGCAAACAGAAGCGACACGACTGGGCGCGCGTTGATGAATCGTGATTACGAAGCGCCGTCGGCTGCAGCCTTCTCCTCGGCATCCAGCGAACACAAGACTCCATCCTAAACTCCGTCTGCGGGCACAAACTCTGCATGGCGATGCAAGTCGTTAGGTAATTACACAGCAATTAAGATTCTGATGGGAGAAACAGCAGGTCGCTGCAGCCTCCAGGTGACGGATGATGAACGGGGATGTCTCTAATCCGCTCGCTTTGATAGCTCCCCTTGACCTGAGCGTGGCAGATTGATGGGAAACGTCATTTTTGTTTGTTAGGCTTCTCATTGAAGACGAGCCCGCCGGCTGTCACAGAGATGACACGTCGTTGGAAAAAACCCAAAGATGAGCTAATTTTAACTCCCCTTCCCCGATAGTCAGTTTACGCTAAACCGAGAGCGCCGCGCCAAAAGCACACAACCGTGTGACTCAGAGGACGACGCGTTCCATGTTCGAAATAATTCTAAAGCGTCCGAGCGATTGTGTGTTTGTGGGCGTATGAAGAACATTATAATATCTTTGCAGCCTGTGTGAAAGTTGTCAGGTGTGAACTCTGTTAAAAGATGCTCATCTCAACCTCAATGAATAAATAACGGGCGGCTGCTTTCAGTGGAAACTCTCGTCTTCTGACACTTTCAATACTTTAATCTTCTCCTTTAATTGCGCGACGTGTGCAGGAACAAACATGATGGATGCCGTATTAAAGTTATGGAAAAGACAAGAAGGAACGACAAGGAGAGGAGACGAGAGAGGAGGCACGCGGACAAATGATGCTTCTTGAGGGTTCTTCAAGAGGCTTTGTGGTTCTACGAAGAACCATCACCTACTGGAGAAGCATTTTTACACTTGAGGCACCTTTATAGGTTCTTTGAAGAACTATTTAAGGAAATGGTTCTTTAAAGAATCCTGGTTTGAAAGGTTCTTAGTGGAACCAGAAATGGGGCTTTAAAGAACCATTTTTTAAGGTTCTTTGAGACATTTTGTTAGGTTCTTTGAAGAACTCTTTAAGGAAATGGTTCTGTAGAGAACACTGGTTTGAAAGTTTCTTCGTGGAACCAGAAATGGGGCCTTAAAGAACCATTCGTTGAAGGTTCCTTGAGACACCTTTATCGGTTCTTTGAAGAACTAATTAAGGAAATGGTTCTTTAAAGAACCCTGATTGGAAAGGTTCTTTGTGGAACTAGAAATGGTGCCTTAAAGAACCATTTTTTAAGGTTCTTTGAGACACTTTTTTCGGTTCTTTGAAGAACTCTTTAAGGAAATGGTTCTTTAAAGAACCCTGGTTTGAAAGGTTTTTTGTGGAACCAGAAATGGGGCCTTAAAGAAACATGTTTTGAAGGTTCCTTGAGACACCTTTACAGGTTCTTTGAAGGTATTGGTTCTTTAAAGAACCCTGGTTTGTGGAACCAGAAATGGTTCTTCTACGGCATCATTCTGAGAACCATGTTCGGTTCCAGATGGCACCTTCATGGTTCTGTGTGCACAGGAAGGAGTCAAGAATGCTAAAAAACTAAGTCAAGGTGACTTGGGGAGAGCAGGTGCAATCCTAGAGGAGAGGAAGAACGAAGCCGGAGAGAGAGAGAGGCTGACCGGGGAGTCTGGGGAACGAGAAGAGGCAGAGAACAAGTGTGTGTGTGTGTGTGTGTGTGTGTGTGTGACATCCAGATTGAGACACATAAGACACACAGGAAATCTAAAAGCAAATTAGACATCATTAGCCGAGAGGCGGCTAACAACTCTAATTAGAGGGGAAGCAGCCAGGCGGTGATACCAGACTTTGCTTCTGGTCTTCAGATGCACCCACACACTCATAAAAACACACACACACAAACACACACTAACACACACAGTCACAAAGCACACTCACAGCCAAAGCTTTAGGCGTCTCCTAACTAGGTCAGATCTCTGATACTTTAAGTCTGAGGGTAGGAGGCAAAGATAGAGAGGAAGAGAGAGATTGAGGAAGGATACAAAATGGAGGTTTGGGACTTCGCGTTGGGAGAGTTGTGTGTTTCTCCGTGAAACGCGGCGCCGTATTTAAAGCTGCGAGAGCGAGATAGCGTGGAATAAAACATAAAATACTTAAATAAATAACCGCGCACAGATTGACTTGTTTACACGCCACCGACAGCCGCCGCTTCACTTCTGTCACTTACGGGGACGTCGCGTTCAGGATGTGAATCTGAAAGTAACGCCGCCGCCGCCGCCGCCGCCGCCGCCGCCGCCCCAGCTGCTGCTGCTGCTATCATCTCCCATGAAGATGTCAGGTGTGTTAAATACACAGACGCTACAGACGCTCAGCTGTTTATGAGAAAGATTTTCTAATGTGTGGTATTTTTTTTCGCATTAGCACATCGCTCCTGTTCCCGGCGTAAGTGACGGCTCTCCGGTGCACCTGAGGGGGGGGGGGGGGGGGGGCGGAGTCACGGTCCCTCGAAGCGATGATGACTCGGATGTCAGCTCTCGGGAAAAATGCTTCAGTCGGAGGAGAAAAAAAAAAAAACTTCTGACGATCCTTCATCTCGGAGGAAAAAAACAAAACGCTGACTGGATGCTTTTCGGAAAGAATGACATCGCTGGTTCACGAGCAACTTCGGATCGGTTGGATATTCACCAACGCCGCCATACACTCGTTTGTTCACACTGACCCTTATTCCTAACGGAGCGTCGTCCAAGGCTCTGTTACTCGGCACGGTTGTCGTAAGTGTGGCGTTCTGAATTTCGATCACTTTGACCGGATTGAAATCGGCGACACGTCCCCCTGGAGGAGAGCCGGGGTCATCGCGGCAGTAATGCGCCCGATGTGTGAACACTTTCTCGGGCTAAAGTGGTTTACAGACCCGCTTTTAAACACTTCCTCCAGCCCAATTGAGTACCACCAAGCCCCCCCTCCCACCTCCCTATGGGAGACCGGTCCATATACATGCCTCCCCCTGTGTACCCGTTGGATAGGGTTTCAGTTCTTTACTGTCCCCCCTCCAATAGCTCCAGGGGTGCAAATAAAAAATTGAAAAATAATTCAAAGTATTTGGACAAGAGAAGGAACAAAATGGAAGACTTGTCCATTTACATGCCTTAAGTATTTGGACAGGAGACTTGTCGATATCTGCCAACCGTTGAGTTAGTGGAAACAGTTTTAAACACTTTTAAATGACTTTAGTCCAATTCTTTCTTGCAAGTCTGATTAAATGCGTCGCTTCTTTCTGATGCTGCACACTAACTGTAGTTCACTAGGATCGGATGGTTTACGTATCGTGGAAACATTATTCTGTTTGACGACACGTTTACGTGCACGGCGATCATGTTGGGGGCGTGGCTTAGGAGGCTGTCAAGTGTTTTGCCGACTTGGCGACTTTCCCGCTAGATCGAGCAACTCTTTAAGCGAGCGCCGCGAGCTCCTTTTCATCCGAGGAGGCTTGGCATCACTCGGCCAGGGTTGTTACAGCTGCAAACTTTCACAGATATAGCTCACTTACCCGGTTTTGAAAGGGAGTGATTTCTGGCACCGCAAGACGTCTTTCAAAACTTAACTTTCGGCAAAGTATTTGTAGCCTCGAGCTTAAGTAATATCACTTGTTAGCAGTTTTTTCTTCTTCCATGAACTTGGCAAAGCTGCTCAATACCAATAGAAAACAGTGTTCACAGACTGTGGACTTAGAAATAGACGTTGGCATGTGAAACCTGTGGAGTTTGGCCTTTATATTTATTTATATATTGTTTTATAGATATATCTGTGTGCAATATGATGAATGTGAAATCCTGACACTGATATTTTCTCTTGTTTCTTTTATATATATGTATGCGATTCTTTTTTATCCATTGTTAACTTGTTATTACCGAACTGTTGTGTATTGATAGATATAGACTATAATTAATTGTAGTTTATTACTACCGCACTTTGGCATGACCGTTTCCTCTTGAACAATCAGCCTCTACATTTACATTTTCATTGAAAGTATTTTCATCAATTGTCGCTCTCGAACAAAAGAAAACTTGAAGCTTGAAGCTATGCACACGTGGTATTTTAATAAAGTTGTGTTTACCTGTCTCTGGATGACAGCTTCCATGCCGGTTGCAGTTGCACGGCACACACGGCGAGAGCGCCCCCGCGCCGGGGTCTTCCCGGGTGAACCCGGGAGCACAGCGCTCACAGAACTGGCCGGCGAACCCCGGCGGACAGGAACAGGACTCCACCCACGGGGCGGGGGGGGCGGCCAGGCCGGAGGAGAGGGACGCCGACGTCAGGGTCACCTCGGCCAGCGCCGACGTGTCTGGAGGAGAAAAGACGTGAAAAGTGACGCTCGCAAAGAAGTTCAGGGGTAACCGGAACAAATGTGGGCTGTTTGGAGCATCTGCTGTCCTCTGGAATTACTGCTGTGTGTGTGTGTGTGTGTGTGTGTGTGTGGGCGTGTGTGTGTGTGTTACTCTCCGTGTTTGTGGGTCTCTGTTTCTCGTGAAGCAGGTTATTAGCATTTGTTGCAGCGCCGTCCCTCCCTCCCCGTCTCATTACAGGTTCTGGCCTGTGTTTACAGTGAACAGTGCGACACACACACACACACACACACACACAATAACAGATTTATCCACCCACGCGCCCGTAAAAGCGCCACACTTAATGCTCACTTGCACACACACACACACACACACACACGTGCGCGAGTGTGTCGCCCCCACACACGTTCACACACTCGTCACCCGGGGAATCTTTTGATGTAGAAAATGAATAAATCAGTGCGGCACAGCAAGAAGACGAGAAGAAAAGGAGATGGGAGACTCGCTGGAGGTATGTCAGACGTGCACTTCCTGTAGGGGTTTCAAGACCCCCCCCCCTCTCCTCTCATGAATAGCGATGGCTGGCAGGCCATCCCGAAACCGAATGCCTTTCACCCGACACTCTCTAAAACCGGAAAAAACACTTTTGGGGGGTTTGAGGCATGCATGTCTGCTCTCAATGGAGAAACACAATGAGAGGGGGGGGGGGGGGGGGGGGCACGTTCCACTCGCTTTTGTCAACAAAAAACCCCCGAACCCTGCGTGTGAATCTGTGGCTGTGTAATGGGGAGGAGAGGATGGACCTCGACTGCTCAGACGCTGCCCATCCTCCCTCCGGATCACTTGCACCTCAGAGGGATAATCAGTAGGCGAGGCCGTCCTCCTCCTCCTCCTCCTCTTCCTCCCTCTCCGTGACTCGCCCTTTACTCCCCTCCACCTCCGGAATATCCATTACGCTCATTCGACACGACAGGGGGGGTGCAATTAAAACAATATTCACACACTGAACCCTGTATCGCGGTTCATTAGGAAGCTTTCATTCTCGAGCCGTGCGAGTGTTCGAGCCATCAAACTTTTTTTCCCCGCGAGGGAAACCTCGTCACAGATTTATTTAATTCCCGCGGATCTTTAACGGCTCGCTGCACCGCGACAGTTTATCTCTCGTTAGCTAACCTGTACGTTACGGCGGTCAGCGTCGAGCTCCGACGAGGCGGCGCTCTCTTTTTTCCTCAATATGCGGCGGAAAATATATGAAAAGGCCCTTTTAAAAAAAATCTTCTTTTTTCTTCTCCGTGACTGCTGTCAAAGCGCCCACCTTTTACAGTCGGCGAGACAATACTCTCATTAAATTAAAGCCGTTCTGTGAGAGGAGGAAGATGAGAGGAGGAAGATGAGAGGAGGAAGATGAGAGGACGGGCTTTACGGGAGTTTTGGAATTAAAGTTTGCGCGTGCAGCCGGCGGCGGATAGACACTTCTAACACACTTCCAACACACCACGTTTGAGCCCAAACACGTCGTTAACAGGGCCGCTCCCTGGTGATGTGCAGGAGATGCAGAGTAAACTTGTTTGCGTGTGGGCGGCTTGAAGGAATAATGACGACTGCAGCTCCAGCTTCTGTGCACCAGCCTCTTTGCAAGTGCACAAGTGTGTGTGTGTGTGTGTGTGTGTGTGTGTGTGTGTGTGTGTGTGTGTGTGTCGCCTGCACTGAGCAACTAATTAAAATGGTGTTAGTAAGTGGGAGGGCTCTGGTGAGTTTTGGCCAGCTGTTCTGTCTTCTTGCTGCTCTAATTCGCAGAATGCCTCTAAGATCCCGACTATCTGATGGAGGGGGGGACATGTGAGGAGGATTTTCAAAGAACTAGTTACTTAACATCTGGGAATAAATGTCCCGTTCTTTTGCTGAGCCACATTGGGAACGGTTGAACTATTCCCGGAGTACAAGCGCTGACATCGTTTTTAGCAACTCTCTCTTTTCGGGTACCGCTGTAGAGATAATGTGTTTTTCATTAAGATGAATGTGATGGTTTTTTTGTTATCTGTCTCTGGCACCAGACTTGGAAATGGTCAGTTATATGACACAATGTTAATTCTTTCAACTATAAGTTGCACACGCAATCACTCTTGAAAAAAGAGCTGAAATAGACAAAACAGAGCCCAAACTAGTCGTGTTAATTGTGTTAATCGTGCTTTCGCACACACTGAGAAACACACACACACTTACAGTTCGGTCCTCCGGCGTTGCTGATTCTGAGAGCCGTCAGGTTGTAGAGGACTCGTTGGAACTCAAAGGAGGACGACGGAGGTTTGAATCTCTCCTCGTTTTCATGGAGCCTGCAAGATGAGAAGAAGGGAAAACAGAGATTAATAACCGATAAAAAACGGTCTGAATGGTGTACGTGCGTGTGTGTGTGTGTGTGTGTGTGGCAGACTTATCAACAACTGGAGTGGGCTTTAAAGCAGTTTAATTACTCTCCACATCTAAGAAGACCCCGTGGCCTTTCACACATGTGCTTGACCTTTTAATGGCTACAGGCCCGCCAGCCCCCCCCCCCCCCACACAGTGAGAAGAGACGCTTGTAATGTGCTGACTCTCCTGGCACATTCTCGGGGTCTTGATCACTGAGCTCTGCCATCTGCTGAGGGATGTTCTGCAGTTTTATTCCAGACATCATGCTCATGCACTCTTTCCGTCTGCGTGAGAGTTGCCTTGTCAGCTCCTCGCGGGCTGCCGGCGCCGTTGTTACAACATTTTCTCTCCCGGTATCGTTTGGAGGCCCCGGGGGAGAGAAGAGCTGCCGCAGCACCACGGAACCGACTCATGTAATCTTCAAGCGCAGGTGTACGACGCACAATTACAGGCAACACCCCCCCCCCCCAGAATTATGAATAAGAATTCACAAGTGTGCAGTTATGAATACAGGTGTTCCAGGCTGGGGGGTTTTGGGGTTCAGGTGTTCACAGAAAAAAAAGACCAGTCAAAAAGATTTTTTTTTGCCACATTCATAAGGAACCCATGACTTAAAAATGAGTGCCACTATTTATAGTTTGGAGTGAATTGTCAGAAGGTTCAGTGGATGAATTGTGGAAACTTTTGGAGGATTCTTAACATCCTCACCTTCATAAAATAATGGCCGAAGCTACATATTGATAATGTGATATATTATAGTCCAGAGGTAGAATCACATGGTGTGTTCAACTGAGGATGTAGGTGGTTTTACCAGAAGTGGCTCGTATCATGAGGAGTTCATTAAGGCAAAAAAAAAAAAATGTAGGAAGGTGCCCAACAAACCTCTGCCGAAAAGGACCTAAATGTTGTCAAATAATTAGTGAATAGCAGTTCCTTTGTGTTGAGCAGCAAAACCTCATATTCACTTTTTTCAAAATATTTTCAAAATGCAACACACTTAAATTTTTTTTTTTTTCATTTCACATAAAGCAGGCGGATTCAATTTAGCCTTATGACGACCCTTTAAAGGAGGTGTCCAAATACTTTCAAACAAGTTTATAGAGGAAATTTTATTTCAGCTTCCTATTTTTCAAATTTATTTAAACCTTATTTTTAATAAAAATAATTTAAAAATAAAATAAAAACCTTGTAATCATTGGCCAATCGGTCAGGCCTTTTGTTGCCATTTTTGGTGTTTTTTTTTTTTATTCTTTGTGTTTTTCTCGTCGGTCAAGTGTCTTAGCACACAACTGCCTCACAGCTGGTGTGTGCACAGCCTCAGCGTGTGTGTGTGTGTGTGTGTGGCAGTGGTGTGTGTGTGTGTGTGTGGTGGTGTGTGTGTGTGTGGTGGCCTGATGGCCGGAAGTGGCCGAGAGTGCATGAAAGTGAACAAAGGTGGTCAGCTCGGAACTCGAAGCAAGCTTAAGTCACGGCAAGGAATCAGCAGCCAGCAGAGAGCCTCGCTGTAATTAAGAGGATGAGAGGAAAGCCCAAAAGAAAAAGAAGAGGGAGGACACACATGAGAAAACAGAAAAAGAGATAGACATATACAACAGAGAGAGACAAGAGGAGGTGAGACAGAAGAGAAGAGAGAGAGAAACAATGAAACTAAAGAAAATAGAGAAGAGAGACTCAACAAAGAAAAAGAAAGAGCAGATCAAATAGCCAACTAGACAATTGTAACATCAAGGCACCAATAGGTCAAGTGCAATACAGAAATGCAAAAATGCACACAGAGATACACAAAACAAAACACAAATTAAATAAAAATATTTTATTTTTATTTATTTAAATGTATTTATTACAAATATTTATTTATGTTTTTTATGGATTTAATATTATTTATTTGATTTTCTATATGTATTTATTTATTATTTATTATTTTTTTATTATTTATTATTTATTATATTTATATTATTTTTTTTTTTTTTTTTTATTATTATTTTTATTTTTTATTTTTATTTTTTATTTGTTTATTTATTTATATTTTTTTTTATTATTTATATTTATTTGTGTATTTATTTGTTTATTTTGTATATATATATGTATATTTGTATTATGTATTATTATGTTTTTTATTTATTCTATTTTTATGTTGCTTTCCTTCCGCCTCTTTTCACTTCCAAGTTTTTTTTATGTTCAATATATATTTTTTCTTCAAAAAGATCACAGTCACAGAAATTTGCTTTTTAAACAATTAGCACAAGATTCCTGCCAATTGGAAAACACCACTTTAATTCTTTTAAAAAAGTTTAAATTTTAAAAAAATTTTTCATTTAAAAGCTCTAACACTTCTTGAGGGTCTTTGCCTCGGAACGGGTTGATCGGCGCACGGGAGCGCTTTCGCCGGCCCTCGCGCGCTCTATGTAATCGCCCGGTTATTATGTGTGTGTCGTGTGTGTGTGTGTGTGTGTGTGTGTGGTGCAGAGTGTGTGAGAGAGAGAGACCACCCAGGTTCCTTTACACACTGAAACAACCCTTGACCACGAGTGTGCGCCGCTTGGCGCCGGCGGCGCCGCGACAGCGAGCGGGCGGGAGCGGCACCGCGCCTCTCCGGACTCACCGCTCGCCTCCTGCAAAACCGCCTCCGCGTGCACCGTCTACATACTCATATCAAACCATACATATTTCGAAGGTAGATTCTTGATTTGTTTTTGTTACAAAAAAAAACAAAAAAAAGCAAAAATTGCAAATTTCAAATAAATTTATAGTAAATTTGATGATATTTGATTTGTTGATGAAAATTAAAAATTGAAAAAAAATCAAAAATTTTGCTCAAATTGGTTTGTTTGTTTGTTACACAAATAAAACAACACAACTACATCAATAGGAGCTATTGGGCTGTGAGGGGCCCCTACCCCAGCAGCCCCCAGCAGCCAGGGACAGATCTGGGACTGATCTGACCCTCTCATCCGATGCACGGATGCACAATTTTTTTTTTTCTGCAGTTTCAAGTTTTTTTTTTGAACAAACTGTGGGAAACAAAGACGGTGTATATAATCCCTTCATCTTCGGGGGGGGGGGGAAGAAGGCTTTCAGAGCCGGCAACGACGATGAGGAGGAGGGGGAGGAGGAGGAGGAAGTTACGTTCGTCTGCGGTGTGCCGAGGAGGAGAATTAAAGATGGAAGCAAACAAAACAGCGCAAAGGAGGTGCTGAGTGGGATGGGACGGATTACCGGCTCCGAGATGCCGGGCCAAGTGTGTGTGTGTGTGTGTGGGGGGGAACCAAAATAGAGTGAATGACTTTGAATAGAGTGAATCTGTCTTTGGAAAAAGGTTGAAGCCAGCTGCACCCACACACTCCCCCAAGGTAGACGGACCACATGAGATCTCTCTCTCTCTCTCTCTCTCTATATATATGACACCAGTGGTCCGGTCCGGTGTTACACCCCCCCCCCCCCCCATCAGTCCACCTCCAGACCAACCGCTTCACAGTGAAGGGGCCGAGAAGGTAAAAAGGGCGTCCCGAGAACCCGTTGAAGGGCGTTTCTAGGAGAGGAAGTGGCGGTGGAACAGTTCCTACTCACAGCTGACGGGTCGGTCTCAACAAATAAAATGGTGACTGGTCTCACAACACGGGCGGTGAGAGTCGGCCGGTCGCTCGAGGAAGGAGCGACGTGTTCCAGCTGTGAACGTCTAAGGGGAGAGGAAGAACTATCGATGGCTTTGACCGTCGCGTGTGTTCACGTATCTTTGAAGCTAGCTGCATCTCGAATTACCCTGGAATTAAATAAGGAATTAAAAACGACTGTAAACGGTGACACGGTGATGCAAATGACTGTGAAATGCACGACAACTCTCATCCAATCAAATCCACGATTGGACGAGACAGGAATTTCTTCAATTATACAAAATATACAACGGAGGAATTGAGTTAAATTAACTTGAGAAAAACAATAAACCCAATCCAGGAAACCCATGCAACTCAAGTAATTAATTAATAAGTCATCTTAATATCACTTTTATAACGGAGGATTCAAAAGACGTATGTCTTGAAATTGGATCGTGACCTTCAGCGTCATTGTGAATCCTCCAGACCTCTCAGGTCGACTCGGACAGGTCCGCCTTCTCAGATCAAAGAAACTCAGTTTCAATGCACCCCCCCCCCCCCCCCCTAAACAACTTCAGGTCACCTTCAACCCGCCTTTTATACCCGTCTTATGTCTCTATTACTTTCTCTTGTCGTATTAAAATACTTCCATAGTATTTATTTTGGGCGATTTTCTCTCTTTTGAATTCGTAATAGTTTTACATTTCATTATGAGTCCTCCAGACCTCTCAGGTCAACTCCTTCTCAGATTAAATGTAAACACGGGGAAAAGAACTTCACTTTTCATGCTCCATCATTTTGGAACAACCCCCCCAAAAAAACTGCAGCTCACCTTCAACCCGCTTTTTACACCCGTCTTATTCTCTTTTATTTCTCCATTACTTTCTCTTGTCGTATTAAAATCCTTCCGTAGTATTTATTTTGCGCTATTTTCTCTCTTTTGATGTCGTAATAGTTTTACATTTCATTATGAGTCATCCAGACCTCTCAGGTCAACTCCTTCTCAGATTAAATGTAAACACGGGGAAAATAACTTCACTTTTCATGCTCCATCATTTTGGAACAACACCCCCAAAAAAACTGCAGCTCACCTTCAACCCGCTTTTTACACCTGTCTTATTCTCTTTTATTACCGTATTACTTTCTTGTATTAAAATAATCCTTTCATAGTATTTATTTTGCTCTTTTATTTTCTTACATAAATTGCTTTTAACTACCTGGTTGCTGAAATGTGCAACATCCATTAAGTGTGTGTTACACTCAGCTTCCAAATACAGACGCTAAGTTACCGTCTGCGACACAAATACTTTCACAACTGACACACACAACTTAATATCATCTAACGGTGGACAACGTGAACATAACTTTGTCACGCCTGATTGTGATTGCTGCGACTCGTTCAGGAGGCGCCGCCACCCTCGAATTATAACAATAAAATACACCTGCGACGTCCAGAGAGCGACTCATCGAATTAGGCAAAGTCGCGAGGAGGCGTAGACAAGAGGAACCGAGCGTTTAAATTAATCGCTCTGTTTATATATATATCTGTATTTCTCTGTGCATGTGAAGGGGGATACATTTGATCTGATAAGTATGCGTGTGTGTGTGTGCGTGGGCGGCCTCAGGAGGCATTATACCTGAGCAACAGGAACGACTCATTTAAAACAACCATTAACAGCAAAGTGCTGCGCGGCAGGTCAGAGACTCATGGATACAATAATATAAATATATGTAATTCAAACATAACTTGGCCATTAAGTAAGAACGTCCCTGAGCTGCAGCGTGGCGTGTGGGCTGGAGCGTGTTCAAACGTAGAGCTGCAATTCCCTTCAGGAAGAAATCCTACCAAAGAAAAACCTCCACAGTTCATGAGGAGGGAATAGTACAACTAGATAATACTTTAGACAAATACTATCGATATTTCATTAATTTCATACATGGTGATACAATCTACATAAAGAAATACAAATATATAAATATTATTTTTAATATATTTTATATTTATATATATATATTGCATATATATACTGTATATATATTTTTATATATATACAATATATATTAAATATATATATAATATATATACTGTATATACATCATTTGTACATACAGAACATTTACTCTGAGTGCATGGTGCCTTTGTGAAAAGTGTTTTTTATTGTTCTTCTGTTCCTTAGTCCTGCTCATATGTAGGTAAATGTAAAATGTGATCAGTTAATACAGCAATAATTATCTTGGGAGTTGTTCCTAATGCCATGTGAGATCAAAGGTCAGGGATGTTGTATGTGTAATGATTAAAAAGCCTTTTGAGGCAAATTCATAATTTGCAGGGCTCCAGACTGCGACCAAATGGTCGCATTTTGCGCCTAAAATTAGACACAGTGCGAGTAAATTTTTCATCAACTCGCGCATGCGCGACCAGTAAATTAGCAGATTTTTTATTTTTGTTATAAAATATTTTTTTTGCTGACAAACTTGTTCTACACTTCAGCCCACTATAGTTAGCGGTAATGCCTGAATGACTGGTTTGCTAACCGACATTAACTCCAGAAGAAGAAGAAAGGAGACGAAAACAGAAGAAGAAGAAGGCTGGCCTGTGTGTGAGAGCGGGGGGGAATGACCACGGTTATAGGCTAATGTGTGAAAAGAGGCGGGTCTTGGGGGTTATCGCGCGAATCCAAAGATTTTACATAGCGGTGTCTCCTGTAAACAATGGACAATGGCGAAGCGGACTATCAGTTCGTACTTTCTTCCTAAACCTAATGATATAGAGAAGACAAATCCCGAGAATGAGTCTGACTCAGATTGTGAGGAAACGGTCGTAGCGAAAAAAGGCAGGAAATTCAGCTTTCGCGATGAGTGGCTGCGCGAGTTCACCAATCTTATCTGCTTGGGCCTTGTGGAGGCCGGCCAGGGGCCAAGAACAAAGAAGATCACTGAGCTCACTCTCTATCTCTCTCTCCCCTTTCCCCTATCCACAGACACCTGTGGTTGTTTTCCCAGACCTTCACCATCATCTCGACCATACCACTACCTCACTGTGGGACTTGTGGACTGAGAACTTTGTTGGAGGACACTTACACAGACACACACACACACACAACACACCACCATCCCACCCCCTACCCCTCACCCACTACCCCCCCTTGGGGCTTTGCCCAGTCAGGGTCCAGGGGAGGGTTCATGGCGGGCTGGACCGGACTGGAACCGGACTGGGCTGCTGCCCTGGTCGCATGGCTACCCCTGCCCCTGGCGCCTTGGATCGCCACCCTCCCCCTTCCCTCTCCCCCTATGTACCTGCTGTGTCAATGTGTTTTTGTGATGCAATGGTTTTTTGTGTTCCTGTTCCTTTCTCATACCTCTAGGGGTCTAGGCTTTCTTTTCTTTTTTCTTTTCCTCCATGTTATGCTGTCATCTTTCATCATCTTTTTTCACAGATGGCGCATGAGCACGGCGCAGTGTCTGTCTTCTGTGATTCTTTGCACCTTCCGCCAAAAAAAGTTCCTCGTTTGTTTGTGAAAACATTCTTTGGCAATAAACCTGTTTCTGATTCTGATTCTGATTCTGATTCTGAGGTATTTCAGGGAGACCAATTCAATGAACTAAATTCTGCTGTTGATTCCCACAACATGCGGGGAACACGAAATGTGCTGATAAGACTGGCACTACACAATTAAAACACGACACGCTGATCAAACACAACGCCAGTCTGAAACATAAAATGTGCCGCGACCTGTGCAATGAAAGCTCCACTCCCAGTCCATTTAGAAGACAAGAGGCTGCTAACCAGTGCGCCGAGGAGGTCGAATTCAGGGCTCTCAAGTGTTTCGGTCTTAAGTCACGCACTCCCGCCACACATCGTATTTCTCACGCTGAAAAAAACTCTCCGCTATTTAATGTTTTAATGTGCCGCAGCGCGCAAACATGAGCCGCGCTGCCCTCACCGTGGAGGAATCAAGCGCTCCCCTGGAGTTCTGCTGTGAGGAGCCACTTATCAGCCAATCCAAAAAAAGAAATGGGCTACACAATAGCCAATCAGAAAAAAAAACGTATCTGGGTAAGATTCAATCCAGCAACCAATGAAAATAAAGCATCCTGGAATTGCGCGTGACTGACTAATAAACCGAAAATTGCGTTCTGGGGGGGGGGGGGGTGGGGGTATTTATCAGTAATACAGTAAAAATGATGGGAACACTTTGCAAGTCGATTTATAGTGTGCACCCCTAAATTTTCTGCTTGCGCCCCTAAAATTTTAAGTTAGGGGCCACTGTGCTCCTAGTAAAAAGTTAGTCTGGAGCCCTGATTTGTGATATTGGGCTATATAAAATAAACTCAATTGAATTAAGTTCAAAAGAACCCAACCTAAAGTTTAATAAATCAATTTATATATATATATTTTTGTATAATTCAGCCTACGTTCTACTCGTATCATAATTCATCTGCTGGACGCCCGTGGCTCCTCGCATCCAATTTGAATCCCCGGTTTCGGCATATTAGGCAGCAGAGGGACCACTAGCCACACACCTGGTCCACTAGCCCACGGACCCGCCTCACACTCAATCTAGCACTCCGCACGCTGTCGCTGTAATCCACTTAGCTCGTCCCGAAGCAAGCTAGCAAAGTGACTCCTGCGAGCTTCAGAGAGGTTTTTTCCCCTATATTTATATATTTGTGGTCTGATGTGACCTTTAAAAAAGAAAAAAAAGAATTCCCATCTTTCTTGCACTAACCTGTTTTTTGGCCGGTGGCTCGAGGCCCGGCCGGTCGACGGGCTCAGCGCCTCGGAAATATCTCGACAACAATCTGATGGGTTGACATTAAATTCGGGTCCGAACGGTCCGGAGGGGACGCTTTGAGTTTTAAAAACACGGCGCCAACAGCACGTCAACGTTTTAATCTCTACATCCGTTTGATGAATTGTTACAACATCTTCTGAAGAAGATTAAAAAGTGTGCCCAGGCTAAACAAATATACTGTTTCATAATGTATTTAAAATATACTTAAAATGTCAATAATTAAAAAAAACTATCAAAGAAAAGCATGCACATAGTCCAACACGTTTACTAAAGTTGTGCTTTCACCTATTAAAAAAATTCAACTTTAGGAGTTACATTTATAAGAAATGGAAATAAAAAATGGAAACGTAATGCATCTGCCTCTAGTATACTTGTAGAGCTACGTGACAGCTAGCGCAGGGGGGGGGGGGGGGGGGGGCTAATCACATCCTGACATCCAGGCAGCACCGTGACAGCACAGCATAGTCTGTACTCTCTCTCTCTCTCTCTCTCTCTCATATATATATATATATTGTATCAAGGAACAAGTCGGGAAACAGGGAGTTGCTAAGCTGCAGTGAAAAACAAACATCCTGACATCCATTCTTATGCACACATTAAGGCCAACACTTGGGAGAGAGATAGAGAGAGAGGGAAAAAGAGAGAGAGACACAAGCTCAACACACACAGATTTATAAACTGACGTACCTGACGACGAAGGAGCGCCGCAGCGCGAGGTCGCGGCGGAGCGCCGGTTGGGGTGAAAGGTCGGCCGACAGGGCGGCCCCGGAGGAGCCCCGGAGGAGCAGGGCCACGTGGTCCGGGAGCAGCTCGACGGTCTCCGAGGTGAAGGTGATGGAGAGGAGCTGGCCGTAGCTGAGGACCTGGTGACCCAGGAACTTCTCTGGTGGGCGATCAGAGGTCGTGTGTCAGGAGAAGTGGGCGGAGTCAGCTTTATTATGAGTTGGAATACTTCATTATAATTTTTTATTACTTTTAAACTTTTTAATAATTTTTTATAACTTTACATTTTTTATGACTTTTTAGTACTTTTTAAATGTATTGAACTTGTATTTACTTTTTTGTACTTTTTCATTACTTTTGTACTTTTTATTACTTTTGTACCTTTTCATTACTCTTGTACTTTTTTTTATTACTTTTGTACTTTTTCATTACTTTTGTACTTTTTATTACTTTTGTACTTATTTATTACTTTTGTACATATTTATTACTTTCGTACTTTTTATTACTTTTGTACTTTTTATTACATTATTACTTTTTTATTACTCTTGTACTTTTTATTACATTTGCACTTTTTCATTACTTTTTTATTACTTTTGTACTTTTAATTACGTTTAAAAAAATTGTATTTCATTATTTTTCATAACTTTATTAATTTGTATTACTTTACGCACAGACCAACGTTTGTGCGCGTGTGTGTGGCCCCGTGCGTGTGTCTTTAAATGGAGAGATATCAGAGGAGAACCAGCTTCAGAGTTTCTCAGGTCACATTTAAGCCACAAGAATAACAAACATATCGGCGCGTTCGGTTGAATCTTTCCTCTCTATTGATTCTACTATTTTGGTGATTTGATCATGTTTTGTTGACAAATGCTTTTGTAGAAAATCCACTCAGTGTTTAGTTCTCGTCTATCCTTCACCCTGGTTTCTCCCTCTCTATTTTTGTTTTTATCTTTCTCCTTCTGACTCTCAATTTCTTTCTCTCTCTTGTTCTCATGTCTGACGTTTCCCCCTCTCTCTCATTTCTTGGATTGTGATTCATATCTTTGAATATTTAGAAGATAACGTTTTGCTTATCTTTTCCAGTTATACATTTCCACCCAATATGTTTGTGCTTCAACATTTTCAGCAGGAAGTTTCCCTTTTTGATATGTTCAGATGTTTAAGCTATTTTCAGCCTATTTCAGCTCTTGGCAGCTATTTTCAGCTATGTTCAGCTTAAAAATAAATAATATTTCAGCTATTTTCAAACATTTTCAGCAATTTATTTTTCAGCTTCAAGCTTTCAGATGTTAGCATTCCAACGCATTTTCAGCAGGAAATGCATTTTGTAGTTGAAGTATAGTGAGATGTTGATGTGAGCTGTAAGAGCACGGCTTTATGAGCGTGCAACAGTGTGTTGTGGTGGAAGCTGAATTATCCTGCCACTCTCTCTGTGTGTGTGTGTGTGTGTGTCAGGCTTTTTGAGCACACACTAAGCCCTGCAGGAGTCCGGGTGTAATCGCCCACCCACTCGTCTCATTACGGCACATTTACAGGACTTCAAAGATGTCAGCCGCCACTCGAGACACACCTCCCCCCGTCCCGACCACCAACATCCCAAAAGTAATAGCTTAAAAAAGAAAAAAAAGAAACATTCACTCGTTGTTCCTTCTGATGTATAAAAATAGACCAACGTCCTTCAAATGAAACCACATCACATGCTAGATGAGAATATATTGTAGAATCTTTTTTAAAAAAGGGGGGGGGGGGGGAGGACTCGAGTGGGTGATTCTGCTTGCGTGGAGCCTCCGGGTCGTCGCACGAAGAAATTCATCTGGCTGATCGTCTAATATCTGCTCAACCGACAACGAAATTACTTGTTCAATTAGTTTTATTTTTTAAATGTTGTGGTTCAATAACTAATGCTTTACCAATCACTTATTTATCTTTATCATATGCATTTTTTATGTATCATGAGTTGAACTCCGGCACTGTGTTCAGATGTCCTTCAGATTTCATGTAAAAACTGGAGATTCTAGTTTTCTTGGTTTTGGGGTTTTCTGTCATCGACACACCTGTTCTAAATCAGCCTCGTTAGTCCTCTCCTCTTCCCCCCAGCCAATCAACACTCTCCTGCCCGTCGCCACATCTGCACTTCGCTCCTCGTTAGAGGAGTTTGGATTTTAAATCAGGTGGCGACGACTGGCTCTGACGGGCCTCGAGGCTGCACTCTCTCTACTGGCCACCGGGGGGCAAAGAAAATTACCACTTTATCTCACTTGATTTATTACCTCAGGAAAATATGTTAACATGAGGAGTTCTTCTTCTTCTTCTTCTTCTTCCTTCGTTATCATCTTCTTCTTTCTTCTTCTTCCTTCTTCTTCTTTTTCATCATCTTCCTTCTTCCTTAATCATTTCCTTCTTCTTCTTTTTCATCATCTTACTTCTTCCTTCTTCTTTTCCCTTCATCATCTTCTTCTTCATCAAATTCTTCCTTGTTGTTCTTCTTCCTTTTCCTTCATCTTCTTCTTCTTCATCTCCTTCTTCTTCTTCCTCTTTCTTTCTTCTTCATCATCTTCTTCCTTGTTCTTCTTCATCTTTTTCATCTTCTTCTTCATCATCTTCTTTCTTCTTCTTCTTCCTTTTCCTTCATCATCTTCTTCTTTCTCTTCTTCTTCATCTTCTTCCTTTTCCTTCATCTTCTTCTTCTTCTTCTTCTTCTTCTTCAATACAGCATGTACATTCAGTACATTATCGTCCCATTTAGAGTAAATATAGACCATAAGCAGGGTGTTGCATCATGGCTACCTTAGTTTTCAAAGTGTTGTCCGGTCTCTGGGTGTCGTTCATGTTTTTGTCTTTGAACTTTAACCTTTTCACAGCGTTCATGAAAGTTCTTTTTAACATTTTGGTTGCCAAACACATTCCATACGCAGCGTTTTACGAGCAAAAAAACAAACAATTAGATGAACTGGAGGCTTCAAGCCCCCACAACCCAACGGGCGACGCCACTCTGTTGACAGCTGAGTCACATTTAAGTGCCAGTTATCGGTCCTGAATCCTCGGTTTGCTTCTGTACGCTTCAGTTTCGCCTGGCTTTGAATAAAAGTAATTTATTTTCTATTCCTGTCGGTCCACCTGCTCCGCTCTCTGACGCATTACGGCGTCTCCGTTCCCTCTAATAAGCTGCAAGCTTTCTCAAATCAGCTTTTTTTCCTCTTCTACTTCATATTCTCAAAGGAAAGTAAAAAAAATAATACCCCGTCTGCCTGTTTCCCGTCTCCACCGTCGACTTCAAGCAGTTCCATTTTAACGAGAAGACACGTGAACGCACCGCGTCGCCTGTATTCACCAATTGAAGCTGTCGCATCAGGATTTTTAAGAAGTGAAAAAAAAGAGGAGCTGGAAGAGGGAAAGGTTTCCCTTACGCGACCCATCCACAGCACCTTCTGGTGCGAGGCCAGGCAGAGTTCAATTTGAAATAGATAATTCCAGCCAATCAGGAGCCAGGGGGAGCGGCTTTAAAAGCCACCAGTCGCTGCCTGTAAAGACACAACGCTGACTCGGGAGAAATGAGAGGTCGCATACGTCTCAGTGTAGTTTCAGAATCGATTTATACATCGATGACAAGGAAAAAGAAATGAGCGTGAGATTAAAATCCATCATCAATTAGACAGGAAGGCCTTCAACGAGCCACACGTGTCCCCCAGTGGAAAAACAACAGCTAATCGATCAATAATCACTCCCTAGGTTCTTTTTCTAGGTCTACGTCTCACACACTCCCCCCCTCCCTCCACACCTCCTGTCCCCCAACACCTCCTGCACATCCACCCCCCCCTCAGCCAACAGATCCTCCCCCCCCCTCTCGGCCCTCCTGACCCCCTCTCTCTGAGACGACTGGACCAGGTGAGGAACCAGCTGAGAAACTACTGAAAAGGCATGGCCAGCAAGAGAGCTGGCTCCAGACCTCGCCCAACTCCTGTCTTAATGAGTGACCCGCCCTTCAACCTCAGCTGGAGGCTGGGGAGGTCAGGTGCTCCAGTGAGGCTCGTGCCTGGTCCGAAGACATCAAAGTCCTTTCCATCTGGCCTCACCGTCACCCGACGGTGGCCCACCTCCTCACTGATCCTCACCTGTGAGAGGCTGGTCTTGGCCACCTCAGGGGTGGTGAGGCGCCGCCGCTACCCTTGGGCCTTTGCTTGCCCTCCTGGGGTGGTTGGCCACCAGCCATCACATGGGCCTGACAACATCACACACTCATCTGGAACCGGTGGTGTCTGTGTTGGAGTCTTTCTTTGACTTCTCCAGTGCATTTAACACCATCCAGCCACTGCTGCTGAGTGAGAAGCTCAGTGGTGGCGGTGTGTGGGACGTGAGAAGATCACTGGATCACTGACTACCACCCCAGCAGGCAGACCACAGTTGAATGGGGCCGTGCAGTGTCTGGGTGAGGTGGTCAGTGATGTGAGGAGCCCCACAGGAACTGTTCTCCTTCCTTCTCCTCCTGCACCACAGTGACTTCCTTCACAACAGTACGTCGGTGCATGTGCTCTGCTGATGATCTGATTCTGCAGCAGATGGAGTATAGGGCAGTGGGGAGGAGGACAGGGGGCAGGTGTGGTGAGAGTGTAAAGTGTGGTGAGCGACTTTGAGAACCTGTGGTTGACAAGACCAGAGAGAGTGGTGGACTTCAGAGGACTTGCAGGGGACTCCTCAGACTGAGTGCTCTGAGGGTGGACGTGGTGTGCGTGGAGTGGACGTGTAAGGAGTCTCCATCGACAGCCGACTCCGACAACACTGAACTGAAGCCAACATGTACAAGAAGGGATAGGTGAGGTTTTCCTGATCCTTCAACGGATCCTTGAGATGCTGGCGTGTGCAAACCAGTGCTTTGTTATTCTGGTCGGTTGTGGCCCTGTGCTCTGCCCTTTCTGTCTGCTGGGGAGCAACGCCGGGTGCCACAGCTAACAACCTTAACAAACTGGTTAGATCATGGCTCCCAGCTCGGCACCTGGCTGGCACCTGGTGGAGAGGGGTGGAGGAGGAGGTTGTTGAAGAAACTGGTGTGACCCACCCTTTCCACCCACCACCCACACCCAGAGGAGTACTTTCTCCAGTCTCCAGCCTCCTCCCTCACGCGCCACGCCACAAGGACAGATACAGGAGAACATTCCTGCCGGCCAGAGAGGCTCTCACACAGTTCACCTCTTTGCCAGATCACCCTAACTTCTTATATTTGTGTTTTTTTTTTTTTATTTTTGTGTGTGTGTTGCTGCTACTGGCTCGACAAATTTCCCCTTGGGGATTAATAAAGTATATATCTATCTATCTATCTATCAATATAACAAGCCACCGCTCGGTGAGAGTGTGGACACACAAACTAAATATGTGTTCTTACTTCTTTATCGCTGTCGACAGTTTTCATAAATCATAAAGAGAAATAACTTGAACAACTTTATAAAAAAGGGATACATGAATAGATAAAAATGCAAAAATATGCAGTTTTTTTAACATAATAATAATATTTAGTAATTTCCTTTTGTATTTTTACATAAAAATGTAAAATAGGGAACAAAATTACATAATAATAATAACATTTAGTAAATCATTTTTGTATTTTAACATGCAAATATAAAATGGGAATTTTTTACATAATAATAATAAAAACATTTTGTAATTATCTTTTGTATTATTACATAAAAATGTAAAATAGGCTATTTTTTTCATTAATAATAATAATAATAACATTTAGTAATGCCTTTTGTATTTTTTGAGCTCCATATACCTTTTTTGTGTGATACACCTGTGGACATTTTAACAAAATCTCAACAAAATCTCAACGCTCTATAAAATGCAATATATTTGACATTTAATGCACTTTTTTTGCCACTTACTTCCTGTTTTGGGGGGGAAACAGAAGAAGCGATTACCTAAATTTTTGGGAAGAGAGGCGCTATGATAATGAGTAATATAAGGAACTCGTGTTCACAGAAAATAAAAGTCAACCGATATTACTTCTGGAATGATTAATAGTGACTGTATACTGCACACTCCTTGCATCGCGGTGGGTAATGAGCCCAGTAATGCTGCTGTGTGACTAAGCTCATATTCTCCCCAAAGTGCTCCCTGATGGTCGTGAGTGGTTCTATTATTATTCTGCTGGCGTTGTCTTTACATCAGCGTGCTTCTCGTTCGTTCTTTCTATGAGGAACTAGAAGCCATAATTACTCATAACCCTAACAGAGCATTCCAACATGGCCGCTCGGGCTCCCTCTCCAGAGGTAATGAATCTCTATCAAATAAACCCGATGAAAGGATTAATCATGTGCGAGCGTGATCCGCTGTCTGCGCAGCGCCACTTCATTCATGTTCATTATTGGAGAGTATTAGAATACGGTGTGGTGGTATTTAAATAACGTCTAAACACCAGGTCGCACGTAAACAGGATGCGAGGACGTCTCTTCATGAGACACGTTGTCTTTGTGACATTCAGGGTGAACTTCAACCGTTTGGAGATCAATCGATCGGTCGATCGATTTAGCACATTGAGCGTTCAAATGTTCAATTATTCCTTAATTAACCCTTTGGGGTAATCTTCTCGATTTTACACAATTTCTTAAATTCACCTTTGAAAGGCATTTTGCATATGACATATACCCATGTGTATGTTTGACATTTAAAAAATGCAGAACAATCTCAGCTCTCGATATAATGATCCTAATTGTCCTCAGGCGCAAGTTTAAAGAGATAAAATGGCACTAAAGCTGAAAATTGAAGTTCGATTTTTCTAAAATTCTTCATTTCTCTTGTGAAAAACTGTTTTGGAGTTTGATATCGGTTTATCCAAAGGTCTTGGGTTCACAAAGCAGTGAGATATATGAATAAAATGGTAGAATCGTTTTTTGAAGAGAAATTATGTGGTCTGTCACATAATTCACCAAAATGATAAAAGTGGGACTAAGAAATGAATTCATACTGCAGATGAAGCTTCACGGGTTGTGCAAATGAAAAATTTCCATTACAATTTTTTTTGTTTTTTAGCACAAAAAAACCCCATATTTTGAATTTTTTTGAAGGATTAAATTCTCGTTTAAATTGAATTAAAAGTTGCAGGGAAAATCTAATATTTAAATAAATGATTAAAGATTCAACCTAAAAACCACGGTTGGTCCGACTGAGCGTTGATAATTATTCCATAATTCTCGATATCACGCCAAAAAGAAAAGGAAAAGATAAAAATACAAATATATATATATAATGTAATTTCTAATTGTATTAATTGTTAATCCCTAAAGTTTCTCTGCAAAAATGTTCCAATGTTGCATTTGAATGCATCTTGACAGTGTTAGAATTCACCTTCTGACCAATGCTCATTTCTACTGAATTGAGCCTGAACACATCACAATGTAACTCAATGCATCCTCCACCCGTCAGCTGGTAGCTCCGTCCTTTTGTCCAGCAGATGCCCTCTCTCCAGACAGTATGGAGACTGGTACACACACACACACGCACACACACACACACTGAATACCCCGAGGCGACCATCAGCGTTGATTCATCTTGAGATGCAGATGGCGTTTGATTCAGTGTGAACGCCAGACGTGTCTTTGAGGAACGCTCTGCTGTTGTGTCGGGGCGAACAGCTTCACGACCTCGGAGCGCTCAAACAAAGTGCTCCACACATTGCTCCACACATTGCTCCACACATTGCCCCAGAGCGTCTGGAGCGTCCTCCGATCCGCCAAAAATCGCCTCTCCAACCTCGGAATTGGCAGAACCGCTCAGCGATTGGTCGAGTGTTTGGAGGGCAAGGAAGCAGCCAGGGTCCGAATCTCTCTCTCTCTCTCAAGAGCTCTTTTCTACTACTTCGCCATGAAGACTGCACGAGAGTGATTGGGGGTAGGGCGGTGGGGGGTGGGGGGGGAGGAGGAGGCCGTGATGGGAGGCTCCCCACCAGGCCGCTGAGTGAGGCCATCTGGAAACGGGCAGCAACACTTTCAGACAACTGAGTGAAAGTGTCCTTGGCTGTCGGAGGCGGGTCAAAGAGCGGCTGCTTAGAGAGGTTCTTCATGTTTGTTTGTGATCGTTCCTGGCAGCTGCGGCCAATTGTTCGGTCGAGTCGGAGTCGCCGAGGGGCGACTTCCACCGCCGAGCAGATGTCGGGGATCAGGGGGAGGACGAGTGGCTCGGCACACGCAGGGTTCATGTTCATGGTGACCGATGGAGGACTCGTCCACGACTTTAAAACAAATTTCCATGAGCAAAACATGTGTGAAATCTCGGTGTATAACATGAAAAAGGGAGAAAACGTCATATTTAAACTAACAATGAGAATCCTAAAGCATAGAGCGTATCACTTTAAATGACTCAAATGAATGAGAGACAATAGTTTGATTAAAAGAATAAACATTCTTGTCTTTTCAGTTAAGGTGCGTTCACTTGCATGGCGGAAAAAAATTCGCACTGCAAGTGAACGTGTGATAGCGTAGGCCGGCTTATACCTGGAGCGTCATTCTTTAAAAAAAGCATATTAATTATTTAAAAATGCACCTTTTTCAAAACCTTGAAGTTTTTTTTAAAAGGACTTTTCCAAGCCTGGAAATAACCATTTAGAAAATTCCATGACTTTTCCAGGTTTTACATGACCGTACGAACCCTGACATGCGTCAGATGGCAGACACCCCCCTGACACGTGGAATCACAGACATGTGGAATCACAGACACGTGGAATCACATACATGTGGAATCACAGACACGTGGAATCACAGACACGTGCGTCTCGCTTGATGTTTTTTTTTTTTTCCGTCAAGTTGTCAATCAGATTTATCTCCGGCTCTTTGCTTGAAGAAAAACACAGCGGAAAGGATTTCAGCAAGAAAAAAAATACAAATTAAAAGTTGAAAGAGCAGAAGATAGAGAGAGAGAGAGAGAGAGAGAGAGAGAGAGAGAGCATGCTGCTTTCAAAAGCCGCTGCAACTCTAGTGTAATCTTTTAAAGTGACTGTACACATGCAACAACACACAATAAGTATGTGTGTGTGTGTGTGTGTGTGTGTGGATGGGGGGGGTGATGAGATCATTAATAGGGATGGCGAGGCACTAGATGTGTGTATTTATTATGTGGAGAAACATCATAAACGAGCACTGCGAGAAGCCGATAAGCAGGCGGCCAGGGACGCTGCTCTCGGCCAGCCGGCCACTAATCTGCGTGTTGTGGCCTCAGAAACGTCACCGAGGAAGAAAGACACTTAAGACACACTATTAACTATGTGCATCTATAACTACACACACATATATATATATATATATTTATATATATATTTATGGCAAAGAATGCAGACATTTATTCTGGACTGTAAACACACACACACACACACAGCAATCAAACCCGAGCCCCGTGTGTTACGAGCGTGTATCCTCGTAACGACATTGCGCCTGGCCGCCCGGGCTTTGTCACGACCTAAAAAAAGACGCCTCCCTAAATGGAGTCGTCCTCTGTGATCGCCCGTTTTAGGCGTTAAAACCTTCCGAGATGCCGAGTTAATGGGATTGTGCTCCTGTTTTTTTCTTTATTATTTGGCTGTGGGCTGCACAGGCGGCTGGAGGGGAGCGGGGGGGGGGAGGTGTGTGTGTGTGTGGGGGAGGGATGTGAATTCATGCCTGGAACCGAATTAGCTTCTTCCAGCGTGGCCAAGACATCCAATCCCATCCGGCCGGTGCTGCCGGGCCGGCTGATAGAAGCGGGCCCTAAGTCCCTTATCTCCTCACGGCTCTGATAGCGAGTCGGAGGAGACGCTGTCGGAAGAACCGCGCGTGACCCCGCCGCCACACAACCTGATTAATCCCACTCAGGAACAACGGGAGCACGCTGTGGGAATTAAAAGATGCTCGACCAAACACGAATATCATTTACATATTTACTCCGAGAGCCACGACTGGAGGCTTCATTATCGTCATGTGGTTAAATGTCAACTATGGGTCCTGAGGGTCTCCACACCCGTTGGACCCGGCCTGAGGGGAGTAATCTCTCAAATCTCTTATTATTTTCTCCCCGGACTCACCGGGTGCTTTGTAGAAGCCGATGTCTTCCTCGGTGAGAGGAAGGAGGAAGACTTCTCCTTCCTTCCACAGCAGGGCGTACTCCATCCCTCCGGAGAACTCTCCCACCCAGCCGTCCTGATCTGAAACATTTGAAGACATGAGTCAGCGCTTTTCAGAGATATGATGCATGGCAGAGTTTCTTATCAGAGGTCAGATTATGCTTCTATAATTGTATTCCATCGGTGAGATGAAACACACGCAATCGACACACACGCAAACACAGAAACGAGCGGCGTGCAGCAGCCGCTCGACCGAGTGGAGAAAACAGGTTGAAGATGACGAGCAGCTGAAGAATCATGCAATGAAGTGTTCCCGTTGAGATGAAACGCCATCGCTCATCTCCTAAATACCACGTCTTTCGTTGTGTTTTCAAAAAAAAGTGCATATATGTGTGATGTTAAATTAGTTGGCGGTTTTGTCTATTTAAATGCTTTAAAAAAGAGCAATAAAAAAATGAATAAGATGAACCAAACTAATTTTTTTTTTTTTTTTTATCTACATTTTTATTACATTAATGGCATATTATAATATTGCATGTACTTCTGTTTTTTCTCTGTTTCAAAAGGCTTGAGACACTAATAATAATAATAATAATAATTTATATTAATTATAATAATACGAGATCATTCCAACCGCCCCAAAGTCAGTGCGACATAATTTTTCTGTATAAATTATTGTCATCTATATGTGTAATAAAACTTAAAGTTTAAATGAATAGTATATTAATGTTTCTATTTTTTATTGATTTTCAATTCAACGGGTATCTGCAAATAATTTGCGAGCTCTTGATTTTTTCATATTTTCTTGGCCACGTGTAAAAAAGGCCTAAAAAAAAAAGAGGATAAAAAAAAAATCACTAAAGAATAAATACACGCAATGAAAAGAGGAAATGAAAACAGTGAAAATTCACCGTCAGAACAAAGACAGCCCCCAGAACAAAGACCCCCCCCCCCACCCCCACACGCTCATTAACGGCCGCCGAGGACGATACCTTCGATGAAGTCGGAGGTGATGCTGGCGGCGGCGTGGCGGTGGGACGAGGAGCACGCCGGCGAGTGGCCGGAGCAGAAACACGCCTGGCACCCGGCCGGGTTCACTTGTTGCAGGTCGAAAAAACCTGGCACGCATCTGTCGTTACACACACACACACACACACACACACACACACACACACATTACACTGTATACCCTCATGCATAAAGAGTAATTAACATCCACCCGCGCCTCACATCCTTTGCTATTCTGCCTCTTTAGGAGGTTCTCGGGGCGTGACTACAGAGTTCTGGAGGAAGGGCCCCGAATGGCCCCCGAGCTCTGACCTCCAGACACCGGCTGCCGTGCGGAAGCGGGAGAGGAGAGCAGCCACGACACCGGTCACATTACACAGGAGAGGGCCTCGCTCGGCGAGCCGTGAAATCAGCAAGAAATAAAGTCAACAAACGGAGGGGACGAATTATTCAATAGTTTGGGACCCGGGGGCGGTGTGTGTGTGTATGTGTGTGTGTGTGTGTGTTGCTGATGTCACGGTGAGTTTATCGGTTTTGATCCGTATCCCCCCGAGGAACGAGATCGGAACAGAGCGCGGGGGGCAGAGGAGGCGGGGCTTATATTGACACGTAACAATCACAATGACATGAAGACATTATTTAGACAAATTATTCTTTAACCTTTAGTGTACTACCTGCAAGAAGGAACATATTGCAATATATATATATATATATATATAATATATATAATATATATATTCTATATAAGATATATGTATAATAAATATATATATATATTCTATATATATAAATTTGTGGTTTCAAGATCAGACATTATTAT
The DNA here is from genome assembly GCF_029220125.1 of Pseudoliparis swirei. Classification (NCBI taxonomy): domain Eukaryota; kingdom Metazoa; phylum Chordata; class Actinopteri; order Perciformes; family Liparidae; genus Pseudoliparis; species Pseudoliparis swirei. Next base: position 16,753,112 of record NC_079402.1, on the reverse strand, counting down.
ATATAATATATAATATATATATATATAAGATATATGTAAAATAAATATATATTTCATATATATATATATATATCTTATATACAATATATATATATATATATATATCTTATATATATATAAACATATATAAATTTGTGGTTTCAAGATCAGACATTATTACAAACACTACTTTCTGTACGTGAGCGTGAAGGTTACGAAGGGTTTACAGTCACCGTTGCCGTGGTAACCACAGGTCGGTGCGTGTGTGTGTGTGTGTGTGTGCACGTACCTGTCACAGCTCTGGCCCTCCACGTTGGGCTTGCAGCGGCAGCGGCCGTCCAGAGGAGAGCAGGCGTCCACGCTCCCGCCGGTGTCGCACTCACACGGCCTGTACGGGCAAACAAGATGGAGGAATCGAACCCACGGCACCGAGACACACACGCGTGGGCGTGAACAAAGACTCAGAAGACGGGGATAAGGTCACAGGGTATTATTCTCTCTCCACTTGCGCGGCCCCCTTGTTCACATCGCAGATGGTCAGCTACCCAGGACACAGCGGGGTGCCTTGCTCAGAGACGCTCACCAGCATGGAAGCTTGTCTCGGGCCTTGAACCCTGAACCAAAGATTCAAAGGCCAGGTGTACGCTGTGGGGGTCGAGCGGCGACTGGGATAACGTGGACGTGCGTTTGATCGCCTTCGTTGGTCGATTTCCTTTTTGTTTGGAAACCGCAACGTGGAATCTATTTTTTGTTAATGAGGCATGATTACAAATAATTAAATGATCCCCAGGCAAGCCGTCTCCATGCGTCTCTGCTCCAGCGGCCTGAATAATTCACACCGCGAGTCGACAGCCTGATGCTGCTGCATGAATGAGAGAGAACAGTGTGTGTGTGTGTGTGTGTGTACGTGTGTATTGAAATCTTTATGTCAGCGAGGATAATCCAAACTCAAAGTCAGTTGTAAAGATTATTGTTCACTTGTAATATATGAATTTGTTCTTGCCAAAATGTGCTATATACAGTATATATATATATTATATATATAAATGTATATATTATACATAAATATATATATTAGGGCTGTGAAACGATTACAATTTTTAATCAGGTTAATCACAGGTTTCTGTGGATTAATCATGATTAATCACATATATACACTTACAGGGCTCTCAAGACAGGCAGGAGCTCCGAGAAGAGTTGTTGACGGGGGGGGGGGTGCTAGTGACTTTTCTTTCAAAGACCGAAATGCGTGAGTCTCATGCTCAATGCGTGACACTTGAGAGCCCTGCATTTATACACAGGGGGGCACATAACTTGCTCACCAGCATCGGAGCTCTGCCGCGCGAGCCGAGAGAAGAGTTGTTGACGGGGGGGGGGGGGTGCAAATGACTTTTTTTCGTCTCGATGTGCGCGCACACACCGGCATCCGAGCTCTGCGGCGCACGAGACGGAGATCGGAGTCGTGTTTACGCGACACTAGAGACAGAATGACATGCTGCTGGTTCGAGACCACCAACAACAGACGGATTGGAAGCTCATTCTGCGCATGCGTTAAATGCGTAAAAAAACAACAACTAATTAATCCTGTAATTTAATTAACTGAGTTAACGCATTATTTTTCACAGCACTAATATATATATATATATTATATATATATTATATATAAATGTATATATTATACCTAAATATATTTATATATATGTATTATATATAAATATCTTAATATATAATATATATATATATTTATATATTCTGAAAAACCTGTTGTCATATAACGTGACGATAATAACGTTAGTTGTAGTCCTATAACGTGACAATAATACCATTAGTTGTAGTCCTATAACGTGACAATAATTCCGTTATTTGTACACCTATAACGTGACAATAACAACGTTAGTTGTAGTCCTATAACATGACGATAATAACGTTAGTTGTAGTCCTATAACGTGACAATAATAACGTAGTTCTTGTGCTATAGGACTACAACTACCGTTATTATCGTTACATTATAGGACTACAACTACCGTTATTATCGTTACATTATAGGACTACAACTACCGTTATTATCGTTACATTATAGGACTACAATTACCGTAATTATTGTCACATTATAGGACTACAACAACAGTTATTATTGCGACCTGGCAACCTTTTACTTTCACCACTTAGATTTATTTCCACGTCCTTTGTCTGTACTAAAAAGCAGCTTTCAAGTCACTTTAATGAGGATTAACTTCCTAATCAAGTTTTACTTCCTCTGCGTCTACAATGAGATATTGCGCAATAACTTTAACGCCCAACAGTCATTGATATGCATTTCAACACCATCACAACTCAGCATTCCCTCTGCAGAAAGCAGAGGTCAGGGAAAGCCAGGATGGACTTCTTATGAATATAAATACTGCAACATATTCCTCATAGCCACACACACACACACATGCACCTTCATATGCAGGCTCATATGCATGCATACTCAGTCGGAGAGCTCTCAGGACACCGAGAGCTGGAATATGCTTTTCATCATCAGAATGTATGCAGCAGGTCGTTGCATCTCCTCACTGCCACAAAGCACGCAGGAAGAAAAGCTGAGTGTGAGTGAGTGTGTGAGTGTGTAAAGAGCCTCGGGCGGTAAATCAGGCTCATATCTTACGGATGAAAGCAACGCTGCCTATCTTGAAATCAATTAAACCCTCCTGAGCTCATTCTTGTGGCGTACCGAAGCGGTCCGGATCAGAGTCAAAGTATAAATATGGAAAAACAATACTTCGATACGGACGTGCGGAGTTTTGTTCGTACTCGATTGATGGAAAACAATCAGCCGTCAATCAAAAAGAACAATTCTTTCACGTGAGTTTATCTCTGAGGAACACCGAATGAATAGAATACTTCAGCTAACATAAATAAATAAATACGGCAAAAATGGGAATTAACTATAATTTCCTCCTCCTCTGAATTTCATTATAATATGACAGACTCCTCTCCAGAGCCCCGTGCATCAACACTGTCTTTTGTGGAAAAAGCAGGTTGTTTGAGGCTAATTTTGTCCTTGGGTGGTCGGCCGAGGCTAAAATGGTTCTGTGAAGTTTCTGAAGGCAGCCGGGCTCGATCCGGTCACCATGGCAACAGGTGGAGGAGAGACCTGCACGCTCGGTTCTGAGGGATTTTCAAAAAAAACACCAGTTGCTTTTTCTTCTTCTTCTTCTTCTTTCTCCCGGTGCAAGGATGGACTAAAAAAGCACCGGAGGAGGGAATAATGACAATAGGAAGCAATTTATGAACAATGGATTAAGAAGGGAAAAATGTTTTAATCGTCCTTTAAATTACTTTTATTTCTTAAACGTACAACAGCTGACGTGTTATCTCCATCGAGCTGATATTGAAAACGTCTTCTGATTCTCACGTCCTGCGGACGTTAAACTAGCAGCATTAATTTAAAGTCATGTTTCAGGTCACCTGTTGAGTACAAGTCCAATAATGAATCTCCCGTTTTCGTCTCCAGCTGATCACAACCAACGGAAACTCTTCTCCATGTGCTAATGAGCGCGGAGGAGAACTACGGTGGCTGTGAAGGGCCTTTTCCAGAGCCAGTATTTGGTTTGTCCCTTTCCAGGCTGCCGTAGAAACACGGTGGCAGACTCCATGAAGGGGTCTCGCTCTGTATACAGTTAATCATAAAAACTAAAACACACACTTGGTGATGTGCAAATGTATTATTTGCTGTGTTTTTTCCATATATATATTTTTATTTATTGTTTTTTGTTGTTCTTTACCCTGTTCTTTCTCCTTCTCTTCTGTATCGTATCCATCCTTTGTTATTAATTTGTAAAATCTCAATTTAAAAAAACACACCCTTATTTTCAGGTATTATACACTCAAGAAAACACACTAAATCCCTCTAAATGCGACACGCTGCTTCTTTAACAAAAGACACTCGGAGGAAGATGCCGTGTGGAGACACGAGGATCGCTCAGATTGTGTCAACGTCAGCGCTCTGCGGCTGTCAGATAAGACGAGAAGAAACGGACATTCACTCCAGCGGAGATGATTTGCGGAAATCTTCATCTTAAATTGAAAAAAGCCTTTTTATTCTCCTTCATGAGTTCATGAGTTCATGAGCGTCACATTCCTGGCTTTTTACGGCGCTCGTGAACATCCTGGTCGTCTCCGATAAGAAGGACTCTAAACGAGAAGGCTCTTGTTTAACGGCTGCTCTGTCGTCTGATGGATTCAAGGCTCGGGGGAGGGGAGGCGACATCACTGAAGAACAAAGTCCGTTTGACCCGTTTCATTAACCCCTCCTCTCTGTTGTCTGCCGTCCCCCTAATGGAAGCTCTGTCTTCACATGACACGCCATTTAGAGACTGACAATCACGTCACATTCACACGCAGACGCCGCTACAGGGAGCAACTCTGGGTCAGGCGTCTTGCTCAAGGACACGTCGACCAGGGCGGGGATTGAACCGACGACCCCCTGGTAGAAAGACGCGTCGGTGTGTGTGCGCTCACCTGCAGCCGCCGTGGCCGAGCGAGTGGAAGCCGGGCCGACACGCGTCGCACGTCTCCCCCGTCACGCCGACGCGACACGGGCACCTCCCGTCTGCGTCGCACTGCAGACTCACTGAACCTGGAGGGGGGAGGGGGGTGGGTGGGAGGCACGGAGGCAAGGACGACAAAAAAGGGGGAAACGAGGAGTGAAGTGAGGTGAATTACATGAAATGGATCAACGTGTCATTAATAATGTCTCATGACGGGGAAAACTGGAAAATCCATTTTTATCGAACAGCTTTGAAGTGACGTCGTCCTTTCATGCAGTTCTTTGGTTCCCCTACTTTAGTTTGTCTGTTCTTCTTTATATTTATATTTTTCTTTTCCATTGTTGTCTCTTTGGCCTCCTGTATTCTCTGAAACGTTGACGTGTATTGACGTTGTGTTTTGCCTTCTCTGCAGCGCGCCGCGTTCACCCGGTGTAACCTTTTAAAAACGAGCCTATTGTTGAGGTTTCTGCTCGACATTACATCCTCAAACTAAAAAGGGCGGATCTCTGCAACCATAAAGGCTATTTGCATAATGTTGGTGTTATAATAAAGGCAACACATGTGAGCTTTTGTTCAGATGTGTACATCTGTATATATGTTACTGGTTAAGAGTAAATAAAGATGAAACACAGCAAAAATAAAAGTTTCAATTTCGCCTCGAAAACAAAAAGCACTTTCAGGATGAATATCATTTGGAAGGATGCACAGAAAAGGTTTAAATTAACCCAGATAATAACACAACATGTGACCAGTCTCTATGTGAAATTTGACTTAAAAAGGTGAAGCAGAAAAATATTTAGACAGTTTTTAGTAAACAGAATTTAAAATGTGAATTTTCTCATGTATCAAACCAGATATTTCAATTGTATACTACTTATGGTGTTCAATACATCCAAATAGGTGTTATATACATTTATATAAAGCTATTATTATTATTGAATTCTGTCCAAAAATAACCCTGGAGATGAACTTGGAAGAGCGGGAAGAAGAAAAAAAACACCTCTCAACCCGGTGCAGCTGACGTGGTTTAATGGAGGCAAGAGACCAGCTGACATGCTGACGGAGCTTTATACAACCTTTGATCAACATAATCGACTCCAGCTACTCCGACCAATCACCTGACACTATCGGGGGAAATGTAGACAAAAAAAGATCTCTGATGTGTTCGTCCTTGTTTATCTCCTCACCCCGGTGACGGTGTCATGAGGAATGTCCCCTCCGCCCTAAAATCAGACTGTTAAATGAGCGCCGATAAAGTTCAGAGAGTCCAAATACGGATCGATTTACAAACGGCAAAGTCGTGGATTTATTTAACGGTTTATTTGGGGGAAACTGAGGCGGGGGTAAAAAGACACGAGATGAGCAAGATTGTAAACGTCGTGAACCAGAAAGACTCTACTCGAGGGGTTAGTGTAATGTGTAATAATGAATATGGATAATGACTTTAAAATGCATTCAGCCATAAAATATGCGACAATTAATCCTACGACGAGTAGCGTCATCTTGCTTATGGTGCCTAAATGTGCTGATGCAGCATTCCCAATCTCGCCATAATTACATTTTTCTCATGCAGAGAAAACCCAAAAGAGTGAGTGATGATATTTGCATTGATTATAATAGAGAGAGAGAGAGGGGAGGGGGGGGGGGTTAAGTTATTATCTGCAGTTTACCGTTGCTGTTGCAGTTGCACGGTAGGCAGGGCCCCCCCGCCGCAGGCCCCCGGTAGTAGTTCTCCCTGCAGCGCTCGCAGTGGGGCCCGTCGGTGTTGTCGCTGCAGCTCACGCAGCGCCCCCCGTTGCCCGTGCTGCGGTACTGCTCCGTGTCGAACTCGCACTGGTCCGACCTCCCGCTGCAGTTGCACCCTGTGGGCGAGGGACGAGAGAGAGAGAGAGAGAGAGGGAGGAGGGGGTCAAGTGAGGAGAGAACGAGGAAAGAGCAATCAGAGGTAGGGGAAGTGGGCGAGGTAAGAAGAGAGAGGACACACATGGAGGGATGGATACCGAGATGGGAGGAAAGAGACGTGTGTGTGTGTGTGTGTGTGAGAGATTATGTATTCTGGGATTGGATCGTAATTCAGAGGCTGGCTGCTAATCTCATTTCACACAGGCCTAATGAGGAGCCAATCGGTTGTCAGGGGGCACTTAGATAACCGTAATTCATGTTTATACAAGAGCGAATTACTCAGGTGATAACACACACCACAGCCGCCCTCATAGCCCTCGCATCAAATCCCTCCTTAGTTCACCCGTTACCCCGAGGGGGGGACTTGGGGGGAAATTGCCCATTTTATTATGAATCAAGCTCTCTGTTGAGCCTGTAATAAACCGTTTGATTACTCCCTCCTGTTAACGCGTCTCACCTGGTTTCAGAGATTAAGACAAGAAAGCTCCCCGCTTGTTGCTCTTAAGGTACAAACTTTGGCTTCGTGGTAATAAAAAAAACCTGTAAAAAAAGGGATTTAATAAAAATGTCTGTGTTTCATTTGGATCTCATTGATGTTCGTTAAACCTGGCATCAGTTGTTTTGGAGGGGAGGTAATTGGACGAAGCCCAAAAGGCGATGTATAAATACACAAAGTATTCCCTCTCCATCTCGCTTTGTTTGGTCTTGGAAAATATCGTCAATGTGATTTATTTTTTATTTAAAAGAGTCAATTACAATTTGAAATGTGAGCCTGCTTCGTCTCCGAGGACGCCGCTATTCATTTCATCTCATTTAGTGCATTCGGAGGGTGTTAGCGTGGCGTTGGAGCGAGGATGAGAGAGGTCCCGCCTCCATTTAAAAAGAGGAGGAGCTTACACTGCTGTTTTGGAGCCTTCGCACCGCTAAATGAAAAACCTTCGACCAATCACGTTGTGCAGAACCGACGCATTAAAAGCCAACGCTGTGTAACAGCAGGATGCTCTGTCGTCTTACTCTACTTCATAAACCAGATCCATGCCCGACATCCTCACCTGACACAACAACAGCCACGGACATGCACACACAGCGCGGGGAACTCAGACTCACTGGGATCATTTCACGGAGAGAGAGGAAACTCAATAAGTATCTGACACAACGACCTCCCCTCCGACAGACCGCCCGACGCCGCTCCGGGTCAATAGCATCCGGGTCCTCGGTACTCTACTGCTACTCAAATATTTATGGGAAGTGTGTATAGCGACGGTCCCAAATTCACTTTGCTGCATTTGTATTCGTCACGCAGCGGCTGTGAGGAGGCCTTCAATCTGAAGTTGTCTCATTCACACATTGTGTCTTTTTTGTGCGTTTCTTCGCAGTGTGTGAAGGTCACCGGGGTGAGGCTGTTGGTCTCCATTAAAACATTTTAACAGTTTTTTTGTTCATAAATAACATCTCATTTAGTATTTTCTATTATGTGTTTAAGAAATGAGACGTGTGTGTGTGTGTGTACTTGTGATAGAGCTGCAAGTCAAGAAAGTAATTAACAAATAATTAAACCAATCTCTTTTGCTGTTGAGTAAAGTCATGTGTTTACTGTTTCTATTGGCGACATGTAAAGGGTTAATTTGTAGTTTTTCAACTGAACTTGTTGAACTTCTCTGAGCCGTTATCTCTAAAAACATCCACCATCTGAGTCTGTGATCGACCCCGAAAGGAAGCGGCCAGAAGCAGCCAACACGGCGAGGCTTTTGCCAACAACAACAACAAACAATGAGCTGAAAGGTGCTAAATTACCTCATAAAACGGAGTGGAGCTGCAGAGTCGGGCGATCTTTCTTTGTCTGGGTTCTTTACTCCGTTCACATTACACAAGGGGACGCGACCCATTGTTAATACAGAAACACGGGCCGCCGCGGCTTGAAGCATCCGTCTTGAAATGGATGGAGTGAGATACGCTCACAGCCGGTGTGAGATTGGCCTTTTGAACGCTCCGTGTCACTCTCCACTGAGGCAGAGTCCCTCCTTAACACAATACTAGGTCATCTGCACTGAGAAATAAGCATGTGGATTCAAAGTCTTTGGGATTGTTTCCAATTGTGTACCACAACGCTTTGTATTTCAAATAGACTAATGAACATTAAACAGCCTTTGATGTTGATGCAACATCTAATAATGAATGAAGGATGACACGGATAATATGTATCGTCAAATGCATGTTTAAAAGCAAGGGCAAGTGGGATGAAGATTGCTACACGCACACACACACACACACACATACTCGTCTTCCTCCTTTGTGGGGCCTGAACTAATTGAACCCAATTGCAGGGCCCACCCTTTCCAGTGGTTCTACACCTCTGTAAAAAAATCAGGCAACATATTTACAAAATCTATATCATAAATATCACTTTGATTTCTGAATTTCAAAAAAAAATTTAATCTCTTGTCAGGTTTTTTTGGTCACTTTGTGGGTCTCCGTTTTTAGCATTCACAACTCACGGAATCAGTTTATCATTTATTTTATCTTTAAACTACTTTTTGGATTCAAATTAATTAATTCAATTATAATGATTAATTTGCAGACTCTCGATCGAGGGAATATTGATTCCTTTGAGAATCTGAGTGAATTTGAACTAATGCTACACACTTATCTGCACTCATTTAGTTTTGCACGTTATTATTTTAGAAAGATATTTAGTTTAAAACTCTTTATTGCCAAATATTTGAACTTGTTTTGTTTAGTTTTTCACAGGTTGCACTTATTGTTATTATCTTGAAAAGATATCCAATGACACAATAAGCAATTTGCCAACTATTAGTTATTTTTTGGACAACTTTATTAGCATTATTCTAACAAATTGATTACACTTTTTATTTGTTTTTGTCTGATGGAGCAATCTTCTTTAATTAAAAGTGATTGCAACTTTCTTTATTCTATTATTTAAAACAACACAGAGTCACAGGAGTCACACAAAGTTGTTATTTCAATAAAAATTCAGCACGGACCATTTAGTTAACATTTCGTTCGAGCGGTGGGGCAAGAACATTTATCTGTGAGGCGCGACAGAATAAGTTTCAGAACCACTAACTTACACACACACACACGCACACATACACACAGTTGTTGTTGTTTGTCAACCGATGCAACACAAAGACCCCCACCTGTCCTGTCACCCCCCCCCCCCCCCCCCCCCCGGCCCATGCATTGCCGCCACAAGCAAGGAGTTAGCTCCGCACTCAGTATGAATACAATAGTGCACAATGGACTTTTCCCCTGTGATGGATGGAGCCACCTCCTTAAACACCATGCCTTGCACATTTCTGGGTAGAGAAATCGACAGGATAAGAATGGAAACACTTTGGGCTGTTCTTGAGGTGGCCTGCGGCTTTTTTCTCTCAATTGCATAAACACGGGGACAAGTGGTAGAGTTGCATTTTTTGCTCAGGTTAACAAGTAAATAAACTGAAACGTGTGTTTTTTCACATAGCTTTTACACAAAGTCTGGGAGATGGTTTAGTGTTGATTTATACGTACGGTTGTGTGAAAACACCCGTCGCATAGGAACTATGTTTATAGATGTTTTCACAGCTGGCGTCAGCAAAAAACGTGTTGGCAACGGAAGTGGCGCTTTGTCCTGGCCATTCAGACGAGTTGCACCCGCGTTAAACGTTGAATTAAAATGGTTAACAGCATGAAAAATGTCTTGTTGTCACAATTGATATTCCAACAGCTGACTGGATCACGAGTGTTTCAGAGCAACGGGTGTTTAAATTGAACGAGTAACCTTGTTAACCGGTGATTTTTTAGAATCTGTAGACCTCTTAAGGGGATGGTTGGCATAGCAAATACACATAGTTAGGTACATTTTCAAGATTGATTGAAGAGCTTTTAATGAAGAGAACACCTACATATGATGTGTGTGTTTTCAACAGCTACGAACCAACCAACGGACACCTTTGGCTGAGAGTCACCAGTTAACACAGACACTCGATGAGCTGAAACACCGGCTGTCTACCATGTTGATCGAAATGCTTACGATTGTAGCGCCCACTTCCAACTCAATGAAGGCAAAACTCTTAATTATGGAGTTGGACGCATGTCATTTGCTTTTCATTTCTCACTGGACATGGCCACGGAATAGTGTGCCAGTTGCTAATGAGCTCTTCCCATTCAGCACATTTGGAACGTCTATTTATTCAGGCTGCGTGTGCACTTTTTGGTGGTTAAACCACAATTACGTGTCCCCTCAAATTACAGGCTACCTGGCAACAAATAGATTAGGAGTGTTTGTAATATATTTTGCCAAGGGGCAGGTTTGATGAACCTGTGAAATCAGTCAGGTGTAAAATGGTCACACTTTCATTTCCCTGCAGGATGCAGATGGGAAAGCTAAGTTAAGAGTCCGAAACATTTAGAATCAACCTTTTCTACAGATCCTCTACAACTTAAGTGTAGCCACTACAAAATAAACCTTCCCTATGAGCCACTAGCCCTAACCTTTCTCGACAGCCCGGTACCGGAGCACTTCAGACTCCTGCTGAGGGCTTTCAAGGACTCCTTCATTTGCATATAAAGCCCACAGAGGGGTGGACTTTGCCCAAATATTGCTCCTCTCATGGAGATAAGCCTGGACACAAAGTGAAAGGCATGTTCACTCTCTATCTCCTGTACCTTTTAACAGCCCACAGTCCTTACAGACCAGAATAAAACCACTCTTATGTCAGGGTGGTATAGTGGCACTATGAAACAAATCAAGTCATAGAGAGTTGAGTTATCGAGGTTGATTTTAGGACGTGTTCGTGGGATCGTCCTTCTGATTAGCAAAGTGTTGGTGCATTAACACTCGTCAGCATCAATCTGTTACACAATGTTTAACCTCATCAGCAAGTCTAGTATCAGTTTACATCCATGTGTGTCTAAAATGTCATCACTTCTTCATTTTAAAACTATGAGACATCTGTCGTTGCCATGAATTCTTGAGGTAAGGCCAAAAATCACGTTTCCGGTCACAGCGACCTTGACTTTTGACCGTCGACCACAAAAATGGAATAATTTCCTCCTTGAGTCCAAGAGGACGTTCGTGCCCAATCTAAAGCCATTTCCTGAGATATTGTGATATTGAACACATGGGAAAAAAAACACAAAAATGCTGCGCACGCCGTCAAAAAGACAAAGGAAGTGATGCAAATACTCCCCGAGCTACAATACCACGTAAATAATGTCACGAAAAGATATGCAAATGAGCGAAAAGGTTACGTTTAAGAGCCCAGCTATGAATGTTGTGTTTAGTTATTGGTGAAAAAGAAGAAAAAGGCTGGAATTATGGAAGTTTAGTGGTTGATGAAATGTCAGCGACATGCTGCACTAACTTTCCGATTGGATTATGACATCTCTGCAATGTGCATCAGCCATCTTTCAGCAACCAGGCATAGTTTTTCGGAGCCTAAAGGAATTTGGCCTCTCTTACGTCACCTGCACGAGAGGTGATGCAAATCACCATCTTATTGTCTTCTGCCCTTTTATATTAATGCGTTCTTAGTATTGCATTGCACGCGAGGAACCGCGGCCTCCTGCAGGCACAATCGTTTCTCATTTTAACATCTAATTTGCTGGACGAATGAGATGTCGGACGGCCCGGGAGAGCTCCGGCGCTGATAATAAACCGGCCGGTGAGGGATCGCGGTGCAGAGATATCTGTGCGACCTTTACTGTACTGCTACAGACAAATGAGAACTCTCTCTAACCCACGCACTGTGGCGCCCGTCACCTCTGCTCGTGGGTTAAAATGATGACGTTTTGATCAGGTCTTACAGAATAAGGAATCATGCATTTGCCATTTAAATCCATCACCAGATGAGTGCTCAAGTCTTTGTAGAACCCTGAAATATGTTATGTCTTATATATTACTGATTTAATACAACTGTGTCCATTTCTTATAGTTTACTTTGAATGTGTGTTCAAGGAGAGGGGCGCTGTCTCTTTAAGAGAGCGGCGCCGTCTCTTTCATAAAGCAAAGAGGCGTACCTGTCTTTTATACTGTTTTCATTCTAGTGTGGCTGACACTTTTTTTTTTATTGGAGCAGTTTTACTGTCGCTTTCTCCTGAGTTGTACCTTCTTCTTTTGGGCACACATCAAGTATTTATACTGTGTATACGTCACTAATATAAAGAATGAGGAAGCCGGCCAACAGCAGGAATGTCATGTTGACTTTAGAGGTTTAGGTTCTCCTGTGCTTGAAGCTGCTGATTGTTTGGGACTCACACACACACACACACACACACACGCACACACATAGTGTGGGAGTGCATCGTCACCGCTACAGCTGCTGTTTCCCCACAAAGTCACCTCGAAAACAGCCATTTACTGATTTCCAGAAAGATGGATTGTATAGAAATAAAGAAGGATATATTTATCCAAGTTATGGTGGCATTTCGGTGTTAAGTGTTCTACCTACCCGCTGTTCGATTGTGTGTAGTTCAGTAGAAAGATAAGCTTATTATTTGTTCCTAAATTACATACGAGATAATAAATCCACCAAAGCAAACACAAAAGCCAAAACATAGACACAAGAGAAACTTCAACCAGATTTAAAGCTCAAATCATATGTATTACATGTCACAGCAGGAACACCACAAGGGGGCTTAGACGATAAGAATCTGGCGGTATTTTGACTGAACATGTGATATTACCAAAACATGATCCCAGTCTTCCAGCCACAACGAAGCCTTCAACCTTAAATCCGCCGACTTAAAACCAACGAAGCCACCTGCTCGGGCTATAAGTGGTTTCAGTCGCAGAGGGGGCGAGTCTGGATGATAATGACATCACATTTCACCCCAATCTGCACAATATATATAAACAAACACACATAACCAACACGTTGCATATGTATCCACACCTAGTTTAAGCCCACAAAGCAGACAGCAGGCAAAAAAACAATCAGCCGTCCAAATATCCAGCTTTGATAAACAACCTTTACTTGATAGTGAAATCCGCAATAAAAAAATAAAAAATCCACAAAATATTCACATAACACTGAAGCACTCGCACATAAAAAAACCCTGAAGCTTCCATTTACCACCTGCTACTACTATTTACGAGTCGATAACAATTGCAAAGATAAACCGTAATAATCACACGCCATTGTCACCAACCATTCTTTCCCCTTTTTTGGGAAAAAATAACCACAATTTCAACACTAATGTTAAGTGGCCCAGAGACACAACAAACAGATATGGAACAGAAGTAGCAATAAAAAAGGGACCATAATGCATCACTGAAGAGCGTTGGTATTATGTCATAGTCTGTGGGAGGAATACGCTACACTTTGCCTAATTGACTGTAACATTATACTCACTCTCTCCATCAAGGGGTCACCAACGGGGTTACTTTACATGTGTGAGTTATGGCGCTTATTCACTATTTCTGGCATTCGGGTTGATGAACATTGTCAGTTAACTCCCACTGGGATCCTATCTTCTTCTGACATGCAGAGACTTTGAGAACTTGCATCTCATCAGCAGAGAAGAGAGAACCACGGCCTCAGACTTGGGATGTATTGACTCTCACCCCGCCCCCAGTGCATGCTGGGCGGTCACATTCTGAGGTAGCCAATAGATATCTACACATCATCTGCAAAAAAACAAACATGGGTGCAATTCTGAGGGCTAACCTTAAACTAACGTTCAACAAGTGAGGCGTCTTTCCCTCAAGTCTCCAAAGCTCCACCCCCAGGTTTGATTCCTCAAGGGTCAGTGAATCGCTCTTAAGTCTGGCCCCGCCCCTTGAGATCCCTTAGCCTTGGGAGACCCTACCAGGAGCTACAAGGCCCCTGACAACACACAAAACCCCTTCACCACGTTAAGGTGGTGGTTTGGTGGAGGGGTTTGAGAAATGTGATGCTTAATTCATATTACATGCGTTTATGTACAAATATATAAATAATAATTTTTATGTAAATGGCCGACGCAGTTACGCTGCACATGATTTGACTTTGACCGTTCAAAATAAAAGCCTTTTTTTGCGCCGCAATAATCGAGTCGATATTGCAAAGTGTTTGTGAATTAGGGGCCATAAACACAAATATATCGCTCTCAGATTATGTTGTTGTTGTTATTGGTATAAAGTTTTGAAGAATTGCTATTGTAACAATGATAACGCTCATATTACATTATTTAATGCTTGACTTAGTTTTGATGGTTGTACTTTTTTTGTGTATACTATATTAGTGTTTAGAAAAAAAGTTAAATCCACACAGTCGAAGACGTACACAATATACAAACAGGCTTTATATTATATTTAGATATATTATATTTAGCGTTGAGTGATGGTAACAGGCTGAATAAACATTTAAAAAAATGTTACGTGTGGGAATAAGAAATAGAAAAAAAGTGATCATCAATAATCTATAGAGGGTACGAGCGTATTCAAATCAAGATTAGCATTAAATAGGTAACAGTACTAATCTCCAGGTGTGATTCTAATCACTGATCCTCCTCAGTTATAGATGTGAGTGACACTCAAGACCTTTCTGCTTCTCAGATAATCTTTATAGATTTTTATGGATTCTTCCACAACAAAACATCCATGTGCAAACAGGTGCTAGTGTAAACAATGGCAGATGGGTTATGTAAACAGCTCACATGAGAAACTGCATTAACAGAACCAGCGTCTAAAAATATTACCCCGCACGACTTTCCCTTTTCTCTTTTTTATTCCCCTCTTTAGTTCCTGCAAAGCTAACGATCACCTTTCCTTATATTCGATTCAGCCTGCTGGAGATATTCTGAGAGTTCAGCTAATCCCTTCTCCCCGACACCAGAAGGAGAGCAGCCGAAGCAAAGCTCCCCAAACGTGATGTCAGGTATCACAAAAGGCTTCACCCCTCGGACCTCTCAGCCCAAATGAGCTAGTCTGAAGACGTCTCTCCCATAACGAGGAGAAGAGAGGCGGGCCATCATGTAACGAGCGAGAAGAGAGGCGGGGCCATCTCCCGTAACGAGCGAGAAGAGAGGCGGGGCCATCTCCAATAACGAGGAGAAGAGAGGCGGGCCATCATGTAACGAGCGAGAAGAGAGGCGGGGCCATCTCCCGTAACGAGGAGAAGAGAGGCGGGCCATCATGTAACGAGCGAGAAGAGAGGCGGGGCCATCTCCCGTAACGAGGAGAAGAGAGGCGGGCCATCATGTAACGAGCGAGAAGAGAGGCGGGGCCATCTCCCGTAACGAGCGAGAAGAGAGGTGGGGCCATCTTGTAACGAGCTAGAAGAGAGGCGGGACCATCTCCCGTAACGAGCGGGAAGAGAGGCGGGGACATCTTGTAACATGTGAGAAGAGAGGCGGGGCCATCTCTTGTAACGAGTGAGAAGAGAGGCAGGACCATCTCCCGTAACGAGCGAGAAAAGAGGCGGGGCCATCTCTTGTAACGAGCGAGAAGAGAGGCGAGGCCATCTTGTAACGAGCAAGAAGAGAGGCGGGCCATCTTGTAACGAGCAAGAAGAGAGGCGGGGCCATCCCGTAATGAGCAAGAGGAGAGGCGGGCCATCTTGTAACGAGCAAGAAGAGAGGCGGGCCATCTCGTAACGAGCGAGATGAGAGACGGGGCCATCATGTAACAAGCAAGAAGAGGGGCGGGGCCATCTCAGCGTTGTTTCACCTTTTGGGAGGAGCGAATGTAGACAAAATAATGTGCATAGTATCTTTAAAAAAGCAGACACGATAGGAAAGATGCCAAATTATGTCAATTTTGAAATAATGGCATAACGCAATTTATTTTTCCCCCATTCCTAAATGTTTTATATTCCTAATGATTGTTTACTCTGCGGTTTAAGTCTCCTTTAAGCCTTTTCATGTTAACCGCCAAACTGTAAAATGTTGTGATTGACCCCTTGGCAACCCTGGGATGAAACAAGTGTGTATTGATTGTAATAAAACACAGATTATGACCTCAACAACTGCATTTCTACTGTTCGCAAGTTCGTTTAAAAATATCTACTTAACATTATATTTGTTGCAAATCCTTTTCTTGATGCATACTAGCTGACCACCAACCCATAACTAACTATGTCACGGAGAAAATGGTACGCACCTAAAAGGGAAATAAAAAAGGCAAAATGACTTTTGTGACAGAGAGAAATATACAATTACACTGGGCGTTCAGCATTTAGTTTACATATTCTGTGTCTCTGTTATATGGATTGTGTGTGTGTGTATTTATTTATGAATATACCGTATATTGATTAGGTTGGGTTCAGTAGTCCATTTAAGACGCCATCTGCTTGGAACCAAGAGGAAGAGTAATTAAAACACGCTAGCTGCTTAATAGAATTCAGCAAAAAAAAAAAAAAACACAATTTGTGAGACACTTTCTCTTTTATGGTTTTTACCCCTTCGCCAATTACAATTCATCCTCAACGGCATTCAGTAAACGTGCACGGTGTGATGAGCCAACCCCGACATTATTAATAATGCAAATTCATACACACACTGCAGCTCTCAAGGAGGAAGAAGAGGAAGGGAAGGTGCACACATCCATTTGAATAGACACACATCCCCCATGGTGTCAATACCGGAAATGTAATAAATCAAATTTAAAAAATACATTAAAGTTCATGCTTATTTTGTGTTCTTCTTACCACATATATACTGTTGTGGTGTGTCTTAACCTGTACTGTTTGTTATAGTTTTATGTTTGTTATTGTTTACTATGGTCTGTCAAGGGACTACAGATGCTAATTAGCGGAGTAGCTACAATCTGGTACAGCGCATCAAATGGTGACATTTATGTTTTAACTGTATCTGGTGCCTTTCAAATGAAGATTATAATTTTTTTAAAGTGAGAACAAGAGTATCTTGGATATAATTTAAACAAAATATTCATGCTTAAACTGAGTGAATGTACGCATGGACAGGGAATGCACAGTGATCTTCACCACATCATTTTCTCATAATATATATATATATATATATTATTACTGAATATTTAGGTTTACAAACGGAATATGCACAAATTTGTACAACAAGCTGAATAATTATAGAGTGAGAGGAGGGACCCATAGTGGGTCATTCAACATATCTAGGAGGGGGCCCTTTCTTCCCCCTCATACAGGACTGTCTCAGAAAATTAGAATATTGTGATGAAGTTCTTTATTTTCTGTAATGCAATTAAAAAAACAAAAATGTCATGCATTCTGGATTCATTACAAATCAACTGAAATATTGCAAGCCTTTTATTCTGATTTATTGCTGATTATGGCTTACAGCTTAAGAAAACTCAAATATCCTATCTCTAAATATTAGAATATCATGAAAAAGTATACTAGTAGGGTATTAAACAAATCACTTGAATTGTCTAATTAACTCGAAACACCTGCAAGGGTTTCCTGAGCCTTGACAAACACTCAGCTGTTATAAATCTTTTTTTTTACTTGGTCTGAGGAAATATTAAAATTTTATGAGATAGGATATTTGAGTTTTCTTAAGCTGTAAGCCATAATCAGCAATATTAAAAGAATAAAAGGCTTGCAATATTTCAGTTGATTTGTAATGAATCCAGAATGCATGACATTTTTGTTTTTTTAATTGCATTACAGAAAATAAAGAACTTTATCACAATATTCTAATTTTCTGAGACAGTCCTGTATATATAAATATATATATATTTAGAAAGGGATTCGTGAGCTGAGGTGGCGAGAGAAAGCCCTGTTTTTGGAGTCCGTCCATGTTATTTTGTTTGTTGATGTATAATCTAGTTTACGGTTTAAAAAATGTTGAACAAAATGTTGAACAGTGAAATCAATCACAATGAGCGTAATGATATAATACCAAAGATGTTAGCTGATGTCTTTCGATGTTCACGGTTTTGGGGGTACTCTGTTTTAAAACGGCCAAAATAATGACAACATTTTAAAAAGAGGAGATGCATCCGATTTTTTTTCTCCAGAAACCGAATTACCAAAATAAGAGCCTGAAAAAGGATTTGGGTCTAACGCCCCATTACACCTCACGTACGAAGAGGGGGAAGCCGTCTGGATATCTAACTCGGTTACATCTGATAACTATATGAACTAAGAGATACAAAAGTTTAAAATGATGTTACGACGCTAGTAAATATGAAGAGAAAGATTACGCGCGATTCGACGCCACACTTTATCCCATAATAGACTTTTTAAAGCAGAAAGAAGACCGCCATCGAGCAACACACTGAAGAATTGGCCTCGCTTATAATATAATATACACCAAACAAAAATAAAAAATATATATTCAAATGTTCTGGCAAATAAAAACAACAACTGTTAAAAAAAATGTATATCAAACGTTTTCCTTGTGTGAAGATGACAGTGGTAAAGAAGATCCACCCACACTACGGGAATAAGACAATACTAATTAAACAGACCAGAAGGGGGACATTTAATATGTTGATCTTAGATCCGACGGATTGAGAACCAGAAGAACAAATAAAACAAAAGGACCAGAAGATTCATGAACAAATAGATGGATGGGTGAGATATTGGCTCCAGAGTTGGAGGGAAACGCAAGATTCATAACAACAGGCGTATTACGTAAACAACAGGCTTCTGAGAGCTCTCACGAAATGAAGAACCCCTTGTGTGGCCAAAAGATATAGCATATGTCCACCATTGGTATTATACAGAAGTATAAACACAATCCTCGAGAGAAGATGGGGAATAAATGAGGATATTTGTTTTCTACCCTGACCTGGAGAGATGCAGAATAAGAACAATCACAGCAGAAATACCACGGGGGAGGGGGAGGGGGGGTGGGGATATAAAGCGCCGTCGGCAGAAAGAAAACTCCTTCATTCATAAGGCCATCCTCGGTCGACTCCCAGACTACCTGTGTGTCTTCATCATGCAGAAAAGAGTCGTAAAGTCCTCTCTGCGTCCTCAGGACTTCCTGAAATGGGGGAAAAAGGGCTTTTTTGGACTCTGCATTCTCTAAAATATGTTGCAGAATAGTTTAAAACTCAAAGAACTGATGGCTCTTTCTGCTTAAATTAAAGAAATGGAGGCAGGTGCCAAACAATGTCAGTGTTTCATATATTAACTGTTGTGTCACCGTCTCTTAACTGTTAGTTTCTTGCTGCCCGTCTTGTGCCGGGTCAACCTCGAAAAAAAGAGATTTTTAATCGGGATGTTAAAAACAAACTCCAGGCAGATTGGTTTTTATAGAGACTTCCAGTCACCCATTGAAAAGTTCACGGCAGATTTAATGGCTGGGGATCGAAGTTGAAGGAGGAGCTGCCCGTAGTAAAAAAGGTGAGTGGCTCCACATCTCAGAGACGTGTCGTTCGCCAGGAGAACGAGACGGGGATGTTTGTCACGGTATCGAACCGTTCGCCCCCCGAGAAATCCATCGAGACGGGGAAGCGAGCCGGGGTGGACGCGCGACCTAGAACCACCGTCTCCATGGAGACCCAAAACAAAATGTGGTTACACGCTAGGATATACACATCGAATGGTTCCAAAAAACTCGCTCGTTCAATTATGCGCCTCCGAAAGAGAGTTTTAATATTAAATGTGATTTTTTTTTTCTTCAATCAAATACCTGGGGCTGTATACAATATAATAATTACCAACGTAGGCACGAGGAAAATTATAATCACATCAACTGAAACACGAGAGGAAGACGGTCCAATATGTTGCAGAGGGTATTTTATTCATTGCAATACATGCCAGTAGGAGTGGGATACACCACCACCGGGGGAGGGAAGCCAGAGACGCGCATATGCAACGCTCCAGTTGCTCTGGGTAACGGTGGAATGTCGCCTTCCAGATTTTAAGGTATATTTCTCGGCAGCCATCCTTGTCTACGCCATCAAATTACTTTTAGGCGGTAAAAAAAAGCACTTGTTGGACATATTGTTAGTATGATTAATCCAAAATATTATAATATTCAAGTTATGGATGTGGTTCACTCAGAAAGACGATTGTGAATGTGGAGTCAACGTTCAAGAGAGCGTTAAAAACTGTATTACGCATGTGTCGTTATTAAAAAATAAGTTTGAAGGATACATTTGCACTTCCACAGCGTGACTTATCTTTAAATATCTTTGAAGTGATTTTTTAAAATCACAACACAAAAGTAAAAAGGGACAAATGTTCATAGGGAAAAAAAATAAAAATAAAGAAATGTTCCTTCTCCCCGAGAAGTGACGTGTCCTCAAAAACACACCACAGACTATTTGTTAACTATTTGTCATATTAAATGGAAGGTCAGGGCTAAAACTACATTTTACGTAAAAACCTATAAAAAGGTGAAAAGGAATTGAACTAAACATTTACATACGTGTGTAGCATTAACGACATTAATGCATTTGATTGGTAAATACATTCTTATTGGTCTAAATGAATTACATGTAACATGGAAAGCAAAACAACTTGTAATGCAACCAACAGGCGGGAAGAAATGTCACTGTACACGTGTATTTGGGAGTTTCACTCTCGGAGAGAGGTATTAAATATACAAGGTATTATAATATTTAATCTCCAAGAAGTGTTACAAATTTTATACTGGGGCAATATCGCTAAAGTGGTGTTTAAAATCATATTCACAGCCATCGGAGCCAGAATATATAGCAACACATATTTGAGATGACTTTTTATTTAAGAGTGAAAGAAGATGAGTTCCACATAAATTAGGTCGAAAAACAAAGAAATGCACTCTTAAAAATGACAAACCGTCGCGACCCACTTTTACAAAAGTTCCATAAATTCTGAGAATAACAAAGCGGTTTCGAACCATCTTTACTGCCATATCCTGCATAGCGTTACATCATCTTAAATAGATAAAACAGCCATTTTGGAAAGATGTGCGTCATACATCCAAAAATGTTATCCAACACTTTAGAAACGAGACAAATAAGTAGAAACATAGTGAAGTATTTCAGCATAATTAACATTCACATCACACAGAACCATCCACGTGTTGACCAATGGACGTCCAGGACCAAATTTCCATGACCACAAATGTTGTCAAATCTCAGCATCTACGTGATAGTGGATTATCCCTGAGCTACGGAAGTTTTCAGTTAAGGTGCGTTCACTTGCAACGGGGAGAAAAAAGAAATTACGCAAACTAACGAGAGCTTTTGCCGGCTTATATTTTGAGCGTCTTTCTTAAAAAAAAAAAAACTATTAATGATTTAAAACTCAGCGTAAATGAACATGTGAATATAAACAAATTCCCAGGACTTCTCCAAAACTTTTGGGCTTTCAGGGGAGCGAGGGCGCTCTCTACTCACTCAGACACTCGTTGGCCGAGTCCCCGGTGGCCCGAGCCCAGGGCCGGTCCCGGTAGGACGGGTGACACCTCTGGCAGTCGTCCCCCGCCGTGTGATGCTGGCAGGAACACACCAGGCGGCGGCTGAGGCCCGTCTCCACGCACTCGCTGGCGTGGCCGTTACACTTACACCTGGGAGAGGAGGAAAGGAGGGGCAGGTAGTCATGTCAGGGAGGTAGGGACTACTTTACCTAATCTCTCTCTCTCTCTCTCCGGTGTAGACAGACTAATGCACACGGTGAGTGGTGTTGAAGGCAGAGAGGAGAGGGCAAAGCGAGAAGGTATTTCCACCTTAAGGAGATGTCACTTCCTATTATCCATCACGGGGCATGGGGGAGGGGTTTCATTTCCCTTTAGCAACTGCACAATTCAAATGTGTGGTAACACACACCGCATCCACAAGTGGAAGAGGACAGGGCATCGAGGGTATACGCGCGCAGTCTATATTTACCCACCTCATCTTTTTGTGTTTTCACGGGTGAATAATCTTGGGACATTTTTTCTTTTCTTCTCACGACAAGTTTAGCTTATTTATTCCCCCCAGCCGCCACGTGTAGAAAGCCTATCTCCCCCTCCCCTCCCCCTCCCCGTGTGTAATGTCTCCTGGCAGCGTTGTGGAGTGGCATGTGGAAGGGGGACGGGGACTCGTCCCTTGAGTGGCAAGCCCTGTCAAACGTAGCCAGCTGTCTTAGATCCAGACTCTCGCTCGCCCCGAGGCTCAGACCCGGTTATTATTATTTCCGAGACAACGGAAAAACCTCGTGACTCCAGAAGTGCGTCCCATTCCGCGCGTCAGATTTCCTTCTGCTGGAGTAGACGTGCACTTCCACGTGGGATACTTCAAAAAGGGAGTGCCCGGCGAGGGGAAGCTGACATCAGTCGTGTGAAGTCATCAGCATAAATATATGTCGAGTCATCACGTCGTAGAGTGATAAGTAAACGGACGCTATTTTGTTTTTTGGTGGGTTGTCGCAGGTTGTCGCAGTCCCGATTGGTTGCTTTGATATTCTATATGAATCACGAGTTGGCGGCGTGAAGGCACGTGTACTCTCCCATGTTGCATTGTGGGTCCTCTTCCACAGGTGTCATGTGTCCCCCGGTCCCCCGCGGTGATGCTAAGTGTTTATGACATTTGTCAGATGCAATTTATACTCCGTCTGAAGGCTTCGTCTCGAACTAACTTAAATCGCCTACTTCCATCTCGAGCTCCAAAGTGCTTGGAACCGCGTCCCCTCTCATTACCGTGAGGAATAAAGAACGAAGAAGACGTGTAGGAGGTTTATTATCTCGCTCTATTCTCAGCTGATGGACACTTGACGGACAGCAAGCTGGAAGCTGTCTTTAAAAAAAATCAGTTTTGCATCACAGCTTTTGAGGATGAGCTGCTGATTGCTTGTCACGCTGTGGACACAAGCAGCAAACCATGTGTCCCCGAATATTGATATTCATGCATATACAACGTGTACTGTGTTAAAATACCTTCTGAATGAAAGGGAACACTGTATCCAGGAAGAAGAGGAGAGGAAAGGGGGATTTTATTTCATGGATAATCTGTTAAATGTTTATACTGATTTATACTATACTAATTGTAACAGCTTCCGGGCCGTTACCCGTGGGTTTCCCGCAAAAGCACCAAGGATCAGCCGACAACAACAATGTTCCGTTGGATAGCATACTTTATTGTGTTCCACACAACACAGAGCAGACCGCAAGACTGCGCCTCTGCTCACTTTCCTCCACTCCAGCTCTCAGGCCGGTGTCGGCTGCTGACTGATTGCCAATTAGTCAGAGCAGCTGACTGATTAACAACCAGCCAGCAGCCGAGGCCAAATTGGAGACAGCTGCCACACTAATATTCTGGTAAATTCTCTAAATAATTCCTTATTTTCATGATTCAGAAAGAAAGACAATGTTGTACTTTGGAGGAAAAAGAAGTAGCGCAACTTGAGACGAAGAAAAAAAATTAAGAGGCTGCAGATCTGTGAAGAATGCGCTGCGGTAAACAATGTTGCTGCTCCAGTAAACAACGTTAGCATAAACACATTGGTGTTTTTTATTTATCCCCCCCCTCCCCCCCACGGTGATCGCCATTGACCCCCCGAGCAGACTGGAAGAGCACGGCTATAATAATAATAATAATAAAAAAGGGAGTGCTGGATTAATAACAGATTAATCTTTGTGACGGAAAAATTCCCCCCCCCACCCACCCATCTCTCTGAAAACATTTTTGGAATTAGTCGAATCGTGAAAAATTCAAAAGCCAAATCTTGAAACACCAGATTGGAGTTGCTGGATTTTTTTGTATTTCACCAAAATCATAATCTTTCCGCCACTTAACTAATTTCTCTACGAGCCGTTGCAATCTGTGAGATATTGCACCTAAACCCTGCATGTATGCTCTGGCCTCAAAATATGTTCTTTGTAAGCTAACCCCACCCACACACACACACACACACACACACACCTCCTCAGGCAGCAGTTGTGTTGCCTCCAAATCATATTTGGCGAAGCCAATTAGTGTTATATAAATGTGTTTGTAATGAACAGGGTTGTTTGTGTTCATTACGTTTGAGATCGCTGGAAGCCAGAAATAAATTATTTTAAAAAAACACTGTGGCACAACAACAATATTTTTTGGGGGTGTTTTCAGAACTTTTTTTTGGGCTCAACCGCACTTTCAGGGGTCCGTGCTCAAGATAAAATCTTCAAATACCTTTTGAACGAAAGGGAACGCTGCCCGGGGTAATGAGGAGAGGAAGAGGGGTTTCTAATGGGGAGAGGAAGAGGGGGATTCTACTTCATGTATAATCTGCACAATGTTCAGACTGATTTATACAGATTTTAAGGCAAAATTCTTTAAATATATATTATATTATCATGATTACACACTCGCATTCAGAAAGAAAGACAATGTTGTGCTTTTGAGAAAAGAAAGTTGCGCAACTCGAGAAAAAAAATGAATTACAGGAAAGTGTACCTGTCACTTTCCTGCAGGTACAAGGAGCCAGAAATAAATTATTTTAAAAAACACTGAGACACAAGAAAAAAATATGTAATTTTTTGTGTTTTCATTACTTTTTTAGGTCCAACCACACTTCCATGGGTCCATGTCAAGGTAAAATAACGTGTAGTCTTTTTTTCCTTTTGCTTTTGGCACAAATGTTAATAAAAATAAATTACATTGAATTTAATTTTCCCAAAAAATGTAGATCAACAAATCTTACCCAAAAGAATTACAGCATAGAACACATAAGAGCTAAATTCCTCAGTTCAGCGTACCTAATTCTCCATGAACCCTACTCTGCCCGGCGACATCATCCCCTCCCTCCCCCCCCCGGTCTCTTACCGGCCTCCAACGGAAAAATCGGAGATGGCGTAGAAGTACGAGCGCAGCACTTTGGCGTCCTTGAAGAACTCGTCTCCGAAGGTGTTGAGCCGGTCCAAGGAGATGAGCAGGTCAGTGGCCGTCACCCATTCCTGGAAAAGAAGAAAAGAGAAGAAGAAAAGGACCGACGGGGGTGAGAAGGGATGTCATAAAACTCAATTTGATGTCATCCACTTCAGTCTCTCCTGCAGGTACAAGGAGCCAGGATGTAAGAGGAGGATTTAGTTGAGCCGGCAAGTGGAAAGGAGAGTCGGTGGATCAAGGAAAGGAGACAAGGGGGTGACGGCGTATCGGCATTGAGGAGAGAGGTTTTGGGACTCTGTGGTGGTCCACGGTGCTGTCGAGTACGTTTTGAAGCTTCTCCCAGAGGCCTCTTTAAAGAGAGACGGGAGCACACTCCGAAAAAAATGAGTGATGAGTTCCTCCGTTCATGTTTTTTCTGAGTACCGCAGCTTTGTACCGCTAAAGATACACCAGGCTTCTGACTATTACGGGATTTTATAAAAAATACAAATGCAGTATGCTCTCTAGGAATCCTAATCACTTTGGCGATCCCCAAGAAATATCAATTCTCTTGTTTGACTTTTTACGTATGATTTGCATTTGATATATATATATATATATAATACATAATATATATATAATATATACACATTATATATATTATATATATAAATATATATATTATATATATTAAACACCAGAGAATAGTCATTTACCACATTAACTATGCAGAGAGAGTATTTATGATTCATTTAATGTTATCTTCATTGACAAAACGTGTATATATATATATATATATATATACACTACCGTTCAAAAGTTTGGGGTCACTTAGAAATGTCTTTATTTTTCAAAGAAAAGCACTGTTTTTCCAATAAAGATAACATTAATCAAAAATACACACTATACATTGTTAATGTGGTAAATGACTATTCTAGGTGGAAACGTCTGGTTTCTAATGAAATGTCTCCAGAGGTGTATAGAAGTCCATTTCCATCAACTATCACTCCAGTGTTCTAATGGTACATTGTGTTTTCTAATCGCCTTAGAAGACTAATATCTGATTAGAAAACCCTTGTGCAATTATGTTAGCACAGCTGAAAACAGTTATGCTGGTGATATAAGCTATACAACTGGCCTTCCTTTGAGCTTGAAGTTTGAAGAACAAAATTAATACTTCAAATATTCATCATTATTTCTAACCATTTGATAAATAAAAGTGAGTTTTCATGGAAGACACAAAATTGTCTGGATGACCCCAAACTTTTGAACGGAAGTGTATATATACGTATATATATATATATATATATATATATATATTCAGGGATCCTCCAACATTGCACAAACCGAACGTGGCTCTTTTGGCCGCCTGCTGTGATCTTGGCTCTAGTGTTGAAGGCCCTGCTGACATCTGCATCATTATGAAATGATGCAGAGTCAACTCTCGTGGATTATTGATCTCAAGCCAGTTTTTAAATGTGCAAGTTGTTCGTGCCGTAGAGAAGATGAAAGGAACCAATGCGCGGTATCGCTCTGCTAGTTGAAGTCAGTTACAGTCACTGTGTTGAAGAGACCAGAGGGCCCTACAGCAGCTGGTTTGAGATGCCTCTGTAGAATCTGTGTTGTAATGCGACGCCATTTCTATTGGTGAGCTTCTCAGCCGTTACCACGGCGAACAAAGCAACACTCGTCTGTGGCCTATTTGGTTAGTAGCAGGGAATTGAACAAAGGTGACACGGTGGCCTGTGAGGTGCCTCACGTGACCTCCCTCCGCTTGAAATGGCACTGCGGTAAAAGTTAAGAGCCAGGTTCTATTCAAAAGAACTTTTCGGGGGTCTTTCTTCAAAGGGTTCTTGGGGATTCGGACCCCCTGCCGGGTCTGCAGCTTGCAGTCCCGAGGGGGCACCAAGAGGTCACCAAGAGGTCGCGGCACATTACTACAACATCTGGGCTGAATCTGCCGTGCATGTGTTCCTGATTGGTTGTTCTGTGTGACGGCGTCCGCCAGGAGCAGAGAGGAGGAGGTTCTGTTGATGAAGACGAGCAGCTGGAGAACCTTCAGCGCACGATGAAGAACCCACCCGACCTCTATGGCCTCACCTGAAACCTCCCCCAACACCCTCTCTCTCTCTCTCTCTCTACCTATATACCTCTCTCTCTCTACCTCTCTCACTCTTCCTTTCTCACTCTATACCTCTCTCTCCCTCTATACCTCTCGCTCTCTCCCTTTTCTATCTCTCTCTCTCTCTACCTTTCTCTCCGTCTCTCTTTTTCTACCGCTACCTCTTACTCTATACCTCTCTCTCCCTCTATACCTCTCTCTCCCCCCTCTCTCTCTCCCTCTATACCTCTCTCTCCCTCCCCCTCTCTCTTTTGCTTCCTCTCTCTCTCTACCTCTACCTCTCTCCTCTATCTCTCCTTCTCTCTCTCTCTCAATTCAACAGGCTTTTTTGGCATAAATGTTGCAACAACAATATTTCCAAAGCATCAGGACACAGCAACACGCAAAAAATATACTTATATAATTCATATGGATAATAATATGACAGAAATTACGTGTGAGAGGTCTCTGCTGGCTAATGGGCTCTGGGAGACACTGAATGACCATGATGCACTGCAGTTGCAAAGGTAAAAAGAAAAGACTCTAATTCTTCATTTGGTTTTAAATCACCTGGACATCAACACACAGACACAAAAGAGGAAGAAGGGGACTGTTTCTCGTCCAATAATTCCACAGTTTAAATCCTCTGTGATTGCTCTCACGCTCCCGGCATAAAGGGGAAATCACCACGATCTCTTCCGATGCCCTTGTGATGATAATGCATGGCATTTTGCACGACACGTGAGGGTTTTTCAATCAGCGAAGGAGTTGAGTAAAGGCCACGTGAGCGTGATTCAGGAGCAACAATGTGGGGACACGAATGGCTGCCAGAATCTGCACAAATTAGACGACAAAGAAACCGTCTAATTTTCTAAAATTACCCCCTCATTGTGCGCGTCGGCGCTCCTCCGGTATGTGCACTTATTTAAAGTGGGTGATGTGCACACATTTTCAGGTGCTGAATTGGCCCCTTTCTATGCAAATGAGGCTCGTTGGCAAAGTGCTTTCAATTCTCAAAGATCAACGCTAACAGCCGCGCGCATTACGGCGGGAATTACGAGCGTCTTCAGAGAGACGGCGCTAACTGAAGCGCATTTAAGCTACTAGGGGCCGTCTGTCACGGCTCGTTTAATTTAGCGACGCGGCTAACGGGCTGCGATGACAGCGGCGTGAGCAAATAAATGAATACGAGAAGATAGAACAATAATGAAAAAAGAATGAGTTTTTTTCATTTATATGAACAAATCAAATGAGTATTTCTTCCCTCTCCCTCCTATATCCTTTCCTCTTTCTTAATTGCCGCTTGGATGAAAAGGCCTCATGATGACCCTCACGCCTGAAGAACCAAACCCACCGGCCAAATGCACCAATCAGGGTCCATACACATGGGGACCAATGGGTGTCCACGACTTTAAACCAAATTTACATGAGCAAACATTTTGTGAAATCTCAGTTTATACATGAAGTGAGAAAATGTCGTATTTAAACTAACAATGAGAATTCCAAAAGCATACAATATATAACCTTAAATGACTCAACTGAATGAGAGATAATAGTTTAGATTTAAAAAAAAACATTTTTGTCTTTTCGGAAAAATGTGCGCTGCGAGTATTTAGAGCGTATGCCGGCTTATATTTTGAGCGTCTTTCTTTTAAACGCATATTAATTATTTAAAACTCAGCGTGAATGAACATATGAACATAACACATTTCCAGGACTTTTCGAAAACTTTGGATTGTACTTTTTTTTTTAAATGACTTTTCCAGGCTTGGAAATATCCATTTATAAATTCCATGACTTTTCCAGGTTTTCCATGGCTGCAGGAACCCGGATTAATACATTGTGTCATAGAAAACGTGCAATAAAAACACAATTAAAGGGCCAGCGTAGTTATTCTGCTTTTGCTTTTTTAAGTTAGCTTAGCAGAAAGCTAACAGCAGATGCATAAAATGAAGACCCAGGGAATCCAGAGTTGAGTTCAGGATTTTTAGAATGAATCTTTGATATTGTAAAACTGTGGAGACATAACATAACATACAAACTGTCCACACACATATATATCAATACAACTATGATTAGCATAAAGCCATCATGCCAGAAATTACCCCTATACTACTACTACTACTTAAGAGTTTAAGCTAACCCTAACATGACGAAATGCTAATCGCGATTAGCATCTAGCTAATCGCAATTAGCAAGATTAGCGTCTTTTGCTACAGCAAAATATAAAACTATAACAGTTATTACACAGATAGCAGATATTTACATGTTACATACATAGATACTCACAGACTTAGCTCTTTGAAGGCTATCAAGCAGTAGGCTAAAGGGGAAACGTAGCCGCAGAATGCGCTTCAGTAGAATCATGAAACAGGAAGTAACTACGGTAAGAAAGGAGGGACAAATCCAAGAACAAAAAGGCAATTGCATTCTACACCACTTGACGTCTCTAATGCGACACATTACAATGTGGGGCAGAACAGTAGTACGATCATGAATTCTTTAACTTTTTTTTCTTCACGCGATTAAATCTCAACCAAAATGTAATATTTCCCAAAAAATAACAAAAATGCACGACTTTCTGTCCTCTAACACTGAGAATGAGAGTCTGAACAGTATACTCGTGTGCCCCCACATCCAGCTCTCGTGCAAAAGACACGCAGCCCATAAAACATTTGAAGTGCACTGTGAGCATTTTTGAGTTTTTACTTTCAAAATGAATATATTATTAGATTTTCAATAAAAAGCAAACGCTCTCCTCCATTCATCACACACAGACCATTATCATATGGAAGAGTTATTAGCCATGCTTGGTAGAACAGTGCTAAACTGTGCGAGGGGGGAATAAACAGACACGGTTCCAAATATCACAAACTGCACTGAAAGCAAGCTCTTTATTAGGTTAATTAGTCGTCGGCCCCTCGTGTATCATTTTGTATTTTTTTGTGCAAACCACAGCAAAAGCTTAATTAACTTTGATTTCTCGCTCCTTTGGAATTTGGGTCCACAAAAGCTGCAGCGATGCTGACTGAGGCGTTGAGAGTGGCAGCGGGCCAGCCCTGGGCCGGAGACAATAGCGGTCTAATGATCACATCACACGTGCACACGCACACGCACGTGGACGTAAGCCGCCCACAGCTCGTTTTCTTAAATATCAATCATCGTTTTTTTCTGCTCAGGGGGTTCATAACCTTCTCTTTCGTCTCCTGTCTCCTTCCCTTCTCTCGTTTCCTTGACCTCTGAAACCTTACGGCTTGCATGCGCTGACAGCAAAGAGAGCAGTGTCCCCTCTTTCTCGACTTAATAACTTTTTATTTTATTTAATTGCTTATGTCCACTGTGGCCTCAATATGTACTTTTTACTCATTGTCATTCAACGCCGGAGCTCCAATTTGTCACACAGCTTTCTCGAGAGGGAGGAATGTGTGTGTGTGTGTGTGTGTGGGGGGGGGGGGGGGTGTTGTTGGGCTGGTGGCAGGAGAGACAGACAAACCGTTTTTAATGGATGACTGAACAAATTAAATTAGAATTTTTTTTAAAAGCGGCTTTCATCTTCTGCATTATTATTGAAAAAAAGAAAGCAAGAGAGAGAGAGCTCACTTTGAAGCCATTACTGTGAGAGAAAAAGGTAAATGTTGAACATCCTAAATAAAAAATCATTTGGCGACACACACACGGCACGTGAGACGACGGGAACACAGGTGACATTCACACCGGACAAAAAAACACCTGTGCGTACAAACGACACGTGATGCTTTGGGGGATTTACTTCAATGCGATTTTTGCTTTTGACCTCTCAAAAATGACATGCAGATATATTTTAATAGCAGCAGATGAAGCGTGTGAAGTCTCTATAATATCTAAAAACCCATCACGCGCTCTTCAAACTGAGGCACTAGCGTTAAATGTGCACAAGGGGATTAAAATGCTAATAAAACAGGCGGGATGCAATTCTTGTTTTTAAGCCTTTATGAAATATGCATGTTCTGTACGAGCCATATGCAGAGGAGAGGAAGAGGCACAGAGGGGAACGGGGATCATTTTATACTCGGTCCGCAATCTGCATGTAAAGACTGCAATTTAACCCCCAATCTTTTATTTTCCCTGCAGGAAAAAGATGAATAATTATCTTAAAAACCTCATTTTGTACAATCCATATAAACTAAGATAAGGTCAAGACTTCTGGTTTTCAAATGCATTCCTTTCCCGTGTTCCACGGCGGGCTTTAGGCTCTTTCGTACCTCGGGGGGATGACTTTACCGCGTTAGCTAGATAAATGCTCGCGTCACATGCAATGTTGCTCCGAACAACGCTGGACAGCGAGCGCCTCGGGCATTTCCTCCGATTACATCAACTTAATGAAAAACACATTCTACTCCCAGCAACACATTTGGAGACTGCTGCTTCTTTTTGTTGTTGTTGTTGTTTGTTTCATATAGCGGCTAATCGGCGACCACAATCACGACGCTGGCATTTTTCTCGTCTCTCGGGAGGTTTTTTATTCGGAGGAATTCAAGTGTTCGCCGAATCAATTTCAGATTGTTCTGCAGCTCTGACAACGGGCAACATTTTACACCAAAATCTAGGATTTATCAATATTACAGGGTTCATTCGCTTTAAACCACATTTCCATGACCAAACATTATGTGAAATACATGGGTGTAGACCTTAAAGGACAGAAATGAATGAGAGATACTAGTTTAATTAAAAGAATACAAATTTATAGAAATATTTCTTAATTTAATCAAACTGTGTAGATTAATGAATGTGAAATAATATAAGAAATGTCCATGACTTTTCCAAAACTTGGGATATAGATTTTTTTAAAGGACTTTTCCAGGCCTGGAAATAGCCATTTTTAAATTCCATAACTTTTCCAGGTTTTCCATGACCGTAGGAACCCTGATATTATCCTCCTTGAACTCCATGTGTTTGTTTCGAGAAGGTGATCAAGCAGTACTACCCCGTGATTAAAGGCGGGAAGTGGCGCCTTCGAGCCACGCTTCCCCTTGACCGCTACTAATCTTGCACCCACACGCCTCACTGTACACCCATGACCATTATCCCATATTAGCCACAGAAAACCGCCAATGGCACCTATATATGCCGAATATAACCGCATTCACACTTAACAAAGAGGTATCTGGAGCTGAAGGACTTCTTCTGGTGATTGCTACCCGACGGGTACGTACAACACCATCATTTACGTGGAACTGTGAAACAATTAAAGTATTGTCGAGTGATTTCTTGGAGTTCTGTATTAGACAAGGTGGAGAGTGTAGAGCCGTGCTCGCGGCTCTGTGAGGCTTTTCGAGTTAAATACTAACATCGGCATACTAATGCACTGATGGGGTGATGATGACACGCCGAATTAAAGCAGGTTCAGCCCAATGTTATTGTGACAGGTTCGTGGCCGTCACCGGTAGGTTTCCCCCCCCCTAAGCCCCAAGGAATGCGCAACCAGAGGGAACGTTGGTAACGTGTTTTATTTGAGCGCTCTGACCGCCGACTGTGTCTCTGCTCATGGCTCCCCTCTTCCTCCTGTCCAGCTCCTTTATGGGGACAGAGCCTCGCAGATACACAAACCCAGATTGTCATCAGCTGGTCTGATGACAATCAGACCAGCTGATGACAATCAGACACCGTTCCCTGAACCACACCCCCGCTCCACCCACTCTGCAGCCGAGCTTAAACACCCCCCGCTGCCACATACCTCCACCGCCCGACTTAGGCCGGGCCAACATCCGGCCTAACCTACTCCCCCTCCCCCCCATGAGAGCGGGAGAGGAAGTCGGCCACGACCATCTGTGTCCCCGGCCTATGGATCACCTTGAAATTAAAAGGCTGTAAAGCCAGATACCACCGAGTGATTCGGGCGTTGGTATCTTTCATGCGGTGGAGCCATTGGAGCGGGGCGTGGTCCGACCAGAGGGTGAATGAGCGTCCCAGGAGGTAGTAGCGCAGGGAGTCGACCGCCCACCGGATGGCGAGGCACTCCTCCACCGTGCTGTACCTGCCCTCCCTCTCCGACAGCTTGCGGCTGATGTACAGCACGGGGCGGTCAAACCCCTCTACCTGCTGGGACAAAACGGCCCCCAGCCCTCTGTTCGACGCATCAGTCTGCAGAGTAAAAGGGAGAGAGAAGTTAGGTGTGTGGAGGAGTGGTTCCCCACAGAGAGCTTGCTTTACCTCCTCAAACGCCAACTGGCACCGCTCCGTCCACTGGACCGGATCTGAGGCACCTTTCCGGGTCAGGTCAGTCATGGGGCTGGTCAGCTCCGCAAAGTTCGGGATGAACCGCCTGTAATAGCCCGCCAGCCCCAAAAACTGCCTCACCTCTTTTTTCGTCTTGGGCGGCGGGCAGGCTGCGATGGCGGCGATCTAGTCCACCTGAGGCGCACCTGCCCGGCGCCCAAGTGGTACCCCAGATACCGTACCTCCCTCCGTCCAACTGCACACTTCCCCGGGTTGGCCGTAAGCCCCGCCTGCCTCAGGGACTCCAGCACCGCGCCCACCCGCTGCACATGCTCCGCCCAGGTGGTGCTGTGTATGATCACATCATCCAGGTAGGCGGCAGCATATGCAGCGTGCGGCCGCAGCACCCGGTCCATGAGGCGTTGAAAGGTGGCTGGGGCCCCGAACAACCCAAAAGGAAGCGTGGTGAATTGGTATAACCCAAACGGAGTGGAGAAGGCCGTTTTCCTTAGACTCTGGCGACAGAGGAATCTGCCAGTAGCCCTTGGTTAAATCCAGTGTCGTAAGAAACACGCGGTGCCCAGTCGGTCCAGGAGCTCGTCGACCCGGGGCATTGGGTAAGCATCGAACCGTGACACATCGTTCACCCTGCGATAGTCCACGCAGAACCGAATAGACCCATCCTTCTTGACCACAAGAACAATGGGACTACACCAGGCACTGTGGGACTCTTCTATTACCCCCATCTCCAGCATTGCAGCCAATTCCCGCTGAACCACCTTTCTCTTGTGTTCAGGTAACCTGTAGGGTCGTAACCGCACTGTCACGCCCGGAGGAGTCTCAATCTGGTGCTCTATGAGGTTTGTGCGTCCTGGAAGGAGAGAGAACACATCAGCAAACTGCTTTTGCAACCAGCAATGTCTGTTTTCTGGGTCCCGGAGAGACGGTCTTCACAAAGGAGCGAGGCCGGATTGGTGGATTTTGGGACCTCAGGCCCCAGCTCCTCTCTCTCAGATACCGAGGACACCAGAGAAACAGACTCCGCCTCCCTCCATGCTTTTAGGAGGTTGAGGTGGTAAGTCTGTGTAGCGCCGCCCCTATCAGAACGCACCACCTCATAGTCGACATCCCCCACTCGCCGTGTGACCACAAAGGGCCCTTGCCACTTGGCGAGGAGTTTAGAGCTGGAAGAAGGAAGCAATACAAGTACCTTCTCTCCTGGTGTGAATTGTCTCAGCCTGGCACCTCTGTTGTACAGCCGCTGCTGACGCTCCTGGGCCTGGAGCAAATTCTCACGTGACAGCTGACCCAGTGTGTGGAGCTTTGCTCGCAGGTCCAGGACGTGTTGGATCTCGTTCTTACTGGTGCTCGGCCCCTCCTCCCAGTTTTCTTTAATGAGGTCGAGCACCCCCCGTGGAGTCCTGCCGAACAAAAGTTCAAAGGGCGAAAATCCCGTGGAGGCCTGGGGAACCTCCCGTACTGCAAACAACAGAGCGTCAAGCCATTTATCCCAATTACGTTCATCGTCATTAATAAATTTACGGATCATGGACTTCAAAGTCTTATTCAGATGCTCCACCAGACCGTCGGTCTGTGGGTGGTACACACTGGTCCGAATAGACTTGATGCCCAGTAACCCGTAAAGTTCTCTCAGTGTTCTTGACATGAACTGGGTGCCCTGGTCAGTCAGAATCTCTTTCGGGATTCCGACTCGGGAGATGACCTGAAACAGCGCCTGCGCGACACTCTTTGCAGAAATGTTGCGCAAGGGTACCGCCTCCGGGTATCGTGTTGCGTAATCCACGAAGACTAACACAAAGCGATATCCGCGTGCACTCCGGTGAAATGGCCCGATGAGGTCCATAGCGATTCGCTCAAATGGAACCTCCATTAATGGCAGAGGGCGCAAAGGTGCCCTCGGAATGGCCGGAGGGTTTACCAATTGACACTCCGGGCAGGACGCACACCAACGGCGCACATCCGCCCGGATGCCCGGCCAATAAAATCGGTTCATTATCCGGTCCAGAGTTTTATCATACCCCATGTGACCAGCCATCGGGTTATAGTGAGCCGCCTGGAAAACCATTTCCCGGCGGCTCTTCGGCACCAGCAACTGGGTGCTTTCCTGCCCTGTGTGAGTGTCACGGCTCACTCTGTACAGTCTGTCCCTGATCAATGTGAAGTGCGGATATGTCTGCGCTGCGTCAGGGCGCACCAGCTGACCATCAATTCGTATCACTTGGTCAAAGGCTGAGCGTAGAGTATCGTCCCGAGACTGCTCGAGTGGAAAATCTTCCATGGAGTGAAACTCGGGAGCCGGAGGAGTCGCCATAGGAGGCTCCACCGGTTCCCCCTCCCCGTCTGCAGTGTCGGACAACCTCGCGTCACCGCTGAGCACGGCGCACACACCGCATGACCCTGTCTGCCGTGAACGCACCCCCGCAGCCTTCCCCATTAACTTATCAATGCCCGGCCAATCGGTTCCCAAGATTAAGGGGTGCGTAAGGCGGGAGCTAACCGCAACCTTCACGTTATGCTTTTTACCCCCATGTCTAATTTCCACTGACACGATGGGATACTCGTGAATGTCCCCATGCACACACCTTATCTTCACCCACAATGCCTCCACCAATGCCCCTGGTCGAACCAGGCTCTGGTGGATCATAGACTGTGTACAGCCGGAATCCACCATTGCCTGATGTATACCCCCCTGGATTCTTACCGGTACACGGTATGTCGCTCCCGGACCTGGGGAGGGTGTTGGAGAGCCGGCAACCCGGATCACCTGGCCCACCTCCATCAGCGGACACTCCCGCCGGATGTGTCCGGGCTGCCTGCACCTCCAACACTCCTGCCCTGGCGTTTGAGGGACTACCTGTGGGTTGGGAAGGGTGCCGTTGTTTACTGGGGCCGGTATGGGTCGCGTCAGGGTCTGCATCGGCTTGGCCGGAGCCAGTGCGCCGTCGCTGTCTGCCTGGCCGCCGGGGTGCACCGCCAGGTGGTCCTCCGCCAGCGTGACGGCGGCCTCCAGCGATGTTGGGCGGTGGCAGCAGACCCACGTCGACGTTTCCGCCGGCAACCCTCCAACAAACTGCTCCAGGATCGCCCGTTCTGCCACCGCCTGCGCCCCTCTTGTGCTCCCGGGCTGCAGCCACCTCGTCGCGGCGTCCCTCAGCCGTTGCGCGTATGCGAATGGCCGGTCATCGGGCCCCATCGTCGTCTCGCGGAACCGCCGCCGGTGATCCTCAGGAGTCAGCCCCAGCCGATCTATCACCGCCTTCCGCACGTCCGTGTAACTGTGGCGTGAAGCTGGGGGAAGGCCCAGGGCCGCAGTCTGCGCCTCCCCGGTGAGCAGGGGCAGGAGGCGCACCGCCCACTCCCCCGCTGGCCAGCCGCATGCCTCCGCCACCGTCTCGAACGTCTCCAAAAATGACTGTCGTCGTCCTCCGCCGTCATTTTCTTAAGCTCCACCCGCCCAGGTGGAAGGGATAGGTGTAGCCGCCGCGGTCTGGGCGGCGAGCAGTTCCAGGGCCCGAGTCTGCTCCTCTGCCTGGACCAGGAGCCTCTCCAGTATCTGCCGGTCTGCCTCCGCCCGGTCCTTCATCGTTGCTGCCATCTGACACAGCATCTGCCCCAGCAACATCACGTGCTGGGTTGGCAGATCTGGGTCTTGTTCGACGCTCTCCATTTGAGGCGAGAAAAAAAAATCTATTTTGTAAAAAAAAAATTTTTTTTTAAAGGGGTCCCACGTTTGGCTCCAGTGTGACAGGTTCGTGGCCGTCACCGGTAGGTTTTCCCCCCCCTAAGCCCCAAGGAATGCGCAACCAGAGGGAACGTTGGTAACGTGTTTTATTTGAGCGCTCTGACCGCCGACTGTGTCTCTGCTCATGGCTCCCCTCTTCCTCCTGTCCAGCTCCTTTATGGGGACAGAGCCTCGCAGATACACAAACCCAGATTGTCATCAGCTGGTCTGATGACAATCAGACCAGCTGATGACAATCAGACACCGTTCCCTGAACCACACCCCCGCTCCACCCACTCTGCAGCCGAGCTTAAACACCCCCCGCTGCCACAGTTATGTTAAGCCTGTTAGTGCGCTAGGTTTAGCTAATCCCACTCAATGCACAGTAAACCGCAGGCTGACGGTATTATGTCATTGTGTCATTGTGTCATTATGTCATTGTGTCACTGTGTCATTGTGTCATTATGTCATTATGTCATTGTGTCATAATGTCATTGTGTCATAATGTCATTGTGTCACTGTGTCATTATGTCATGATGTCATTGTGTCATTATGTCATAGTGTCATTGTGTCATAGTGTAATTGTGTCATTGTGTAATTATGTCATTGTGTCATTGTGTAATTATGTCATTGTGTCATTGTGTTATTATTTCAGCCGATATTTGAATATTTGTAGGGCCAATTAAAAAGTTGACCTGCAGGTGGCGATAGAGGAAAAGTCCTACAACGTCTGCAGAGAGCTGGTAATGACAGAATTGCAGTAGCTTTACTGAGTGTTTTTGAATTTATTTTTTTGCAGTGCATTACCCCGGTGAAAGAATTTAAACTATTTTAAATTCGTTTTGTATTTATTGTTCAAAACCAATAGCTATCATAACCTTTACTCGTACTCCCTCTTCTTCTCCGTTGACCTCTCCTCCCTCCTTTTCACGCCCTTCATTTTGTATTCAGGAAATAAAGTGCCCGTCGTGGGAATCGTATCGAGTGCTGCTCTCCACCTCGACCTTCGTATCGAGTTGCCCGTTTGCTGCTTGTTGTTTTTCTAGGATTTCGTGGCTCAACTGGCAACCAGTATGTCGTCATGAAAGAAGAGCTTGCACCACCACCACCACCCTTTTTTTTGTCTGTTTGATGATTCACTGCAAGGAAAAATGAATATTCTAAACATTCCCCCGACATTGATGTGGTTTTTTTTGTCTTTTGCTCACGACTCCCGCCGGCCTCCCAAAAATAGAATGGGAATCAGAGATTTAATGAGAGAAATTGTGCAATTGATCCACCTTTTATACTAATGGGAGAACGGATCACAGTCAATTATGGCTCTCCTCATCTCGTTGTTTAAGAGGAAGGCGCCGAGGGAAGGTGGAGTGAAGGAGACGCGTCTGGAGGAGAGATTTACCACCCAATCTCTGTATTCTGGCTTTATATTGATCCTCCACAGCTTTACAATCACTGGGTCGATGTCATCCAACACATACTAAAAATCCAGCCGGCGTCACCATTAGTGGGTGGGTCTTAATGCAAGTAAGGCCTCTTTTAAGGATCACCCGCGTCTGTCTTTACCATGACATTAAAAACCTCTAAAGGGTCAAGAGGTGTATGAGATGAGAACATGCAATATGCCCTGTTGTTATGAAACAGTATTAAAGTTTTTTTATTCAAAACTGCAACTTGTAAGGGGGAAAGAAAAAAAATCTCGTTTATACGAGAATAGAAAATAAAGGAAAGGCTGGTCTTATATCAACACAGTAATTACAATCAAAACCAGCAATCAGAGGCTGATATGAATGGAACAATCCTGCAACTCATAGCAATATGAATAAAGATGTAATTATCGTATTCAATCTTACTCAACTGCAAATGTATGTTGCAGAAGCTATCTATTCAATAACTATGTGTACATAGCAAAAATGTACACCGAGTTCAGATATATTTATTTTTCTTTTCTACATTATTATAATATTTGTAACAGCGGTGTTCATATCTTGATACATGGGATCTGATAGTGACGTAATGATAGTGATCTTAATTACTTTTTGAACAGAAAATAAATGATTCAATCCTATTTCATGAAATCGGGAATTTACAATTGACCTGAGATTTGACGCCCTGGGACAGATATTACATAATGTTTTGTGCAAAACTGCCATAATAGAATGTAATTGAATTAGCGGCAGGAAAACATGCAAATCTAGATATCTTTTCAAAAGAATAGTGCTGAGCTTAACCCCACACTGACTAATGCGTACATTTATTGATTATTTATTTCCCCCCACAACAGCAATGATCACAGAGGAACAGAAGCCAGAACCAGAAGAGCTGTGGCTATAGTGGAAGTGCTCTTGGATCCATTGGCGTCCATCAGTGATTCAACAGGCTCTAATGTAGCGTGCTATTTTTTAATTTTTTATAATATGTTATTGTAGATGCCAAAAGAGGACCTTCAAGTACAATAACTCTCATGATGTCGCAGGGTTCAACGGCGCCACCTCCGTGTCGACTATAACAGGATCACACGTGCTCACCGTGGCGACGTTTAGCGTGTATAGTGGTCACTACGTGTAGCATTAGCTTAGCATGTTATTACGATGTTATTACATTGGATATTAAGGCGAGTCCACCCCGACCACGGTACCATTTCTCAGACTCAGACTACCGGTTTCTATGCCACCCTCGCTAATTCTCTCGTCTCCTAATTCCTTAAATCCCACATAATACTTTGATGGTAAGATTTATTTCATGCATGTAAATTCCAAGTTAAAACAGAAATGCTTTGCAAAATTTACCGCAAAAGGCTCATTTCTGTACGTCCCACAAATCTCGGCTCTCCAGTCTGTTATTGTTCCACAATTATATAACAGATGGATACAGCGGTAGAAGACTGGTGTGAAGGGATTAATCAAGAGAGAGGACAGTTTAATAATCTCTGAACACGGAAACCAGGCGGCTGCAACCTCTTTCTTGAAGGCATTTCACAACAGCCGCGGGGATGTGAAGCAAAGTATTAAAAAAAACCTCTGATGATGAACATCCTGGTGCTTGTGGAAACTTACCGAGTTGGACAGTTGGTAAGCAACATAAATATGTTTTATTTTTTTCATTCACTCTCCTTTTTTTGCGTTGTCCAAGCGAGACGGATACGAATAGAATCGCCGGGCAGATTAAGGACCAAATCCAGCACCGGCTCCTCTTTAATGTGGTCTGTCACACACATGTGCACCGAAATAACACTGAAGCTAATCCAACGGTGCATTTTCCTCTGGAGGATCTATAAAAAAAAGAAGAAGAAAAGTCTCTACTCTGCTCCTCAGTGCGGCTTAGCTAACGCTTGAGAGCTGATGTGGCTTCGCCATCTTCATCTTTTCCCAGTTAAAAAATGGGGAGGACTCTTGAGGAACGCTGCCTGCTTTCTACTCCGTAGGGGATTTTACGGATGTCACCCAGTCAAAGTGCCGTGGGTTGATGGGAGGGATAGGGGGGGACGGGGGAGGGGTTTATGAGAAGACAGCATCCGGGCACACAGAAGGCATGTGTGTATAAGGGGGGTACAAGGTATGTGTGCAGGCAGATACCACATGTAGCCCTCGGGGCCTGTCAGCCCCATCACTCGGCTCCGCTTCTGAAATCTCACGGCGCTTTCATGAGGTTTAGTCAGTGGCGGTGCGTCCATAGAGGGCGCTAGGGCGCAGCCCCTCTTAAAATTTTGAGATGAAAAAAAAAAGAAGAAGAACAAAATATAATATATACTGTCAAAAAACATTATATACCAAATCATTTAAATAGTAAATATACCGTGTTGACGCGCTAAATGTGTGTGGGAGACCGTCAGCCCCTGTCAACAACCACTTAAATGTGACATAAATAATATATCGCCACTCATCATCACGGAGAGAAGCCCCTCCCTATTTTCGGGGCACCGGCCCAACGTGTGCGTGCGGCAGCGAGCAAACATTTCACGGTCGTTTCGGCAAGGACGGCTTCTCATTGGCGGATGAAACGTGAATCTTGGGGCGCAAAAATGTGAGCCCAGGCCAATCACATGGTTTCTTATTTCACGTGGTTGGACTATTCGGCCAATCAGAGACCGGTATCGTTCCCTCAGCCAGAGAGCTCCACGGAGCTACGCGAGCAGGCTGCTAACCGGAGCTGGTTAGCTGGAGGCTCAGTGAGTAATGCGCTGTTTAGTTTCCCCTGTCTGTTGTTCCAAAGTCCTGGGACTGAAACTCTCTGGACTACAACGGGGGGAGGGATCTAAAGAGCTTCAGACAAGTGTAAAGCACAAATCTTGCCGCAGTTATCTAGCTAACAGCATGAAGCTGACTCGCTAACAGCCTGAAGCTAACCCTGTTTGCAGAGCAGAGCAGCAGAAGGAGACCGAACTGGCATCGAAAACACAACGAAGAAGTTCTGAAAAACAGACGCATTCCCTCAAGAATAATAGAAGCAGGCTCGTCACAGATATGATTGACTTTAACCAGAGAGTTATTGAGAAGTTTGCCAACTTTAAAGAGAGGAGGGCTACTTGTCTTTACAGTAGTGGGTCTACTCTGTCAAACACCCAATGTAACATGTGATCTCTTTCTGACTCTATTCTGCTCTGAACCTCTTTCATGTGAGGGTGAAACTCTTTTATTTTGCAAACCTCTGAAATCCAACCCAATGTTCCTTAAAGCTGCTCTGAACCTCTCATGCCCAAAGTTACAGTGTGTTGATAGTTGTTATTGGACAGTGTTGAGCACGGTGTTTTCTTGAAATAAAGCTTTGTTTTTTACAATATTCTACTCAAAACCTCTTTTCTTCTCATTGTTGAGTGCTATTTAAACCGCGTCGCCCAACTGCGCCCCCCCCCCAAAAAAAATTCACCAGCCGCCACTGGATTTAGTGCAAATAAAACAAACGTGGCGTCACAGCCGATCCTTATCAGAGACAAACTCAGCCGCTCACAATGTGCATGTTGCGCATTAGAAGATGTAGTTTGTTTATATCCAGCCTCACGTTGCACAAACTGAATACAA
Source organism: Pseudoliparis swirei (assembly GCF_029220125.1). Taxonomy (NCBI): domain Eukaryota; kingdom Metazoa; phylum Chordata; class Actinopteri; order Perciformes; family Liparidae; genus Pseudoliparis; species Pseudoliparis swirei. Next base: position 16,710,958 of record NC_079402.1, on the reverse strand, counting down.
TGAGTCACAAGCAGGGTTCATAACCATGTGGACCAATGGGTTTCAAGGACTTTAAACCAAATTTCCATGACCGAACATTTTGATTAAAGAAATAAATGGAGTATTTATTCTTTTAATCAAACTTTAAATGCACATTTCCATGTCCAAAAATGTTGTGAAATCTCCGTGTATACACGAGTCTTTCCCTTAAATGACATAAATAAATGAGAGACAATAGTTTGATTAAAGGAAAACATTTCTATAGAAGTATTTATTCTTTTAATCCAACTTTAAATGCAAATTTCCATGTCCAAACATGTCCGTGTATACATGAGTAGGTATATACCTTGTATAACACAAATTAATGAGAGACAATAGTTTGATTAAAAAAATGAATGTTTATATAAATATTTATTATTTTAATCAAACTTTAAATGCAAATTTCCATGTCCAAAAATGTTGTGAAATCTCCATGTATATATGAGTATATACCTTGTATGACACAAATGAATGAGAGACAATAGTTTGATTAAAAGAATAAATGTTAACATAAATATTTATTCTTTTAATCAAACTGTGTCAATGCAAATGACTTTTCCAAATTTTTTGAGATTTTATTTTCTCTCTTCCATTTTCCAGGCCCTGAAATAACCATTTTTTAAAATTCCATGACTTATCCAGGTTTTCCATGAACCCTGTAAAAAGTAACGGTCGTATAACACGAGCGCCGGCATCCATCTGCTCCGAGTCGCTCTCCAGTTTTTCATCGAACGCCGCATTCAGAGATTTCATATTTCATCATTTTCAAGACATCGAGAGCGGGCCGAGAGGCGTGTTGGAATCCAGGTGTAGCTCTACGGCTAAATCACCTTTCTATTGATTTCTTTACAGACCGCACGCAGCACACTGCAGATACACTGAGCGTCTCCCATCCTCCAGAAAATCCCCTCGCTGTTACTTTAAGTTTTTTATGAAGTTTCCGCCTCCATGCGTCGTGGCTACACGCGGGGTTACACCACGTCTACGCGCCACGAGACACCTTCCTCCCCTTCCTCTTCTCATTTAATGATGTGGAGGAGGACAGCTTCCTGTACGTGAGGCGGCGGAGTCTCGTACCGCCGAACCGATTCCCCTCACAACATCGCGGGAGAAAGGTCACGCGGAGGAATCGAATAGGTTGTCATTAGCTAACGCGAGAGGGGGCGGGGGAGGGGCAATTTCACGGCGGCATGCATGTGCTGAACTAATTGAAGAGTGACGTTCGAAAGACGTGCGTCCGCGACGCGGCGATGGTCGATTCTTTGTTATTATAGAGACGAGCTGTAAAAATAGCGGCATGCAGACGGCACTGGGAGGAGGGACAGAACTTCTATAACGTCCACTTCCTGTTCAACAGGAAGTGGACGTTATAGATTTATTCATCCGGTTGCTCCCGGCTGGTTGTCAATACAACGCAACGCAGGGGGCGGGTCTTAATGACGGCTTTATTTCTTCTTCTCACTCGCAACCTAAAGATGGCCAGGTCACCCTCGAAAAAGAGCCCACCATTAATTCAGCTTCAGGCTTTTCCTGGTTAAATACATTTAAATCCTTTTTTCTTTTAATAACACTTTTTTTTGGGACAGTTGTTCATATTTACTCCCCATCAAATATTTCTCTCTTCAAAGAAATATTTTATAGATTTTTTTCCATTGCAGTACAACAATGTTGTTGTTAGATTAATGTCTGTTAAATCCCAAAAAAATCATCACAGCCATTAATTTATAAAAATAAATAAAGTTACACAAAAACTTTATGTCTCTTATAAAAAGATGTTCAATCTCAATGAGGCATTTCCTGGTTAAATACATTTAAATCCTTTTTTTTTTTAAATAACACATTCTTTTGAGACAGTTTTTCATATTTGTCTCTTCTAAGAAATATTTAATATTTTTTTTCCCACTGCAGTCCAACAATGTTGAGTGGAGATGATAACGTCTGGGTCAACCCAAAAATACACAGGCAAAATAAAAAATAAGACTCATCACAGCCATTACATTTATAACTAGAACGAGCACTCGGTAGAGCGCATACCTTCGCATATCACAAGATTGGGCATTGAATTATGAAAATGTTGGCATTAGTTGCATGCCAATTGGACAAAAATGTATCGTGCTATGGTAAAAAAAAGATGTTGACCTTTCCATGACCTTGACCTTGACCTTTGACCCGATTGATCCCAAAATCTAATCAAATGGTCCCCGGATAATAAGCAATCATCCCACCAAATTCCATGTGATTCAAGAAGATTTGACCTGTTCATGACCTTTGACCTTGACCTTTGACCCGATCGATCCCAAAATCTAATCAACTGGTCCCCGGATAATAACCAATCATCCCACCAAATTCCATGCGATTCGGTTCAATACTTTTTGAGTTCTGCGAAAGATTTTGACCTGTTCATGACCTTTGACCTTGACCTTTGACCCGATCGATCCCAAAATCTAATCAACTGGTCCCCGGATAATAAACAATCATCCCACCAAATTTCATGCGATTCGGTTCAATACTTTTTGAGTTTTGCGAATAACACGCATACAAATAAATAAATAAATAAATAAATACATACACGGCGATCAAAACATAACCTTTCGGCATTTTCAATGCGAAGGTAAAAATAAATAAAATACACAAGCTAAGTGTTTGCCCTCCTCACCTTCAGCACCGCGCTCTGGTCGAAGTTGTAGGCACTGGGCCGTCCCTCCAGGGTGGAGAACGCCACGTTCCCCCCGGTGAGGGGGGAGATGTCGCTGAACTCGTCGGTGCACGACGCCGTCCTCTCGTCGTCTCCCGGCCGGATGTACGCCTTGGCGTCCTTCCCGTACGTCTTCGCGCAGGAGGCGCTGTAGAACTGGTACGGCGTCCACGGCCCGCCTTCCTCCGTGCGCTTGTAGATGGCGAAGCTCTCCGGCCGACTGGTGTAGAATTTCAACCGTATGTAGGTTATCTCGAAGGCCTTCCCTGCAGGGAAACAGATGCACACGATTAGCTTCTGAATGGAAGAGAACTAGTGCTGCAACGAGATGCTCTGTAGTTACACAGTTAGCTCTGCGCTGGTTATGTAAGAGACGAATACTGCAGCGGTGAGAGTTTAGGGCGCAGGAGAAAAATACATAATTGTCTTATAAAAAGGAAGGGAAACAATGGGGCACAGGCTTAATGCCCCCGCGCCTCCATGCAGGATGTTGCTCATGCCGCAGTAGAAGAATACCTGGGATCATGTTCTCATTATCCAAATCATCAAGGGGGCCCCAGAAGTGAAACATAGGTCAAAAAGAAGGGAAAAAACGACACTTATTTGTTCTTATTATTACAATAACTGCGGGAGAGAGTAGTCCAGTGAGTGCACGATAACAAGGCTGCAGACTCACGATGGATGTGACGCAACACCGGAGTGCGACGGGGAGAGAAGCAACAGGTGAGATCGATGGAAACGTGATTGGTCAAACATGGGGGGGGGGGGTCAGTATTAAACGTATTGATTCATATATCAAACGTGAGGTTTTAGTTGTATATCGTATCAGCCATTTGTTTTTACGAGGTGGAGACCTTTTCATAGATTTGTATTCTACCTAAAAATCTGGGAAGAAGGAAAATTGGTTTCGGAGTCCAAATCTCATCCGGAAGAAGATCTGCACCAAAAACGAGGATATATATATACATATATATATATATGTATATATATATTAGGGCTGTCAGCGTTAACGTGTTAATCTATGCGATTAATTTGGCCGCGTTAACGCACTAAAATATTTTAACGCAATTAACGCAACTTTGTTTACTTCCGGTGTGCCTTGAAGTTTTTACACTCCTCTGAGTGTCAAACCGCGGCAGTATGGTTTAACACTGTTTCCGTTTTGAAAACAATTATTTCTCCGCGAAACTAAGAAGCAGAAATCAGTTTAAACTCGTGGATGAATCAGTCGGGTTTCCTCCTGCTCTCCTTCCTCCTGTCTCCCCCTCTGATACACAGAGGAACGAAGGGGCGACGTGTCGGGTGACGCGGCGCGGGAAGAACTCGTCACACGAAACCTTCAACGTGATTTGTCAATCCGTTTGTCTGTCAACATTTTGCGAAAAAAACAACCAATGACCGACCCACCAAAACAGGTGAAGCTCATTCGCAACCTGTCAGTCAGAGAACAAGAGAATACGGCGCGAGGACAACTGAGCCTCATTGAATAGAGCTGAGATTGTTCTGGAATGTTTGATGTATAACACGTGGGTATGTGTCATATGCAAACGCCTTTAAAAGGTGAATAATTTTTTTTTGTAAAATGGAGAAAATGAGCCCAGCCTCCAGAGGGTTAACGTGACATATTTGAATGTCAGTCAGTTACCAAGGCCACTGGTTCTGCTGCTGTTCAGTGTTAAAGATGACAGGACCAATGGGGTCTCAATATACTTCTTTTTTTTTACTAATCTGGATGTTTCACTGAAGAAACAATTTATCATCCACAATATTAAATACCTCGCTGACACTTTATATGTAGGAGCCTCTTTGAAAACACAGCTCTGTGTGAAGTTTTGTCTTTAAAAAGAAGAAGAAAAAAACTTTGAATCGCGATTAATGAATTTCAAAATGTGCGATTAATTAGTTAATTTTTTTAAATCGATTGACAGCCCTAATATATATACACTACCGTTCAAAAGTTTGGGATCACTTAGAAATGTCCTTATTTTTCAAAGAAAAGCATTGTTTTTTTCAATGAAGATAACATTAAATCAATCAGAAATACACTCTATACATTGTTAATGTGGTATATGACTATTCTAGGTGGAAACGTCTGGTTTCTAATGAAATATCTCCATCGGTGTATAGAGGCCCATTTCCAACAACTATCACTCCAGTGTTCTAATGGTACATTGTGTTTGCTAATCGCCTTAGAAGACTAATATCTTATTAGAAAACTCTTGAAAACCCTTGTGCAATTATGTTAGCACAGCTGAAAACTGTTTTGCTGATGAGAGAAGCTATAAAACTGGCCTTCCTTTGAGCTAGTTGATTATCTGGAGCATCACATTTGTGGGTTCGATAAGACTCTCAAAATGGCCAGAAAAAAAGAACTTTCATGTGAAATTCGCCAGTCTATTCTTGTTCTTAGAAATGAAGGCTATTCCATGCGAGAAATTGCAAAGAAACTGAAAATGTCCTACAGCGGTGTGTACTACTCCCTTCAGAGAACAGCACAAACGGGCTCTAACCAGAGCAGAAAGAGAAGTGGGAGGCCCCGGTGCACAACTCAGCAAGAAGACAAGTACATTAGAGTCTCTAGTTTGAGAAATAGGCGCCTCACAGGTCCTCAACTGGCAGCTTCTTTAAATGGTACCCAAAACGCCAGTGTCAACGTCGACAGTGAAGAGGCGACTCCGGGATGCTGGCCTTCTAGGCAGAGTGGCAAAGAAAAGCCATATCTGAGACTGGCCAATAAAAGAAAAGATTGGTATGGGCAAAAGAACACAGGCATTGGACAGAGGAAGATTGGAAAAAGGTGTTATGGACAGATGAATCCAAGTTTGAGGTGTTTGGATCACACAGAAGAACATTTGTGAGATGCAGAACAGGTGAAAAGATGCTGGAAGAGTGCCTGACACCATCTGTCAAGCATGGTGGAGGTCATGTGATGGTCTGGGGCTGCTTTGGTGCTGGTAAAGTGGGAGATTTGTACCAGGTAAAGGGATTTTAAATAAGGAAGGCTATCACTCCATTTTGCAACGCCATGCCATACCCTGTGGGCAGCGCTTGATTGGAGCCAATTTCCTCCTCCAACAGGACAATGACCCAAAGCACACCTCCACATTGTGCAAGAACTATTGAGGGAAGAAGCAGGCAGCTGGTCTGCTGTCTGTAATGGAGTGGCCAGCACAGTCACCAGATCTCAACCCCATTGAGCTGTTGTGGGAGCAGCTTGACCGTATGGTCCGCAAGAAGTGCCCATCAAGCCAATCCAACTTGTGGCAGGTGCTTCATGAAGCGTGGGGTGACATTTCAACAGATTACCTCAACAAATTAACAGCTAGAATGCCAAAGGTCTGCAATGCTGTAATTGCTGCAAAAGGAGCATTCTTTGACGAAAGCAAAGTTTGAAGAAAAAAATTAATACTTCAAATACAAATCATTATTTCTAACCTTGTCAATGTCTTGACTATATTTTCTATACATTTTGCAACTCATTTGATAAATAAAAGTGTGAGTTTTCATGGAAAACTCGAAATTGTCTGGGTGATCCCAAACTTTTGAACGGTAGTGTACATACATAGCATACCCAAGTTATTTGGGGGGATTCAGCAGATCCGACTCTGTCGTCATGTAATTGGTGTTGCATTCTAGCATTCTTTTTTTTAAGGTGCATAATAAGTTGAGGCAATGGGGGACGGGTGTGGGGTTGGAAAAGAAATGCCTTCGAACATCCTTTTTTTCCACATTTTGTATACTCAGGTGGCTTGAATTATTTGGCAGCGTTTGCCTGCAGCGGCGTCCCTGTGGGGGGACTTAGCCCGTCGTCCTTATTTGGGTTTCGTATGAAAGATGACATCTTCTCTTTCCTCCTAATCTCGGAGCAAACAGAGAGCCGGGGGCCTTCTTCGTGATCGAATGTGTGTCATTTTCTCCCGTTGTCTACTCGCTGTGGACACTTGAAACTGTAAACCCGGAGCCGTGTCGTGGAGGCGAGTAACGCGTACTCGAATATACACGAACACAGATTCAGAGTCAAGCCCGATGTCATATCGACATGACATGAAGAAACCCTCCTGGCGGGGGCGTCTTCATTGCACTCTTGGGGTCCTTCCCCCCCCCCCCCCCCACATCATTAGATACCAAGTCTCTGCCTGCTCTGCACAATCCATCGAGCGACGCCATCCACCGCCACCGCCGTAACAACATCTGTTGCTCTTTTTAACATATTCTGCCGAGTCAGCTAGGCGGAGAAGCGTCTCCGTCTCCGATCTCTGCAGCACGATATCTCTAATGGTATCTTTCCTTTAGGAGCCCCGAGATCATCAGCTTTTCATTTACTCCCCGCAATGAGGTGAGCTCCGCCCCCGCCGCTGGGGCCGAGGCAAAAAGAAAAAAAGCATGAAAAGAGGCGGGAAGATGAAACATTTGTCGGATATCCCGTGATGACACGCCGACTAATTGCAAAGGATCTTTGTGTGTCGTTGTTATGCACAAAGTTTCATGATTTGTGGTTGTTCCTCTTTCAGGAGTGCATACTTTAAAGCATTTATCAGAGTGTGTGTGGCACGACAAAGAGGGATTTTAGCAACCAGATCCTAACCAAGCTAAATAACCACATATACTACCAGATCAAATACACCCTGGAATAGAATTCACACGTTTTCTTTGGCCGTTCAGAGCATGAGTCTCTCTTTGTTTGCCCGTTCTCTGGTCCGTGAACCGAGGAGAGCAGCACGGTGTGTAACTTCGTGACGCCGATGCCGAATCGGATCCGGCTGAAGCGTCACTAACGGGAGGAAAAAGAAGCGTGTTTGGATGCAGACTTTAAGAGTGTAAAGCTGCTGCGGGAGCAGCGTCTGACCCTCCTCTGAGTCATTAGTGTCAACTCAACACAGCTGCTCTCGTCCACCTGGACCGAGGCGGGCTGAGACTACACAGCAAGTCCCGTAGACTCAATATTTACGATATGTTTACTCATCTAAACGGAGATTTAACATTTTTTTTTGTGCCGATTTTTTCTTCCAGTCACGCTGCGTCTCAAAGATGGCGGACGAAGTCGAGCATCGTGACTCATGTGCAGGCCGATATTCTGCCTGCGAGAGCGTCAGACCCTTTTATTTTATCATTGTTTTACATCGAGACAGGAAGCTGCTCGTCTCCGACTGAATGAGAACCAGCTGCTCAGGCCGTGTGGATCTCAACGAGTCTTTGTGGGAAAATCCTGACCCCAATTCCTTACCAGCTAAACCGCGCAGTGTTTTCTTTATTCTACCCCCTTTTTCCTCATTATGTTTTGTTTACTCCCCTTGAAGCAGCCCTCCTCCTCCTCCTCCTCCACTCTGACCTGGCTGCAATATGTGTCCCCGCATCCGACTGCTGTGTTTATCGTCCCAGCATTTGCCTGTATTCCCTTTCAGAGAGAGCTTGTTTGGTTTGGAGAGGCAAAGGAAAACAGTATTGTCGAAAGACACCCCCCACCAGCGACCCAGATGGATCGCAGAGCTTTCATGTGGGGACCAAAGCGGCGGCCACACATCCAACATTGCAGGATAGCCATTCACATAAAAACTGCGTGCTAAGAAAACAGAATCAGCAATCATTTTGAGGATGCCAGAATAATATTCCAAAGCGTCGGATCGGGTAAAACACACGTTTGGGAGAGGGGGGCAAAGGTCAATTTAGTCCGAGAGGAGACGGACATGTGGGTGTTGGGATTGTCTGAAGAATATCAAAAACCCTCCAGACAACGCGGAGCAGCAACATTGGCAGCCTTTCTCCAAAAAGCGTCATAACATAGCCGTACATCTAACTTGCTATTGAAAAAAAATAATCAATATCCTCTATCTGATGGAGGCCCCGCTTGCTTTTCGGAAGCGTGTCACAAAACAGTTTTGACTACGGTTAAAGTTTGTATGTTCAATTTCTGTCATCTCTTTGTTTCCCTTTGAAGAGGAGCTTCACACTCCAACCGGAACAGAGGAGGAAAGAGGAGACAGGAAATATATAAATAAGAAAAGTTTTTTGATGAGCAACTGTCTTCCCTGACTGAGTCCAACCAAACACCGAGTTAGCTAACGTAGGGTGACCAGATTTGAGTTTGTGAAAAAGAGGACACTTCGTCTGGGGGGGGGGGGGGGTGCTGAGCGAATAAACATCTCTCTTGTTCTGCCTGTTTTGTGATATACATGCCTAAAAGGTGCCTAATATTTCTAGACTGAAATAATATCGGCATTATAATTATTATAACTATGAGGATTTTTTTGTTGCCTATTTTGTTGAGCCCCCTCAGAACTTGGTGCCCTCCGCACAGCGCGTAGTGCGCGTGATGGGAGCGGCGGCGCTGGTAGGAGTTTATAGCATGCCGCACAAACAACAATGAACTAGTGGAGGCGGCAAGTTGCTCAGTGTTGCCAGATTGGAAATGGTGAAGTATCGTACCAAAGGCCCTTTTCCAGACGTCCACTTTTCCCCGGACATGTCCTCTTTTTGAGACCTAAAAAATGCGTCCGGCAGGGATTCAAAAAACGTCCGGGATTTTGCTTCGTCGGATATTTGTGTTTCTTTGGGTCTTTCACAAACTAGTTATTACCCCTTACAAGTTTTGGAAATGGTATCTCTCTTACGTTCCACCTTCTTGCGCGAGCTCTGACAGAATAGAGAACAGTCATTGGTCGACCGATCTCAGGGTTGCCAGATACACGATAATTATCCTCCAAATACAACCATTTTGAGCCTTTGGTATGATACTTCACCATTTCCAATCTGGCAACACTGAGCACCTTGCCGCCTCTACTAGTTGCATTGTTTACAGCACATGACATCTTTTTTATTTGTTATCATTATTGCTTCAATATATGAACAAGACACATTAAAGATTTGTTTTACATTTGCACTTTGCAGTTTTGTTAAAGTTCAATAAATAGATGTTCATATAGTCATTTGTGTCATTTTTGTCATTTCATTTGTGACATTTGTATGCATTCACATGGTCATGGTGCGGCATGCTATACACTAAAGAATGAACCATGCTCAGGCTGATGGATTTCCATCTTCGGTTTACCAAGTGCCCAACGAAGGAATTTGACATTTTGGGAAAAAGCCTAGATGCTGATTCATTCACTTTCTTGAAGGTTATAACCTGACAACATGTGTGTGTGTGTGTGTTGCCTTATGGTGGCGGTGCAGAAGACAACAAACAAAATATAACTACATAATTGTATTTAATTACATTTTTCATGCTCAGCTAAACCAACAATCTGCTTTATGTTCAATGGATGAATAAAGAGTGGTAGTGGTCTTCTCATCCAACTAAACCAATTGGCGTTTCGACAACAATGTAGGACTATTTATTTCGGATTACACGGCGGTTTAATTGTCCAAATGTTTATTTGTTTTGGGTTGTTCGCAGGAAAGTCCCTTTTTACTTCTCTTTGTTGAGTAAAATACTGTATTGTTATAGTGGATAGCTCATTTACAGGGCGAGAGGAGATTACAACCAACACACATAATACATTTAACACCATAGAAATCCTGATTTCAACCTTTAACCTGAAATAAATGAAAAAATGTAGATGCACATTAGATATTATTGTTTATATAGTTCAACAAATATAGGGGGCCCAGAGCAATATTTTTCAGAATGTCCCAATTTCCTGTGTACGTCCTTGCTGAGAAATTCCTTTACACACACACACACACACCCACACACACACACACACACACACACACACACACACCACGCAATAACACAGCTCAGCAAATAAATGAAAGTAGGAAAAGGTAATTTCATTCTTGCTTTGTAACATTAATCGTCCCAATTTAATTCAGTTAAAGTGACAAATGTGCCGCGTTACTTATTCCAGCAGCTTTGCGCCGCATGCTAATGGGGTAATGACGCTAATGGCTCAAGCTGATCTCGTAAAAGTTTGTGAAACGAGAACTGTCTTCAAATGCAAATATATACGCAGGGTGTGCAAAAGGAAAAAGTGAGTCAAAGAGTGCGTGAAGGAGGCAATCATAGACTCGGTATTACTAAAGCAGGAATAATGGTCGCATATTTGTTTTGAACTGCGACGACCCAGCTTCAGTTTAAGGGAAGTGAAGTCTAATTATTTAAATTGATGGTTTTCACATTATGCAACGACTAAATCCGAAAACCCAAACATTTCTCTTCCTGTAATGAAGCTTTCAACCCAGGAGCCTTGGCCCAGATGCAGTGTGCTGTCCATGCATGTGAGTGACTGCTACTCCAGCTTTTCAAATGCCCAACAAAAGAAAAAATGTTTGACTTACACGCTTCACTTCACGCTGGAGGAACATTGTGTTTAGATAACAACAACGAAATGAAATGTACCTGCCTGGAAAGTCAGTGCACAGCGTTTGAATTCTTATGTTGCACGGTATTATTTGGCCATGTCCTGACCCAATCCATTTCTATGAAGAAACATGAACATGGGGCTCTGGCCCAATTCATATCTTAAAAAAACCACCAAAAAAACCCTCTCCAGCTCGAGTCGTGACTGTATTGAGGCATCCGGATCCAGACAGGGTTCAGCACAAATACCCCTGGTGGTACGTGGGCTACAATGTCAACCATCACTCAGTCGCTATCTAGACACGCCAGATGCAAGAGTGTGTGTCTCCCAGACGCACAAACACTTCCAAGTCTTGGGCCACGTCTGGGCTAAAGTGTGTGTGTGTGTGTGTTTATGAGGACGTGCAGTGCAGAGCCGCGACTGAACAACACGAAGAATGCATTGGTAAGCACAGCTGTTTGAGATTAAAGATTTCCACATGAGTGTACCGGCAGCACTCGGAGCAATATGCACCGAGAAACTCTTTGCGAAGAAAAAGAAAAGTGAAAGAAGTGCTGAAGGTTCAACTCTACCCATCCCCCCCCCCCCCCCTCCCCCGAGGACGCCTGACGTGCACTGACTGATGTGAAATACCATCAGCGGACTGGTTAACACTGGGAACCACCTGCCTCCTGCGTCCAGCGCTATACGTCTAATGCTGATCATCATATGTTACACGCACACACACACACACACACACACAAGTGGAGGGAAGTCCGTCCGTTCTGGGGGGGGGGGGGGTTGGGTTCTGCCGAGCTCGTTCTTACCCAGGTGGAGGGTGAGGTTGACAGATCCGGGGTGCTGGACGCCGTAGTACATGGACTGGCTCTGCCACCACGTGGGCTCCTCGTTCCTGTGGAAGTCCGTCAGGAGGCCGGCGCCGTGGCTCAGGTGCGGCGCCGACGCGTCACAGTGGTGGCAGGAGCGCGTGGAGCCGGTCTGCATGCAGTAGTCTTCGGGCGGGGAGCCGCACGCGTTGGACGCCACCGCGGTGCGATTGAAGGCCACGTTCTCGAACCTGGGCAGGCAGCGGCTCGGCGCGCCGTCCTCGTCCACGCACGAGTCCATGGCGGCGCCGGCGAGGAGGAGGTGGCGGTGGGGATGCAGAAAAAAGAGCAGCGGGAGAAGAGAGCTCACGGCAAAGTGTGTTTCCATGTCTACAAAACACTTCTAATCACACACACACACACACACACACACACATTCACAGTCATGCACTCGGATGCAAAGACGCCAACACATGCAAGACCCTGACTGCAGAGAAGTAATCCGACCACAAGAAAGGAGTCCAGACTCTGGGCGGTGCTGGTCTACACTGACATGTGTTCTCCCTTTGTGGACTGGAATGAAGTTTGTGCAAGACCTCCTCTCAATCGGGGGGCAGCATGAGACCCAGAGGAGGGACAGGGGTGGGGAGGAGGAGGAGGGGGGGGAGGAGGCTAGAAACAGGCCTTGAAAACTTCTCCACCTGCTGGTCGACAGGAGCGCTGCACCCCTGTTCGCTTGAGCTGACGCCGTTTGACAAGGAGAAACATCTTCAACGGCCTCTTTAAAGAAGTAAAAAACGAGAGTGAGGTTGTTATGCCCTCGGGGCATCAGGGGGGAGGGGGGGGGGGGGCGTTCAGGGACGAACAGAATATCGTCGATATGGTGATGAATGCACTCGGCGGTCGGCAGGACGCTCCGATAAACGCTGACTGCGGGGATTCGCAGCGGAAACACGAGAGGTGCTAAAAACTGTCGGCTCGGGTCATCTCCATAAAGATGTGTCTCTCAGGGGACGTCTGTGACCTCGAGGGGACGATTTATTTGCAAGAAATAGAGGAGCGAAGCAGCTGCCATTGCTTTTTCAGCAACAACCACTCGAGGCCCAGCCAGCGTGAAAGTGACAGTAGGTTTGCATTTATATTGTAATTCATGCAAACTGCTCGCACGTCGCCGTGAATTAAACGGAGTGGCGAGTTATTGTAACTCGTCACCGATTGGTGGGAATGCGATAGCTAGTTTACGGTGAAGAGCATCGCGGCGTCGGAGACCCGCGGCCGCCGCTCCCGTGCACGTCTGCTCGTTAATGGCGGGATCCTCCATTTTAAATCAGCCGAGAGGAGAGTTGGTTTGCATTCATGCAAACTGCTCGGCGCATGAATGCAAACCTCGTCCGGCAGCGTCCGCTCGGACGGAGCTGTGAATTAAAATGAGTGGGAAACTATGGCGAGTAGTTGTAACTTGTCACTGATTGGTGGGAATGCTATAGCTAGTTTACAGTGAAGAGTATAGAGGCGTCGTCGTGTTTCAAAAGAAAGACTTCATTTGAAGATGCTACATGTTTACAGTGCATATCTAATATTGAGGCGGTTGCCTCAACGCGGCTCTCAAAATGGCGTCGGCTGCTCCCGCGGTCGAAGCTAACGCTGCGTTCACACCAAAAGCGCTGCGGATGGTTCTCCTACGTACAGACGCGAACGGTTTTGACGGGGAGGGGGGGAACGCAGAATTGCATGTCGCGGAAAATTTGCCCCATTGAAATATTTTTACTTTGCCGAATATTTCGCAACGTTTTTTGGTGTGAACGCAGCACAACAGCAAGGACAGTGTGCAAACAACAGCAAGGTAGGAGGGTTTGCAGACAGTGTTGCCCTGGGGGGGGGGGGGGGGGGGGGGCATTGTAAAAAGGGGCAACGTCAATTTGCAGTGTAATCCTCCGCTGGCTTTCTGGATGAGAGCGTCCGTGTGCGGATCAGCCGGCATAATGAATAATCTAATCCTCCTCATTCACTACGGGGAGGTTCATTACGACACGCCACCTGCACGCCACGTGCAGTGTGAGAGAACACACCTGCTGCCATGGGTGAGCGGGAACGTGTTGGAACAATATGCCAGAAGAAGAAGAAGAGAAAAAAGAAGTGATGTGGAAACATTTCATGAGACATCAGCCGTCTGGGTCACTTCTTTTTTTTCCCCGGCATGACGCTGCAGAATTCATCCGCCGAGAATAATGATTTCCCAGGTAACCTGTGAGTCATCCATCCGGTGGAGAAGCTGCAGAATCAAATTCTTCCCCTCCGGAAAAAAATAATGAAAAAAATTCAATCAACACAGTCGTATTCTTGACTCCAGGCTTGCGGCAGTGTTTGAGTTGGGTTGAGTGAGCTCAGCAGGGGGCACGGCAGCAAGCTATATGTGGAGGAACGTCTGCAAAGCACCCCGGGGTAAACTACTGCCGGGGACCCCCCACTGGGTCCAGCCCATTCAGACGAGGCTGCACAGAGACTCACTTCCACTTTCATACCAGCTCTCTCTCAAAGAGTCACGCGTATTAAAATATACCCGCGCTGTGATATGAACGTGTAACTTATATCGATGTTTTCTGGACTGAAAAAGACAGAAAACTAATCCATCTCTGTTTAGAAGACAATATATCTTATCTATATACATGGATATATGTTTATAATATGCATTTCCGAAGAATTTTTTGTTTTATAATGAGTTACTTTTCAGATTTCATACCTTGTCAATGTCTTGACTATATTTTCTATTCAATTTTCAATTCATTTGAGAAATAAAAGTGAGTTTTCATGGAAGACAAGAAATTGTCTGGATGACCCCAAACTTTTGAACGGTAGTGTATGTTTGTAATATTAATTTCTGAGAGAGTTTTTGGTTTTAAAATGAGGTAATTGTCAGATTTCATATCATCCATCTGTTTTCTGGACCCCGAAAAAGACACAAAACTGATATATCTCGGTTTAGGAGACACAATATGTCGTCTATATACGTGGATATATGTTTAGAATATGAATTCTTTTGAGTTTTTGGTTTCAAATGACTCGTTGGACATGTCGTTCCACTCTCATATCACTGTTTTCTGAACCTGAAAAAAGACATTAAACTGAAACATCCTCTAGGAGACACGATATGTCGTCTATATCCGTGGATATACAGGACTGTCTCAGAAAATTAGAATATTGTGATAAAGTTCTTTATTTTCTGTAATGCAATTAAAAAAACAAAAATGTCATGCATTCTGGATTCATTACAAATCAACTGAAATATTGCAAGCCTTTTATTCTTTTAATATTGCTGATTATGTCTTACAGCTTAAGAAAACTCTAAAATCCTATCTCATAAAATTTTAATATTTCCTCAGACCAAGTAAAAAAAAGATTTATAACAGCTGAGTGTTTGTCAAGGCTCAGGAAACCCTTGCAGGTGTTTCGAGTTAATTAGACAATTCAAGTGATTTGTTTAATACCCTACTAGTATACTTTTTCATGATATTCTAATATTTAGAGATAGGATATTTGAGTTTTCTTAAGCTGTAAGCCATAATCAGCAATATTAAAAGAATAAAAGGCTTGCAATATTTCAGTTGATTTGTAATGAATCCAGAATGCATGACATTTTTGTTTATTTAATTGCATTACAGAAAATAAAGAACTTCATCACAATATTCTAATTTTCTGAGACAGTCCTGTATTTTTAGAATATTAATTTCTGATGAAGTTTTTGTTTTCAAATGAGCTAACTGTCAGATTTCTTATCATCCATCTGTTTCCTGACATCTCCCCTCCCCCCCTCCCCTCAGGGGTGCCATATAAAACCTCCTCCTCACATGCTCTACTCCCCATATGCATCTCACATCCTTGTCTCCTTGTCTCCTCTCAACGCCACAGATCCTTTAGCCTCCACCTGCCCCCCCCTCCCAACCCTCCTCTTCATCGGAGCGGCAGGGGCCTGTCAAACGGGGCGAAAGCTTCGCTTTGCATCCCGAGAGCGGCGGGTAGGTCGGGCGACTTGCGCCCCCCCCCCCCCCCCACTCTTTCTTTTTTCCCTCCACGACGCCACGATGTCGTATGGCGACAACTCTTTTTTTCTCCCCCGCTTTCAAACAGCGAATTCGATGTCACAGCTGTCAGCGCTCCACTTTGCGATGCAGGAGGCAGCTGCCATCGGCCCCGCGGGGGGAGAAGCTTCATCTGACAAAATAACGAGCGCCGCCGCAATGGGCGCCGCGGCGTCGCGAAAATGTCCACCTTTTTTCGTGAAAGTTCTGGTATAGAAAGCGTAGAAAAGAAGGGAAAAATGATTTTATTGTATAAGGAGTGTTTATACTTTATCTCCGTATTTAATTATGTTAAATGCAGGTGATAACAATGTTCCCACGAGCTGAATATTATGATGTCATATGAAATAATACTCAGATGTTCATGGAAATATGTTTCCTGAGTTGGGTTCATGGTTGGACCGTGTGCCGCTCAACCTCGGAGAACAGTGATGCCTTCAGGGTCTTCAGAAACAGAACCTTTTATTGCCATTCATCTTTTCACATAAAGGGAATGTGTCATGGACAATAGACAATAACATTAACAACAATCAACACAGTGCGAGGATTATGAATATTAATATAAGATAAAGGGCTCAGACCCGCTGGTGAAGAGCTACGTGTATTTAAGTGTGTTCTCATACACTGTTTAAAGATATTATCACCAAAGGTTGTGTTCTATAATTCATATGTCCATGAGAAACACAGAAGTCAATATTAAACTTAAATAAATTCACTCCTGTGTCTAGTGTGTCAGTTATCACTTTAAAATAATCAAATACAGTATTCGAGTATGTTTATGTACTCCTCGTCTATAGCAAGCAAGGAAACTGTGTTTATGTGGTAAGTAAGTCAGTAAGTAAGTAAGGAAGTAAGTCAGTAAGTAGGTAAGTAAGTCAGTAAGTAGGTAAGTTAGTAAGTAGGTAAGTAAGTAGGTAAGTAAGGAAGTAAGGAAGTAAGTCAGTAAGTAGGTAAGTAAGTAGGTAAGTAAGTAAGTCAGTAAGTAGGTAAGTAAGTGAGTAAGTAAGTAAGTCAGTAAGTAAGTAAGTGAGTAAGTAAGTCAGAAAGTAAGTAAGTAAGTAGGTAAGTAAGTAAGTGAGTAAGTAAGTAAGTAGGTAAGTAAGGAAGTAAGTCAGTAAGTAGCTAAGTAAGTAGGTAAGTAAGTAAGTATGTAAGTAAGTGAGTAAGTAAGTAAGTAGGTACGGAAGTAGGTAAGTAAGTAAGTAAGCAAGTACGTAAGAAAGTTAGTAAGTAGGGAAGTAAGGAAGTAAGGAAATAAGTAAGTCAGTAAGTAGGTAAGTAAGGAAGGAAGGAATTAAATAAATTAGTAAGTCGGTAAGTAAGTCAATAAGTAATGAAGTAAGTAAGTACGTAAGTAAGTTAGGAACTTAGTAATTAGGTAACGTTTATTTATTTTGTACTTATCACAAAGTGTCACACAGTTCAGTTCAGGAGTGAATTAAACAATGTGTAACAACAACAGGCCAAAAACAGTTCAAATGAAACCAGCTGATCCAACATTATTTTAGTATCATTACATCATATCTTATAATACTCACATGCGTTGTTGTCACATGATGTCATACTAATAAGGATTACCCAGCATGCCCAGAGGCTCCTGGGCTAACGGGACCAGATTTATCTGCAGCAGCCGCGTGGGCAGAATATTCATTAAACACACACGTCAGGGTCAACACACACACACACACACACACACACACCGCGGCCAGCTTTTACCGCCATGAAACCGGAGGCCACGCGCGGCTGCAATCCACACAGTAATCTGCCGAGCGACGACAGCATCCGCCCGGCAACAGGCCACCGCGGCTCTGAATCCATCAATAAACGAGAGAAAACAAACCCGCCATGCTTCTCTGTCTTTACACTGGCTGACCTGTGTGTTTAGAACATGTTGAATAACCCGATGATGAGATATGGATGTGAAACATATTGGACTTTATTCCTCCAGATGAAGATAATTCAATCTGATGAAGACGAGGATCTAGTGGAGGAGGACAAATTAGGACCAGGAGATTTCATTCCACCTGTGACCCTCATGACCATAAACAGGAGATGCCTTGGTAACCAACTATTTGGGCCACCGGGGGGGATAATCACAGTGGCCCGATTACCCACGATGCAACAGCCTTGATTAAACCGACTGTTACCGCGTGTGGCGTTGTAATAGCAGGCCGACTTTTAACAATGTCCTTATGTAGGTTATTCAGGTTGAAGAGAACCAATCATCTGTGACCTCGTGGCTGAGGCCGACCGCGGCGAGCACGGAGGAGTCAGAGGCTGGAGCCGCATGGCTGAATAGACCAATGAGAGGACGGCGTTTGTTTTTTTGCCGTCGACGCTAATGGACGTCTGTTGTACCGAGAGCACGGGGAATCGAAAAACAGAAAATGATGCAACAGTCTCAATCATCTGTCGTGTTCACTCACAGCCAATAACGAGATTTGATTTCATTCGGATAATTAATTTGAATGCGGTCGTTCCAGTGCGTAAAAAGAACAGCAACAACAACAATAACAACAACAACAACGTGCACGAGCCGACGCTTCTGAACCTGGAGCAATGCCGAGGAATGCTAAAGATATACCATGCTAACGGGACAATCGCTGCTAATGAAAGGACCGTAACAGGTGGAAATGACTTCATTCATTGGCTTTTTTGGGGAATTTTTACTGAAAAGCCAATGAAACAAACCAATTAAATGTGTTTAATTCAGGGAGTTGCACCACAGTTGAGGGAGGGGCAGGTTTTAGGTTAGTACATATATATATGTATATGGATTATTATATGTTAAGAGTTATCACTTTCTAAATAATGTAGATTATAACATCACCTCCAATTGCTGTGCTAACTGGTTAGCATATGCTAGCATCATGATATGATTGACAGATTTCAGTTTGATTGACAGGCGATAACGGGGCTGATCGTGTCACCTGTACCTGCATTTAAGTGATTTAGTAATCCTGAACTTTTAATGGCTCCAGTTCTAATTGGTTCATCCCTTGGAATATAAAACGTTATAACTTTCACTTTAATGGGAGAAGGATTAAAGTCTTCATATTCTGGGGGTGAGAATGAGGCGAATAATGAGCCATAAAGGTGCAGTAAAATAAATCTGGGATTTCTTCCTGCAATTGAGGTGCGAAAGTGTCCGCCGCCTTATTAAGAGCAGACCTGAGATCAGATTTCCAGACACTGGAGCTGATGGTGTGTCTGAGCTAACAGGCAACAGTTCCCCACTCGGTGAAGGGAACCTCTCCACCCATAACTTTAGCCTAATGTAGGGTGACCAGACGTCCTCTTTTCCCCCTAAAAAATGCATCCGGCAGGGATTCCAAAAACGTCCGGGATTTTGCTTCGTCGGATATTTGTGTTTCTCTGGGTCTTTCACAAACTAGTTATTACGCCCTTACAAGTTTTGGAAATGGTATCTCCCTTACGTTCCACCTTCGTGCGCGAGCTCTGACTGTATAGAGAACAGTCATTGGTCAACCGATCTCAGGGTTGCCAGATACACGATAATTATCCTCCAAATACGACCATTTTGAGCCTTTGGTACGATACTTCATCATTTCCAATCTGGCAACACTTAGCACCTTGCCGCCTCCACTAGTTGCATTGTTTACAGCACATGCCATCTGCAGCCATGCCGAAACGTAAATGTAAGTTTTAACTTTAATATATGAGGACTGAAAAGTGTATTAATTTTCTTATTTTAATATGTGGCCATATAAAGAATGTATTATTTATTATTTCGAATTTTGTATTTGTTATCATTATTGCTTTAATATATGAGGAAGACTGAAAAGTGTTTTAATTTTCTTATTTTAATATGTGGCTATATAAAGTATTTATTATTTCGAATTTTTTATTTGTTATCATTATTGCTTCAATATATGGACAAGATACATTAACCCTTGTGTTGCCTTCGGGTCATTTTGACCCGATTCAATATTTAACCCTCCTGTCGCCTTCGGGTCAATTTGACCCGATTCAATGTTTAATGTCGGTGTTCTTTCGGGAGTCAACAAACAAACATAAAGTACCTCACACTTAAACTTGGAAAACAATATTAATTCTAATAATTTTCTGGAGATTTTAATAGCTGGGGTCATATTGACCTCAAGGGTAAAATATGTTAGTAAATATAAAGGTAACAGGAGGGTTAAACATTGAATCGGGTCATATTGACCCGAAGGCGACAGGAGGGTGAAACATTGAATCGGGTCAAATTGACCCGAAGGCAACACAAGGGTTAAAGAAGCGCCGGACTAAATGCCACAAAAAAGATTTGTTTTACATTTGCACTTTGCAGTTTTGTTAAAGTTCAATAAATAGATGTTCAAATAGTCATTTGTGTCATTTTTGTCATCCCACGATGCTCAGTGGAAGACATACTAAACTTCTTATATATTTGATTCACACGTTTTTTTCTTCTTTTTTTACAACACATAATTTAGGAGGTTGTAGCCATGTACAAGTTTGTCAGTTCACTGCAGCCTTTAATTCTTCTTAATAACTCAGCCCACTTATAATCTATATAAAGTTGTCTTCCTTCCAAGGCGACCGGTCGGCTTCCACGGCCGACGTGAAAATAATTTACAGTGTCGGGGAACAACCTCATCGATCTGGAGGCCGCTCTCCAACAAAACTTCAAAGTTTCATAAGACCTACAACCGTGGGAACATGACACTTTTTCTTTTTTTTGCACAGGGACAAAAAAAAAAAAATCATTTGAACAATTTAAGGGTCCCAGAGCTGAACAGAGGGCTGTAACAACACAGGGATAGGAGATATTTATTGTGTCTGAGCTGTTGGTAAGCTGTTGTCAGAGGCCCAGAATGTGTAGTTTCTCCTCTTCCCCTCCATCCTGCAGAGTTTTCTTTCCTTTCTTTTTTCACGACAAAGGCCATATCTTTCTTATCTCTCGGTCCACACATATTCTTCAAACCGGCGGCTTTTTTCTTCGCGTAACATCCCCGGGATAAGTAATTAGTTGACTGTTGATTAAAAAAGGGCTTTTGAGAGAAAGGAGAGATCCGGTAATTACCCGGCATATTAATCCCCTTCAATGGCTTCCAACCCCCCCCCACCACCACCACCACCACCATGTCTTCAAGTGTTTTACATTTTACATATTGAGATGTCTTCACGCCGCAATTTGCACCTTTAATTTTCTCTTCTCGTAATTGGACGTGGACGGTTTGTGCTTGAGTCGCTTTGTAAGTGGAGCCAATGTTCTGTCCTGCTATCTGAGTGTGTGTGTGTGTGAGAGTATGAGTGTGTGTTTGTGTGTGTGTGTGTGTGTGACTGACTGCACAGGTTTGGAAAAGAAGGGGAACATTTTGTTTTCCTTCTCTGCCGTATCAAAGTTTATTTTCCGTGCTATTCGTTTCCTCCCCTGCCTGCATCACGATCACTGTTACTCTCCTGTACAGTACAGTTGTGTGTGTGTGTGTGTGTGTGTGTGGGGGGGGGGTATTTGCTGTAACATCATTTTAAAGGTCACCTACAGAGATTCATTTCGGACATTAATCTGCTTGAAATAATAAATGCTCCAATATGATTCCTTTCCTCCCACATTAAAGTCACATGTGTGGAAAAAAAAGAGTCTTAAAATGACATAAAATATAGTTTGTTCTCTTCACAGTGATATAAGAACTATAACACAGGAATAAAGCCTTGTACACAAAACAACAACAACAACAACAAATTGAACGCAAACACTTCCTCCAGGTTTATTTTTCTCTCTCTTGGGCTTTAATTCAACATGTGGTTCAAGAAACACTTAAATTATAATTTGGATATTGTGGATTTTTATAGAGCTAATTTCATAGCAAGATTAATAACCTTCACTTCAGTTCATTTTGTATAGACCGAAATCTTAAATTACAAATTTCCCTCCGTGGGCTTTACAATCTGTACACATAAGACATCCCTGACCTTTGACCTTTCACATTTGATCAGGAAAAACTCCCCCAAAAAAACAGAAAAAAAACCTTCACGGGGAAAAAAAGTGAAGAAACCTTCAGGAGAGCAACAGAGGACGGTCCATCTCCAGTGTGGACAGAAGAACAGATGTCATGTGACCAGAGTTACATAAACACATTCAATGAGTATGACAGAGTGTATGAGTAGTTCGTAGTAGGTATGATCCACGATCCAGACCTCCATGGTCCACGATCCAGACCTCCATGGTTCACGATCCAGACGTCCATGGTTCATGATCCAGACCTCCATGGTCCACGATCCAGACCTCCATGGTCCACGATTCAGACCTCCATGGTCCACGATCCAGACGTCCATGGTTCATGATCCAGACCTCCATGGTCCACGATCCAGACCTCCATGGTTCACGATTCAGACCTCCATGGTCCACGATCCAGACCTCCATGGTCCACGATTCAGACCTCCATGGTCCACGATCCAGACCTCCATGGTCCACGATCCAGACCTCCATGGTCCACGATCCAGACCTCCATGGTTCACGATCCAGACCTCCATGGTCCATGGGACAGGAGGAGGTAGAGAGGAGGGGCATCAGCAGGGCCATGGAGGCAGGAGACATTGCGAAAGAGGCCAGACCAATGAGGTCGGCCTTTGAGGCAGGAGGCACAGAGAAGGAGGCGGGGCCATTGGGATGGAGGCCAGGTCCAGGTCAGAGGCTGGACCCAGGACCCAGGGCCCAGGACCCAGGGCCAGCTTCAGAACCCAGCCAGGTCCAATGGACCCTATGAGACTCCGGAGGAGGAAGCAGAGTTAATAATGTGTGATGAAGAGATGTAAATTCATCCATAAGGAGAGAGAGAACAGTAGAGAGGAGCTTAGTGTACCCTAAACGTCCCCCAGCAGCCTATAAACCATTTTTTTCTGCTTCACTTTGATTTTTTAAAAATGTTCCGAAGATGAAAAAAATGCAGTCCTTGAGATTTGCTTCACGCCGGAGTTAAAGGACAAGTCCCGATCAAAGATAACGCCGAGGCTCTTTTCAGTGGTGTTGGATGCCGGCGCAACGCCATCTACAGACGCCACATCACCAGATAATTGATCTCTGAGGTGCTCAGAGTAAAATATCTTCAGTTTTGTGTGAGTTTAACAACCTTGAAGCTCAGTGGCCCTGCAGACGTATCACAGCTCTGAATTCCAAAAGGACTGAGAGTTTCCATTGTGTATCTGAGTTATTTCTTCTGAACAGCTATTTACTCACTCGTCCTCCAGGAAGTGTCACATCCTCGGGCCTTTTCCTTTTTGTTGCTTCTGCCTTTTTATCCGCCTGCCTTTCCGATGCTTACGTCTCAGCACAGCGACTGAGTAAAATATCAGAAGTGATACGTCCATATGTGCTCGGTATCGGTAGCTCCTGAAGACCCTGAACACATCGTGTCGGGCTGTTGGTGGAGACCAGTGAGGAGGCCCCACACGAGGCTCTTCTCATGCGTCATCTTCATCGCATCTGATTATTTCAATATGCAAATACATTCACAATGACGTGGCCCTCTAGAAACGGATGGAATCGAATTGGCTAATTACATATATATACTGTATATGTATACATATACATATACAGATATATATATATACATATATATACATATATTTATATATATCCAGTATATATATATATGGATATATGCATGTATATATATACATATATATATATATATACATAAATACATATACATATATATATATACATATACAGATATATATATATATATATATATATATTATATATATATATATATACAGCACCAGAAACGTAGGGCTGAACCGGGGCGAATGATCTCATCTTTGAAGTCAACTTCACCCCATCATTATATGTTCACGCTGGGTTATTGTTGTGTGCTCTGTGTGTGGGTGCATGTGTGTGTTTTATCATAACTGGTTTGCAGCATTGAACTCCTGATTCTGTAGTTTAAACCTTTTTTTCCATAAAGAGCTGAAAGGTGGGAAGCCACTCCGACCACGATGTTTAAATGTATCAGTGCGTAAGGACCGTCGGTTTAGGGTGGCTCCACTTGGTTATCATATCGGTCTTCTTGGATCGGCCGCTGGAGGCCAGGTTACACACACAACCGGCTGGCCATGGGCTCGGTTGTGTGTGTGTGTGTGTGCTTCAATTGGATCCTCGTGGGTGAGGTTAAGGGGCCGAGGACAAAGCCGCTAAGTGTTTGTTCCTCTCTCTTTAAAGGAGCATCACGTTGTTATCGTGTGTGTGCGTGGAGGGGGTTTGTGTGTGTGTGGGTTTATGTGTGTCTGTCGACAAAAAGAGAATGAAAAATGTAGAAAGATGGAAGCTTGACCAGGGCAAAGGGAGAGGAAGGACATTTCATTTCAATCTGTGAAGAAATGAACCTTCATTCAGCATCTTCTATGAGGCCAGTGATGACATATTCCCCTTTTTTAAATGTTTTTTTTATGCTAGATTAATTTTATTCAAAAACATTGTAAAACGAAGACAATGGATACAGATGTGAACTAAATTTAAACTATACAAGATAAAGTCATTTATTTGTACATTTGTGGAGGTTTTGAAATTGCATATGGAAATATTTTGGTTTATTTTTGGTCTATTTTTATTTATTTATTAATTAAATTATATATATATACAGGACTGTCTCAGAAAATTAGAATATTGTGATAAAGTTCTTTATTTTCTGTAATGCAATTAAAAAAATGTCATGCATTCTGGATTCATTACAAATCAACTGAAATATTGCAAGCCTTTTATTCTTTTAATATTGCTGATTATGGCTTACAGCTTAAGAAAACTCTAAAATCCTATCTCATAAAATTTGAATATTTCCTCAGACCAAGTAAAAAAAAGATTTATAACAGCAAAACAAAATCAAACATTTGAAAATGTGTTTCCAGGTGTTTCGAGTTAATTAGACGATTCAAGTGATTTGTTTAATACCCTACTAGTATACTTTTTCATGATATTCTAATATTTAGAGATAGGATATTTGAGTTTTCTTAAGCTGTAAGCCATAATCAGCAATATTAAAAGAATAAAAGGCTTGCAATATTTCAGTTGATTTGTAATGAATCCAGAATGCATGACATTTTTGTTTTATTAATTGCATTACAGAAAATAAAGAACTTTATCACAATATTCTAATTTTCTGAGACAGTCCTGTATATTCATATATATATGCATTTATATATTTGTGTGCATTTATAGATACATATATATATATGTATCTATATATGTATATATATATAAGTACATATATATGTATATACTGTTACTTAATTATATATGTATGTATTTATACTAGTGCTGTGAAAAATAACGCGTTAACTCAGTTAATTCAATTACAGGTTTAACTAGTTTTTTTTTTTACCGCATTTAACGCATGCGCAGAATGAGCTTCCAATGCGTCTGTTGTTGGTCGTCGGGACGAAAAAAAAGTCACTTGCAAAATGAGCTTCCAATACACCACTTCAATCTGAACTCTGTCCGCTCTCATGCAGACGGTCTGTTCATCGGTAATGATCCTTCCGCAGGTTCACCTCCGGAAACCTTGTTACGACTTTTACTTCCTGTAGATCAGGGTCTCAACACGTCGATCGCGACCTGCCAGTCGATCGCGGCGTAGTGTTGGTAGATCGCATGACATTAAAAGATTGGCCCGCCCCCTGACATGTTCTCTAGAGCACGTCTTTGTTCTTTTATTAAACTAAACGTCTGTTGTTGATCGTATCTCCACAGCAGCATGTCATTTCTGTCTCTTCGCGTTGCGTTAACACTTATCGATCTCCGTCTCGCTCGCCACAGAGCTCCGTGCGCGCGCATCGGGACCGAGCAAAAAAAAAGTCACTTGTCAATCTGTCCACCTTTAGATTGTATCATGGTGGAGTTAATGGTTGACAAACAAGAGAAAAATGCTCTGTTTAACCCTCCTGTTACCTTTATATTTATTAACATATTTTACCCTCGGGGTCAATTTGACCCCAGCAATTAAAACCTCCAGAAAATTATTAGAATTAATATTGCTTCCCAAGTTTAAGTGTGAGGTACTTTATGTTTGTTTGTTGACTACCTAAATAGCCCTTTAAATAAATAAAAAGTTGATATTTCTGATATGTTTGACACAGTGAAAAACAGCCTGGGGTCAAATTGACCCCAAAGAACACCGACATTAAACATTGAATCGGGTCAAATTGACCCGAAAGGTAACAGGAGGGTTAAACATTCTGTTTAGGATGAAGATGTATTAATGTTCCATATGGAAGAAAACTGCTAAATAACTGCTGAGTTGCAGCACCATTGTATAGAAGAATGTATACATGTATATATCCGTCTTTTGTCATAAATCTCTATGTTCTCACAAAATATACCGAGAATATCGGTAATATGTGATTAATCATGATTAATCCACAAAAACCTGTGATTAATCCGATTAAAAATTGTAATCGTTTCACAGCCCTAATTTATACATATATTTATATATTTATTTAATTAGATATGTACTTGAACATGTATTTATATATTTATTTAATTATATATGTATATGTATTTATATTTATACATATATTTATTCAATTATATGTGTATTTAAACATGTATTTAGATATTTATTTAATTATATATGTATTTAAACATGTATTTATATATTTATTTGATTATATATATATATATATACATATGTATTTATACATAAACACTGTGGTAAATACAGAACTCAACTAAACGGATGCTCACGTCTCAGAATTTTCGTTTACGAGTCCGTTTTAAAGAGCTGTGGAACATTCTGTTGGAGAGAGAGACAGAGTGCATTGTCATGCTAAATATATCCTTTATTAAGCCAATGTGGACAATATTCTTTTCAGGGGCGACCTCATCTCCACTCTATTGATATTTCACACGTGTGTGTCATCGTGCTCGACTGTTTATGGATAAATTGGCTTTTGTGAGAACCGCCGACTGATTCTAAGGGAGTTTTTTTTATTCGGCCTCTAAATGAAACGTTGTCGTTTGACGCCACCAAAAAGCTGCATTGGACAAAAAAAAACCATGTTTTTCTTTTTTCCCGCCCCTCCGCCCCCCATTCACTGCCGATCGAAGCGAATGGAGCACGGAAATTAAAACGTGGACGCAGAAACGTGATCCCGGCATGTCCGGGTCACATTTCAGGCCGTCAGCCTTGAAAGACAACACGGGACATTTATATCCCAAAGTGCCTTTGAAATGCTAACGCACGACGAGGGCAGGGCAGAATTTGAATGAGCTTGTCGTTGCACTGAAACAGCGACTCTTTCTGTTATGGCTCTCCAGCCCTGATGATTCATTAACTGCCCTTTTGGCTACGGCTGTGGCATTTAATTAGAAGTTATGTGGAAATGAAAAAGACTTTATCAATTAATTCTAAGTGTGTTAATTGGAGACAAACATTAGCAGATGCGGCTGACTTACTTAACATTTAGGAGGAAGGTTACACACACCGAAACAGATGGCGGTAGTGCCAGTGGTGTGAGGGAGTGTTTGTCATATAAATTGTACGTGTGCATTTAAAAAAAAAGAAGTTTGTTTCTGTTCTCTAATCACTGGAAAACCTTGGGACATATCACACTAATCAGACTCAGCCCCAGTGGTGTGGAGCAATTAAAGCAGACAATTTACTTTCTTGCTCAAAGTAAATTGACTTCATAGTCTTGTGATGTCAAAGGAAGAGAACAAAGTTGTTGTTGTGGTTCTAATGGCATCGCAAAAGATTTTAATTATTTATATATATATATATATATATATTAATTCAATTATATACTGTATATATATATGTAGTTATATACACATTTGTATATTTATTTAATTATCTATGTATTTATATATATACATATGTTTATATATATATAATTATATATGTATTCATACATATTTCATTATATATATAATTATTAAATGTATTTATATCTATAGATATGTATATACTTACCTAAATATATATATATATATGTATTCATATCTATATATTTATATAGTTATATATATATATATATATATTTAACCATATAAATATATATGTATTTATAAACATAAATATTTACATAATTATATACATATATATTTATCTATATATAAATATGTATGTTTATAAATGCATTTAATTATATTTATGTATATCGATATATGTATTTTTATATACATATGTATTTATTTATATATATTTGTTCATTTATTTATATACATACACACACTTTTTCTTTTTTTAACCTTTCCATAAATTTGCTGGACACCAAAGCCCCCCCCCCCCCCCCCCCCCCCCACACACACACACACACTGTTCCACCTGCCTGTGTGTATGCGTCTGACTGCGTGCAGCCGGGTGAGTGTGTGTGTGTGTGTGTGGTCCTCTACCTGTTGTTTCTGTCTGCACCAATAACCTAGCTGTCACCTCCCATCAGGAAGCACATCACTCACGTTTACAATATTTAATCAGCAGAAGCCGGGCCGAAGCTGCCCGTGGAAAGACAGTTTTCCTTGTTTTTAATTGGTGCATTAATTAGATCAGAAAAGTACATTGTGTCCACCCGCTTGGAGGCTCAACACCTTTGAAGCGTCTTATGAGTGTGGGTGTGACTCTGCACACAATATGAAGGATAAGAGGAACATAATTACAGCCTCAAGATGGTGGCAGCGACAGGTTAGAGGCTGGAATCAAAGGCCTGATCCCCAGCTTCCCTCACACGCTACAGGTGACCGGCTGCGCTTAATGAACACGCTGCCCGCCCTGCTCACCTCCTCACATCCATCCTGTGTCATAACAGAGGTAAACTCTGAAAGCTCTAAGAGCAGCTCAGGATTATACTCTGTGGACCCCGGGAGGTACCAGGCCCGTTAGGTCCAGATGATAACAGAGCACAGGAAGAGCCAGGTGAGACTCACTGCACACACACGCACAACAAGCACACACGCATTTATGTTGAGACGTCGGCAGGGGTGCGAAAACTTATTTAGTATTCAGCAAAATGCTCGAGTTATGCCAAGTAAATATTTCATTCTCCAGCTGTAAAAATACTGAATTTGCGGTAATAAGAATATATATATATATATAAATCTAGGTATATATATAAGTATATATATTTATGTATATAAATATCTATAGATAAGTATATATACAGGATATACACTTAAATATATATAAAAATATATATAGGTATATAAATACTTATATATATTTATACATATATATGTATATATACATATATATGTATATATACATATATATAAACATATATATTTACTTATATTTATATATATATAAATATATTTATATATTTAAATATATATATATATATACTTATATTTATAACTAAATATATTTAAGTATATATATACTTATATATATATATATCTATATTTAACCTGGATTAGTTAAGAATCAGTAAACACTTAATTCATCCTTTTTAAAGCCTTGTTCCACACATTAGAAATGAGGGATTCACCATTTTTTGAATGAAGTATTATAAAATGCTTCATAGCGTGCAGTTATTATAAAGTGTTACCGAGCCATGGGACCAGAGAGAGACTTCTCTAGGCCTCTGCATCCTCTGACAAATAAACAAACAAACAAACAAACAAACAAACAGGAAGTAAGTGCAATAGATGTCATGTGTACAGAATCAACAACACAACCGAGTTACAGCACATCCAATGCACACGACATGTCCGCCTCTCATATTGGAGCCGGGTAACATGCCGGCCTGAGCTCAGCGCCTCACAGTCTTATCACTCATCCTGCAGCAAATTAAGCTCATTTACCATCCATTAGTGAGCGTCCCGGGGTTCCCTGTAGGCCGAGGGGGAGCATCTCTCATCTCGGGGCTGGCTTTAGAAACATCACAGAGCCTCATATATATCTATATATATATATATATATTTTGATATTGCTGTTGGGAGCAGCGTCGCCCCAAAGATGGCAAGAATGCTCTTGCTATTTTTCTTGGCAGGTCTTGGGGTCTGGATTAAAACAAAGCTGCGTAATAAGATTAGCATTGAACTGAATAGTTGTGTGTAGATGTGTGTGTGTGTGTGTGTGTGTGTAAAACAAAGTACTGTTGCTGCCTGCAGACAGGTGGGCTTCATGTTGCCGTCTCCTGGCTGCTCAAAGAGCTTTATGAGGATAATTATATAACAATGTGAGTGATGGGACTTAAACCCCCTTTTGTGAATCAGTTGTATTCTTATGGCGCTGTGGGGGGGGGGGGGGTGGGGGGGGTGGGGGGAGTCAGGGTTATGATCATGAATAAATCATCTTTAGAAACATAAGTGATACTAATCAATGCTACTATACTAATTATTGATGTCTGCTGCATTGTTCACGTATGAGACAACCAACATTAACATTAGTATATACATATATATAAATATTTATATATGTATATACATGTATATATATATAAATATATATATATATTTATATATATATATATACATATATACACACAAACACACATATATATTAAACTACTTTCAACATGATGTTGGTTATATCATATGAGCGTATATACTGTATATGTGTGTGTATTTACAGTATATATGTGTGTGTATATATATGTATATATTTTGTATATGCATATATATAATGTATATATGTATATATATATATATGTGTGTATATATATACAGTATATGTGCATATATGTGTTTGCATGTGTATATATATATGTGTGTGTGTATATATATATATTTATAAATATGTATATATATGGGTATATACTGTATATACATATATATGTGTGTATATGTATATATGTGTATATATGTCTGTGTATATATATGTGTATATATACAAATATGTTTATGTATGTGTGTGTATACAGTATATGTGTGTATATATATGTGTATACTTTTGTGTGTTAATATATATATCTGTGTGTATGTATATATACGGTATATGTGTATATAAATAAATATATTTATGTGTATGTATACATATGTGTATATATATATTTGTATATACTGTATATGTGTATATATAAATATATGTACATGTATGTGTCTATACAGGATAAGTGTTTATTGAATCATTACTGAAAAGTAAAGATATATATTTTTTTAAACATACTTCATTTGTCTTATTATAAATCGTCGCATTAAGCCGATTCTTTACGATGGTTCCATGACGCTCCTCCCAGACATCGATAGTCCTTTAATGACGCACATCTGGTCGTATTAAAGAAAGTCAATATTTACAGCAATGCTCTCTTCATTTATAGCAAAGCTCCTGAATGTGAATATGTTCAAATCAAAAGGTTATGAACATGCATCACCACGCGGCTACTTATCGCTCACCGGGGAATAGCTGAAGCCTTGAGATGAAGCACTGAGATGAAACATGGCCGCTACGCGTCGGGATCCGGGGGAAAAACATGATGTAAGCTCGCAGTCACATTTCGGACTGCACGCCACTCTTCTTGTATTTATTTCGTATTCAGCTCGATCACTGTAATACGCCACTGGCGATGTTTTCAAATAGTAATAAGATCCCTTATCGCACGCGTGTAGAAATACGTGTAGCGCTCATGATTGACAGTCTGATCATGTTTTTCAGTTTGTATGGATCAAACTAACGTATATATGGATTTGAAAAACGCTTGAGAAAGAAGGGGTGTTTAACCCTTTATACGGCACTCGTTAAAATACTCATTACATTCAAAATGTCAACACTAGAGTGCTATTGGAGGACATAACAATACTATTTTACTTTTGTGACATAAAAAAAGGTAGAAAATCAACATCAACGAAGTGCTCATATATGGTCACTTGCCCGATAAAGGGTTAATAATTTACTATTAATTTAATTACTACTATTTAATTATTACTTTAATTAATTACTATTAATTTAATTTAATATACTAACGTAGATATGGATTTTTTTTTAAACGCTTGAGAAAGAAGGGGTGTTTAACCCTTTATAGGGCACTCATTAAAATACTTTGAAATCCAAAATGTCAAAACTACGGTGCTATTGGAGGACATAACAATACTATTTTACTTTTGTGACATAAAAAAAGGTAAACAATCAACATCCATGAAATGCCCATATATAGTCACTTGCCCGATTGGTTAATAATTTAATATTAATTAAATTAATTACTATTATTTAATTATTACTTTAATTAATTACTATTCATTTATTTTAATAGACAATATCATTTTACATAGGGGTGTGTAACCCTTTATCGGGAAATAATAAAAAATAATATGTTTTTTAGGTAGAAAATCAACATTAACGAAGGGCCCATATTCAATTCAATTCAATTCAGTTTATTTGTATAGCCCAATTTCACAAATTACAAATTTGTCTCGGAGTGCTTTACAATCTGTACATAGACATCCCTGCCCCAAAACCTCACATCGGACCAGGAAAACTCCCAAATAACCCTTCAGGGGAAAAAAGGAAGAAACCTGCAGGAGAGCAACAGAGGAGGATCCCTCTCCTAGGATGGACAGATGCAATAGATGTAATGTGTACAGAAGGACAGATTTAGAGTTAAAATACATTCAATGAATATGACAGAGTGTATGAATAGTTCATAGTAGGCATATTCCACGATGGAGACCTCCACGATCCATCAGGCAGATGGCGGTGGGGAGGAGGAGGGCGGAGTCTCAACAGGACAGTGGCGTAGTCATGAGCAGGAATTCCACGACCCAGACGATCCATCAGGCAGATAGATCTATGCCGTCTCATAGGGTCCGATGACCCCATGAGACGTAAAGTCAAAAGGACTTCCGGGAGAAAGCAGAGTTAGTAACGTGTGATTGAGAGATGAAAATTCATCCTTAAGGAGAGAAAAAGAGGAGATAGGTACTCAGTGCATCCTAAAACGCCCCGGCAGCTATAAGCCTATAGCAGCATATCAAGGGCTGGACCAGGGCAAACCTGATTCAGCCCTAACTATAAGCTCTGTCAAAGAGGAAGGTCTTAAGTCTATTCTTAAACGAGGTGACTGTGTCTGCCTCCCGGACTGAAATTGGAAGCTGGTTCCATAAAAGAGGAGCTTGATAACTAAAGGCTCTGGCTCCCATTCTACTTTTTAAGACTCTAGGAACTACAAGTAGTCCCGCATTTAGTGAGCGTAGCTCTCTAGTGGGGCAATATGGTACGACAAGCTCCTTAAGATATGATGGAGCATCACCAATCAAGGCTTTGTAGGTTAAGAGAAGAATTTTAAAAGTGATTCTTGATTTTACTGGGAGCCAGTGCAGAGCAGCTAGTGCAGGAGTGATGTGATCTCTTTCTTAGTTTTAGTGAGAACACGATCTGCAGCATTCTGGATCAACTGGAGGGACCTATGAGATTTATTAGAGCAGCCTGCTAATAAGGAGTTGCAGTAATCCAGTCTCAAGTAACGAACGTGAACCAATTTTTCTGCATCTTTTGAGACAAGATGTGCCTGATTTTGAAATATTACGTAGATGAAAGAATGCAGTCCTTGAGATTTGCTACGTGGGAGTTAAAGGACAAGTCCCGATCAAAGATAACGCCAAGATTCTTTACAGTGGTGTTGGATGCCAGGGCAATGCCGTCTACAGAATCCACATCACCAGATAATTGTTCTCTGAGGTGCTCAGGGCCGATTAAAATTACTTCGGTTTTGTCTGAGTTTAACATCAAGAAGTTGCAGGTCATCCATGTTTTTATGTCTTTAAGACATGCTTGAATTTTACAGAGTTGGTTGCTCTCCTCTGGTTTTATCGATAAATATAGTTGAGTGTCATCTGCATAACAATGAAAGTTTATGGAGTGTTTCCTGATAATATTGCCCAAAGGAAGCATGTATAAGGTAAATAAAATTGGTCCAAGCACAGAACCTTGTGGAACTCCGTGATTAACGTTGGTGGTTATCGAGGCCATCGTTTACAAATACAAACTGAGATCGATCTGATAAATAGGATTTAAACCAAATTAGTGCCGTGCCTGAAATGCCAATCGACTGCTCCAGTCTCTGTAACAGGATGTCATGGTCAATGGTGTCGAATGCAGCACTAAGGTCTAACAAGACCAGGACAGAGAGGAGTCCTTTATCTGCTGCCATTAAGAGGTCATTTGTAATTTTCACCAGTGCCGTCTCGGTGCTGTGGTGTTTTCTAAATCCTGATTGAAATTTCTCAAATAAACTATTATGATGTAGAAAGTCGCACAACTGATTTGCGACCACTTTCTCAAGGATCTTGGAGAGGAAGGGGAGGTTATTTGCTCGATAAAGGGTTAATTAATTTTCTTTAAGTACTTGCTGCGTTAATGTCTTAACGTTAATCCACACATATGGAAAAACTTGAATTTAAAAAGGGGTTTTGAACATCTCTACTGTGTTTTTTAAACAATCAGTGAAATGAAGAGTGACGCTGTCCGTTTCAGTGCTTTTAAAAAGCATGTAACGAATACCTAAAAATGTAATTGCTTGGTCATTTTGATGAGAAATAAAGACGAAGAGATTCTTTTTATATCAATTAAGCTGCTCGTGGTATTAAACGTAACCTTGACAAACACCGTCTGCGCTAAAGAGAGATTATTTTCATGTGAAGAGCATTTAAATACCACGACACCACGGGACATTATAACCAGCTTCGATTAATACAAGTTTATTAAAAATGGAATCCATTGATCAAAACATGGCCGGCTGCTCTTTCCTGAGTGGAATAACTTGGACATGGAAATGTGTCATTGGGGAGTCAAAATGGTACGTTAAAAAAAACCGGAACAAGAGGATGTCTCGTTGTATCCCCAAATGACTTGAAGTTCTTGATAATCAACAGGTAAAGAACGACAGAACAATGGTAAAGAACGACAGAACAATGGTAAAGAACGACAGAACAATGGGGGCCGGTCGACTGCGAGGTGGTTAATGAGATTCCATTGGCTGAGTAATTGCATCAGCAATGCTCATAATGAACTCTTAATGACTAGTGGAGGTCTGAATGAGAACACTCACTGGCGGGCGGTGGGCGGGTTGAGGGAGAGTTCAGGCGTGCTGCCGGCGACGCTCCTCGGGGGAAACGACAATGACTCGCTGTTCATCTCCGCTTATCCATATTCTAACAGGAAGTGGGTTTCCGCCCCACCTCCCCCGTCTGTAGCCGCGTAGCATTGATTCGCTATTTAAAAAAATAATAATAACGTGTGAATATTGCCTTTTGTCTTTTTACGCTTTTTTTTCCCCCTCCGTCATTTGTTTTTCGAGCTGCATCGTACCCTTTTTTTATTGCCAATAATATATTTTCTTTTATCCTTTTTTTCTCTCGCGCCGATATATATATCTCGAGGGGCCGAACCCCCCGCGGCGTTGCCAGGTTGGCCGGCTCTCCCCCTCAAACCCCCCCCCCCCCCCCCCCGCGGGCCTCGTGTCCCGGTGTACTTTCAGCCCGGTTATGCCGTCAGAAAAAGCAGATTAGTCATTCAATCGGGCTGAAGAGGAGTCGTCGGGCAGATTTGGCCCCGCGCTGAAGGACCTCCTCCTCCACAGAGATTGGCTTCCCCGTTTATCGGGAAACGGAACATTTGCATCTTCACGCTTAAATAATGATGTTTTCTCTCCACCCTTCAAACTCTTCCCTATTTCACACTCCCGCTCTGAACTCTCGGAATTTCATTCTTATTTTCTTTTTCCGCTCCACCGCTCGTTATCTTTAGCGCTCCGTCAGATTCTGCTATCATCGGAGGCGTCAGAGAGGTCCGAGATGTAAATCAATCGTCTTCTCTTCCCGTTTGCTGCCAGCAACTCAAACACATCAGTGTTCTCTCTTTTCTGTTCAGGCATTCAGAAGACACAAAAGAGACGAGCTGCTCAGCCTGCCGGCCTCCTGTGTGACGAGCAGCGAGACGCAGGGAGCGCCGTGGAGCTCGGGGGAATCACACCGTGTGTGTGTCTGTGTGTGTGCTGCGTGGAATCACACCGTGTGTGTGTGTCTGTGTGTGTGTGGCTCTGTGTGTCTGTTGGTATCTGTGTATGTGTGTCTGTGTGTGTGTGGGTCTGTGTGCGTGTCTGTTAGTGTCTGTGTGTGTGTGCATGTGTGTGTGTTTGTGTGTTGGTCTGTGTTCAGGCAAATAACACAGTTGTGTTATAAACTATAAATATAGACTTGTATGGGTCATTTAAGGAGCGGTGTCGGCATGACGACGGGCCGGTCCTCCAGGTGACTGCAGATGTCACTCCTTCCCTTTTCTAGCTCTCTCCACCTCTTTCATCTCCTCCTCCTCCTCCTCCTCCTCCTCCTCCTCCTCCGTCGTTAACTACCGGCCCTCCTGGGCTGCGTTGGCATGAAATATGATCCGGAGTGCAGAGAGAGAGAAAAGCCCAAAACAGAGTCGTTTATCTCTGGAGACCAAAACCTGAACGGGACCAGAATACTAGCACTGCAGCGTGCTCTCCTCTCCTCTCTCCTCTCTTCTCTCTCCTCTCTCTCCTCTCCTCTCTCCTCTCCTCTCTCTCTCTCCGTCTCTTTTTCGCTTTGTCTTTGTCACAAACACAGAGGTCTGCAAGCATAGACCAAGTGATTAACTGATAAGCCTCGCCCCCTCCAAGACGCGGATGAAGCGAAAAGCCACAAATGGTCAAGTCGACATGTTAACTTCCGCATGCTAGCGTGGTAATGCTAACATGCTAACGCTTAATGGGTGTTCACCAGCGTCAGGCTGGTGGGTGATGAGTTGAATAGGAGGTAAACAATCGAAGCCAATCAACGCCTGCAGGAGTCCATTTGTTCTTAGAATGTCATCTCTGGCATGTTTTGGTCGACCGAACACAAATTCATTCAGGGGATCGTCAAAGTCGTGGGGGTCATTCCTCCGACCGCCGTATGTCGGTTCTGAATTAAAGCGACACAAGAAAAACAACATTATGAAAGAAAGAGAAATGTCCAGAGAGGGAAAGTCGAGGCGTTACACGAGTTGCATGGTCCTGCAAAGCCGTGCTGAGTCCAGGGCAATCCATCCAACAGCTGTTGATATATTTATATATTTCAGACGGATATATATATGTATATCTATCTCTCTATATATATATATGTATATATATTTATGTATGTATATACAGGACTGTCTCAGAAAATTAGAATATTGTGATGAAGTTCTTTATTTTCTGTAATGCAATTCAAAAAACAAAAATGTCATGCATTCTGGATTCATTACAAATCAACTGAAATATTGCAAGCCTTTTATTCTGATTTATTGCTGATTATGGCTTACAGCTTAAGAAAACTCAAATATCCTATCTCTAAATATTAGAATATCATGAAAAAGTATACTAGTAGGGTATTAAACAAATCACTTGAATTGTCTAATTAACTCGAAACACCTGCAAGGGTTTCCTGAGCCTTGACAAACACTCAGCTGTTATAAATCTTTTTTAACTTGGTCTGAGGAAATATTAAAATTTTATGAGATAGGATTTTAGAGTTTTCTTAAGCTGTAAGCCATAATCAGCAATATTAAAAGAATAAAAGGCTTGCAATATTTCAGTTGATTTGTAATGAATCCAGAATGCATGACATTTTTGTTTTTTTAATTGCATTAC
Source organism: Pseudoliparis swirei (assembly GCF_029220125.1). Lineage (NCBI taxonomy): Eukaryota > Metazoa > Chordata > Actinopteri > Perciformes > Liparidae > Pseudoliparis > Pseudoliparis swirei. Next base: position 16,673,544 of record NC_079402.1, on the reverse strand, counting down.
AGAAAATAAAGAACTTTATCACAATATTCTAATTTTCTGAGACAGTCCTGTATATTTATATATATAGTTATATATATGTTTATGTATATATATATATATATGTATATATATATATTTGAGCCGGATATATATGTATATCTATCTATCTATATATATATATATGTATATATATTTATGTATATATTTGTATATATAGTTGTATATATATATATATGTATGTGTATAATTTTTTATATATTTATATATATATATATTTATATGTATACTTAAGCACGTTTTAGTGCACGTCTGTCTGGTTGCCACAGCAACACATCGGCAATTGGCACAAATCAACGGCTTGGCGAATCCCAGTATGCGGACGGTCGTCCTAAAAGGTCAAGATTGAGAAACAAATTGGATTTGCCGAGAGCAAAATGGACCTAATCATTTATCTGGTATTGATGGCACAAAAGGGTAGAAACAGGGTGACGAGTCAGCTGCTGTGAGTTGTTTACGTAAACCAATTACATGTCTTACATCTGAAAAAATTGCACTTGAGATCCAATTATAAGTATCCATCACAGTTATACGGCTGCGTCCTCAGAGGCACGACAGCAAGACGTCAACTTTCAGAGACATACTGAGACCGCTGGACCGCCTCATAACTTTGATTCATTCTTAAATCAGCATTTAAAATTATGAAGTCGCTTGCAAAACATTTTTTTTTCCTCTTTCTATTAAGATTCCATGAAGTGTATTTTAATAGTTTTTTAGTCGTCACTTTGAATCAGACGATCGTCTGTTCGATTCCCGACACTTGAGACCCTCGGTTGCCCCTTTAGGCTGTGTGTGAACGGGTGTGAATGGTATCGATGGTCCTGATGTGCAGGCGACCCCTGGCATGGTGCCCCCCCCCCCCTCAGTGTGTGAACAGGTGAGTGACATGAAGTGTGATTTACCATTTAGCATACACGCTCATCACACAGCTCTGACTCGTGTGGAGCTGAGCCGCCATCGGTTGCACGTTGTAATCGAGACAAATTAACTGGTGAAGAAGTCTCATCCCCATTGAAGTTAATGGCTCCTCCCTGTTAATTGTGTTGTTGTTGTTGTTGTTTTTTCAACAGTGTTCCCCCGACGGGCGATGATTGAAATCAATGCTGCTCGAGAAAGTGGGAATTGGACGGTGAGAAACGTGTGTGTGTGTGTGTGTGTGTGTCTGTGTGTGTGTGTGTGTACCATCAGCAAAAGGCCACTTCTGTATGGATTGTACGCGCTTGTCGAAGGAAACCGGTTAACGAATCTCAACGACTCGCAATTACAAGTGATGTACTTACACGGCACGATGAGGCACCCCCCCCCCCCCAGCCTGCAGGCCGTTATGGATCCCGCTGGAAGGAGCTTCTATATAAAAAATAAAAAAAACCTGGGTCTCAACCACGTGACGATCCGAGAGGTGTCTGTTCAAAACTTCATGAAAATTTAATTTTGCGCCCGTTCCAAAGCGACTGCACTTACCCTCCGAACACAGCATATATTATTCATCTCCCCTCCCCCGACATCCGTTGACCTTTTTCAGGAATCACGAGCCCCTCGATCACTTCATGTGAATGGGCAAAAGTGACATACGATTGGGCACGACACCGTACTGTTGACCTTAAATGACACTGAGTTTAAAGAAGGCGCTTCGGTAAGGTCGCTCGCCGCCAACAGGAAGCACAGTGTGCCACGTCGCTTTAATTCCCTCGATGCAATAACGTCTCCAGACGTGCACCATGTGGAGTATGCATGTGCGCAAACATGCATGTATGGAGGACAGAAAATGCCTTAAGTATAAATAAAGAAATAAATGTAGGAATAAATAAATACGTTCTTAAATATATGTATAAATAAATACAGGATTTAATAAATAAATGCTTATATAAATGAATAAATACAGGAAAAAATTAATAAATGCTTAAATAAATGTATAAATAAATACAGGAATAAATACATATAAATTATACCGAAACAGGACATCATAAAATAAATCTAATTCTACATTTCTGTATTTCTGCATTTCTTCATTTATTTATGTCTGTATTTCCTGTATTTATTTATACATTTATCTAAATATTCATTTATTCCTGTATTTAGTCATACATGTATTTAAACCTTTATTTATTCCTGTATTTATTAATTTGTACATTTATTTAAGCCTTTATTTATTTATTCATGCATTTATTTATACTTCCATTATTATTTAAACATTAATTTATTCCTGTATTTATTTATTTATTCATACATTTATGTAAACATGTCTTTGTTCCTGTATTTATTAATGTATCTATACATTTATTTGAACATATATTTATTCCTGTATTCATTAATTTATTTATACATTTATTTAAGCATTTATTTATTCATGCATTTATTTCTAGGTAAGTTATTTTCTGTCCTCCATATGCACGTGCAGTATACATCTCCATATTCAGTAAGCTTTTGAAAGCGATGGCAGCTTCTGCGCCTCCACCGCCTCCTCGACGTGTTGATGCCGCAGGGGAACAACGTGCTCCGACGTCAAAGAATAGTGTTCCCTCTCATTAATATCCACCACGTGTGTGAAACAGTCAACTTCTTTGAGTAATGAGGCCAGAAACTTGTCATTTGACCGCGAGGCTGTCAGCGAGTGATAAGAAGAAGAAGAAAAAAAACGCTCTCTTGCGAAATCACAGCAATTATATTTCATCTTCTTCACACGTTGACGAGGCGGACTCGGTTAAGTAGTGCATTGGCTTGGGAAGAAAATTCTCTTTACTTGTAAAATTGTCCGCGAGCGACGTTGAGGGCGAAAATTAGGGTTGTGATGATGCTTTTAATTGTTAAAAGCTTTATTGATTGTTATGAGCTTTATTGATCTGATCATGTATCAGTTCCCATTATTACATTATCCTCTTTTCTTCTGTTTTTTATCTAATTATGAGCGCACTCAAGTCACCACTCGCCAGGTGAGTTTATTGAATCTTGTCTCCTGCAGATGAGATTCAATAATATGAATAATACAAAAGCCTCTGATATTGAATTGATGAATAATACAGATGTAAAAGAGGACACCTGCAATGCATTTGACACACACCTCTTACATTTCCCCCCAAAAAGCCAACGATGTATTATTACTTTGCCGTGTCTGTTGTGTTATAGATTTCTTGAATACCCTAAAAGGTACGGGGTCAGGTCAGTCTCGATAATAAAAAAAGAAAAGAAGATGGACCAATCAGACGTCGCCCTCATTTTCAACCAATCACATGAGCGTCATCCGCTTTATTCCCGATTTAGAGGGGGCGGGGCTTATCTGTATGGCCTTACTCCAGTTATCATTTTCCTGCCATCCACCAGTGAATAAATCTCTTGAATACACTAAAAAAGTGCATTGTGTGTAATGATGTTTCTATCAACAACGGCACAAGATTTGATTAAATAGCTTTTTTGAATTTTCAAATCTCGAAACATTGACATCTGGTTTGGTATGTTGCATTACAAAAAAAGAAGAACAAAAGTTCAATAAATACAATAAAAATGAATGAAAAGACGTCTTTCTGAAATCGTGTCAATAATCAAAGGAGCTCAACCTATTTTTGATCCCTTTGGATGAAGTGTGTCATGTGCATGTGGCTGCAGAGCGTGGGTCTATGTTCCTGTCATGGCACCAAGTGTCCACTAGGGGGGCAGCGATGGTGCACACACATAATGCATCAAGTTCATTGTGATTCAGACACACCTGCAGTGACTTGGCGTGAGCTCCCGTGTCTCAGGTTGTTGTCGGATCTCGATGTAAACAACATTTATTGATCATATTATTGTTGACACAGCAGCTGCAGCCTGTCCTGAGATATGCGTCATCGTCACGGTGACAGCAAGAGTTAGTTTTGATGTCATGTCCTGAAGCCGGGACACACCTTCATCTTCAAACGGCTTCCTCCTCCGCTCTCCTCTTCCTTCTCTACTCTCCTCTTCCTTCTCTACTCTCCTCTTCCTCCTCTACCTGCCTCTTCCTCCTCTGCTCTCCACTTCCTTCTCTACTCTCCTCTTCCTCCTCTACTGCCACTTCCTCCTCTGCTCTCCTCTTCCTCCTATACTGCCACTTCCTCCTCTGCTCTCCTCTTCCTCCTCTACTGCCACTTCCTCCATGCTCTCCTCTTCCTCCTCTACCTACCACTTCCTCCTACGCTCTCCTCTTCCTCCTCTACCTGCCACTTCCTCCTCTGCTCTCCTCTTCCTCCTATGCTCTCCTCTTCCTTCTCTGCTCTCCTCTTCCTACCACTTCCTTCTCTGCTCTCATCTTCCTCCTCTACCTGCCACTTCCTCCTCTGCTCTGCTCTCCTCTTCCTCCTCTACCTACCACTTCCTCCTCCGCTCTCCTCTTCCTACCACTTCCTCCTCCGCTCTCCTCTTCCTACCACTTCCTTCTCTGCTCTCCTCTTCCTCCTCTGCTCTCCTCCTCCTCCTCTGCTCCCCTCTTCCTCCTCTACCTGCCACTTCCTCCTCTGCTCTGCTCTCCTCTTCTTCCTCTGCTCTCCTCTTCCTCCTCTACCAGTCCAAAGCTCCAGCTGTGAGATGTCCTCCTTGATGGACGTGTACTCACGCTGTTCACTCTCACCTGTTTCAGGTTTTATTTTGATAAGTAAACATCTGGTCATATGAGCTCCGGCATTAGTTTTTGAAAAGTGAACCAAATGATTAATATTAGTGTGTGGAAGATGTTCTGAAGTCTGCTCGGCTCCTCGTCGTGTAATACAGGGTTTCAAAGACATTGAGGTCCATGTGACGGCTGCTGTGACCTTTCTGAACCAATCACGACGCACGTCAGACAAACGTGATTATGTCCGGTGAGAAGAGAAGGAAGACAGGAAAAAGGGTTTAGTGGGATGGAAATACCGAGAAAATTGGGTGAAAAGTCAGAAGGAGGAGAAGAAGAAGATTGATATGATGGCAAGGAAAGCGATTGGCCGAGCTTATGCCACGCCCCCTCAGCGCCACGCCGGCGTCCAGCGGGGAATGGCGAGCTTTAGAAATCCACAAAGGTCACTCACGGCAAAGATCTCGGCCCAATCAGAACCCTCTACCCCCCCCCCCCCCCTCCAGAGCACATGAAGATTATTCTATAGTTAGAGGAGAATACGGAGGGTGGATAAAAGAATTATAAAAAAATAAAAAAAGGAGGAGAAGAAGCTGAGCCAAGAAGGAGATCTTCTTCACCTTTAACTGACAACCTGGGAGCAAAGGAGTGAGGAGGGGGGTGTGGGGGGGAGTGTTGGGGGGATGAAAGGAAGAGGGAAGGAAAATGGAAGGAAATAAATAGAAGGGGGGAGGAAAAAAGAAAAATATGAAGGATGACACGGGGGGAGAGTCTGCACTGAGAGGAAGGCAGAACGACAGAGAGAGATGGAGATGGAGAGAGGAGAGGAGAGAGGAAAGGGGAGAGGAGAGAGGAGAGGAGAGACGAGAGAGGAGAAAGGAGAGGGGAGAGTGGAGAGGAGAGGAGAGAGGAGACATGTAGTGAGAGAGATGGAGAGGGAGAGAGAAAATATGAGAAAATGAGTTACAAAATATGAAATAGTAAAAAAAGAAAACATTTGAAGGCACTTCCACATCTGAATTATTGGATTATTTTTATTGTTGACGATTTTTAAAATTATTTTGATGAAGCCAGGCTAACTGATAAAAAATAAATCATTTCCTTTTTTAATTAAATTCTTCAATTTAATATTTCCTGCTATTTTTTTAATTGTATATTTGTAAAAATTTAAAAATGAAATTTCCCCCTGAGTATGAATCAAGTAAAACTTAATCTAATCTAAGATAATCTAACATTTGCTGAATATAAAATTCTTCCATCCTTTATGTATGACAAGCAATCTGTTAAATTAATATTAAAGTTCGGAGATGAAACAATTACAAAATATTTCCCCAAAAAAAGGATTTGGGAGAGCCGCCGTGTTTACAGTTTTTATTTAGGAAAATGGAGCGAGGGATGCATCCGACCAATCGTGTGCTGGAAGAGCTCACTGTCGATGAGAGAGAGAGAGAGAGAGAGAGATAAAGAGAGAGAGAGAGAGAGAGAAAGAGAAAGAGAGAGAGAGAGAGAGCTGTCAATCATCTTCTGCACTTCCTACTTGAGATGTTTGAGTCATCCGTGACTCCGACCCCCCCAGAGAGGGAACGACTCCATCCGGCCTTCACACACACACACACACACACACACACTGCTTTCATCTCATGATACGACTCACACAGAATATGAAGTCGCACAACAAAACCCCCGCACCCACAGTTGTGTCTTCCCCTCCGTCTGCATGCATACACACCGCTCACACTCTGTGTTCTGACTGCCTCCGTCAGCACACTGTAGAACAACGTTGTTTAGGGGTAGAAAGCATCCCGAAGGTGCCTCCACACAACTTTGATGAACTAGAGGTCAAACATCAACAGAAAACATTGCATTGCATCACTTTAAATGCAGTTGCAATGGGGAAAGTTGAAGCTCCGCCCGGGTGGAGGAGAGAGGTGCTCCGCCTTCCTATGACATCAATATTAGATAAGTCTCCACCGCTCATCCGGCTGCTTCCATCTCCTTTACTCTCCAACTCTGATTCAACTCCTTTGTTCCTCGTTCCGGAGAGCGTTGCACCCGCTGCTCTGTCCACTCGTGAGAGAAGAGTGAGAGAAAGGTGAGAGAAGAGTGAGAGAAGAGTGAGAGAAGAGTAAGAGAAGAGTGAAAGAAGAGTGAGAGAAGAGTGAACGAAGAGTAAGAGAAGAGTGAGAGAAAGGTGAGAGAAGAGTGAGAGAATAGTGAGAGAAGAGTGAGAGAAGAGTAAGAGAAGAGTGAGAGAAGAGTAAGAGAAGAGTGAGAGAAGAGTGAAAGAAGAGTGAGAGAAGAGTAAGAGAAGAGTTAGAGAAGAGTGAGAGAAGAGTGAGAGAAGAGTGAAAGAAGAGTGAGAGAAGAGTAAGAGAAGAGTGAGAGAAGAGTGAACGAAGAGTAAGAGAAGAGTGAGAGAAGAGTAAGAGAAGAGTGAGAGAAGAGTGAAAGAAGAGAGAGAAGAGTAATAGAAGAGTGAGAGAAGAGTGAGAGAAGAGTTAGAGAAGAGTGAGAGAAAGGTGAGAGAAGAGTGAGAGAATAGTGAGAGAAGAGTAAGAGAAGAGTGGGAGAAGAGTGAACGAAGAGTAAGAGAAGAGTGAGAGAAGAGTAAGAGAAGAGTGAGAGAAGAGTGAAAGAAGAGTGAGAGAATAGTGAGAGAAGAGTGAAAGAATAGTGAGAGAAGGATGAGAGAAGAGTGAGAGAAGAGTGAAAGAAGGGTGAGAGAAGAGTGAGAGGTTTTTGTTGTTGTCGTTTTTTCTTTTTCTTTTTTTCTTCAGCGAAACAGCGATACGGTACCTTCGAGCATCGAGGGCCGCACGCCACTTCCTGTGAAGTCGAGGAAACTTAAGTCTGGCTTTGAAGAAGAGGGCGGACTCGGCGTCGTTATCAGGAACGACGTGTCCTCTTTTTTTTGGGGACACAAAGTCTTGCTGGGGAAGCTGGTCTGAGAGGGTGAAGGTCGGGTGAAGGTCACAGAGGATTCACATGAACCACTAGCGATGACGTGAGGGTCAGAGTGTACATCAGAGTACACATCAGAGGATTAATCAGAGTGTACATTAGAGTGTACATCAGAGTATGCATCAGAGTATACATCAGAGTATACATCAGAGTGTACATCAGAGTGTACATCAGAGTACACATCAGAGTATACATAGAGTATACATCAGAGTGTGCATGATATGATATGATATGATATGGGTTTTATTGTCATTGCATAGAGTACAGGTACAGAAGCAACGAAATTGAAAAGAAAGGGGATGGAAGATTACAGCATAACATGAGGGAAGAGAGGCGAGAAAAAAACAACCCCCCGACTATGCCCCTAGGGGTACAGTGTGGGAGCAGGAAAAAAACACCTTAGCACATAAGCACATACATCTTAAACATAAATTGCAACGAGTAGGAAGGGGGGAGGGGAGGTAAGCCAAAGACTGGGTGATCTAAGCCCAGCCATTGGGGCAGGAGGTGACCAGCACCGACAAGCAGCCAGCCCGGTCCTTCTGCCATTACAGCGCCGATCACAGGCCCCGTCCTGTCACACTGGGGACGAAGCAGACGAAGGCGTGGGATGGGGAGGGTAGTGAATGCATTTCAGTGTATGTTAAGTTCGTGTAAGCGTGGCCTGTTATGTCGTCCTCCCCCAGGCCACAACAGACAAAGTTCTCAGTCCGCAAGATGGTCGTTGCCATGGAGATAGCCTTGAAGGGTCCTGGGGAGAAAACAACCACAGGTGTCTGTGGATAGGGGGAAGGGAATGAGAGATTCTCGTTTCAGTGATCTTCGGGGGAGTTGTTGTTCCAGTAACGGCCTTGGCCAAGGCCCGTCCTGGTAAGGGAGCCGAAAGCAGATAAGATTGGGATTGTTTGGTCTTCCAGTAGCTGCATTTCAATTTGCGCAACCACTATTCCTCCATCTTCCTCCCGTTTGCCAATAGGATTTCAAATCGATCCAATTTCATTTGCAGAGCAGCTTCTCCACGATGTTATCATTCTGGCGGTTTAATGCCACAGTCTGAGTGCCAACAACTCTACCCAACACGCAATCATGTCGGGCAGCCTTAGGGGCTTTTTACAGCTGTCACCGCTTCCTTAATTTTCCGATAAGCCAGGGCAGCGCCAAATCCAAACAGCAGAAATCCTGTAATCATAGTTCCGAATAGGTAGATGTCTTCTACGTCCTCCACGGAGAGTGGTGCTAGGCACAAGACCCGCCACTTCGCCTGCGTCCATCGTGTATCCAGCAACATTCGTCCCAGCAGGACAGGCAGGTTCCCAACCCGAGCTTCTCGCGAGAAGATGGTGTCAATGCGTTTAAGGACCAGTTGATTACGCCCATGGTTTTTAGTTCAAGAGCGATGAGAGAGTCTCTCCAGTATAGAGACAGACAAGACATGACGAGAGAAGCCAAGCAGGGAAGGGAAGGTCATGGGAAGGGGGGGGGAGAGAAAAAATGCGACCGCCTTCGGAGAGAGCCAGAGAGAACATCAGAGTGTACATCAGAGTATGCATCAGAGTGTACATCAGAGTGTACATCAGAGTGTACATCAGAGTGTACATCAGAGTATGCATCAGAGTGTACATCAGAGTATACATCAGAGTGTACATCAGAGTATGCATCAGAGTATACATCAGAGTATACATCAGAGTATACATCAGAGTGTACATCAGAGTGTACATCAGAGTACACATCAGAGTATACATCAGAGTGTACATCAGAGTATACATCAGAGTGTACATCAGAGTGTACATCAGAGTGTACATCAGAGTATGCATAGAGTATACATCAGAGTGTACATCAGAGTATACATAGAGTATACATCAGAGTGTGCATCAGAGTGTGCATCAGAGTATGCATCAGAGTATACATCAGAGTGTACATCAGAGTGTACATCATTAGGCACATAAGTAGTATTAAGTATGCATGCAGTAAAAAAACTCTTTTATATACATTTTGTAAAACTTTGTACAAACTTTAATAAGGTCACGTAAAACCTGCTGGAGAACAGTGCAACTACAGCCCACAGCAAGCAACTAACACCATTAATACATTGCCACTGTCAGTGCATCATGTGTGTGTGTGTGTGTGTGTGTGTGTGTTAGTGTGTGACTGAAGGGCTTGTCACAGATAATAACAACACTGTTGTTTCAGAGTCAGCGTGAGTCACGCTAATCACAGACATGGAGTGTCTACTTGCACATTGCAATCAATGCGCATTAGTTCAGCTGCAGAACAGTGGGGGGGACAAAAAGGAGAAGGATGATTATCGATTATCAGGTGGCCAGATCTGGGCCTCGGGGTCACAGCCGCCGCGCTGAGATGAGCCTCGGAGAGGTCATTGAGGTCAATGTGGAATCTATCATTACCCATGTCTCTTATGTCGTTGTGAACTCGGCCTGTAGGAATCAACACGAGGGAATTAATAACAACACCCAGAGATGAAAGTGATCTCCTTCCTCCTTATTGTGACATCATCATTAAGTTGCTCCACTCGTGAGGTAAATAGGACATTTCGCTCATTTCGCTATCGACTTCTAAACTACAATCCTCATCCTGTACGACGGGCTCCGAGGTCAAGGTTGGCCATTTGGATCTGGGTCAAATCTGTCTAAATTATTCATAAAACAGCCAATCAAGCTCTCAGTGAGAAAAAAAAACACATTTTCTAACATGCAGAGCCTTGATTAGTATTAGTAGTAGGAGGAATATTATTGCAATTATTATTATTATTTCTATTATTATTAGTATTAGAATTATTATTGATAATATTATTATGAATATTCTGAATATTATTATTGCTATTTTGCTATTATTATTATTATTCTCATTTGTATTGCTATAAATATTTGTATTATTATTATTATTTTCATTTGTATTGCTATAAATACTTGTATTATTATTATTTCTATAATTATTATTATTTAGATAATTAGTATTGTTGTTGCTATTTTTATTATTTATATTATTATTGTTGCTTTTATTAATACTATTTTTTCTATTGCTATTATTGTTATTATTATTATTATTGCTATTATTATTATGATTATTATATTATATAAATCTGAGTAAAATCTGTCCCCAAAATGTTTTTATAATATAATAAATATCTGCTGCTACAGATAGAACATCATATAATTCAGTGGGCCCGGTGGCCTTGTTCACACATACCCCCCCCCCTCCCCCAGGGGGATTAATGGTGTGATGCACACCTATTGTTTACACTCGGACCCCCACATATGGCCACCGCCCTCGTGTTGCAGTTTTCCTCCCTTCGCCTCTCGCCCTTCCTCCTCCTCCTCCTCCTCCTTCTCCTCCTCCTCCCTCCACTGACTTTTAAATGAGCGACGAGCACCCGATGGATATATCACACAACTCCATTAAACAGAAAACGGCGAGCTTTAAGCTGCGTGTTTGCCTTCTGAATATAGATATTTTACTGTGTGCATATGGTGCAGAGACGGGCGGAGAAGGTAATAATGGAGGTGATGTGTGGATCAACTGCAGGTGTGGGCGGGCCGCGGTACCGCTGAGGTCAGAAATATGAACATCAGCACCCACCGTCCCCTCCTCAATTCATCCGAGATGGGATAGCCATTAAATGAACGAGCTGGTCTCCACGCCTGCAGGGGGCAGCGTGGGTCATCAACAAGCTCAAACAAGAACCTCAAATAATGTTAATTATTACATGTGAAATATGAGTTTATAAAAAACAAGACAGAGGTAAGTGAAGAGGTAAGTGAATGAGCATTTAATGATTCATATATCACCTGAAAACAGCCCCAGCTCTTCTACATGCATGAATCATACACAGTTGACGAGTTCTGGGTGTTAGTCTGGACCATGATCTTTATTCCTGGTATCTTTCCTTCGGAAACCTGAAGAAGCTTTCTCAGCGTGCTGCGGCATCAACGACAAAAGACGAGCTCTGTATTCGAGCGTCGCGGATGAAGATTAAAGCCTATATTACAGACTACAGTACGCCTGTTACCTTAGGGGGAGGAGCCTGTTACCTAAGGGGGAGGAGCCTGTTATCTGAGGGGGAGGAGTCTGACTGGATGAAGGAACTCTGGGCAGGAAGTGAGACACTTATAATTTGGAAGTATCGGAAACACCAGACCTTCATGTGCTTCAGTGGGGATTCAAGGTTGTGTGTGTGTGTGTGTGTGTTTGAGGATCACACATTCCCAACACATCGGTGACACTCACTCAAATCCTCTGGGAACGATCAGGCTGAATACATAAGTAAGTAAACAAGTAGGTAAACAAGTAGGTAAACAAGTAAGTCAGTAAGTAAGTAGGTCAGTAAGTAAGTAAGTCAGTAAGTAAGTCAGTAAGTGTGTATGGAAGTGTTGTCCCTTGTACCCGTGTAGCCCCCCCCCCCTTCTGTATTCTTTCTAGAGGTTCATTTTAAAGACTCACATTTTGTATTTTGTATTTTTTAATTAAACCCGACAGTGCAGAGTTCTCCTCCTCGGGTCGATCCACGCTTCTGTCCACGATGTCTCCTCTACGCCACGACGTGATGTCCGACTGTAAAATCTCCCATTAATTTAAATGGCTCGCTATTGAGGATGCTGTTAATGTTCCGATGACCGTAAACCTTCAGCGGAGGAGCCTCACGCCCGTAAAGCCGCCGGTCGGTCGGGTTGCTTCCCCAGTTGAGAGAACATCAACGTTTGCCTCTGTAACCCTGCACAGTATAAATAACACAATAAAAGAAGAAAATATCGGTCCAGCCCAAAATTATTCCAGATGCAATTTTTCGAAAAACCTCCACAAATGTACAAATAAACACTCACCTTACCTCGTATAGTTTAACCTTGACGAGGTTGCTTTTGTTTGTTTGTTTTGGATTCTTTTAGTTTCCCTCTGGATATTTGTATTCCGGACCAGTGTCACAGGGAGAGGCCATAAATGTGCCCATAACACATTTTTATTTCACACTTTCTCCTTCCTGTCCTTTTTCAGCCGTGTGTGTGTTTTGCTCTCGTCGTCCTGAGTGCCTCGCCAGAAAAGAAGAAAAAAAGCGAGGTCGCCGGCCATGAAAGAGGAAGTCAGAGCGTTGAAATCTAATTTAAAGACGACGTTGCCCTGATGTACACGTTTAGCTCTGATCTCCCCTCCATGCGCTTCACGTGGTTCACTCTGGTGACCGGTGTCTCATCCCCTCACATTCTGAGCCCGGGTCAGCTGGGCTCCGCAATAAAGCTGCGTTCACACCAAAAACGTTGAGAATTGTTCAGGCGAGTAGATCTCAGAAGCAAAGTCAACGTCAGATGCGGGTGGGTGCGATAGACGCCAATTTTCGCCGGGCGGCGCGTTCGACGCGAATTCCGAGTTGCGAATATTCGCCTCAAGTATTTCAACTTGAGGAAAATATTCGTAACTCGCCGAGCTGCTCCCGTGGAGCTGGAAGCGGAAGTCATTCAGACGTAGTCGGTGAAAGTCACCGAGCTGTGTGAACCTACAATGTTATGTATACATATATATATATATATATATTATGTCCCCAAACACGAGGGCGTTACATGTTCAGGCGTTTGTGGGATGTCCTCAACGAGTAAAAAGCAGAACTAGTGGTTAGTTCTTCATGGTGGATGAAGGAAATGATAACTGTTTCCGTGGAGTAAAGCCACAGAGATAAGCCCCGCCCCCTCTAAGGCGCAAATGAAGCGAAAGGCCACAATCGGTCAAGCAAGTAAACTCACGCGAGTAAAGAGAATATTCGGCTCTGGAAACCGCCCTCGTGGCCGTGGACGACCGGAGAGAGAGGCGGGACGAACATTTACCTCCATGTGGTCTTTATTGAAGGGTTAACAGTGTAATGGTGTGTTCACACCGGGCGCGGCGAAATTTCGACGCGCGTCGAGACTGCTGCGTCAGACGCGTCGAGAATTTTTCCGACGTGTCTGGTGTGAACACACCATAAGAGGCGCAGTGGCAGTGCCAGTGTGAATCTTATGGACTGTTGCGCTCTCGCCCCATCAGTCACGCTCGGGTGGCTCCATCTCACTTTTGGCGTCGGGCTGGGCTTTGAAAAAAGAAGGGTTGATTCTGCAGATCGGCCGGACCCATAATGTGTCTATAATCCTGAGAGGTTGCTTCTCGGAGGCTGTTCTTCCGGCACTAGAGAGGAATAATAATGTCACCTTGGACTAATACAGCTGTGGAGGGCTTCGGCCCATTCATTGTTATGAAGTGACATTTCAGTTTACCACCCCGGTGAGTCGGGGAGCAGAGAGTTCGAGATTCAAACAGCTGATTAATTCAATTTCACATGAAAAACTGTAAATAGCTAAAGTGAGTCAGGGGGTGGGTTAGAATATTAGAATATCATGAAAAAGTATACTAGTAGGGTATTAAACAAATCACTTGAATTGTCTAATTAACTCGAAACACCTGCAAGGGTTTCCTGAGCCTTGACAAACACTCAGCTGTTATAAATCTTTTTTTTTACTTGGTCTGAGGAAATATTAAAATTTTATGAGATAGGATTTTAGAGTTTTCTTAAGCTGTAAGCCATAATCAGCAATATTAAAAGAATAAAAGGCTTACAATATTTCAGTTGATTTGTAATGAATCCAGAATGCATGACATTTTTGTTTTTTTAATTGCATTACAGAAAATAAAGAACTTTATCACAATATTCTAATTTTCTGAGACAGTCCTGTATATTGACAGCCAGTCTTTGTTGTTTTTACATTTGTATACCTTTATTCAACCCATCCAAAAAAAGACAATGTGATACCCACAGCAAAGATTATATCAGAAAATATGTGTTTCTGTCAAAACATCTAATAAGAAGGAATTAAAAAAATTATCCATTAGGTCTCACATCCAAAAACGACATTTACTCCTTTCCCCCAGAAAATAACCTTGCAAATAAAAATGTTTCATAATTAAGATAGAATGTTGAATATTATTTAAAAATTGCAACTAAAAACATTTCATAATTAAGATAGAATTGTTGAATATTATTATTTTATTTGCAACTAAAATATTTAATAATTAAGATAGAATTGTTGAATATTAAAAAAATTGTGACAAGTGAAAACATGTAATAATTAAGATAGAATTGTTGAATATTATAATTTGTTTTGCAACTAAAACATTTAATAATTAAGATAGAATTGTTGAATAATATAAATTTGTTGGCAACTAAAACATTTCATAATTAAGATAGAATTATTAAATATTATACAGTTTTTGGCAACTAAAAACATTTAATACTTAAGGTAGAATTGTTAAATATTAAAAAAAATGTTTCAACTAAAAACATTTAATACTTAAGATAGAATTTTATTAAATATTATAAAAAATGTTGCAACTAAAACATTTCATAATTAAGATAGAATTATTGTATATTATTAATTTTTTTGCAAACAGAGAAAACTTTGACGACACTTTAAAACAAAGGGTAACTGCACCAAATATAATGCCATAAAAATATATTAGGTGTGAAGGGACCTTGTTGGCGTGGCAAACTTTTGAACATTAAAAACTAAACAAAAAAAGTTGTCTTGCATGAAGGAATTCACATTAATAGTAAACTAAAGACTGGAGATTAACATCTGTGATGGAGGAGAAGCGGTGACCTTGCTCTGTGGACGCCCACAGCACACATTCTTTTGAACTTAATAATTTTGTCAGTACATCAACTTTACTGCTTTGTTCTCTGGCAGCAACGCGTCCTTGGTCGCTCTCGGTTAGGAGGAGCGCAGATGGATTTCCATTCGGTGGGTTTTTCTGCATGTAAAAATGAAAAATAGCAGATTATTTATACCTATGGTCGATACGTTAAAAGACGAGAATGAACGATGGGTTACTAAAAAATCTCGGTCGGACTAGTTTTCTCTGGCCGTATTGATTCGTGTCCACAGCTGATGAAGTCTAGATTTTTATGCTTCATATTTATCAACACATAAGCAATAAAAGTAGAAAATGAATGGTGTAACCCACTGATTGGCTCATGGAGGCAAATCATTTCATGGGCCAATCCAGGACCCGAGTCCTGATAAATATCCGGGTCAAGGGGGGCCACTTCCTGTTTTGATTGGGTGCAGACAGCGGTGGGTGCACCTTGCATTACTTTGAAGTGCATTTTGTGTTGTGCTAGACCCCATTTAGTTTTATTGCATGGGGTTTTTCTTTTCTTTGTATTTCCCTGACTATGTCATCGCTTTTGGTTGCTGCTGTTAACATTTGTGTGTGTGTTGAATTAACTGTTTTTATGTGACCTTTTGCATGGGTCAGGTTTTTGAGGTGATCCCACTTTGTATCAGATGAAGATGGCAGTCATCAACATGATGACCGCCCACTTTGACCAAGTTTCTTTTTCATTATAAATATGTGTTACTTGATTTCTGTTGACATTTCAGTAAAAACCCTTAAAATTGAACTATTTGATTGTGTTTTTCCCACAAGAACTGAGCTCCGTAGCCGAACCTGGTGGCACAATCCATCGACTTTGGTTAACATTCTTAAAATAGAGCCACAGGTTACACTGGCATGGTACAAACTGCAAAGCAAATCCTTATCGGATAACCGCACATGTTGTATGCGGACGATGTTCCGTCGTACACATGCAACATGTAATACTTATTTGGCGAATTAAAGACACAATAAATACCTAAATTGTACATTACAGTCTAATAATTAAAATTGTATTAAAATAGTGGATTAAGCGAAATCAAATCTTTTTGAATTGAACCACTTTTTTCTTTTAACCACCAACGCACTAAAAACATGTTTCTCTGTCTTTGTGGCTTTGTCAACTCCTTCATTTTACGAGAATTCCTCCACCCAGAATTATATATTTAAACAACACAATTAGTATGAAATAACAACTTAGTGACAGAGAATGGGCCAACAAGCAACAATAGAGGGTTTCCCAGTTCTTTATGGTGGATACAAGTAGAAGAAGGCAGAAGATTTATTGTTACCTTGCCCTTTTTTTTTTTTATCCCTGTGTAAAACCAGAAAAATGGAAGATTTACAAGGCAGGTATGAAATAAGAGAGAAGTATGTTTTCCTTCCCAAAAAATCCTCACCAAATAATCCGTATAGCCGAAACCACATCAGCCATTCAGCCCGTTGAGGCTCTTGAGAATGAGAATGATCAGTCGGGGGCTAACAGCGCTGGAGAGGTGATTTTCTCTGGTTTCTAGTCTGGCAGAGACACTTTGAAGTCAATCAAGTCTTTTTATTACAGACTGAGTCTCATAAGTGTCTCCTGAGAGTAGAAAAAAAATATAGCCCACACCACTTCAACCTATTGTTCGGACGATCTCCTCTTCAATATTAATTCTGCCTAACGACGTGAGCTTAGCGGGTTGAAGTAATTGTTTTTTCTGACTATTCATTCGGCGCTCTAATTATAACCCGCTCTCAGAGACACCCGCAGAGTGTCGCCCTCTCAATTGTCATGGATTACACGTTCCAACCGGGGATCGTTTTTTTGGGGGGTTAAATTATGCGAAACACGCTTCCACGAAAATGATGTCGATTCGTGCCAATTTTAGGTGGAGACGACGGAGGTGGAGGAGGCCGCGAGGTAGTGGTGCCGCACTGGAAATGGGGGACCAGGTGGATGGATGATGTGGGGGGAAAAGAGCGGGAACAGGGGTCACAGGGGTCTGCAGGTGTTAGTTATTACGTCGGGGGGGGGGGGGGGGGGGCGTCGGGGGTCGCGGCTAGATTGCCTTTTTTTTCTTCAACTTAATTGATTTGTGGAGGGAGACGAAAGCGTGACCTCTTTGTTTACTCGGCGAAGTGGAAAGCCCGTTCACGCCGCGCTGCTCTGATCCACTGGGCCCACTGAGCAGGTTGGGGGGGTCAAGGGGTCACGCTCAAGGGCACCTAGTAATGAGGGGGGGGGGTCACTTCCCCCACACCCAGACGCGCCACAAGCCTCCACCGTCTATTCCACTTGTGAAGACGACTCGGCGTGCTATTGGCTGCTCGCTCATTTGACATTGGAACGCAAAATAATAAGAACAATAAAATAGATTCTCCGGGCAGAAAACGTCAACAACGAGATGTTTATAGTCCCACGAGGTAATTACCTAGCGCCTGTAGCCGTAGTGCTCCATTAGTCTGCAGTAAACATGCTGCAGGGGGAGGAGCCACCCAGCGCCACCACCGCGAAGAGCTCGGCTGGAGGAAGAGACGACTCATCCAAAGAAGAGAAAAGGGAAGGTTTGTATATATTTAGCTTCTATGCACAGCGGCTGACGGCGTCCGCATACGGGATGCTGATGTATTGGAGGTGAAGCGGGTGGTGTTGTCCTCATTAGCGGCCTCCCGGTTGACAGCGTTGGGGCTGGCTGCCATTCACACAGCCTAATTATCCAAAGTGTGCGCTACAGAAACCCGTTTCCACCAGAACAAAACAAGTCAAACGTTCCTGTGTGACGGCTTTTGTTTGACTAATGGTCATCATTGTGCCGCTTAAAGATGGACGCACACTCAATGTTTTAAAGATGCACATTCGATGTTTTAAAGATGCACATTCGATGTTTTAAAGATGCACACTCAATGTTTTAAAGATGCACACTTGATGTTTTAAAGATGGACGCACACTTGATATTTTAAAGATGCACACTTGATGTTTTAAAGATGGACACTTGATGTTTTAAAGATGGACGCACACTTGATGTTTTAAAGATGCACACTTGATGTTTTAAAGATGGACGCACACTTGATGTTTTAAAGATGCACACTTGATATTTTAAAGATGCACACTTGATGTTTTAAAGATGGACGCACACTTGATGTTTTAAAGATGCACACTTGATGTTTTAAAGATGGACACTCGATGTTTTAAAGATGCACACTTGATGTTTTAAAGATGGACACTCGATGTTTTAAAGATGCACACTCGATGTTTTAAAGATGCACACTTGATGTTTTAAAGATGCACACTTGATGTTTTAAAGATTGATGCAAACTTGATGTTTTAAAGATGCACACTTGATGTTTTAAAGATTGATGCAAACTTGATGTTTTAAAGATGCACACTTGATGTTTTAAAGATGCACACTCGATGTTTTAAAGATGCACACTTGATGTTTGAAAGATGGACGCAAACTTGATGTTTTAAAAATGGACGCTTGATGAAGATTCAATATCAATAACCACTATTTCTAATCCTTCACATTAAATGCTCTTTAAAGTTGGAGTTTTGCACACGTTTGTTTTTATACAAGTGGAATGTGACTTTTTGGAGAGGATTCTCTCCATTCCTGGAGGATAAAGCCAGGTGACCTTACTTTCCACCAGTTCACTGATCCCTCCGCACCGTATATATATTTTCGTTGAACTTGACGCGAGACAATTGAGTGTCATCCATCACTGGGCCATCTCCACGTCTACAGTACTTAATGAACCAGAAAGACACACCGGCTTTATTATGCATCCTAAAGTCCTAAAGTATACGCTGACTCTGCAGAAACTTCACCTTCATCAACCTGCAGTGGGACGAAGTTTACAGACTGAAACGTGCACGTTAGAACGGGTTCATCTGGGCTCACTATACACTTTATTATAGTTTCTCTTATCGTGGAAACACACATTTAATTTGGTAAATGGACAACTTAATAAGGTAAGGAATTGTAAAAATAAATAAAAATTAATTAAATTAATACAAATTGATACAAATAAATATAAATGAATACAAATAAATTTAAATACATTTAGAAAATGAAGAAAAAATAATGACACAAATAAATGAATAAATAAAAATGAAAGAAAAAAAATGAAAAAAATGATATATATCTATAAAAGAATAAATAAAAAGAAAAATGAAAATAATAATAAAAAAGTACAATTAAAATAAATAAACAAATAAGAATGGATTAAAAATAAAGAACAATCAATCGAACATAAAACACAGGCATCAATAGTTTTAAAAAAAGAAGTCTTGTGTAATCTTCTCCAAGAAGCCAAAACCAAACTTTCCGTATAAAAAAACAGGATACATTTCAAGAATAGTGGAAAAACAAGGCAGGACATTGTTTCCTGAGAAGAACGAAACTATTACATTGATAAATGGACAACTTAATAAATTAAGGATGATTATTGTCATTGTAAAAACATACAAAGAAAATTAAGTTGGCTACTCATCAGTCAGTAAAGCAGCAACAGGTAAAAACATGTATATAAGAAGCCAGAATACAACTTCCCGTAATTTTTTTTTTTTAAGAACAGGATAAATTCCAAGAATAGTGGAAAAAAATGCCGGACATTGTTTAGTGAGAGGAATAAAACTGTTAAGATTGATACTGGGAGTGCGTGCTGTAATATCTGAAAGCATCCCGTCTGCTCGGAGGTGTTGAAATGATTTCTCTCGGTTGTAGAAAATTAAACATTCTGGAGGAATTCTGTCCGTGCATACAGAGATATTTGTTGTCAAATGGATGTTATTCGCTCGCTCACTTGGTGACCCTGACGTGAGGCCCCTCTGTTCCCATCCATAACGTTAACGCGCCGCCCTTTAACCCTGCGGCATGCTGGGGGACGTGCTGCTCTCCGCTGGGCACAAACCGCTCACTAATGGAGCTGTTGATGTTCCTATGTGCGTGAGCGTGTTCTCACACAGGAAGTAGCGGCTCATGCACCAGTACGTTCAGCGATGTTGATCAGGAAGAGAATAATGAAAGCATAGAGCTTCAATAAAAGCTCTTAGTGCAGTGGGTGTGGGGGTCGTGGGCTTCCATCTGACTGCAGCTCAATATCCAACGCTGAGGTTTATAATCACAGAGGAGCAAAAATAATGATGGGGTCTAGATGATCACCTGGAGAGAGAACGAGTTGAAAGAGATGAACGTTGTTATGACGTTCTTTACATTCTTTACGTTCTTTACATTCTTTACGTTCTTTACATTCTTTACATTATTTCCTGCCAGCAAGAGAGATGAAACAAAGGTAGATGCAGAGAGTCTCTATTATATATTTATCCTTTGCTTGTTTTTGTTGTGATTGTTTTTCTCTCTCCTCTCTTCTCTCCTCTCCTCTCTCCACTCTCCACTCCTCTCCTCCTCTCTCTTCTCTCCTCTCCTCCCTCTCCACTCCTCTCCCCTCTCTCCTCTCTTCTCTCCTCTCCTCTCTCCACTCTCCACTCCTCTCTCCTCTCCTCTCTCATCTCCTCACCTCTCTCCTCTCTCCACTCCTCTCTCCTCCTCTCCTCTCTCCTCCTCCTCTCTCCTCTCTCCTCTCTCCTCTCCTCTCCCCTCTCCTCTCCCCTCTCCCCTCTTCTCTCTCCACTCTCCACTCCTCTCTCCTCTCTCTTCTCCTCTCCACTGTCCTCTCTCCTCTCCCCTCTCTCCTCTCTCTCTCTCCTCTCTCCTCTCCTCTCTCCTCCCTCCTCTCTCCTCTCCTCTCTCCCCTCTCCTCTCTCCCCTCTCCTCGCCTCTTTCCTCTCCTCTCTCCTTTGTGTCTTCTTACCCGACCGAGCACATCTAGTGGAATTAAATCAGCCGGCCGGCATGCGGTCCGTCTGTAATCAGGTTTCACCGCCCGTCACCATCGACTGCCGGGTCCAGATCTAATGAGCCCGCCGCTCTGTCTGCCCACCGTCCTGCCTCTCTCTCTCTCTCTCTCTCTCTCTCTCTCTCTCTCTCTCGCCCCCTCTCTCAATTTCAGCTTCTCAGAATCCTCCTGTGTTTTTGTACCCCCCTTCACCTCGATGAACACTCCTCAGTGTCGAGCCAGACACGGCGACGTGTGTTTTTTAAAGCCTCGTTTCCGAGCGTGAACCAAGGGGGATTAAAGCCTCGTCGTTCGCCCGTTACTCAAAGGCGATAATCACAAATTGCTTTGCGATTATCGCCATTGTGTTCCCGAACAATGCGCCGGCGTTTTATCTTTCACATTACATGTTGAATGCTGTGTTTGTCACTGATGGCGCCTTGAGGAGCATTCAGCTCCCTGAGAGGGCCGCGCGCCGCGTTCCAAGCTATTTCCTTTTCCTTTGACGTATTTTACCTTAAACGAATGGATCGCGTGACGATGATGTGCATGTGTTTTTTAATTACGCGTTTGCAGGCAGGTTTCTATTATAGTGCACGGGAGACGACATACAGGCAGCACGTAACGAGCCTTGATGAAACTTAATAGCGGTATTGTGAGACGGGGGAGCGCTCCATTTCCCCTTGATGGAGGAGCTCGTCTCACCAAGGTCGGCCTCTTGTCCTTAATGAGAGCGATCATGGAGAGATGCAGGAAACACCAGCCGCACTACAAGACAGAGATGTTAATGCAATATATTAGTCACAACTCACACAGGAAGTACATTCTGAGAGTTTCAATAGCGTTTTTAATTACAATGTTTTCAATAACCTCTTTATACTCAGTATGTATAATAATAAAAAACCTTTTGCAGCATCTGTCAGGTTATTTAAAGCCTATGTTAATAAATCTTGTGCGCACAGGTACACCGGAACACTGCGGCGCAGCAACACGTCACAACAGTATATTCGAGTCACACAGAACAGCACGGCTCAAAATGTGTTTCACAGGAAGTACATTCTGAAAGTTTCAATTGGAGTTTTAATAAATTTAAATGTTTTCAAGAACGGCTTTAAACTCAGTACGCTCGTGAGTCTTTTCAGGATTTTTCGCAGCATCTGTCAAATTGTTTAAAGCGTATGTTTTCCATACAATAATCCGTGTGCGCAGGTATTCCACAACACTATTCTGGAAAACGTGTGCAGTAAAATGTCCAAAATGGCCGTTATTTGGATAAACTGACCACATAATTGGAATTTATTTGCAAATCCTTTTGTTTGCATTTGGAAATCTATTATGAATATTTGGAATATATTTGGGAATTGTTCTGTGTGCATTTGTGAGTCTGATTTATAAAAAAAAATCTTCTGTGTGCATTTGTAAATTGAATATATTTGTGAATTGTTCTGCGTGCATTTGTGAATCCAATCTATTTTTTAAATCCTTCTGTGTGTATTTGGAAATCGAATCAGAGGACCGAGATGCAATGCATTGTGGGGGCAGTTGAGCATATGTGCGGTGAGCTCGTATCTCGTGCTCAAAAACGTTGTCGCCAATGCATTTAAATAATCACAAAGTACAGCTGAGGCCGTTTGGGACCATCGTACCTTTTGCCGGTGCATAAAATCAAGATTTTGACCCGATGGTGGCGCTATAATTAATTATATGTGCTCCACGGATACAGAGACAGTTCATGAAAATCAAAAAACTCTTACAATTTTCTCATTTTTGGAGCTAATAAATGGATTAAAGTTGTATTTAATCCTATTACCTCAAACCTAACACACTCAGCAGCAGCCTGAGCGTGTTGTGGTTGACCCCGTTGACCCCGCCGTCCTGAACAACCAGCACCGTCTCTGGGGCTCTGTTGACCCCAGCGTCTTCCAGACAAAGAGGAATCAGTTCCTGGAATACACTCTAACGATTCCTTCACCTCTGAAAAAAAAATCACTCGCGTGTCAATCGCTGGTTTTAATCCAATAATCTCACAGAATGACGTGCGGCACGTGTAATAATAATGAATTACGTTACTTTCATGTTTAATATAGATGTCTTTTATGACCGCTCCTTAGCCACGTAGCAAAAAAGACAATACAAAAACAATCAAAGGGCGGGTCCCTGAACATCCCACGGTCAGAGTGTGAGAACACGAGCCCCCCGGGCTCTCAGCCGCGTGGCCTCGTGATTCAGAGGGACGTCTCTTCCCTCGTTTGCATCTCTTGGTAGACGCTTTGCATATCTTCACGGCCGTTGTGTCTGCTCTGTCTGTTGCGGTCCAGACGAGTTCCTCTTCCTGTCCCGCTCCGTCTCCACGAGGTCGCCGCCTTTCTCTGCCTCTTTTGGGTTTTCTGTGTTTTTCGGTTGCTTCTTGTCTCCACACACTGTTGCACTGTCTTCTTGTTGGTGTTGTTGTTGTGTTCCCGTTGTGTGTCTCTTTGGTTGTTCTGCACCTCTGTGTGGGCGCTGTCCGTCTTTTTGGGGTTGTTTAGTGTCTCTCTGTCGACATTTCCTTTTGGGATGTTTTGTAGATTTTGTGCATTTCTTTGTGGTTATTGTGTGTTTTAGTGCCATTCTGTCTCTACAACAAGACAGAGGCTCCGGCCCAGGGGCCCCGAATGATAGGTGGCCATTGTCGGTCTTTCTGTTGTTGTTTAGTGTCTCTCTGTCGACATGAAGCGTATTTGTTGTTGTTTTTATGTGTTAATTTGTTGTGTTGCATCCCTTTGTTGTTGTTTTTCAATACGTTACATCTCCTCGTGATGTTGTTGGTTTGTTTTTTGAATCTGTTTGATGTTTTGTCTCACGTTCTTTTATTTTTGGGATATTTTGTGCATTTCTTTGTGGTAACTTTGAGTCATTCATAAGAACGAGAAGAAGATGAAGATGAAGAAAAAAGAAGATGAAGAAAAACAAGCAAGAAGAAGATGAAGATGAAGAAAAAAGAAGGAGAAGAAGAAGGAGAAGAAGAATAATCAGCATTTCGAGCGGTGACAGAGTGACGTGGCGCCGTCGTCTTCGAGCCAGACAGCCGTGTCATCTCCTCCGGCTCCGGCGTGGCGTTCAGGGAGTCGGGGGATTAGAAACCTGACGAGCGTTGCAGACTCCGCTCCGCGTCTGGTGACAGGTGTTTGTTCACGTCGTTGTTCGTTGACATCGTGGAATCAAATCCACGACGGGCGCAACGTGCCAATAAAGCGCCACGCGACCAACGAGCCTCGTCATCGTCAGTAGAACCTTCCTCAGTAGAACTTCCTCGCGCAGTACGGCGAGGTGCTCTTCATGACTCTGAACACGAGATGGAGAGACGAGTTCTCTCCTCCCAGCTCTCTTTTCTTCACCGGGAGGTAAAATGAAAAGCCTGTAAGGAATTTGAGGAAATCTAAAGGGACCTTTTTGGAGGCAGAGATATTAAAAGATGATTACAGCCTTTACATATCTCTTCTCCACACACGGGAACAAAAAGGTCCCAAGAGATTTCATCAAATCCCGTCAAAAAAAAAACTCAAACTGAACGACCCCGATGGTTCCCCGTCTTTAAGGAAACCCATTATGCTGGATTTGAGTGTGTGTGTGTTTATTAGCAGGTAATCCAGCCTTCAGTCTGATCCGATCCGGGAGAAGATGGATGAAACGTCATTAAGATTTAAAGCTAAAAAGAGTTTCAGAAAACCACTTAAAGCAGAAGAAGAAGAAGGAGAAGAAGGAAGAAGACAAAGACAAAGAAAAATGAAGAAGAAGAAGAAGTAGAAGAAGACGAAGAAGAGGAAGAAGAAGGAGAAGAAGATGACAAAGAAGAAGAAGAAGATGATGATGAAGAAGAAGGAAGAAGTAGAAGAAGAACAAGAACAAGAAAAAGGAAGAACAAGAAAAATAACAAGAAAAAGGAAGAAGAAGAAGAAGTAGAAGACAAAGAAGACGAAGAAGAGGGAGAAGAAGGAGGAGAAGAAGAAGAAGAAGAAGATGAAGAAAAAGAAAAGAAGATGAAGAAGAAGAAGATGAAGAAGAAGAACTCTTTAAGGAGATGGTTCTTTAAAGAACCCTGGTTAGGAAGGTTGTCAAATGGTGCCTTAAAGAACCATTTTTGGAAGTTTTTTTTGGGGGGGGGGACTTTTGCTCTCGCTGCACCACAAGGTCGCCATCTGACAAACACACACACAGAAACACACACACACACACAGACACACACACACAGACACACACACAGACACACACACAGACACACACACACAGACACACACACAGACAAACACACACACAGAAACACACACACACAGACACACACACACAGACACACACACAGACACACACACACACAGACACACACAGACAAACACACACACAGAAACACACACACACACAGACACACACACACACACACAGACACACACACAGACACACACACACAGACACACACAGACACACACACAGACACACACACACACACACCTGCCCCAGCACATGTGTAAAGAAGGAAAAGGAGTGATGTCTTGCTGACGCTCGCTCAGCCCTGGGAATACGAGCCTGAAGAAGTCGACGCACAGCGCCGTGCGCCGGGACAGGTAACAGGACGCTTCTCTTTTCTTTTTTTAAGAGAGGAAAGAACAGTGTGTAGCTCATTAAAAAGGTCAGTCAAATCTTCTCTCGATGATGTCATCGCTGAGCGAGGCTTCCCGCGTGTTTCTAACCGTCCGTGATTCACTTTCAACATTCTGGGTTCTGAGGAGCTCACTTGAAAGAAAAGTTTCAGTCGCAGGCTTTTTTTTCTTCGTTAATCGCAAATTTCTTTAATGAAAAGACGCAGGAAGAGAGGAAGAGAGGAAGAGAGGAAGAGAGGTGATTGATCATCTCGATTACAAAAAGGAGGCGCCGAACCTTTTGAAACACGTCTGAGGTGGAAACGAGTAACTCGGGACGGCGGCGCCGGAGTCTTTTGAGCTGAATATATTAAACCTCGCTGGGATTTGACAAAACAAAAGTGCTGGCA
The DNA here is from genome assembly GCF_029220125.1 of Pseudoliparis swirei. Lineage (NCBI taxonomy): Eukaryota > Metazoa > Chordata > Actinopteri > Perciformes > Liparidae > Pseudoliparis > Pseudoliparis swirei. Next base: position 16,647,460 of record NC_079402.1, on the reverse strand, counting down.
TTGATATCCGACGTCTCCAGGGTTATGAGGAGAAGAATAAATACATCGAGAAAATAAAATCAGCAGTAAAAGGAAAAGAGTAATTTTGCTGAGAATCGCGCGACTGTGAAGGCATCGCCTCTGAGTCGGCACACACACTGGATTACGACTGTAATTATCGGCACAGTGAACTATACACACCGGCGGTCGTAGCTCTTTCTGATGGACGTGGCTGAGGGACCATTTTGCTCTTTTTTTTTGTCAGACTTTGATGGAATTGTAACAAAAAAGAGAAGCAAAATCCCACCACAAGAAATATAAAAGAAAGACATGTAGGCTTTTATTGGTCCCTGTGGGGTAAGTGCTTCTCTGCATTTAACCCATCCTTAGTTATTAAGGAGCAGTGGGCTGCAGTGAAGCACCCGGGGAGCAACTGAGGGTTTGTGCCTTGCTCAAGGGCACTTCGACATGTAACTAATGGGCAGAGCGGGGACCTCGTCCCCATGAGATACAGCCACACCACACTCAGATATCACACTCAGATATCACAACGCATCTTTATTGATTTTATTCCTATTTATAGGATGCAATTGTACTTGCAACTGGGGGTTCAGTGTCTTGCTCAAGGGCACTTCAACAAACAACTAATGGGTAGAGCGGGGATCGAACCGGGGACCTTGTGGTTAACGGGACCACCGCCCATCCCCATGAGATACAGCCGCACCACCCTCACATGTCACAATGCATCTTTATTAAGAACCCCAAATGACCTGAACAAGTGTCTCAAAGAACCTTCAGAAAATGGTTCTTTAAGGCACCATTTATGGTTCCACAAAGAACCTTTCAAACCAGGGTTCTTTACAGTTTTTTTCGATTGCTAAACGACAGTGGGCACAACTGGAGTCACATGTGCAAAACTCTAACCACAGTCTGCACTACCAACAGTCACCTGAGCTAAACAGTTCACATCACCTGCAAAACTCATTCCAAGCAACACAACTCTTAACACATGGCTCAAAACACGCTCAGTGCAGCCAAACACTCTGCACAGCCCTCACTGAGGTAACACACACTGTCACTCAGAACACACACACAGTAAAAACACTAGCATCAAACACCAATACAGAAAATACTAACTTTTCATCTTTACAGTTTGAACAATTTCAGTGACTTCAAACAAAGTAATATTTTCTTCATAGAAAAGAGTGACATTCGTTCACATGATTTCTAAATTTTTTAGAACATAACAATTCTTTAAGGTAAATGAAAATTAGCAGTTTGCTTCAATAGTCTGTAGTAATTTACGGAATTACAGTAATGAGAAAAAAAAAGGTAGAAACTAAAAGTACATACTGTAATTCGAACAAATAATTGAGGGGCTAATCCTGCCTCTCTCTAGCATCAGGCCACATGTTGTCATCAACATCACATCTAATGTTCTCTCTTGCCACCTGGGGATGAACCTTCTGGAGGGCCTGATCCACCTGGCAGTCCTCTGGACTCGTGTCCTCACATCCGGCACGCATGGCTTCCAAAAGAGACATTTGGTCATGTGGGTGGTGACCAAACACTTGGTTCACGACATTACATGACATGGTCTATAAGTGGAGCCCTTATTTCATCTGGAATAACAGCTCTTTGTCTTCCTCCACGCATCCCCCTCTCCCTGCCACCCTTCTCCCTCCACGAACCCGTCTTCCTTGTTCTATTTCCAAAATGAGTCTTTCTGAGCTCTACCTATATATACTGTAATATATATATATATATATATATATATATATATATATATATATATATATATGTGTGTGTGTGTGTTCACTAACAAGTCTAAAACAAGACAACTGCTTAGCCTTTCAGCTGAAATTTCAATCCGCAGTGTTTGAAAGGCACAAGGCTGAACTCTATTCCGTTTTGAATGTGTGGTTCACAGTTTTGACAGCAGTGTGTTCGCATTTGAACAAAGTGCTGTACATCCACAGTGTTGTGCAGGTTGTGGTTAAAGTCATGGGATAAGTGTTAGAGTTTCGAAAACTGTGTTCAAGCAATGAAAAACAAACTAGAGTTTGGTCTACATGAACTGCTGCTGTGCAGACTGTAGTTAGAGTTTTGCACATGTGACTCCAGTTGTGCCCACTGTCGTTTAGCAATCGAAAAAAACTGTAAAGAACCATTTCCTTCAAGAGTTCTTCAAAGAACCTATAAAGGTGTCTCAAAATGAACTTAAAGTGGTTCTTCAAGGCACCATTTCTGATTCTACAAAGCACTTTTCAAACCAGGGTTCTTTAAAGAACCATTTCCCTGAATAGTCATTCAAATAACCTTTTAAAGGAGTCCCAAAGAACCTTAAAAGAAGGGTTCTTTAAGGCACCATTTCCACAATGGTTCTTCAGTAGGTGATGATTTAAGAACCATTATTTTTCTCTGTGTGGATGTTGTTCTTGTGTATTTTATTGTCTGCCGTCATCATGTCGCGGTAGAATTATTTACCTCCCCTGCACACTTTTGGGTGTTTTTCTGTTCTCTGTGATGTCATCAGTCACACGGGGATGAAACAATATATGGCGACGCCGGGTTCCTCTTTCTTCATTCTGATGAACACGTCAGTGTTTGTGTTGGCAAGCCACCGGATCTCTCTTCTCCCCAACACCCTCCTCTCATCCTTCATGCGTGCTTTACACTCTGTTTGGTTCTTTCCCCAAAGCCTGTGCAAACAATAGAGCCTGATTCATGGAGGGCAACACAGGCACTATGGGGGCAACACTTCCTCCGGCTGTTCCCCCTCCACCATCCAACATCCAACATCTACCATCCACCATCCAACATCCAACAGCCATCATCTATCATCCAACATCCACCCTCCACCATCCAACATCCAACAGCCACCATCTATCATCCACCATCCTCCATCCAACATCCACCCTCCACCATCCACCCTCCAACATCCACCATCCAACATCCAACAGCCACCATCTATCATCCACCATCCTCCATCCAACATCCACCCTCCACCATCCAACATCCACCCTCCAACATCCACCATCCTCCATCCACCATCCAACATCTACCATCCAACATCCACCATCCTCCATCCAACATCTACCATCCACCATCTACCATCCACCATCCACCATCCAACATCCACCATCTACCATCTACCATCCACCATCCACCATCCACCCTCCACCATCCTCCATCCACCATCTACCATCCACCATCCACCATCCAACATCCACCATCTACCATCTACCATCCACCATCCACCCTCCACCATCCTCCATCCAACATCTACCATCCACCATCCAACATCCACCATCTACCATCCACCCTCCACTATCCAACATATACCATCCACCCTCCACCATCCACCATCCAACATCTACCATCCACCATCTACCCTCCACCATACAACATCCACCATCCACCATCCAACATCTACCATCCACCATCTACCCTCCACCATCCAACATCTACCATCCACCATCTACCATCCACCATCTACCATCCACCATCCAACATATTCCATCCACCATCCACCATCTAACATCCACCCTCCACCATCCAACCTATACCATCCACCATCCAACATCCACCATCCTCCATCCACCATCCACCATCCAGAGTGGAGAGAGTAGAGGGGAGAGGAGAGAGGAGAGGAGAGAGAGGAGAGGAGAGAGAGGAGGAGAGAGGGAGAGGAGAGAGGAGAGAGGAGAAAGGAGAGAGTGTAGAGCGGAAAGAGGAGAGGAGAGAGGAGAGAGAGAGAGATACCCCACCAACCCGTTGCATAATTTCCTCGTGCTCCACTTTCTGCTCCCATCATTTTGTTCCTTCCCCCAAATAAATAATGTGCCCCTTCTTTTCCTAATGCTTTCATTTATTTATTTCTGTGTATATTTTCTTTCATTTTTTTTGCATTAAAAAAGAGAGTAAAAACGTTCTCCATCCGTTCTCGAAGAGAGGACACGGGGTTGTAGTTTTCATGGCAACCCGGATGAAGCCTTTTGTCATCGTGACAGTGTGTGTGTGTGTGTGTTCATGCTTTGTTTGGCTCAGCGTTCTCCCGTTGTAGCCAATCCAATCTTCTGTAAGCGATACATCAAACGAGCCGATATGAAGAGAGATCCCGTGTTTATTGAGTCATAAATTAAATACACATTTCCTCAGATTTCCCGGCGCTCCAAGAGTTCCTCGTCTGTGACGCGTCACCGACGGACGCGGCACTAAATCAACTTAGGGAAGACTTTCCCAACACGTGGAGGAGAGATCCTTTATTCCTATAGGCATGCACACGGAAACATGGAGGGGCCCTCTGGAACCGGAAAGGGTTCTTCAGACTGATGACATAGAAGAACCATTTCTGGTTCCACAAAGAACCTTTTAGACCTTAAAAAGTTCTTCAAAGAACCTATAAAGGTGTCTCAAAAATTCCGTAAAGTGGTTATTTAAGGCACCATTTCTGGTTCTACAAAGAACCTTTTAAACCTTTTCTTTAAAGAACTGTTTCTTTAAATATCTTTTCAACGGTCCTTTAATGGTGCCTCAAAGAACCTTTAAAATGGTTCTTTAAGGCACCATTTCTGGTTTCACAATGAACCTTTCAAACCTGGGTTCTCTAAAGAACCATTTCAGGAGTACCACTCCTTCAGTGGATCATCGCGAGGGCAAGAGAAACCCTCCGGATGTGTTTTTGGTTTGTTGGAGGTCAGTCAAGCTGTCCCCCCCCCCGCCCCCGCTAGCCGAGCCCAGTAACTATTGTCTGCTTGGCAGTCGGTCGCCCCTCTCTCTCTCTCTCTCTCTCTGTTGCCCTGGCGATGCTGCACCGTTATTGATAAAGTTGATAAAGAAATGCTCGGGCATGCACCTGACAGATTCAAGAGATTCAAGAGATTCAAGATGTTTTATTTGTCACATACACACACAGGGTGTGCAGTGAAATGAAAGTAGCAATGCTCAGCAGGAATGTGCAAGGGCAACAAGTACACACTATTTACAATAAAAAACAACACAATATTTACAGTAAGTGTGTGTGTGTGTGTGTGTGTGTGTGTGTGTGTGTGTGTGTGTGTGTGTGTGTGCCTAAGAGGGGCAGTTGTGTGGGTCTATGTGGGGGTCCTGGTGAGGTCGGAGTTCACAATCCTGATGGCCTGAGGAAAGAAACTCCGTCTCAGTCTCTCTGTTCTTGCAGCGTGACTACGGAGGCGCCTGCCTGACCGCAGCAGCTGAAACAGTCTGTTGTTGGGGTGGTGAGGATCCTTCATGATCCTGCCGGCTCTGGTTCTGCACCTCCTGGTGTACAAGTCCTGCAGGGTGGGAGTGTAGTTCAATAGTGCGTTCAGCCGAACGCACTACTCTCTGCAGAGCCTTCCTGTCCTGAGCGGAGCAGTTGCCAAACCAGGCTGTGATGCTTCCTGTCAGGACGCTCTCTACAGCTCCAGAGTAGAAGGACTGAAGGATCCTCTGGGAAACTTTAAATTTCCTCAGCTGCCTGAGGTGGTAGAGGCGCTGCCTTGCCTTTCTCACCAGAGTGTCTGTGTTTGTTGACCATGTCAGATCATGTCAGACCTGAAATCCCCCCGAGGTGTGTGGGGGGTGGGGTGGGGGGGCAGCAGACACACTAAGTCCCCCGACGGGCAGCAGCTCACACAGAACAAAGTTTGGCTCATCGAGCGCATGCGACCGCTGAAGGACGCCCACTTCCTGTAGATGTGTTTGCTCTCGGCTCCTTGTTGTCGTCGTTGTCGTCGTTGTCGTCGTTGTTATTGGCGGATCCAGGAGCCGTGAGCAGAGACGTAAGAGCCTCTTTAGCCGAGACATCGGAAATAAACACGCTCCGACTCCGCCGACTGAGCGGGATTTAAATCTAAAGCGGCTGCAGTCGCTCGTCACGTCTCCGCCGCGAGGAGATCGCAAACAGAGCAAAGCTGCGTGATTATTCCTGTAACGGCCCACATGGTGAGGATTTGTCAAAGCTTTTCATTAAGCGCCACGCTCAGCGGCGGCGTCTGCGACGGCTTATGTGCAGTTTAGTGGCGTGATGGAGAAAAGTGCCTTTCTAAAAAACAGATTAGAAACAATTTGCAAATCACCCCATGAGGTTTGTTGTTTTGGGTTTGATGGCCTGTTTTGTATTTGCCTTATTGGGTTTGATGTATGCCTTTGTGTATTTAGAAAAGCGATATATAAGTTTGAATTATTATGAGGATTATTATTATTATGATTATTATAATTATAATAATCATAATTATTATTATTATGATTATTATGATTATTATATTATTCAGTTTATTTGTATAGCCCAATTTCACAAATTACAAATTTGTCTCGGAGTGCTTTACAATCTGTACACATAGACATCCCTGCCCCAAAACCTCACATCGGACCAGGAAAAACTCCCAAATAACCCTTCAGGGGGAAAAAAAGGGAAGAAACCTTCAGGAGAGCAACAGAGGAGGATCCCTCTCCAGGATGGACAGGTGCAATAGATGTCATGTGTACAGAAGGACAGATTTATGTATGGAGAATGTATAGAGGTTTAAATCCACTTCTATAATAGATATAATCAGACTTTTATTTTGAAAGGGTAAAAAAAGGAATCGTAGTTTTGTTTTACGTTTGAATGCGAACTTGACGCTACAGCTACGGACAGATGTGCATTTATACTTTTAATAAAGTGATATAGTGTTCATGGACCCGTATGAGGCAAAAAAAATCACCTTATGAGGGTTTGTTGTTTTGGGTTTGATGTATAGAGGTTTAAATCCACTTCCTCTCTAATGTATATAATCAGACTATTATTTTGAAAGGGTAAATAAAGGAATCGCTTTTTTTTAACGTTTAAATTCGAACTCGACCGTATGGCGGTACGGACAGATGCAAATTTATACTTTTAATAAAGTGTAATAATGGTAATGGACCCGTATGAGGCTAAAAGCTCTTTATGTTCATGATAGTTTACCAGTTTAATGAATGTTTTGTGACCCAAAGGAAGAAAATAAAGAGTAATTTTACCGTAACTTTCATGCCACTTCATATACGAGCCGTCATACAATTCATGTACAACCTAAATGCAGCACACACACACACACACACACACACACACACACACACACACACACATACATAACAAGTGCATTTAATACAAGAGGTATAAGTCTTGATCGTGAAGTGCACTCAGAACTTGTTGGTGTCAAATCTACTTAACTTCAGAGCCCGGAGTCGTAATGAATCCATTTTACTTCGCTGGTGAGAATCCAATTAACGTCCAGCGATCTATAAATTATATAAATTATAAAGGTATTCCAGCCGCCGGTCCAGCTGTCAGGTTGATGACATGCTTTGGGTAAACAGTGAGTCTTACCGTAAAACTATAACAAATCTGTGATGGATCAAATTAGCAGAGATTCTTCGCGAGTTCTTTTCAAGGAGCGCTCGGCTTACTGGAAAAATAAGAAGAGGTGAGAGGTGACTTTTGTTTTATTTACTCTTTTGTATTCTCTGTTTGCATCCTGAGCTTCATTGAGTGTGATTGTGATGTCTTTGAACGCCTCACACTGGTGAAGTGTACTTCATGAACACAACATCTCCATTCATCTGCATGGCAAACATTTTAATCCCCAGGAGAGATCATTCACACCGGATCAGAACAATTATTTTTCCTCTTTTGAATTTGAATGTTTTAATCACTCCGTCGTTTGTTTGTTTGATTTTTGGCCCCGCTCGCTTGCCGTAGCCGGACGGCCCTGGACTTTTTTCAGCTTTACAGCTACGTGGAAGCATTTAGTCCAGAATTATTTTAATCACTTTTAAAGTACCCAAAACGACCACCAGGCGTCCGCTTGGGCCTTCCAACCACGAGTCTGCCCCCTCATTACCTTCGCATTGAAAATGCGGAAGGTTATGTTTTGATCGCCGTGTATTTATTTATTTATTTGTATGTGTGTTATTCGCAGAACTCAAAAAGTATTGAACCGAATCGCATGAAATTTGGTGGGATGATTGGTTATTATCCGGGGACCAGTTGATTAGATTTTGGGATCGATCGGGTCAAAGGTCATGAACAGGTCAAAATCTTCTTGAATCGCATGAAATTTGGTGGGATGATTGGTTATTATCCGGGGACCATTTGATTAGATTTTGGGATCAATCGAGTCAAAGGTCAAGGTCAAGGTCATGGAAAGGTCAACATCTTTTTTTTACCATAGCACGATACATTTTTGTCCAATTGGCATGCAACTAATGCCAAAATGTTCATAATTCAATACCCAATCTTGTGATATGCGAATGTATGCGCTCTACCGAGTGCCCATTCTAGTGTTACATCTGTGTGTCTTTAAACTCTTTCAAACAAAACATGACAAAACAAGTGTTTATATAATTTAAAAAAATAAGATTACTTCTATAGATTTAACATGTTAAGGGCAGCTCTGTTGTTTCTATGCTCTCCGTGGTCTTCAGTGCGTTAGTTGGTATTTTGTATTATTTTTGTACATTTATTGCTTGAAATTGGTGTTTTCTGCTCCGATGTAACTGTAAAGCACTTTGTAAAAAAAGGCCTATGTCAATAAAGTGATTATGAGTTATTAATGTTCCTATTAATTAAATATATGAATGAGTTTGTATCTGCATGGTGATAGTAGCCTCTGTCTATATGGTCTAATAACAAAGGGTTAAGTACCAGCTGACCCGGTGTGGACCGCTCCATCGTACTTATCTAAATCCATCAAGGCTGTAGGAAATGAGGAGTTTGGACCGGACCCCCTGCGGCTCACCAGCGTAGCATCACAGGTGGTCCTGGTGGTCCTGGTTGTCCTGGTGGTGGAAGACCCGGGAGTTTGTGAGGCAGCAGCTGCTGTGCGGTCTGCCAGGAGGCTCTGCCCGTGGGCGGGTGCTGTGTTGATTGACAGATGGGTAGAATCAGCCCCCGCCCCCTCACCCACACACACACACACAGCGTGATGGATGGAGGTGTGACCGAGTCGCGGCGGAGCACATTTGGACTCGGGGTATTAATCTGGTCTGACGGCGGAGGAGCAGGCGCTGGATCTGGAGGCCCACGTCGGGTAAAAAGAAAAAAACTAAAAACGTGTTCAGATTTCTAGCAGCTCCTTTCAATCAGGAGGTTGGAGGTTCAATCCCCGCCTTAGTCGATGTGACCTTGAGCAAGACACTTGAATGCAACATGATAGTACAAGCGTCAGCTAGATTAAATGTAATCTTTCTCCACCATGTGCACGAGTATCGAGTAATATAATATCGAAGTGTTTTCAAACTGTTTTTTTATTATCCATGAGCTACTTAGTTCATTTAAATCCTCTGCAACGGGAGTTTGAGGGCTTAAGTTTCAAGGTTTTATTCTGCATTATTGCCCCAGACCATCCGTCCAGACCCATTGGACCTCTAGTGCAGGGCTTTATTTAGAAATAACACGATTATAAGAAAGAAAAAATACTGAATATAAAAGAAAACACTCATAGAGACAACAAGAAATGTGCTAGCATGTACGGGTTTGTTCCAGTACAGCACCATGACCATTATTATTATCACAATATCAAAAGTATAAAAATACAACTTCATATTTTTCTATATGATCCCCTATTAAGATGCAATACAAGCTCTCATGTTCCTCCGTTTTCACTCCCATTACCTGCATCTGTCAGGAGTTGGAGCTCAGACAGTAATCATATGTCACAATGGCCGCCGCACGTCTCACCCTGTGACCATCCCCCATCAGGAGGCTCCGTCCATCAGCGCCACCGGACAGACGGACAGCTGCTCTCTGGCTGCAGGCGGGCGTCCATGCTGATGTTTCCTGATGAGCGGATTCATCTTCATATTCATCTTCATATCCAATAGCAGGAGCTCTGCCGGCGTCTCAGTTATGAACGACTCCGACCGGTCGACGACATCCGGTGTCGATCTTTTGCCGTCATGCCTCACAGGATGGGAACCAACACGTCAGCTGCTGCCCCCACACACACAGAACCACAAAGGAGCATCTGGAACCCAACGTGGTTCCTCAGAGTGATGCCATAGAAGAACCATTTCTGGTTCCACAAAGAACCTTTCAAACCAGGGTCCCTTAGAACCTTCAAAACAAGGTTCTTTAAGGCACCATTTCTGGATCCAAAAAATAACCTTTCAAACCAGGGTTCTTTAAAGAACATTTTCCTTAAATACTTCAAAGAACCTATAAAGGTGTCTCAAAGAACCTTCAAATAATGGTTCTTTAAGGCACCATTTCTGGTTCCACAAAGAACCTTTCAAACCAGGTTTCTAGAAAGAACCATTTCCTGAAATACATATTTAAAGAACCTATGAAGGTGTCTCAAAGAAACCTTTAAAAAATTGTTCTTTAAGGCATCATTTCTGGTTCCACAAAGAACCTATCCTAACCAGGGTTTTATACAGAACCATTTCCTTAAAGAGTTCTTCAAAGAACCTATAAAGGTGTCTCAAAGAACCTTCAAAACATTGTTCTTTAAGGCACCATTTCTGGTTCCACAAAGAACCTTTCAAACCTGGGTTCTTTACAGAAGCATTTCCTTAGAGAGTTCTTCAAAGAACCTAGAAAAGTGTCTCAAGGAAACTTCAAGGAATGGTTCTTTAAGGCAGTGGTCCCCAACCTTTTTTGAGCCACGGACCGGTTCCGTGTCAGAAATAATTTTCACGGACCGGCAATATAAATGACGTAATACATATGACGTCATACAATTATACGAAGGGCATAAAGTGCCAAAACTACAACTCATCATGACGCCGAATGAGTGTGAGCCGTGCGCTTGTTGACCTGCAACGAGCCGCTGATGGAGACGGCGACACAGACGTGTGTTTGGTCCGCTGCTCCGAACCGAGTTCTGGTCGCTGTCATTAGAACACCGGCAGAGTTGTTGTGTGAAATGTCCCTTCAGGCCACCGTCATTTGCATCTCCAGCACATTTTTTTCTAGCTCGGACGGGCTCGATTCACCGGGTGGGTTTGTTTACAAATGGGTTGCAGGTCTATTCTTTTGCAGTCGGGTCTTTTGTGGTTGGAGTACCGCTCAAACTCTTTTAAAAGCCTCTTCCACCCGGTCAACGTCTGAAACATGTAGAATATTCCGCTGTTCACTCGCCCACACAGCAGCGACTTTATCGGCCAACTTGAAACCAGTTGTCATTTCCCTGAAGTGACAGAATTCATTGAGCAGGTTGAATATGTTTTAAGATTCTTTGTCACTGAAATGTGCCGCCAGCAGAGGGTTCGGCGCGTGAGACTCGCCTGCAGCGATAAACCCGAACTTTAAGACTCCTGAACGCGGCTCAGACGTACACACGGGTGGATCCGGTCCTTTTTCAAAATAAAATATTTTTCCGACTGATTTAAAAAAAAAAATTTAAAACTTTATTTATTCACTTTTGGGTTCCAACCAAGCCATGATCGGTACCGGGCCCGGGTTTGGGGACCCCTGCTTTAAGGCACCATTTCTGGTTCCACAAAGAACCTTTCAAACCAGGGTTCTTTAGAACCTTCAAAACAAGGTTCTTTAAGGCACCATTTCTGGTTCCACTAAGAAGCTTTCAAACCAGGGTTCTTAAAGAACCATTTCCTTAAATAGTTATTCAAAGAACCTATAAAGGTGTCTCGAAGAACCTTAAACAAATGGTTCTTTAAGGCACCATTTTTGGTTATTTAAAGAACCGTTCAATCCAGGGTTCTTTAAATAATTATTTCCTTAAAGAGTTCTTCAAAGAACCTCTAAAGGTGTCTCAAACGGAAAAAATGGTTCTTCAGTTGGTTACGGTTCTTCGTAGAACCACAAAGCCTCTTAAAGAACCATTTAAGAACCATTATTCCTTATTATTATCATTATTATAGGAACACTTTTATCAGAGGCACATCTGATCTCATACAGAGGAGAACAGTTCTCCACATCATGTACCGGTTGCGTGTCCATAGCGTGTATCTGTCGGTTTGTGTGGGGTTAAAACGCCACGCTACTCCGGCTCATGCTAATATTTCTGTGCATAGATCCTCTAAAGAAAACTCCATGCGTCAGATGTTTAACCCCTCGTGTATATTCAGTGTGCATATATTTGAATCGCTTGGACAAAAAGCCTCTCGTCAAAGCAGCTGCACAGATGTGGCAGCAGGTCTCTCTGCAGCATCCTCCTCCAGCTCTTCCCGAGTGGGACGGACGCACCTCGATCAGCCAGCGCGGCAGATGGGGATTCCCCAGGTGCATTTCCATGGATACGGAGAACACACACTGTCAGTTTCATTCATACATTTTTTTGTTCACGAGGAAGCTTATTATTGTGTTATGCTGTAAAAAAGACGAAGAAATAAAGTGCCAGATGGTCCCCAAAATATTTCTCCAGGCAAATGAAAACAAATCTGAAAGCATTTATTTATGGTTCGACAAAGTTTACCCCCAATTTTACACGAGCGTCTCGGGCTCCCCGTCTACAAATGTCAACGCTTCCACCCATAAAAACCCGACTGGACATTTTGACGGCGACCTTTCAAAACAACGTGTTTTTTATCAACCGAGGAGCATCTTTTTAAAAAACGTTTTCATTCGGGGACCCCCGGTTTTTGAAAAGGTTGCGTGCTATCATGTCATCTCCGTTGGATTAGTGTACGTCATTGTATATATTTATTTATTCATTTTATTTTATTTATTTTATTTATTTATTCATTTATTTTATTTTTATTTTTATTTATTTGTATATATTTATTGTTATTTATTTTGCACAATTCAAACAATAAAACAAAATTAAAAATCACAACAGAGATAAAAGAATATCACAGTGCAGGAAGAGATAAAAAGCCAAATGGGTTTATTTGAAGCCTCCGTCTATATAATATTCAACATTTTACAAAATTACAAACATAACATGAAAAATGCACAAGATAGACAACACAAGAAAAAATAAGTTGTAAATAATCTAACTATATGGAATCTGTGTAGTCATGTGTGTGCATGTATTTGGGGGTCAAGCTCCGCTTCCAATAAATACAAAGAGGAGGCGATTACATCACTCTGGCTTCAGCTGTAAGTCATTCCACTGATTATCTTCAGAGCGCTTCACGGTTCAGCTGCCAGTTACATACTGAGCCCCCCCCCCCCCCCCCCATGATTGAAAGACAGTTCTGGGGAAAAGAAGTGCCCTTTGGATGCTCCTATAGGGAAGATCACATGACATGGAAGCGCCCTTTAGGTGGAGAAACACAGACTGATCCCGGATCAGTTTGTTTGACTCTTTTCATAATAAGAGACACATTTCTATGAAAAGGTTTGACAGGAAGGAAAACACCAACACGGCTCTTCCTCTGCTCAATAACACTGTGTGTGTGTGTGTGTGTGTGTGTGTGTGTGTGTGTGTCTGTGTGTTGAACAAACTGAATAAGTAAACAAATGTTTTTGTTTGTGGGGGATAAATGCACATTATAAAAATATTGTATACCCCCTACACCCCCTCCTTTCACCCTCCTCTCCCAAATAATGTCATAATAATGAATAATGTGTTCTCCAACACATACAGCTAGGTTCATATCAGTCATACACGTGCACTCTAAAACATTATAGGATCAATACCTCTGTAACTTGAACATATAAAATAGGGTTTAGCGAAATGACATTAACCGGATCAGTTTAGCGTTCATATTTCATATATTGTATTATCATATATGTGTTCACACCATGTCTGAGCCTGATCCCACAGGCTGAGCTTCGCCCTCCAGATGCAGCCAATTCAATGGCGTCCGATGACTTCATGACCATGAGCGTCTGTGTCTGTGTGGGCCGCGTCGGACCACCGAGCCGGACCACCGAGCCGGATCAAGCTGCATTATGGGTATTAAAGCAGACGGCTGCATATTAAAATTGATGAGTCTATACAAGTCTGGTCGAGTTTGAATCGATTTCCGCACCGCCCACTCACTTCCTATGCGCGGTGTCCGCCGCCGGCTCTCGGTAGCATTCCCCTCGGCCCGTTCTCCTTCAACGCCGTTTTCGTGGCGAGGGAGAAATTCAGATTTGATCATTTTGAGATGAAGGTGACCTTCCCCCTCACCGGAGGTGGTGGGTGTGTCACCGGGTGCATGCATCTCGATGTTAGAGACCATATGTTGCTGATTGCCAATCAAACAAGTGATTGAATTCAGCGAGATTAATTACCCACTCGCTTCATTCGCGGCTGAGAGGGGGCGGGGCTTATCTCCGTGGAAACAGTTATCATGTCTTTCATCCAGCATGAAGTTCTGCTTCATACTCGTTGAGGACATCCCTGAAACATCTGAACATGTAACGCCCTCGTGTTTGGGTTCATAACATTAATATATATATATATATATATTTATACATGACATCACCCGTAGGCTCACACAGCTCGGTGACTTTCACCTCTAGGTCTGACTGTCTCTTCCAGCAGTTAGATTCACCAACGGCGGAGCAGCTCAACACCGATTGGCTCTCGGTGAGTTGTGAATATTCTCAACGCGGAAATTCACGTCTATCTCAACCACTGCCGTCCGTACGCTGACTTTGCTTCTGGGATCTACCGGCGCGAACAATTCTCAACGCTTTTGTTGTGAACGCAGCTTAATGAAGGCGCAACGGAACTGCAAAAAAAAAAGCATCAATAAGCTTTTCATAAAGAAATAAAAATATAATTCAAGATCCCCAGATAACCAGCAAATTGCATTTAAAGCCAAGAAAGAAAAGGATCAAGAGGGTCAGAGTTCACTTCACCGAGATTCACCAACAGTTTCACAAATATACCTGAGCTGGGTTATGAAAGACAACAACATCCTCCACATCCGTCTTTCCCAACTCCTGAACAAACACATTGACATATTATTTATTCCGTCATATTCACTGCATGTGTCGCCTCCATCCACTCCCTCATTACATATTATTTGACCCCCGACCCCAGTCCAAGCCGGTTACTTTGAGGAATGTGGAGGTTCTTGGTGACGTCCCCCCCCCCTCATCTCTCTCTTATCGTTATTTAGTCTCAGCATCCCGGCCCTAATATAGCCTAATATAATACTATGAAGAAGTATAACACATGTACTCTGTATGTGGAGGCAGCACAGGATTTTAAACGTTGTATCCGCCACACTAGCCGAAGCCAACACGCGGGTAATGCTACGTGACGAGGACGAGTTGATATCTTCCTCTTCTCTGATAGCCGGGGACATAAATGTGATGCCGCAGGACATTCCATTTCACCTTTTGGCAGGAGGTGGGAGACAGCTGATATTTAATATTGTGAAAACACAGATGTAACTGATGCTGCTCGGCTGCTTGTTTATCGTGTCCGTCTCTTGTGTGTGTGTGTGTGTGTGTGTGTGTGTGTGTGTGTGTGTGTGTGTGTGGAAATAACAATGTCACGGCCACCACCGATGTCTCACATGATGTCTTCGGGGTCGACGCCGAAATAGACGTTTTCCGGTCGGCTCCGCGGCTCAGCTGAGGTGGAGAGATGAGTGAATGCTCTCCACGTGTCCCTGTCTGATAACAGGTGAAAGGATTTCCATCGACCCCCCCAAAAAAATGCCTCTCAAAGACGTGTGAAATTAACCAAGAACACATCGCTCATCGCTTCCCGGTGATTTCCCGCGGTGCAATTACGACGGCCGCGGAAAGGATTAGTCGCGCCATCTCTCGATTCTCGTTGTCCGTCCCTTCATTATCGTCCGTTTTCCTCGATTAGATGGTGGCAGATTGGAGCCGGGGCCTTAATCCCAGAGACCCACGCAGCTGCCGGCCGAACCGAGAGGGTCCCATTTGTTATCTTTTTGTTTGTGTAAATCATTCCCATCTCCTTCTTGTCATTCCCCCCCCCCCGTGCCACGGAGCCTCTCTTTTGGAGTGTGAGCTAGCAGATGCTCCCCGGGCTGAAAACGGGCTGGATTACAGGATCCGACAGATGCCGCCACTTGTTGTCTCCGGCGATGGGCGGCTCAACCCAAATCAGGCAGAATATGCATTTGTGCACAGACTGCAGGAGGCAGGCAGGTCACATTCAAGACGCCTCTGAGCAAGAACACTCACAACATGGAGAAACACATAGTGTGTGTGATTTATATAGTTTGCTTTCTTTCTTTTCCATTTGTTTATTTGTTTTTTCCAATCATTTTACTTTAAGTTTTTACAAGTTACACCAGACAACCAAAAACAACATTGAATAAATAAAAATGACATAACAACCAACAATACGAACAATCAGACAAGGACAAAAAAATAAAAACACAACCATAAATCATAAATCATCATCTTCGATATTGAAGCTACTATAACATTCATTCACAGAGCCACTTGGGTCGTACATTTTTTTATACCTACTTTATTGATGATAGTGCACAATATGATACACGGGGATCAAAGATCAAGTATTTTACTTTTTTCTTAACGTGTAAATCAGTTTACCATTGTGAAGAGAAAAATAGGAAAGTAAAAAAAGTAAATGTTAAGAAAATAAATAAAAGATACAAATAATAACAAATGCAAAAGAAAATACCAAATAATTATAATGAATAATAATAATATATTTTATTTATTTTAATCATTTTATTTGAAGTTTGTACAAGTTACATATTAGCAGAAGACAAAAAACAACAATACATTAAAAAAAATTACATAACAGCATCACAACCAAATGTACGAACCATCAGACAAGGACAGAAATCGAACATAAATCATCATAAATCATCATCAACCTCCATGTTGAACTTACTATAACAGTTGCATACCACCAGACTACTTGTTGACAACCAATGCTAAAAAGAAAAAAGGGAAACAGGAAACCCCCGATTACGTCCGTCAAAACCATTAAATCATACAAAAAATGAAATATCGATGACCCATTCCTTCACAGAGTCACTCGGGTCCCAAGAGTGCAAAAGCCTCTTCGTATGGTTTTCGGCATAGTTCTCACCAATATATATATATACGGTTTCCTATGTAAACTTCCCAAAGGTAAAAGAAGATTAAAAAAAGAAAGAAAGAAGATGCAACCACGTGGTCCTTCCATTTCTCCGTTCCCTCTTTGTGTTTTTAGTGCAGCTTCGTGCCTCCTGCTGCGGTCGCTGCTGGATGGAAATACAATCATAAAGCTCTGAACACTTTTTTCAGAACCCCCCAAACACCTCTTTATTTCCCTTTCCTCTGTAGTATTCCGACCGGTGAATTAGGTGCCAGACCGGCTGCTTTCTGCACACTAAAACCTCTTGTTAGCCCCCCCCCCCAAGGCTCTGCTAAACTCTTCATAATACAAAAGGAGGATTCTCCCTCACCAAACGGCCATTTAGTGCAGCACTCACACACTGATCAGAGAACATCTCATCCATATTCATGTTTCACATTCATTTTAGGACGGTGAAGAACGAGTTAGCGTATAGCAGAGACATCGCAAAGCATCTTTGTTTATTACATGTTATTTATCCTCAGTCCTCCATGTGAAACACATGCTAATTATATGATGAAAGCGTGACGGCCGAGCTCTGCATGCTGGAAGTAAAGCGTGCTTTCTTCTACAGGAACAGTGGTTTGTCTCAGAGGGTCGTACATACCTGTAATATGATGTTCAATCTACTGGATGTAACCAGAAAACAGGCCACGATACAAAAGAAAATGACAGTAGAATATGAGCGATAACCTTTACAATACATGTATTCTCTCTCTCTCTCTCTCCCCCTCTCTTTTTATATATATATGTTTTACATATATTTATATTTTTAGGCAGAGGTCCTTGATATATATATTTATCTCTCTCTCTATATAAATATATATATACTATTTTCTTATATATATATTTGTAATATATGAATATATTTTATTTTTTTAAAGAAAAATTAAATATACGTATACAGGACTGTCTCAGAAAATTAGAATATTGTGATAAAGTTCTTTATTTTCTGTAATGCAATTAAAAAAACAAAAATGTCATGCATTCTGGATTCATTACAAATCAACTGAAATATTGCAAGCCTTTTATTCTTTTAATATTGCTGATTATGGCTTACAGCTTAAGAAAACTCTAAAATCCTATCTCATAAAATTTGAATATTTCCTCAGACCAAGTAAAAAAAAAGATTTATAACAGCAAAACAAAATCAAACATTTGAAAATGTGTTTCCAGGTGTTTCGAGTTAATTAGACGATTCAAGTGATTTGTTTAATACCCTACTAGTATACTTTTTCATGATATTCTAATATTTAGAGATAGGATATTTGAGTTTTCTTAAGCTGTAAGCCATAATCAGCAATATTAAAAGAATAAAAGGCTTGCAATATTTCAGTTGATTTGTAATGAATCCAGAATGCATGACATTTTTGTTTTTTTAATTGCATTACAGAAAATAAAGAACTTTATCACAATATTCTAATTTTCTGAGACAGTCCTGTATATATATATATATAAACATTTTTTTAATGTGATTCTTGTGCAATAAATTATCCTTTTGGGAAAGAAATTTGCAAGAGATGGCTGATTGTAATTTCAGACTGCAGCAAAAGGGGAAATATAGAATATAGAAGTCTTTTTTTTGTTAAAGGTTGGATTGCTCGCTGTTATAGTGTAAAAGTAAGGGTGTCACGGTCGGCAGAGGACGACGCCGCATCCATTTGTTTTCCTACCCTCCGACAGCTCGGCCTCATTTCCAAGATGCGACTGTTGCAATTGCCATTCTGAATAGCGGCAAAAAAACAAACATTTTCCAGCTGCAGACGATGTGAATGCACAAAACAACACTTTCACAAGATTTGTTGTTGATGCTGTTCGTTGGTCCCGGAGGACACTTTTCTAAAACGCTCCAACAATGTCAGGGGCAGCTGTAAGGGGGAAAATACACCTGCAGAATATGCTGTGGATTTGAATATATGAAGAGCAATAGATGGAAATGCAGTTGATTATTTGCTTCAGTATATAAGTGTGTATATATACATTTCAATCAGGTAAGACCCGTTAAATGAAGAAAGGATGTTTATTGTTAACATGTGATGCGCAATGATGAAGTCTCAGAGTCTTTGGCGCTTGGACTCTACGGGGAGATTTGTCGTTGAGGGCTGACTGCCCTGATCAGTAACGAGATAGATACCCCCCCGCGTGGAGTCCAGACCTGGTGGTGGCTGATGAGCTGATGGAATGATGAGTTGAAGCTGATGGATCCTTGAAGACTGGCTGGAGATGGGGTGGTGGAGGGGTGCATGACAGCAACCTGAATGAACTGAAGGTAGAGAGACGGTCATATTTGAATGAGACAGCAGCGAGATGATTGGCTTGCCATGTCATCATTTCCCCGTGGTTATTGGATAGAGTGGACCAGCTGATCTGCACAGCTGGAGTCATGATTGACGGCGCCGAGCGATGACGGCGAGTAAGTAATGAGTGCGCATGTGCGGGAAATGATTATCGGACTGAGGGATGAAAGGCTGGCGTGAGGGGTATGGTCTTCCTGTCTGAACTTATGCGAAGCTTCTTTTTTTTTTTTTTTTTTCTTCTTTATTCTTTGTGGACCTCTAACTAGAAAACGTGTCTTGCTCGTCCGATGCGTCTCTAATGCGTTCACACCAACAGTCTTCAGAATTTTTTATAAATATTTATATATTTACATATACATATATATGTATACATATTTATATATATATATATATATATATATTATATTCATGTTATGAACCCAAACACAAGGGCGTGAGATGTTCCGATGTTTGTGGGATGTCATCAACAAGTATGAAGCAGAACTAGTGGTTATTTATTCCATGGTGGATAAACTGTTTCCACGGAGTCAAGCCACAGAGATAAGCCCCGCCCCCTCTAAGTCGCGAATGACACAAATAAACCACATTTTGTCGGACGAGTCAACTCATGCGGGGAAAAGCTTTTGGTGTGAACGCAGCATTGTAGTGTCAAATATTCCCGTTGTTCTTCTATCTGCCCTCCATGAAGACCTGTCTGCTTATGTAACGGCCTACCACAGTCGGATGAGAGAAGTCAAAGATATGGATATGATGCGTGCCGAACATCGGGAGAAAAGAAAACAAAGACGAGATAGGCGATGTGAAAAAAGAAGGAGATCAGCGGACATCAGCACACCTGCTAATTTGTTCCCCAACAGCAGTCCCAATGACGTCCTCTAGGGGTCGAGGACGCCCGCAGGCTTCTTTAATCTATAAAACACCGAAGGAGTGTATCCAAGGAAGAAAGAGGTGCTTTCCAGTGGCGCGTCCTCGAGTCCCGTGCATTCATGTTTATTTGGCCTCGTTTCCCCCGTCCTCCTGAATGATTCCGGTACACAAAGCGTGGCTGTTGTGAAGCTGATTATCCGAAATACTGATTGCATTCAAAGCTCATTCCACCATGGATGCAGTTTCATGCCCACTCTCCCTGAAGTATGAGTCATTCAACACTGACTGTTACGCAGGAAGACGATTACAATTTAATTCTAACGCTAATTCACTCCGAGTTATTTCGTTGGGAATATTTAGTTATCGATGATTAGCTCCGAGCTATCGCGCCGCATGACGTCATCGAGCTTCGTTAAGGCTACGCTCGGCAACACGTTGTTTATTCTGAAGCTTTAGTGGTGAAACTGTTCCTGACTGCACTGCGCTCCATAACTCCAGAGGTCTATTCGATCTATTCGATCTGTGCTTAAGACGTTGTTGGTTTTGACCTGCTTCCCACATTGAGCTCTATCGTCACTAATATGTTGTACTGCAGTCATAGTGTCGTCAATTTCCTCGTGATCCCTCCACATGTTTAATTATCACTTTTGTGATGCCCAAACGTTAGCTGAGATAGAGGGATGTTCTCCCGTATCCGGAATCTTCTCCATCAAGAATCTTCTCCTGTATCAAAAATCTTCTCCTGTATCGGGAATCTTCTCCTGTATCAGGAATCTTCTCCTTTATCAGCAATCTTCGCCTGTTCCAGGAATCTTCTCCTGTATCAGAAATCTTCTCCTGTATCAGAAATCTTCTCCTGTATCGGGAATCTTTTCCTGTATCAGGAATCTTCTCGTGTATCCGGAATCTTCTCCTGTACCAGGAATCTTCTCCTTTATTCGGAATCTTCTCCTGTATCAGGAATGTTCTCCTGTATCAGGAATTATCTCCTTTATCAGGAATCTTCTCCTTTATCAGAAATCTTCTCATGTATCAGGAATCTTCTCCTGTACCAGGAATCTTCTCCTGTATCTGGAATCTTCTCATTTATCAGTAATCTTCTCCTGTATCAGGAATGTCCAGAGCACTGGTCCATCAAACTGGTAGAACATCTCCTTCTGCAGTTCCAGCATTCGTCCAGTCAGGAAGATTCCCGGTCACATGACGAGGCCCGTCGTGTGTTCCCCGTACCTCCTGCCGTTCACTCCTCTCACTCACAACGTCCTTGCGGCCATTGTTTGTGTTATCAGCTCGTCTCATCCGTCCTTTAGCTCAGCCACACGACTACGTCGTCATCCTGTTATCTTGCTGCCGTCTCTTCTCAAAGAAGATTCTCTCTCTTCCTTTGTGCTGCTGTTACATGTGCCCCCCTACCCCCCCCCCCCACCACCACCACCACAGCCTACAATCTCCTCCAACAACCATCGTTCACCCGTCTCCCCTGATTTAAATGAAGACATTGGTTTATATTATGAACTCTCTTTCTTTCATAACCTCCACTTCTTCCCCACACACACTCTCTCCCTCCCCCAAATGCCACCTCTCACCGGCTGTGACTCACCAATTACAAACGGCTCCATAATCCATATCTATCATATCCATTCAGTGCAAACTGCCCCCGAGTGCCTCTTGTTGATTCTCTTTCTTCTTCCTCCTACATTCTCCCCCCTCCATTGTCTATTTTACTCTTTTTTTTGCAGCCCTGTGTTTACATTTCAGTTTGAGTTATTAGATTCAATCCTGGGGTAAATATGTGTATAAGCAGACATTTATGTTACGTATGTTTATCATTAAAAAAATACAAAAAACCTGTATCCATTTTATTCCGACATTGTGGATCTGAGCCAGATGTGCAGAACAACTGTGAGCTCCTCTTCCCCCGGCGAAGCTTCACTCAGGTGTGACTCGGAGGACAAATGGGATTCACAGTGAGCCGTCACACCGACGAGCTCGTCATCTTCTTCACATATAATTCTCTTTCCATGTCTCTGGAAGTCAGAAGAGACCTCCTATTCATTTCCAGAGAAAGATTCTATATTTTAAATTTCACACGGAAGTAGATTAGCTTGGCTTTCGGCGATTAATCCCCAAAATGCACATTTATTCCTCTTCCAGACACCATCGCACAACATTGTTGTTTCCATCAGACTCCGGCGCCACAAAATGAAGATGTATCCCCGCAAGGTTTATTTTAATTTTATTGTTCACGGGAGAGCTTTAGATTTACCGTGGTGGCCGGTGCACACTCTGTGGCGTTGGGTCAGGACACCGTTCTGCTGCAACACACTCTCTGGAAGAGTGCTCATTCATTTATGATGTATTATTAAAAGGGTAGATTTAAAAACGTCAACACGCCCATTGGATGGCGGGTACGAATCCCTTGTCGGGAGCAGCGTTGCTGACACTGGATCTATTCTTGTCTTTAAAAAAACGGGAAAAAAGCCCCATATTGAAAAGGTTATTCTTTCTCTTTGCCATAAAACTGAGCTTTTCATTCACAGACCATAAAGCATCGTGAATACATCGTAAATATGTTTTATATGCAACATGAACAAGTGAATATACCGTTTCTAATCTTACACAGTTACACTACTTATGTGTGGAGTCCAGATTGATGACGCTCAAATAAGACATTAAAATAGACATAGCATCTAGAGGAGTACTGACAAATATAGAGCTTATATACTTATACAATTTGGAAAAGTCAGTTCGTTTTCTGTGCTTTTTTAAAGAGTTCTGACTTTCCCCAGGCCCCTTAAACACCTCATTTGGGTTAAACGTGCAATGCAATCGGATTGATGAGACGTTTGCGTGTCATATGAGTGAAATTAGCGACTTGATCGTGACTTACCTTTTTCGGTACAGTTTCCGGGGGACGCCACATCATACATCAATGTGATTTCTAATTAGCGATGTGTATCGTTCGGGTTTTTTCCGAAACCGTTACTATTAAATCAATACCAGTGCCTCAACAGTGCCTGAACCGATACTTACAAATATAAAAAGCACAAAACGACGACATTAAAAACCTCTTCGGCCAAATTCCTTCTAAAAGCCGTTCTCATGGCCGCACTGACAACAAACATTTTTTAGATGGAATATGGAAAGACGAAGATGACTTATGCGCTAATGAAACATAAAACGCTGCGCCGGAGAGTTTTTCTTCCGCAAAGAGGAAACGGAGAAGCGAGAGGACGTATCTCGTGATTGACAGCTGTCGGTGTAGACGAGGAGGTAACGGCGGTTTGAAGTGATATCATGGTGAAAGCATTTAAAATTAAACCAATATGGATTGAAATAAACATGCCTCCCCATCCGCTGTGTGAATCACTCTTCCTGTTCAGTGTCGCGGGGAAAACGAAACACTCCTTCCGGAGGATACCGCTGACTCAGAGTAAAAAAGGCAGGTGTGAGAACACTCGCCCGGCAGCATCGCAACACTTAAATCAGCGTTTCCCGTCGCTGTGAGACTTCAGTGGTGTTGGAAATAAATGACACTCCTACATGTAGTACTTTTTATATAATAAAAGTCTATTTATTAATTTAACACATGAATAAGGACCACAGGAAAGTCACTATCCCGGAGAAAAACTCTACTTCCGCTCCCCATTCATACGACTCGGCGACATTGCGTTGAACTCAAATCCTTTCATTATTTTCGACCTTTAAGGCGACCTGAACACGGTTATGTGGAAACTAAAAGCTCCCACCACACTTAAAAAAGAATACTCGATTGCAGGAAGAAGAAAAATCTCTCCCACTCACCAATTTGTCGAGCAGGGTTTTGACGTCGCCGGCGTTTAGCCTTTCATGAAACATCGGCGAAGACGTCCTCGGAGCACTCAAAGACGACGCAGCAGTGGATCAATGGAAAGGTCAACCCCTGATTAGACCGGCTGTCTGGCCGGCGGCCGGACGCAACCTCTCCCTCTCTCCCCCACCTTTCACTTTCTTCCCCTGCTCCCCCGAGGTCCCCCAAACTCCTCCCGGCTGAAAGCTTTTGCTCAGATGACCCCCCCACACACACACACACACACTCCTCCCACAATGCACTCTGCCGTCGAGCGGCATTCATCTGGCGGCTTGTGATCTCATGATGAAGTGAATCCTAAATGTCTTCACTCTGCAGACGCCTCTCTCTTTCATTGTCTCCCATATTACTCTACATTAGTGGTGGCTGGCTAGTAGCCGGCCATGGGGCCCATCTTGAGCCATAAAATATACATATATATATTTAAAATAAATAAATTATACAAATTGTCAATATTTGTGTTTTTTGAATATGGAATATAAGTAATATCTGTAAAATAGGAATATTGGTGCAAAATGTAGCTTTTTGATGAGCTGGGGCCAAATCGATTTGGCCCAAAAGAGGCGGGTCTAAGAAGCAGTTTAGCCAATCACTGATTTGAGATAGAAATGAGTGACATGCAATTTAGCATCCTAAAATAGATTTAGCTCTGGGCTGAAGTTGTTTGCAGCCATGAGGTGAATAAAAACATTTCAACTACAAGGTTCATCTTAATATATGAACAGGTTCTATTAGATTATATATTTTTATGTGATTGTATGATATTTTGTTATAATATATTTAGATTTTATGATATTCATGTATATTTATGATATTTATATTATATGGTACTTATATATCATATTATCCAGAATATTATATAGACTAATATACTGAATTGTATGAATAAGATGTTCTTATTATGTCAGTGTTGGAATAAATGTTACTTATTATTTATAGAAATGTGTGTTAGATATCTTTTTTTGCTTTGAATCATTCTGGGATGTCGGTGAATTTTATTGGATGGCCCAACCGGGAATACATCCCACAGCCGCCTCTGCTTAGTGTGAAAAAGACCCTCATCTTCATCACAGTGTCTGCTTTACCTCTGGAATGTGTTCTAACCAGAAGCCCCACACGTCTTCACACGGCTTCTCTCTGCAGACACATATTGTTAGTCACCGCCCGGATACATATTGGGATCCTCCGTTTTCTACGTTCCGGTGATCGCTGCATTCATGCGAGGAGATTATCTTCATCTCTTTTTCCATTTCACCAACAAAGATGAAATGGAACTAAGTCTCATCCCGGAGCGTCGCACCATCGTCACGTCTAATGATGAATGAAGAATGGTAGTCCTCTGTTATTGTCATAAAAGATCGTTGAATGCGTTTAATGTCGTCAAAGGTTTTCCAAGACGGCGGCTCTGAATCAGAATCAGAAACCAGAATCAGAATCAGAAACAGGTTTGTTCTCAGTCCACAAGATAGTGATCTGTGTGTGTGTGTGTGTGTGTGTGTGTCTTCATGTTCAAGAGATTAAAGACTGAGGATATTTTCATAGTCATATGTCATATGAACATCTTACTCCTTTCACAGAATTACAATAACTTCAGAGTTAAATATTTTAATTAAATATGTAAATACAAAAAAATGGGGTGTATACAGAAACATAATTATCTATATATCTATTTAAAATAAGGGACAGAAATGTGAGAACCGTATTGCACAATCAGTGAGTGTATGCAGTGGAAAATGGTGCCATGTTGTTTTGATTAGATAAAGGGGCGGAGCTTGTGATATTCACCTGCAGATATAGATATATATGTATATATATATTTATACGTATATATGTCTATATATATATGTATATATACATATATACTGTATATACATTTATATATACTGTATATATATACATATACTGTATATATATATATAAATATACATATATATTATTAATATTACAGTAAACCAGCCAATCCCTGAACATTTAAATTCCAACTTTTACTTTAATGGGAAATGCAAAGTGTCAAAGCCCTAAAAAATTTACAAAACAACACAGCTATAGCTACACGTTAATTTTAACCTTAAAATTACCTGAAATGTCCAATTAACATCTCATGGATAGATTCAGAGATTGATAAGAGGAGTTTAAATATTTATCCACACAGGGATCATTTTTTTAAACTAAACACTGTTATTTCTTGTGTCTTATATTTCGAACTGTCAGCTCTCCAACACACACACACACACACACACACACACACAACTTACAGAGCATACACATTCATGTCCACCTGCCATATGATGAGAGGAGGTGAAGCCAAGGTTGTGAACGTTTGTCTTCCATATTGATCGGAGTGTGACACCGAGGGGTCAGGAGGCTCCGAACTAAATCAAAAGCAAATACTAACAGTGAGAAAGCGACGCGAGCGAGTCCCTCACCCAAAACCAGGGAGCAGTTAGCCGCTGCACATTACTTTAAAATGTGAGAAGTGACATGGGTTCTGAGACCAATTAGGCTCAAAGCCACGGGGCATCGCCAAATATATACGGTCGCCTCACCTCTCAGGAGCATGTTTCAGGTCACAGAAAAGCCCCCACACACACACACAAAAAAAATGTCAACGCCACCTCGGATCAATTATGCATGATTCGTAATGAGGGTAATTCAGCGCCGACGTGCACCTGAGACCGTTTCTGTTTCTTCTCTGCATCCTTTCATAAAGATAACCATATTATTGGAGCAACAACGTAGCGATCCCTCACAGCGTGGGATATTGATCGCAGGATAAGAGGTCCGATTGCTCGCTCAAGGCACATTCCAGCCTCCAATTGAAGCGTTAGATGACGTCACGGTGTCTGATGTCAGGAGGGTAACAGCGAGGAGACGTGTGTGAGAGGTCGTTCACAGCGTTCAGACAGGTACGGAGACAACGTCTCCTTTTACAGGAAGAAAAACAAGCTGGAATAAGAAATAAGAAATGTACCGGATAGACATTTTCATTATATTATGACAATGAACACAATGTAGTAAATCATGAATCAATTGTACATGGCCTTGTGCAGGAAACACTTATTAATGTGAAGAAACCGTCAGGAGAGCAACAGAGGAGGATCCCTCTGCAGGATGGACAGAAGAACAGATGTCATGTGACCAGAAGGAAGCATTACAGAGTGTATGAATAGTTCGTAGTCGGCATGGTCCACCATCCAGACCTCCGCCATCCAGACCTCCACCATCCAGACCTCCATCCTCCAGTGTTGCATTCGTATTACTGGGATCATGTTGTTGTTGTGTATTTTATTCAGTCAATCGTTGCAATACAATACAATATTATTCTATATAATATACAAAACAGAAAGACTGAAAAGGTATAAGTAGAAGCAAAAAATGCTTTTATATTTCTATCCTAAATTATCAAATAAATCAGAGTATTTATATAAAATAAAGAAAAATAACAAAGAAATTATATATATATACATATATATGTATATATATAATTTCTTTGTTATTTATGTATTATTACATATATATATATATATATATATGTGTGTGTGAGTGGATACGCAACCTGTAACCTGTTGAAGCCCCATGTGCATTGTTTACCTTCTTAATTCCTCACACTAACGCTACGAGGGAGATGACGATACGTGTGCATGAGTTGGGAGGACGGGACGGGGGGGAATAATTGGGACATGTGTTTCTCAAATGGAAAAGCATTCGTCACTCAGTCCTCGGCTAACAATGCTGACACGCCGCACAGCTGTCGTCGTATCCGACTCGCGAAACAATAAAATCCAGTTTTTATCAGATGGAATGTGTTTCGTAGACGCTCGGATGGTCGCGGCGTTATCACGGCAGACTGCAGCCGTTCCACGCTGAACCTTCCAGGTGGGCACGCTGCTGTTTCATTTAAATGGACGCATATAAAAAATTGCCCTTGACTCACACACACACACACACACACACAGCGACTTTCATTTTATTCTTTTACAGCCCCATCAAATCATCCGCAGCATCCAATTACCGAACAGACGTCAGCCCATCACGCCGCCATCTGATACCTTTTTTAAGTGATGAACGAGGCGTGTGTTGCCGACAGTGTTACGCCACGTATCCACTCACAGTGAAAACAACAACAACAACAACAACAGATAAACTCCTCACAGGCATCCCGTAATACTATGGAGGACTTAAAATGTCTTCAGTAAAATAAATAAATGCATGAATAAATGATGGAATAAATGTATAAATAAATACATACAGGAATAAATAAATAAATGCTTTAATAAATAAATACAGGAATATATAAATACATGCTTAAATTAATGTATACATAAATAAATACAAGAATAAATAAATGCTTAAATAAATGAATAAAAAAATAAATACAGTAATAAATCAATATAAGTTATACTTAAACAAGACATCATTAAATAAATATATTTCTACATTTCTGTATATCTTCATTTATTTATGTCTCTATTTATGTGTCCACACGTATTTCTTCATTTATTCATGCGTGACATTTATGTGTCCTTATATGCAAATGACCATATATATTTAAGCATTTATTTATTTATTCTTGTATTTATTCATGCATTTATTTATTTATTCATACTTAAGACATTGTAAGTCCTCCATATAATACTCAACGGGTGGGGCGTTTAAAAACTAGACTTCCAGTGGCTCTCTCCATCCCCGCTGAGCTCACTGATGGGCATTATGATGAGCGTTGGACAGGTGGCTTATGAGGGTCAGCCTTCATAATTGTGTGAAGGACCACTGAGATCCATCGAGTTCCGCTGTGTTAATAACTTTGACCTTTTGTTGGGCGAGCCCCTCGGAAGTGAAGTACACCCCGCTGCTGTCTGAGATCACGGGCTCGTCTTAAAAGCATCCGCACAGGAGATACTCCTAGCAAACTGGAAATTAATCGAGAACTTTTTTTGGGGGGGATAATATCACATTTATTTCAACAAACATTTTACAAACATGACACCACTCATCTTATTGATTAGTAAATTCATCTTAATTAATTTTGTTTATTTTTTATTTCCCCTTGCCTGAAAACCAATTCAATTCCACATACATGCGTACGCTCATACATATACATCTGCCATCATCAATGTATTTTGTTTCCTTAAATCAAAAAATTAATGAAATAATTTTAATATGCTCACGCACACACATGCACAGATGTACACACGGATTTTTATTTATTTATTTTTATTAATTTTTTCTTTTGCTCAATACTCTGACTTTATGATGTTGTGTCCACTGTTTCGTCATCCTCTAGGTGTTATGTATTATCTTTTGTCTTTTAATAAAAATAATTTCAGCAAAATCAGGAATAAATATCACTGCTGTCGTCTTCTTCTAACTACGCCTTTTCTCCATCTTAATCCGTTTAAATGTTCCGCTACATTCTCTAGAAGTGGTTTTGTTAGACGGTATTTTTGGCGTGCGAGGCCCACGGCGTGGCCAGATTTACAAGCGACAATATCCAAAGAGATAAATGAGGCATCGGAGGCTCTGGAGTCGTACGCGCATACAGATCAAATCAAATTATGCAAACATAATGAAAGACGGGCGAGGAGACACCCCTTTGCCTTTTTGGCTGCTCGTTGAACCAGCAACCCAAAAAAATAACCAAACTTTACAGAGAAAAGAATGATAGTTCTGCAGGACAATGTTAAGGAAACACGGTATTAAAGCCTCAGTAATATTTATTTGAAATTAACTTTCAAGGTTGCAATCAGGCCGTTAAAAAAATGAAAAGTATGCATGAATGAGAGGCTTTATGTTCCATTATGAAACACAAGTAAAGCTTAACAAAGTGCATGTTTGAAGGATATATTTATAAAAATCAAATAGGTTTTAGGAGAAATGTGATGAACTCAGATGAGCGTCAAACATGGGAGCATCTGTTTTGCCAGTTGGCTAAAAAAAACCTGAACAGCTGTTTGTTTATTTCACTTAAAAAGGGACAATGCACATACAATAATCAACATGAGCACTTGAATCCATCATGTAAATGTGCCAGATTTAGTCATTGGGGGTTATCTTCATCTGCAGACCTGTAATCCTTCATACGTGTGATTTATGGGTAATATTTTGTTATATTGAGTTCCCATTGGTTGGACCCAATGTTGACGTGAAGCTGATTCATATGACTGCCGATACAGTCGCTTCTCTGGTAGAGGAGCTCCACTTTTTAGTCTCAGCATTTGGCCCAAAACACTAAATTTCTTCTCGAAATAATCTAAAAGTTCAGAAACTGGGCTCTTAGCAGATGATGGGAATCAGGCTCCGGATGCGGTAAATTAAGTTTAACAATATTTAATGGCAAGAATTTCAAACAAACAATCAAGGCTCACGATCGCGGCTACGCTCCGACCTTTAGCCCCACAGCCTCCTCTCCTTGTAATCCCCGGAGAACAGTTCCTGCCTGATTTAAGGGCCGAAACGAGATAACGGACCCTCACCTGTACAGACTTTATATTAGTCTCCAACAACCAATCACTGTCCTCAAAGGTCTGTCCATTGTTCTTCAGATCGGGGATGCATTCCGGTTGTCTTAGCTAATACTACAACAACACGGAGAGGCTAAACGTCACGTAAAAGCGTGATAGATTACATTCCGGATTCAAGTAATCTCACGGGTGTCTTCAACATTTCGGAAATACTAAACTAACATTCACTCTCATGCAACATACATTAACTCTTTCCATTTACATTAATCATTTGCATAGAGTAAACAGTACCCCTATGCTTCATAATACATTCATAATAATAATATTCTCCCTAATATTTCCTAATACAATATCTTTCTATATATATTAATTTAAAGCACAGGACTACAGAATCAAAATAAACTATTACAACATATCAATAATGATATTCTTTCTATATATAATAATAATAATATCCAGTCTATGGTGCATCATGAAGTAGAAGCTGAATATTAGAGGATGTTTCTCCCACATTTTCCCTTTCAGTTGCAATAAAATATGAGAAACCCTTTTTTTTCTCCATCTGACGTGAAGTGGCATGTAAATATGTTTCATACCGTTAAATCATTGTGGTCCAACACTAGTGTGCATTAGAGCAATGCGTCTTCACTGAGTCACGCTGTATTAACCACAATCTTTCATCAGTCTTTTCCTTTCATTCGGGTACATTAGTTATTTGTTAAGCTTCATGAATATTTACTTACTTGAGCATCAAATAGAAATTTTTTTACTAAAAAGCTTTTTTCTCCCCACTACACTCCATGCCATATCATTTCTGTAGCTTTCTAAGCATGTGCATTAGCGTATCATTAATATGTCATAACAGTAGACGGTGGCTTTCATCCCTCTATCAAATGAGGCCTTTTATCGTGCATTCTATCCATCACTATTATGCATAATCTCCCGTGTACATTCACATTGCATCGTCCTCATCCGTTCATCGCACACACGCAACTGTAGCGCTCTTTTCTTACAGGCCGCATGCAACAAATTAAATGCAAAGATGGCCGTCAGATAGTCTTTCTTTTTTGCAAAAAAAAAAGCGTGATTAGATGCGAGTATAGAACTCATCAATCCGTGGAGATAGGACGGATGCCCCGGAGCACGAGATTACAGCAGCGTGACTCAGTGTGCGGTGGAAGAACAGCGGCGAGTAGCTCCACCGCCGCTCTACCCGGCTAACGCTTTGTTCACGGCTCCACTGCCAGCTGAGAGTGAGTCATCTGGTGTTGAGGCTTGTGTAAACCCCTACCCCCGCCTCCTCCTCCCAGCCAAGGATTTGTGGACAGCCACCGGACGGAGAATCAGTCACAGTGTGAGCTACACTTGAAACCCCACCTCCTCCACACTGTAAACTAGCCCGCGGCGCCCGGAGGAATTGGCGTCTGCATCGGACATCTCGATTTTCATCCAGCGCCGATCGTTTTACTCGGTCATGTGAGCTGCCGCTTGATGTTACGAGGGCATGTACGGCCCAAAAGCAGATAGACCCATTTCTCAGCAATAACGTATCCACGTTCATATCGTCACCTTTCTAAAATAATGGCATACGTCATTTTTTTTTTTGGCCTAAATCAGCTCACGATACTAGCCACTTCAGTTGAACACGTCATGTGATGTAGTATAATATATTACATGATGATTCTGAAAAACCTGTTAAAAAAAGGCCATTATTTTAGTAAGATGACGATATAACAAATATAATATAATATATAAATAAATATAATGTCCAAAATAATGTTTATATATATATACATACAGTATATATACAGTATATGTATATATATATATATACTGTATATACATATCTTCAGGTGAATATCACAATCTCCGCCCCTTTATCAAATCAAAACAACGTGGCACCATTTATATATATAATTACTGTAATAGGCTACCTTGATTTCTAAGGCCCTGCGTCACAGTCCCCGGCTCCTTGTTGATTGGCTTGTGATCCCTGACAGTTTCCTGTGTTTGTGTGTGTGTGTGGGGGGGAAGCAATCATCTGACAATGACATATAATTGTAATCATGACTGTAAAATTTGACCGGACTTTGGGCCTTTATTCATGAAGTACCGAGCACACGCAACTCCACTTCTCTCGTGGAGTAGCTCTCGCTTCGGTTTAGCTTTGGCGTCTCGGGGAAGAAGGAAACCAGAGCTCGAGGGCGTCCAACGGCGTGCGGGTTCATTGCCTTTTAACGTACCCTCATCTTGCTCCAGCCTCTCCGCGGCGCTCGGGAAAGTCAAGAGACTTCACGGCTGAAAATTCACCGGCAGAATTTAGTCTTGAGCTGTTTTACACAACATAAAATATAAATAAAAGCCGCTCAGAGCCGCAGCTCCTTTCTGAGTGAATTAGAACGCGTAGGTTTGCATTTCAACACCATAAAGAAGGATATCTTTTACTTCCCCCTACTTTTATATGAAACAAGCCGTTATGCATATAAACGGTAAGTTTCGTAAAATGACGTTATTATTTTAGCTTCTTTTCGACCCACTAGTACATAAGAACATCGCGACGAATGACGACTGACACTTCACGTTAAAAAGGCAGATCTGTTTACTCTCGAGAAAATACGTAATATAAGCATAACAGTGCGATGCCTTGATAAATTCATGAGAGCACAGGTGTCAACACAAGGCCCGCGGGCCGAATCCGGCCCGATTTATGTGGCCCCTGGCGACTTTAAAGACACATGATGTCACGTAGTTGTGTCGGGGTGAGGCTCAGGCGCAGAGAGACAGGCTGGACGAAGTGTAAATAACAAAAAGGCGCTCTTTAATGAGGCAAAACAGTTAGAAAATAAACAAGGTCCAAAAGGGGCAGGAAGACAGGCAGGCAGGGTCGAAGCAGGCAAGATCAGGACCACGGACAGGACGACGGGAAAAGGACAAGGAACCAGAGACGACAATCCGACAGCAGACAAGGGAAAGACTGACAATATATAGGGGGGGAAACAGGTGTACGACATCAGACAGTAACGAGACAAGAGTGGCTGAGGGCAGGTGTAGGGAAAGACAAATTAAGACAGAGAAGACACAGGAGGCATAGGAGACACGGAACACAGGAGAAAACAGAACAGGGTGTGACAGTACCCCCTTCTTAAGGGACGGATACCAGACGTCCCAAAGGATCAACAAGGGTGGGTGGAGGGGAGCCGGCGGAGGGACCAAGGGCATGGCCGAAGCAGTCTGGGGGGTGGGCCGGCGGATGACCACCAGGCGAAAGGCGCGCCGGAGTACAGGGATGGGTAGCTGAGGTACCGGGCACAGGAGAGGCCGGGGTCTGGAGCCAGCTGGGATGGTGACGGGACACTGGGAACCGGAATCGGGAAAGGGAGAGACTGCGACGGGACACTGGGAACTGGAGCCGGACGAAATGGCGATGGGACACTGGGAACCGGAAGCGGGCAAGGGGGGAACGGCGACGGGACAGTCGAGAGTGGGACTGGGGAAACGGCCGGGACGGCAGTGGAACACGAGGAGCCGGGACACAGGGAACTACCACCGGGCGGGAAGGGGACGGAACAGGAGGGACTAGAGCCGGCCGGGGCAAAGACGGGGCACGGAGAACTGGGGCCGGCCGGGACGGAGACGGGGCAGGAACAACTAGCGCCGGCCGGGACGGGGAAGGGGCGTGGAGAGGTCGGATCGGCCGGGGCTGCAGCATGGCGGAGGCGACAGCAGGAACCGGCGGGGACTGCGGCACCGAGGCGACAGCGGGAACCGTCGGGGGCTGCGGCACGGAGGCGGCAGCGGGAACCGGCGGGACACAGGGAATGCCCGACAGGAACGCCGGCGGCTGCCAGGGGGCAGTGGAAAACGGCCGGGGCTCCGACTGGTCAGGGGGAATGCCGGCCAGGAACGCCGGCGGCTGCCAGGGGGCAGTGGAGAACGGCCGGGGCTCCGACTTGTCACGGGGAATACCGGACAGCCACGGCGAGGGCTGCTGGGGCTTGGGCTGGTAGCCAGACAGGGCTGGCGGCGCCGACCCATCAGGCGACCGGGAACCGCAGCCGGCCCGACCCGGCTCGCTTGAGAGTCGCAGATCCCTCAGCTGTACGGTCAAGGAACTCTGTTGGTCGTGGAGCTCCTTGTACCTCCCAGAGATCAACCGCTCAATCCTAGAAATACGCTCCTCTCGCATCTGGAGAGAGGAGCGCACACTGTCCTCTGCTGAGACAATCATGGCCAGATTGTTCTGTCACGTTCTTGTGTCGGGGTGAGGCTCAGGCGCAGAGAGACAGGCTGGACGAAGTGTAAATAACAAAAAGGCGCTCTTTAATGAGGCAAAACAGTTAGAAAATAAACAAGGTCCAAAAGGGGCAGGAAGACAGGCAGGCAGGGTCGAAGCAGGCAAGACCAGGACCACGGACAGGACGACGGGAAAAGGACAAGGAACCAGAGACGACAATCCGACAGCAGACAAGGGAAAGACTGACAATATATAGGGGGGGAAACAGGTGTACGGCATCAGACAGTAACGAGACAAGAGTGGCTGAGGGCAGGTGACGGGAATGACACGATCAGGAGAGGCTGAGGGCAGGTGTAGGGAATGACAAATTAAGACAGAGAAGACACAGGAGGCATAGGAGACACGGAACACAGGAGAAAACAGAACAGGGTGTGACACATGATCCCCTTTTCTTAAAGAAATTGAAGAAAAATATCCCGTGCTTTTATTTTGAAGGTTTAGGTTTTAATGGATTTATGTTGTAATATTAGAGACATTTTCTTATGTACAATATTTCTACACTCAAATAAACAATAATCAAATGTAGAGAGAGTTATTTAACAATATGGTGTTTCCGGCCCTTTAAGAGGGCGGCCATGATGCTTATTTGGCCCACGGTGAACAGGAGTGTGACACCCCTGCATTTGAGGCTAAAGCTCCAAGCTTTTGAAAAAATGTGTTTATTAAAAACCATATCTCTAAAACCATATCGCCACGCCAACGTCCAACGGGAAAAACCGGCATCGCTCGTTTGCTTTGTATTAACGGTTTAGGCGATTATATATTTGTTAAGCGCCAAACGGAGGAGGCGTGCTTCATATTTTTTGCGGGATTCTATTCTATGGATTCGATAGAAAAGTAAATGGAGGAGAAGCTCTCTGAAAGTTTATTTAAGACTCCTAAAAAGGCCTGAAGGCGAATCTTTTCACGGAGGAGCTGAGGAAACTTTGGTGCGAGGAGTTTGAAGCACATGGGTGCAGGCAGAGTCTCGTGAAAATGAGCTGCTGAGTTGCATCATGGGAAATGTAAGGAGGTAGTCTTAAGTAGGAGGTAGTCTTTCTGCAGCTTCAGTCTGTAGGATACTTCATTTTATTTCAGTGATCATGCTAAAAAAAAGGTTAGAATGTTAATGCAGCAATCTGCACAATTCCTTCTTTTTTCCAAGAGATTTCTTTTTTTTTACAATTGATTTCTTAAAACATTTTTTACATATATAAAAAAAATGGTAGAAATAATATTTTTATGTTATAGATTTCTCTATTTTTTCCCCCTCTTCTGCTACTTTGTTTACTTGCTCCCTTCCATGTGTCCTCGTCTCCTCCTGAGTGCTCTTCTGTCGACATCTCGTCAAGGTTGCCGGCTCGTCTTCAACACTAAAAGGATTGAGGACTTTTACTCCTTAATACTTTCTCGCTGATAGTATTTTTTCACTTTTACATCAGGAATATTCGTATGGTAATTTTTATAATTTAATGTAATTTAAGGGTTGACTGCATGCTCTCTGTATACGCCCAAGCTTTATACTTTAACCGCTGACCCTCTTCATGGAGTCTTCTACCTGAGGACCCAAAGAGGGGAAGAGGAGAGGCAACAGAGGAGACACAGTGAGGGAAAGAAGAGCCAGTTGTTACCTTCACTGACAGGTGTCATCTCATTCTCTCATTGTGCTTCCCCTCTACAGGGTCAAAGGTCACGGGGCTACGGCTCAATCTCAAAGCATCAGCTGCACATCTCCTCATCACCATCC
This sequence comes from Pseudoliparis swirei, assembly GCF_029220125.1. NCBI lineage: Eukaryota > Metazoa > Chordata > Actinopteri > Perciformes > Liparidae > Pseudoliparis > Pseudoliparis swirei. Next base: position 16,611,040 of record NC_079402.1, on the reverse strand, counting down.
ATCCATCCCCATTACACCTCTAATAGTTCCTCTTCACAGCAGCCACCCACGGTAATGGACTCACGCTTCAATGAGCGGCCGTGTCTCTCCCCTGCTCTCTCATTTTGACTTGTTGTTTCTTTCTTTCTTTACACACACACACACACACACACACATACATACACACACTCTCTCTCTCACTGCTTCCAATATGCATTTACAGAGAAGCAGTTTGCACATTAAATACAATGCACGTAGGGGGGAAATAAAAATTAAGAAAGCATCACTGTCAAACGTTGAGAGTATTTACTCTAGCTTGTGAAACACTCCATTCAATAGGTGAGAATACTTTTTCCTCTCAAGAAGGTGCTTCTTTCCTCCCTCTATCCTCGGGGGAAAATCCTCCGTTCATCGAGGCCAACACCGCGAGTCTTATCAGTGACAGAGGAGAGATGAATAAGGGAGGAAAAGAGTCTATTTTCTCTCCTCACTGTCAGGTTAAATTTACTCCGGGTCCCAGTGGCTCAGCGCGTAGCGCCACACACACCAATTACAAATGACAGCCTTTAAAAAATATATTATTTTTCATTCCTGGGACCTGTGGTGATGGAGTCGTTATCGAAAACCTTTCGAGACACGTTGAAGGGCAACCGAAGGGTAAACACTCCTCTAATGAAGCCGTAAAGATGTTGTGATGACGCTTTATAATAATTGCACTAGTTAAGTACGAGTAAACACTTTAATTCATCATTTACAAAGCCTTGTTGCACAGTCTATAAAGGAAGTATTATATAATGCTTCATAGCGAGCGGTTATTATAAACCAGAGAAGTCTCGCTCGGGTTCCGTGGCACGTTAACTATTATTTTATTTTATTTGGGGGTTTAGAGTTGAGGTAAATACTTAATTCATCATTTACAAAGCCTTGTTGCACACTCTATAAAGGAAGTATTATATAATGCTTCATAGCGTGCGGTTATTATAAGGCAGAGAAGTCTCGCTCGGGTTCCGTGGCACGGTGACGATCATTTTCTTATCTTTTGGGGTTTAGAGTTCACAAGATCCATACCTACACCGCAGCATCACCGCTGAAGTACCCTCCGCCATTAAAACAGGGTCACGGTTGATCACTAATCCCTTGCAGAACAATTTGGTTAAGCAAAACTAAAGCGGGGACACGGTTCCCCAGCGTGTTTCGAGTGGTTGCTCAACCCCCCCCCCCCTTACCTTGGCTCTGGTGTCTAGGACTGGCAGTGACCCACTCACTTAATGAGTAGAACCTACCGCTGCTCCTGCCAGGCCCAATAATCTCCTCTTGGCATAACCGAATCAAGCACAGAAATGTCCTTATCGGTCGGGAGCAGCAGACATCCCCCCCCCCAACCCCCGCCACCCCACCCCCACCCTGCCCCAAACACACAAAACGGACCCCACCTTAATTGATTTTCTCCGTCCCAAAGGCAGCTCTCATTCTGTGCGTCAGACAATTTTATTTACTGGACTGCTTTTTTTTGGTGTGGTATTTTTTATGGTGTGATTCAGGCCTTGGTGGTGGTGGCTTGTGCAGAAATAACCTCAACGTGGGTGTTTTGTTGTTGTTGTTGTGGTTGAAATACTCACTTAGGTCCCTCAACTTTTCTTCATTACACTGGTGGACTAGATTGCATAAAGATTAACCCTCTCACATTAAACGAATGTGCAGTGAAATTATAATGACGTCTTCTTTCGGGTCGAAGAATTCCTGCATATTCACTCTATTTAATATTTGGAATAATTAATGAAACTGATTTGCGTGTATTTCTACGAGGCTCAATCAGAACCGTCACTAACAAACGGATTATATTTTAGACTCATTCGTGTTGATATATTGAGAGCAAAGCAGTGAAAGTGAGGGTCACGTTGGAAGAGCTCGGGTTGCGTAATGTTTTCCACTGTCAAGTGTTTAATTGAGATGCGTCGGCCACTCTGAATGGAAATGATTCAATAAAATAAAAAAAGCTATTTCATTTTAGTTTTTCTTTTCTTGATTGCCAATTCCACTTTTGCTCATTTATGGTGCCAGTTTTAATCGCATTATGTTTAGCCTTCTCCTTTTTCTTAATATGTTACATTTTGTGTTGGAGGGGGCAGCCGGGTGAGTGATACCTGGTGGAGGAATCAGCTTCTACTGGTGTCGACAGAATCACTGTCACTGATGGACAGAGAGCTGCACTAGACTGGTGGACCGGTGGACTGGTGGAGTGTTGGACTGGGGAAATGGTGGATTGGTGGACTGGTGGACTAGTTAACTGGTGGACTGGCTAACTGGTGGATTGGTGGACAAATTAGTTTGTAATCACGAGGCATTGAGGCTTTGCAGAACATGTCTTCAATAACATGCAGCAGTATCTATTAGTACTGTGCATTTATCACCAAGTAGACATGCAGTTTTTAATGTCTTACGAGTGTAAAAACATAGTTATTTATCCATGATCTTTTTGGAAAAGGCCTGTATACTTTCTGTACGTAGACAGCTCCCCGACGGCGACTACCCGGAGACGCCACGGTGACTGTCACGCCCTCTGCTTCCTGCTCTCACACGCACGCTCCCTGCATGTAAGGATTATGTAAATCGGCAACGTCTGGAAAATAAAGCCGGAGAGAGCTGTCGCACAATCGTTACGCTCCGCGTCCTTCGTGATGAGTCCTAATCACACACCCAAGGTCACCATAACAACATTTAAATAAATAACTAAATCATGTTCCACTATCAAACTTCCCCAGGGCGGCGAGTCCCATCGATTGTCGCCCAGACCCAGAATGTGGCAAGAGAATAAAATGAATATTGAATATTTAGGGACCGCCTCAAATTCTGCCACGGTAGTTGCCGTCATTCAGCTCAGAGAACTATCGATCGGCTCATTTCATATGCATCGATATGCACGAGGTGCTTTGCATTGACCACTTACGGTGGAATGTCAGCACGCAGAGGGAGCGGCATATGAGGCAGGGTGGACATCTCCACGGAAATTTCACACTGGATGTTTTTTTATCAATTTTTGCGTGTAGGTTTCTTCATTTGTACGCATGCACACATTAAATGAGGATCCTACCTCGCAGGGTCACCGCTGTGGAAGCCAGAGCGCCGCCCAGAGGCAATTGAGGCTTTCTATCATCACAATAATGTCGCTTTAGTATTAAAATGTCATTGAAATAAATGCAATTCCTGTAATGAACTATATTTGCAATGTTGCCGTTGCCAGGTGGTGCTATCCATATAAAATGTCATACTGCATCGCCTCAAATCCTAAATATCCGAGCAGCTGTACTCAATATGTTTTATAGTCCAATGAATAATTGTCAGAACTGTTGGCCACTCGTTAAGGGTCGGTAATTGATGATCTAGAATGTGCTTCTCAGGTGAGTTTGCTCTCGAGTCCATGTTGAGTGCCACCTCCAAATCTAAATGTAAAACCAACTTTAATTTCCCTCTCGTGAACTCGCAGACCGGTTGAAACGCTAAGAACAAAAAGTTAGCTCATCAACGACTTAAAGGATTACTTAAAAAATACATATATATATTTTCACCTGGCCTTGTCCAGTTGCATTCTGGGTGGTTTGTGACAACTCAACAATGTCGGGCTTCCCTCGGTGTCGGGTAACGTGAGCGTGTCATTTCACAGAACATCGCTCATTTGCACACGCTGCCAACAATACAACAGACTAATCCTTTCCTTTCTTTCAGTGGATACAGTATTATATATATCATATTATTACCCTGCCGCTCATGGGTCTTCAAGTCGGTTAAAGCACCAAAAGGAATCATAGAACATTACGTTTGATCGCTAGAACCACATTTAAGAGGACTAGAACCCTCTAAAGGAATCGTAGAACAACATTTAAGAGGACTAGAACCCTCTAAAGGAATCGTAGAACAACATTTAAGAGGACTAGAACCCTCTAAAGCAGTGGTCGCCAACCCGTCGATCGCGATCGACCGGTCGATCTCGGAGACGTTCCCTGTCGAGCTCCAAAATAAAATGAAAATAAATTCAAAAACACATTGTTCCTTGTTTTAGAACATTTTCTGAAGTGTCTTCTGAAATGTTTTCTTTCTGACTGGAAGATTGCCGTCAGAAAAGATCTCTGCCTGATTCATGAACGCCTGAAAACGGGTTCGCTTACACAGCCGTGTTCTCAGCTGTGCACCCAGAAAGAGGGAACGTACCACGACAGGTGGGGCGCAGGGGGAAATGCAGAAAGACCTTTCTTGATCACAAACTCGCCTCAAAGTACACCGACATAAAACTAAGTCATCAATAAATATATGTTGAAATGCCTGTACCTTCGTGTACATGTTTACGTTAAGGCATTAACAGGTTACGCCTGCGCGTGCGCGACAGCCGAGATTCTTGGCGACTTGCCAGGTCTTACCTCCGTGAGTTGGGCTTTTCTGCTGTTGTCCTTCAAAACAAAAGCTCAACATTGAGCTTTTTTCTTGTCCATAGAGCAATCTGGTTTACTTGAAAGTGATTGCAATTGCATTTATACTATTATTTGAAAAGGGACAGATGCAGGAGTCACAAATGGTGATTCTCATATTTATTATTATGAAAAAAAATTAAATCTGAGGATGTCTGTAGAGCTGATGTGAACGTAGTCATCAACGGTCTGACTTCAGAACCAATCCCAGATGAGAAAACTTTCATGAATACCAATTTTGCCCCGAAAAACTCATCAGTGAAGTTGAGAAAATCACCAAATCAAAGACCAGGAGCTGGATTACTGACAGACAGCTGACAGACGGCCTCAGACTGGCTGTCTGTGATTATGAACTAACTACACGCTCACAGGCAGAGTTCAGTCACAGCCATCACTCTGACTGGAGTCACATGACGTGATGGCATTATGATGAGAGCTGAACTTACATGAGTTGCACTGACTGATCATGTTGTCAGTGTTGTGCTGTAATTGGATTGGATTCAATTTATTGTCATTGCTAGAGTCCAGGTACAGAAGCAATGAAATGTAAATAAATACAACATTTATATTGGTAGTTCATCCAGCTGTTCATTGCAAATGTGTTTTTTCTTGTTCATATTGTGTGCGGTTAACAAATATTTTACTTGTTATATTACACTTAAATTCTGTGTACCTGGTCACATCAATTTGAACGCTGGACCAAAATGACAATTAGGCCAAATAAAAAGTCATAAGTCCAGTCTGGACAGTCGTTTTCTCTCAACGCCTCAATAGGTAGATCTTGTCGTCATGAAGGCGGAGGTCAGGGATCTTGGGCTCAAAAAGGTTGGTGACCACTGCTCTAAAGGAATCGTAGAACAACATTTAAGTGGACTAGAACCACTTAAAGGAATCGTAGAACAACATTTAAGAGGACTAGAACCACTTAAAGGAATCGTAGAACAACATTTAAGAGGACTAGAACCCTCTAAAGGAATTGTAGAACAACATTTAAGAGGACTAGAACCCTCTAAAGGAATCGTAGAACAACATTTAAGAGGACTAGAACCACCTACAGGAATCATAGAACAAGATTTAAGAGGACTAGAACCATCTAAAGGAATCGTAGAACCACATTTAAGAGGACTAGAACCATCTAAAGGAATCGTAGAACAACATTTAAGAGGACTAGAACCATCTAAAGGAATCGTAGAACCACATTTAAGAGGACTAGAACCACTTAAAGGAATCGTAGACCAACATTTAAGAGGACTAGAACCACTTAAAGGAATCGTAGACCAACATTTAAGAGGACTAGAACCACTAAAAGGAATCGTAGACCAACATTTAAGAGGACTAGAACCACTTAAAGGAATCGTAGACCAACATTTAAGAGGACTAGAACCCTCTAAAGGAATCGTAGAACAACATTTAAGAGGACTAGAACCCTCTAAAGGAATCGTAGAACAACATTTAAGTGGACCAGAACCACTTAAAGGAATCGTAGACCAACATTTAAGAGGACTAGAGCCACCTACAGGAATCGTAGAATAACATTTAGAATGGAAATATTAATGTTAAATGTATAGCGTGCCGCTCTCTTACAGATATCTAGCGATAAACAATGGCAGTGCACTTTTTTAACGCACTGATCAAGGTCAAGCCTCTCACAAGGAAATTGTGGTTTTCATCTGTCATCTGATCTCCTCTGGCTTTATGTCTGTAACTTGAGGGATGCCATTTTGCTTTAATTTGTTCGCCCGGGGAAAAGAATATCACAGGATTTAAAAGTCAAAAAAGCAAAGTGGAGATGATACAAGAGGACGTGTGCTCATTCTGTCCCTCGGAAACAGCACTTAGCTCAGAGACAGGATAAAATGATCATTTAAATGCATCTTTCATCTTTCCCTGACCTTCGTAATCACCTCTATATATATAGAAGGGAGTCTTTATTTTGTTTTTCAATCTTCCATCGCTTGGTATAGTTGCTAAGCTGCTTTGGATAAACACATATTTTGCATCGATTGTACTCAATCCCTTCGGAGCTTTATTGCGTCGAGTAGCACAAGGATAACAACCCCGGACTACCTGAGACGTCCTGGTCTCTGCAGCTGTGGCACTGAGTGCATGAGCAAGCCGGTGAGCAGCTCTGCAGCCCTGCAGGGAACAGTCCGGTCCTCCTTTCATGTGTGCACTGTACACCCCAGACTTCAAATGCAACTCGGAGTCTTCTGCAGAAGGCTTCGGATGACTCTTTAGATCTGTCAAACTAATCAGGAGTCTGAGCACAGGCACCCGACGGACTACTCGGGGCCAGCGGTGTGTATACACGGCTCACTCTGGAAAAGAGAAAGGACGTGGTGGACGAGAGGGCCTCGGAGAACTACGACCCCCTCGTGAACTCCTGTCTTTGTTCTTCGAAGACGGAGACGCGGTCTTCAAATGCGGCTTAACGGATTCTTGCTAACGCGGGAGGAAACATTCGAAAGACCCAAGGTATTCTCATCGAGCTAATTTGGTTAAAAGCAACTTCAGGATGGTTTTGTTAATCCTGAATAAAGTTATCTCCAATGCCAGTGCACCGTGTGTTCTGGATAAATTGGTCTTTTTCACAGAGAGTATCTGTAGTTCGTAAGTAAGTAAGTAATTATTTCCATAGGTACATACATAACGTTTACATACCGACAGACATTAGCAACAAAAAAATGTACGAATGGAGGACCGTCCAAAGACCGAGGTCTGGAGGCGCCTCTGAGATGAGGAGTTGGACGGCCCCGCCCCGAACCCTTTAACTCCCCCCTCCCAACTACTACAGGCACACAGACAGTACACACACATATTGATCAAAACATAAAATTTCGTACAAGCAACAACAACAACAACAAAAACCAGAAGAGGAAAAAGAAAACAAACGAAAAAGAAAAAGAAAGAGACATAGTAAAAATAATAATAAAGGCAAATGTGCACTACTGATAACTTAGAAAAAAAATTATATCACAAACATCAAATTATGTATATACATTTCATTTTAAATATCTTTCCTCTATTGTACTGTGCCGCCAGGCTGTATATCAATAATAATAACTTTTAAAGTGAAGTGAGATGGCGTTTAAGGCGAGAACCAAATGCCTTGGTGGTGGATGCTGATTTGACCTCGTCCGGAATTTGTCTCCAGAGCTTTGGACCTCTACGGATGAAGCTTTTAAATACAATGTCGACTGTATGTTTATTAATATGTATGCCACCACGCAGGCGCGTGTTGTGGTTGTAGACATTTGTGTTCCTTGTGAACATACGTAACAGATTGTGGGGCAGATTATTGTTCATAAATCTGTACAAAAAAATTCCTGTCTGACAAATGTAGATCGTTAAATCTGAGAATGCCCAATCGCTTAAAAAGCGTCTCAGTGTGTTCGTTGTTCTTCACGTTGCAGATGATCCGCACAGCCCTTTTTTGTAAAATCTCGATACATTTAACTTGAGTTTTAGCTGCGGATCCCCAGAGCATATTGCAATACAAGAGTTCTTTTATTTGGTTCCATATATTCTCATGTATAGATCCTCCTGAGACCCAGCCCATTCATGTGTGTCCTCTGTGGTGGACATTTTGGTTTTGCATCTCTCCTTTGACTCATTTGAGTTCTCCTATCAGGCCCTGCTGTAGGGTTAGGGTGATAGGGATAGTACTCAGAGGACATCCGGGGCTTTCCAGTGATACCGCATAGGTCGGGGTTGGGATGATGACAACTTCCTCTTCCTTTGGACTCCTGGAGCTGTGAGTCCTCCTCTGATTGGTCCTCGTTCTGTCCCCGTACTCCCTGGACCTGCTGACCTCATCATGTCGGGGAGGCTTTAGCTCAGTGGGGTAAGAGGGCCGTCCTGCAACCGCAAGGTTGTGGGTTCGATCCCCGCTCTCCCCATTAGTTGCAAGTCGAAGTGTCCTTGAGCAAGGCACTGAACCCCCAGTTGCTTCCCGGGCGCTTCACCGCAGCCCACTGCTCCTTAATAACTAAGGATGGGTTAAATGCAGATAACTAATTTCCCCTTGGGGATTAATAAAAGTGTATATTCTATTCTATTCTATGTCACACAGGGACCACATGTGGTCCTAGAACCCCTTTTGATTCAGCTGGGGGGTCCATGGATCCTGATGTTCTACTGGGGTCACTGACTTCCTGTTCCTGACTGTATCAGTCAGCATATTTTTTTGAAAGTCAAAAGGTAAGTCAAGTGTTGCTTAATTATTGTCTTTTTTACTATGATATTCATATAATTCATTGATTATTAACATGTCAGGAATGATAGTTTTAGTTCTGAAAGCATTTCAGTTAATTTGTTGTTGTTGAATAATAGTCCTTTTATGAATGTAAACACCAGGGCAAAACGTATGTATTTAATTACTCAACATGGGTGTCGGAGGTGAACCTATAATGCAAAATGTTCATCCACATTACCAAAAATAGAAAAGGCTTCCAGGAATATCACCACAATGGATATTTCACTCAAAAAAAAAAAAAAGAAGAAGTTGGAATACTTTCCCTCAGTTCCCAGGAGGATAGAATAACTAGAGGTAACTCCTGGTAGTGGAACATAACGTGGGTTGTATCTCCTCGCTTCTATAGGGTTTGCATGTACTGCATGGTGCAATACAGCCAACAAGCTACGATAGCTTCGTTTGCATTCCCTCAAAGGTCAGCGCTGTCAAGACTGTTTGCTAATTGGTCCGTAGCGTAACTTCAGCATTGGAATTACATTTTTCTTTACATTATTTTCTCTATTTGTAATGCTGCTGTGGGAGAGAGACTGTGTGGAGGGTGTGTGTGCAGTCTAGCAGGAGGTAGAGGGCACGGTGTCGGCTTACCAACCCCATCTATTCCTGTTCTCCCCGTCTTTCTAATGGTGGCGTGCGCTCTCACTTCAAAGCATGAAAAATAGCATCTCAAAGAGGTGCGATGAATTACTGTCGTAACATGGAACCAGTGTGACGTGACATTAGCTCAAAAAGAAAGAAAAGAGGTGTTTCATTGTTTTGTTTCGTGATGTTGTGTTTATTGGTTCAGTCACTGCAACAATAATCCTCCATGGAGGGCTCTTAAAGGGGCATGACAATACATTAACCCTCACCGAGACGTTAATTGGATGACTGCCAAGAGCTCGGCACGAAGCCAGGGTTGAATGTTGGTATCTGTGTTGTGCGTCTGCAAGTTCATTCCTCCGGAGACCAAATTGGATGCGAGGGATACTTAATTTTTTGATTGTGTAAATATATGGGCCTCATTGAAAAAAAAGAGTCATTTTTTTTTAATAATTCAATTATATAGCATGCTCTCAACAATCAAACCATCACAAGTCATTGGTATAATACGATAATTTAGTGTATCTGGATATGGGGATATATTCAATGTTCTTTTGAATATAAGCCTGTGGCTATAGTTGTATTTATATTGTAGAGTATTGAGTTTATTCCATTGTAAATACCTTGCATCCCTGGTGGTGATGTCCTTGTATTGACGCTTGTTTATTCATCCTTTTCTTGGATGGTTAATTTGTTCCATTCACCTCAGAATGTTTCTCATCTAAAAATACATTTTACATTTTTTAATTTTCAACAGGTGGGCGGGGCCTCCATTCACATTTCATTACTCCCCTTTTTCTTGTTTTTAACCTTAATCAGGCCATAAACTACTTAATAATACATCAACATTTATATTTTGTATGAAGAATCTGAATCTGCAAAGAAGACTAACTGGTAACTAATATTGTCAAATAATTGTAGTGACGCTTTAAGTGCAATAAATCCTTTTAAAATGAAAGTGGGCAGAAAGTATAAAGTTATAGAAATAGATGTACCTCATAATCTTTCTCTCAAAGTGCCTCAGATTTAGCATTGACATTTAAAAAGTACATGAGAGCATCCACCAGCTACAGCCTCTCAGAATCCTGGGAAACAATGATCTATGTGATCTTGGTCTTTGTGGTTTAGCTACAAATATTAACAGCATCCAGTCCTTTTGAGTTTATATATTGTTGTTATTATATATTGTGAGATGGAGATACAAGATGGAAGGCCACGTATATCGAGGGAAGCTAAAGCAGATCCTGCCCCCTTAATGGGCGTCTCCCCAACTATTTGTACGGTGATTGATTTGATGTCTTCTTCTTTACTTGTCACAAAGATGAAAGACTCGCCGTCTCTTTCCTCCGACCCACTCAACCACACATCCCTCTTCTCTCTCCCGAGACACCCTTTTACCTCGGAACGTATTCAGGGGGCTCGACATCGGTCCTGCCCGTCCGCCGTCGGCTCCAATCAGCGGCATGATTTCAAGCTGCAGGACTGCGATGCAGTGAATATTATATATCATTTCCATTTCATTCTCTTTTGGGTTCCTCGCTTTCGGTTTCACCTGAAAGTGCAGAGACACCCCCCCCCCCCCCCCCCGCTGGGGGCTGAGTGGTGGAGGAGTATAATTTCTTCTCCAGTCTCGGCACCACGGAGGAGACTTTACCTTTTCACTCTCAGGCTCCCGACGGATCTGTTTCCAGAGCTCCGGGGTCACACGGTGCTCTCCCGTAGAAATTCAGTGAGGCAGGACCACCAAATATCATCACGAGACCAGCATTCCCACGCAGATCACAACAGCTTCCCGGATAACGACGCACCTTCTTTTCAGTGCGAGGCGAGGTGTCCTCCCACCTTGTGTGGAAAATGGAAATCAAGTTCTAGCTGCGATCGCTTGTGTGAAATGTGACGATAAGAAGGAAGAAGGAAGAAGAAACCTGGTTTACAAGACTTTTAACTCCTTTCTATTCAGAGATCAATGTCTTCCATACCTATGTTCTGACCATGTCCATATATGATCAATGTCTTCTATGCCTATGTTCTGACCATGTCCATATTCAATTCAATTCAATTTATTTGTAGAGCCCAATTTCACAAATTTGTCTCAGTGGGCTTTACAATCTGTACACATAGACATCCCTGTCCCAAAACCTGACATCGGATCAGGAAAAACTCCCAAATAACCATATATGATCAATGTCTTCCATGCCTATGTTCTGACCATGTCCAGATATGATCAATGTCTTCCATGTCTATGTTCTGACCATGTCCATATATGATCAATGTCTTCCATGTCTATGTTCTGACCATGTCCATATATGATCAATGTCTTCCATGCCTATGTTCTGACCATGTCCATATATGATCAATGTCTTCCATGTCTATGTTCTGACCATGTCCATATATGATCAATGTCTTCTATGCCTCTCTTCTGACCATGTCCATATATGATCAATGTCTTTTACATCTATATTCAGACCATGTCCATATATGATCAATGTCTTCTATGCCTCTGTTCTGTCCATCTCCATATATGGACTTATGTTTCGTATGACTGTGCTCAGCATCTCTCCCTGAAATGTAAATAACTGACCTCTAGTTTAAGCTGGTTAACATCCATAAATGAACTTAAAGATGTACGTGTCAGTCCCACTTCTATGTGGCGGGTTTAGGGTACAAAGTTCTTGTGGTTTCTTCAGAGAGTTGACGAAATTCTGCAGTCCATGTACAATAAAGAATTCTCCGAAATTAATCTTCGACTTCAACCTCATCTGTGACCAACGTCTGTTAAACTAAAACCAACTACCACAGGATTCAGAAGAAGGGGAAGAGCAAGCGAGTGGTAGCACATCGAAGAGGGCAGTGTTGATTGCAGAGGAAGATGTTTTTTTAATTTTTTGAAGCCCCTTAAAACATACTTTGCATCTTCTCACGATGTTCCTCTTCCTGCCGCCTGCTCTCACAGCTCCATGAAGAAAGGCTTCATTCGGTGGGTGGAGCACTTTACACTTGCCTGAGGGAGGCCCCGCGGATAATTACAAAGCGTTCAGCAAACACGGCTCGGGGGGGAGGGGGGGGGGCTAGGCGGCTCGCGGAGACATCCTGAGACAAACAGCCCTCGAGCCAGACACAACACGGAGATACCTGATAGGAGCACGGAGATCGAAGTCGCAGAGGGAACACCGGACTCCACCGGAGAGGGCCGAGCTCAGACTGGAATCCATCCTATAAACTAGGTTAGAGAGCGTAATGGTCGAGGCGGTGAGCGTTACGCTGATTGTAAAGCGTTTGAAACGCCCACCTTATTCTTTCAAGCTCATAATCATTACAATCACTTTTGTGATCATCATCAGCAGCAACGCCGCCGCCAAACCACTTCTGCAATTCCATCTCCCGGAATTACGTCTAATTACCCCTCATTAGTAAAATGTCCCCCCCCCCCCCACACCCCAACCCCCCTGTGTGGGTGTGGCGCCGGATCCTCGTCGCTCAGAGAGGTGTGAGCTTTATGAATAACGGCTTTTGCCCACACAGGGTTAACAGAGGAAGAGGAGAGGGTCACCGAGCGAAGAGCCCGATGTATCGGCAACCTTGTGGCCCACGCCTCGGGCTAAATTAGGGGATTAACAGCAGCCGCCCCCTTTGAGAAAGACCCATCTTCATACCGTCATAACGCTCCCTCAGCCCTGGGTTTCTGTCCCCCATTGATTTTTCTTTTTCTTTTACCGGATTCTCTTTGATGAGAGTAGAGAGAGTGACACTCTGATGACGTTTCCAGTTGTTCGAGGCGTGTGTTTCATTGCAGATGTCTGTTTGTGCGACGTGCGTATCGCCGTGCGCACGCACTGGAACGTCCCACTGCTTTTAAACAGCTCGTTTAGGAAACCTCTCCCGACTCTCCGACCCATTGTTCCTACTTCATTTCTCTCCGTTTCCTTCTTAGTGGTTTTATTTTTGTTACAACTCCCCGTCGTTTTTTTTCTTTTGGTGTGTAAATTATAGGCTTGGCATTTTGGGGAAGGGCAGTTCACTCTGTTGGTTCTTCACAGTTCTGTGCATTTGTTCCGCGGCCGCTCCGTGCGTGAAAAATACCCCGAAAAACACAGCCGAGGGGAAAAGAAATTCAGACGGCAACATTGAACCAAGAGCAGAAAACACACACACACACACACATGCTTGTTGTTGTATATTGGACACATCAAACATAAAGCCAATAATAGGATGTATTGTCTGGGCTAATTGTGGAGATAAACAGCTCTTCCTGGGAGACTGCTCCTTCTCTGAATGTCTTTGGCTGATCAGGTTTCAGTGACATTCAAACACGGAGCCAGAACTGAACACACATACACACACACACACACACACACACACTTTTTTGCGAGCACACGCATTATTCTACAAGAACATGATGACCAGCCGGTGTGACCGAGGTTTCGTGGACAATGTTTTGGCCCCTCTGTGTGCTTCATACCTGCTCGTTTGATATTAAAGTCATGGCTCATTCATTGTAAGAGAAAATCACTGCGTCTTTACAATATTTGCCAAAAGCCCGGGAGGAGACAGACTTAAGTTCAACACCCCTGCAGTGTGTCAGTGAATGTGCAATGTTTGCACATTCCCTCTTTTTCCATTAAACATGAAGCAGGACCCGAGGGTCTGAAGACATTTGGTGTTAACGGCCTTTTGTTCCAGAAGTGAGTCACAGCGTCATCATGACCCTTCACACTGGTGAGATATGTAAATATATATCTAACAATATGTCAAGCGAGATAGAACTGTTAACATGTGGAAAGAAAAACGTGGTATATTTGACAAGGATGTCAAATAGATAACGAGTATATATATATATGCACATCTCACACGTCCGCAAAATATATGTTCAAGGTTTATTTTGATTAACTTCTCTTATTAGCAAGTTGAGGGCGGGACTTAATGCGACATATCCATATTACGCCTGTTCCAAACAGGATTAAGCATAAGTCAATTCTTTGAGAATTTGTTTTTCAGGATTCGTTATTCGTCATATATGTGTATGCGTTGTGTATTTGTATTATGTTTCACGGGCCGTGTTCAACCCGCGATAAAGAGTAAGAAGACGTGATAATGCGGTTGTTCACGATGAAATAAATTGCTTTCAGTACGACGTCTCCCACCGCACGCCGGCTGTGAATCAAAGCCCGGTTATTTATGACATGTGCAATAATACCACTTTCCTACTGCATGTGATGACATTTTAATTTTAAATGTGTATTCCCAGACCGGGGTGTCATCCATCCGGCGTGTAAACGTACACCCTCGATCCGCTGCTGGATGTCACCACCGTGCCGATAACGCACATTCTGCACCTCTCACCCCTATATGGCATCAACCCCCCACCCCCTCCCTTCCCCTCCCCCTCCCCCATCATGGAGATGCAGGTTCACACATGAGATGAGCTATCCCACACTAGCCTCGGGTCCCCGGCACCGATGATTCAACATGCTCTCGTGGCCGCGTGCGCCCCGTTGACGGTAATGACTCGGCGGGGGTCGTTTTCTTTTGTGTGCCGCGTGTCACAAAACTGTCAGCTGTGAATGTCTGTACGTGAACTTCCTGTGTACCTGGAGATCAAACACCAGAGCTCTGTTAAGTACCATGCTGAGTTCTGTGAGTGCTACATAACAACCCCGTTCTAATAGTCAATACACAGTGATGGCGTTTCCTGTTCTGTATACTTCTGAGAACCTCTAACAACGTGCCGCCCGGTGCATTTACTTCCCATTATTATATCTCATTATGTTCAGTAAATGTGCTTCACACTGAGCGGTGAGCCGTGCTCATATGTGCAGCGTTATGTTTGCACGTGAGTGCTTTATAATTTAATATTTCAAGACATTATAGAATAATAAATAGTCTTATTCTGTTTCATCTTAAAGTAAACTCCCAAACAACACACAAACTACCAAAGGAAGCCCCTCAGAGAGTCAGCTGGATGATGTGTGCCATGATGACTGATGAGATAATCACCCACACCTCTCCACCTTCAGCTCTAATAATGTACACACTGCATGTTGTTAGACGGTCTTTAACATGTTTGGCAACCTTCAGTGGATTCCCATCAGCCATGCTCCCCGGGATCAGGCTCCATGAGCCCATTGGACCGCGCGCAATCTGCGCACCGTGCACACACATGCATGTTCCACGCAGTCTGCTGCTGTTCGCAGGGGGAAGAGGAAGGTCCGCGGCGCGGTGGAGAAGGAAGGAGCAAGGCAGTATAGAGGGGGAGGTAGAGGCACAGCAGTCTCAGGGCAGGGCTGCGCGAGGGAAAGAAGTGGCTCAGAGCGCGGCGTGCGTACACACACCCGGAGAGAGACGCGCTGATTGACAGTCGGGAGGCAACGGAGAGGGAGCGCGCGGGCTATTCTCCCACCCCGGGTTTGTCAAAGGCATCTCTGTGAAGCCGGATCAGCCCGGCGCAAAAGAAAAGGAGGCTCTATCTATCCATCCACCCCCCCCCCCTCCTCCTCCTCCTCCTCCACCACCACCACCACCACCGGGCTCGGTATTTGGAAACTTAATTGTATTCAGTCACTACACAGTGCGGACTAACCTGGCGGCTCCACGCGTCCTGGACACCGGGGAGTGGATGGACCGAGAGGTCACGCTGCACTTTGCAAGCTGAGTCCAAGAAGATTTGTCTCGCTTTCCTTTTTTTGTGGAGTAAAAAAAAAAGAGACTGCGACTTGCTTTCGGATCATTTTGGGGTTCATTTGAGTTTTTTTATTGTTATTATTTTTGTATTCAAACCAACATAAATGTGATGCGTTTGTTAGTCAAGTTTCAAACCCTGGAGCCCGCCAACACTCCATCTTTTTAATTGGAATAACGGCATCCGGGAGGCTCTCTCTCTCTCTCTCACGCGCGCGGAGGATTTTTTTGGTGCGTAAGTTGTGCGGTGTGTGCGTGCTGAGCCGCGCACAAGTAGTTGTGCATTCCCTTCATTTTTTTTTTGTGGGGACGTGAAATAACCCTTTTCTTTCCGCCCCATGGAGTAGGCTCAACCACAGGTAACGGACTTCAACACAGCGGGCTCGTTCTCTGTCGCCAGCCCCCCCCCCCCAAAAAAACACACACACACACGCAGGCGGATCGGATGCGCAGATTCTCCGTATAGTGTGGCACATGACGGATGGGGAAGCATGAACAGCTCTTCTGAAGTCGAAGATGGGACTCGGCATAAAAACCAGGTACGTTCTCCCTCAGCTCGCGCTCCATGGGGCTCTCGAGGAGTGTCGCGCCGCGGCGCGGCACGGCGCGGCTGCCGCGTGGCGCAGTGGTTACCGCGCCGCGAGTTTATTTGGGAATGCGTCTCTCCGGGCGAATCTGTGTGCGCCGCGCAGACAGTAAAGCTTGCCTGCCCCCCCCCCCCCCCCCCGGCTCCCACCGGGCTCTGGCACTTTCTGCCCCTGTCATAATGTCTGAACCCACCCGCGGATCACACTGACCCCCCGTGGCTACATATACTTGTGTTTTGGCGTGACGCGACGCTCCGGAATGTGTGTGAGTGTGTGAGCGTGTGAGTGTGTTACCGGGCTACTTGACGTAGACGATGTGATGATCTGGAGTGGAAAGAGATGCTGAAATCACGGCAGCGGGAGCACGCGCGTTTGAAAACAGGCGGAGAGTTGTGTGCGTGAGTGTGTGTGTTTGTGTGTGATGTGTGAAGGTGTTACCGGGCTACTTGACGTATAGGATGTGATGATCTGGAGTGGAAAGCAGCGGGAGCACGCGCGTGTGAAAACAGGCGGAGAGTTGTCTGTGTGTGTGTGTGTGTGTGTGTGTGTGTGTGTGTGTGTGTGTGTGTGCGCGCATCTCCGCTGCGTCTTTTCCACTAAATATGCTTAAATGTTTCCTCCCCATGCAATGATGGGCTGTCTTTGAACGGGATGTCTCTTTGTGGGTGTCATGGCACGCGGGCGTCCTCCTCCCCACGGCGGGGGACGGACACCGGAGCAGACGTGCGCGAGCTCACTTTGGGGGATTGTCTCATGTGTTCCTTCCACAAGGTCAGTGGACGGCTCTGGACCCCCAGGAGGGGCAGCCCGGCTCCCCTGGAGTCCGGGATCGGATTTCGGGGGCTTCGAGAAAGCCTGTAGAGAAGAAAAAAACCACAGAATGATTTCCCCTTCCTCCTCTACTCCTCCTCCTCTCCTCCTCCTCTCCTCCTCCTCTCCTCTTCCCTCCTCAGGAGGATGGGATTACTTATCACAGGGCATCACTGGAGAAAAGGAAAACTTCCCCATAGTGTCATTGAAAATATTGACACAAGAGTATAGTAGTGTTGTTATGTTTGGTTTATAAGAAGCTTGCGCTTAACAAAACAACAACAAAAACAACCGTAATGTCCTTTAATGTTAGAAAATGGCAGAGAATATGAACGGCCTCATATCTTATACTTGTATATATATATACAAAACATAATTGCTGTCATGTCCTCTCAGTGTTCTTTGACCTCAACTAATGACGCGTGTCTGGATCGAGTCTTTAAGAACAGTTTGGTTCTGGTGAAGTACAAAGCGTACACCCTTCGCGGAAGCTCCACCTTTATATGACCATAAGCTCCGCCTCCTCTACATCAACTCAAAAGGTCGTGCTATTACAGAAACGCGTGGCCTGGATTACCTCGCGTACGATCATCTACGCCCGGCGTGATTCTGACTCCGCGTCCTCCGAAGCAAATGACAAACAGATCCCCGACCGACGGCGCCGAGTGGTGGACATGCAGAGCATTGTGGGAAATATGGGGGATGGCTAAACGCTGGCCCCTCTCCTCTCCTCTCCTCCCACCCCCCCCCTGACGTCTACCATTCTCCATCTTCCTGCACTTGTCATTTTGCTATCGCACATAAAACGCTCTCTCTCTCTCTCTCGCCCCGTGTGTCGACCCGTCACTCTCTCGGTGATCTAAAGGCGTAATGGAGACGTCTCGCGGTCTCTCGCTTTGTTTGTTTTGGTGTCATGAAAAAACACGGCTGAGGATCAGTGTGGTGACTGAGCATATCTGAGAAGTCCCCCCCCCCCCCACACACACACACACACACAGTGCCCTTTTTACGACAGATGGAGTGCTACTTAACGCCTTGAAGTCTTAATTCTCTGTAACAACGGCGGCTACGCGGTCAGATACGAGGCCGAGGAGACGCTTCAGAGAAACAACGTGGCCGCCGTGACGTATGGTCACAACGCCGGCGACGCTTCCAGAGAACTTTTTTTACTGAGATAAGTCGAGGTTGCTGCTTTTCCAAAATGGCCGAAAGAGGGAAATTCAACTTTTAAGGACGGCAACTTGTGTTCTCATAAATATACGAGATACACGCAGCTAATTATTATTATTCTAAATGTAAATCCACACGAGAACAACGAACAACGAGGGAGTTACCACCTATGTTGTGTTTTTCTTCTTTTCCGAGGGACAAAACACACAAGCTAGATTTAGTTTAGAGGCCTGTTTGCTCGATCTGTTTCGATGACATCATTCTTACATCACACAGGAGGCCATTGGAGATCTTAAAGGACACACACACACACACATTGCACTAAAGAGCTATATATATATATATATATATACGGTCTGTAATATATATATATATATATATATAACAGACCGTATCTTGGACTCTTTTATAGCTCCACTCTTGTGCCGTGAACAAAACACAAAGAAACACAATCGGATCCAAACCATCAATAAGTGATGCGATCAGCCATCGGTTATGGGATGTTTACTCCTAACGCGTCCAACACTAAGCTGTAAACAAACAGGAGGAATGTTCTCCATGACAGCTCACCCACTGCAGGCCCACATCCATCACACACACACTCGCCAGAGAGCCGGCTCAGATATTATATCAGACTGATGACAGCTACGGTACACACACACACACACACTAACACAGACACACACACATATATTCGTGCCAGGATGTATCACTAACTCACTTGAATGCTCCCGTTCTTGGTAACTGTGACCGTCCTCCATGCACACTTTCTAAACATCTTGGAAAATATCAGCATGAAACTTATCAAATTGCATGAATCCCCCAAACCGACATGTCTGCATTAATAGACGTGAGAGAAGTTCCTCCTGCAGAGTTTTCTAGAAAGAAAAAGGCCAAATGAAGTGTGTTGGCGTCGCTGAGGTTCGACTGTGACCACGGCGACGCGGAGCGGCTTCACGTGTGTGACAGCTGCCACGTGTGGTCAGACCAGATATGAGGCGGCAATGTTACGCAACATTACACTCACACACACACTGGAGGCAGCTCGCTCTGAATCCCGGAGCTCCTCATGTACACTCGTTTTTTATTCTTTAACGTTAAATACAAAGATGGTTGATTGAGTGTAACGTGGGTGTCGGTGTGTAGCCGATGGGATCGACAGCTGAAGACGCCGTGATGTAAGTTACGGACACCGGGACAACCTCCTTAAAACATTTAAAGGACCCATCGTATGCCCATTTTTCCACAAGTTGATATGGTTCCTTGGGTTCTTTATGAAATGTTTGTAACATATTTTGGTCAAAATACCACAAGAATCATTTCAAACAGCACCCTTTTTACCCTGTCAAAAACACCTCCCCACAGATTTACCTGTTTTGAGTGCCTGTTCCTTTAAATGCTAATGAGCCAGCTCCCCCCTCCCCCCTCCTCCACGAGATGCGCTCGCCTAGCTGCTGCCTGCAGATGAAGATAGCGTCGTGCAACCATCTCGTTTTGAACCAGTCAGACCCTGAACAAGAAGAGGCTCCCGAACAAGTTCGAGAAGTTAGGGCTCAACAGGACGTTTCTGAATGTCACTTCTACATTTTTGTTTGTTTGTCCATTGGCTAAGGTCTCACAGTCTTGTTAGCGGTTTTGAGAGCATAGTGGTGCTAGAGATTCGAGTACGTGAATAGTTTGTGCATGTATGAGTATGTAGCAAATACAGTGTGTTTGTGTAAGTTACTGTTTGTGAAAGTGTTTGTGTAAATGCAAGTAACGGGAACGCCATAAAGATATAAATGCTACATGAGTAAAGTTCCATCTGTAAACTAAAGTGTTATCTGACAACAGGAAGTGACCAAGCAGGGGCGGGGGTAACGTTTTTACCTCCATTAATTAGCGTTTAAACCTTGTTTACTTATTACATCGTTGTATTTGATGACTTATGACTTATTTGATGACTCATGTCTGTAATATGAACACAACTTTCAAATAAACTTTACCTGCAAAGTTGTGGTGGGGGGCGGTCCAAGGCCATGGAGCCAGACTCCCTACATGGGCGTGCTTCAAAATCTACGTAGACGTTGGTGGTGATCCCATTTGACGCACTCAAGCATATCGTTTCTGACATAGAGGAACCACAACAAGCCGCGTGACTTGTTTTTTCCCAGCGTTTTTGTGTTGGGAGACATGCCAGATACCCAAATTAACGTATAGAAGCACTAAAAAAGTGGGATTTTCATAATATGTCCCCTTTAAAACATTTTTGAAATGGATCTTCTCACTAATTTTACCGCCCGACTTTTTAAATTTGCAGTGTGAGCCGAGACTCGTGCCTCTGGATGTGAAACCTGACGGAGACCGTGTGCGTGCGTGTGCGTGCGTGTGCGTGTGTGTGTGTGTGTGTGTGAGATGATGGGCTGGCTGGTTTTAAGGGTTTCCTTGTAGAAGCTAATGAACCTGCTGAGCTGGCTGGAGGGATCGGAGGAGGCGGAGCAGAGAGGAGAGTTCCCCGGTTCAGTGGCTCTGTGATTTCCCTGTGGGGGGAGGGGGGGTGTAAGGGAGGGGCAGCAGTGCAACTCTAAACAACCTCCGTGCTCGAGGAAACACCAAAGTACCCCCCCCCCTCCCCATCCATTTGTCAGATCGCATCCGCAGCCGGCAGCTGCATTTATACGTACATGCT